>NC_080857.1:13899643-14524643 GCF_030435755.1 Ochotona princeps
GGAGTGCTGCTGCTGCAGAGGCAGGGCCAGAGCCTCCGAGCATGTTCACCCCCTTTGGAAACCATCAGCTGCTGCAAACAGAGGCAGTGGAGAGACCCGGTCGTCTTGCCTTCACTGCTGCCAGTGGAGGAAGTCGGTCTGGCCCTGGCAACCTGCGCCAGCAGGCAAGCTTGCTGTTGAGCCTTGTGACACACTAGTTTTCAAGGTGAACATTCACACCGACTCAATGCCAGCTGTGCTTCCATCCCGGATTCTTGGTTACAGACAATAAAACTGGCAGTTCTGAGCAGAAAGGGGAGATTGCAGGATCAGTAGGAAGGCTGGGAAATGAGGCTCAGCCCAGCCCAGGGAAGATCACTGGGAAGCTCCCCCCACCCGCCCGCAGGCGCTGGTATCCTTAACACCACACGGGACGAATGACAGGAAACCACAAGTTCATTTTAATTGTCCCCAAATGTAAGGTCCTGAGTAAGTTAAGACGTTAGACTCCATCAGCTGTGAGATTCTGGTCCCTGGATGCGGACAGGTGATTCTGCACCTTGCTAATTACTTCTATGGAGAGAGATGTAGACTGCCTTGCGTCTTGTTGGTTATATAAAGCAAAACAGGAAGGGTGTTCCTGCATTGAAAAGCCAAATTAAGCCCCTCGTGTTTTTGGTTGAAAGTGAACAACCATGAAACTGACCTGGGTAGATTTCTTGGCCTTTCTGGCCCTACTTGGCCAGAACTGCCTTTCCTAATCTGTAGTATCATTAGTGTGGAAATTCTAACTCCAGAAGTTAGTGTGCTCTTTTCCAAAGGAAGGAGACATACCCACTGCCAAGTTCCCGACAGCTTTCAGTGCTTTTCTCATAGGATGAAGTGGGCAGTGTCCACTAATATTTGTTGGGGTGTTCTGGGGAGTGAACCAGTGGATGGAAGATTCTTTGTGTAACTCTGATAAATATTTTAAAAACATTAAAATGCTCCTTCCCACAAGAAAAGATTATTCACTAGTCCAGTTGCCACAGTTTGTATTAAGGAATTATTTCTGTTTTTAAATTATACAGAAACTTTGCCATCTTGACCATTTTATTTAATCCAGATTATTTAAAAACCAATGGAGAGGAATCTTCCATCTTCTGGCTCATTCTTCAAATGGTTATAACAGCTAGGGCTAAACTGGCCTGAAGCCAGGAGCCTCGTCTAGGTCTCCCATCAAGTACTCAGGCATCTGCTGCTGCTTTCACAAGTGTTTTAGCAAGTGGAGCAGTGGAGATTCAAAGCGGTGCCCGTACAAGATGCCAGTGTTGTAGGAGGTGGGTTAGGGTTGCCATGCCACAATGCTGCCCTCCTTTTTAAGTATAAAGTTCAACAGTATATGAAATACATTAGTGTTCATCTTTAATAATGTATTGTGAGCTTCACTTATATTACCTATGTTTTTAGCATTTTATATAAATGTAATCTTGTTAGAAAAAGTTACTGTAAGATTCCATTTAAATGAAGCATGTGTAGTCAACAAATTCTTGGAAAGTACGAGGTGGTGTTAGGGACCAGAAAGTAGGATGGGCAGTTATTTCATGGGTATGAAGTTTTCAGTTTTGCAAGATTTTGAAAAGTTTTAGGAGCCTGTAACATCCAAGTGAATATATTTAAAATTCTACTGAAATCAGTCTAAGATGCTAAGTTGTGTATGTGTTTATCACAATTGCAAAAAAGGGAAGAAAAGCAAATATATGATTTGTTTAAAATCATATTCACTGTGGCTGTTAGTTTGAACTTCACACCCAGGCCCCAAAGGAGAGGCACACTGACAGTGATTTGCTTCTAAATCCCTGTGAGTTCAGGATTGTTGCCACTCATTCATGTCTCAGCTGTTGCATCCATCTTATGTGGCAGTGGATGATTCTGATTTAAACTTTCATTTAGGAAGGAACTGTTGGAGTGAAAAAGTTTCAAGGAAAGATTTCATTCCTCAGTGGCATCCTATGAGAGACAATTGAGGGTTTGTATTTTGTTTCCACAGTGCACAAACTGTGGAATCTAGTTGGCAAATGCCCATTTTAGTCCATACGTGAAACATCAATTTCACTTCATGATTATTACTAAAAATAATTGTGCTGGGGAAAGGAAACATTAAGATGAAGCACTCTGCATGTCACATATGCTAGATCCTATAATGATTTGAATGTTTCTTTTTTAAAGATTTATTTATTTCATTACAGTCAGATATACAGAGAGGAGGAGAGAGAGAGAGGAAGATATTCCGTCCGATGATTCACTCCCCAAGTGAGCCACAACGGCCAGTGAGCGTCAATCCGAAGCCGGGAACCAGGAACCTCTTCCGGGTCTCCCACATGGGTGCAGGGTTCCAAAGCCTTGGGCCGTCCTCGACTGCCTTCCCAGGCCACAAGCAGGGAGCTGGATGGGAAGTGGAGCTGCTGGCGACCAGAACCGGTGCCCATATGGGATCCTGGGGTGTTCAAGGTGAGGACCTTAGCCACTAGGCCACGCCGCCGGACCCTGATTTGAATGTTTTATCAGATGTCAATATTGTAGCATCATGAAAAAAGCACTTCCCTCAGAAGCCTTGGTATGTATGAGGGAGAACCTGCACGCAGAGATCCTAACACGGGTACAGGAGCACGGAAGACACGATCTGAGCTGGTTTCCTACAACAAATGACCACAAGCAAAGCAGCTTGAATCACAGAAATGCATTCTCCAAGTTCTGGAGGCCAAGAAATCAGAGTCAAGGGCTTCAGCGGGCCCATAGTTTCTCCTGAGCCTCTCTTGCCTTGAGTCTTGCCTTGCTGCTTTTCTGGTTGTCTTTGGCTTGTCGCTAGTCTGTCCCAGTCGCCTCTTCTTCACACAGCCTGATCCTCAGGTCTGTGGCTGAGCTCTCAGGATAATTGCCATTAAACGTAGGGCCCAGCTGGGTAACCAGAGAGACTCTCATTAATTTAAGCTCATTGAAATCTCTTCAAAACCCCTTTTGTCCAAATGTGGTTACTTCTCTAAGTTTTAGGACCCAGGCAAGTATTTCTCAGGGTCATGTTGCAAACTGCTATAGCTGGCCATCCGTGCCATGATACTTCTCACTACTTTCCTGAGACTCTGGGCGGTGCACATCCTGTCCTTCCTAGGACATGATGGGGCAAATTTTTTTTTCCATTAATTGTTCCAGGAACAAGATAGAACATAGATGCACCTTCATTGCAGCTTCTTCTCACCGCTAGGCCTTGATGGCTCAAAGTTCATGAATATAAAATACACTAAGGTATGCATGTTGGTTTGGGTGTCCCCGAAAGGCCTATGTGTTCAACGGTAGGTTCCCCTGGCTGGTACTAGTGGGAGGGTGTGCCTGGAGGGAGGTCCTTAGGTCATTGGGGGCAGGCCATTGCCAAAGTGGTCCTCGTGAGCAAAGGTGGTATTAAAGCACTGAATTGAGCCCAGCTGTTCACTCTGCTTCCTGCCTCACCATGGGACTGTAGCTGTACTTCCCCATTGCCCTCATCCAATGGGTCACGGACTGGAACCTCCAAAACAGCTAAGTAAACCTTTTCTCTCTTTTTGAAAAGATCTATTTTTATTGGAAAGTCAGGTATACAGAGAGGAGGAGAAACAGAGAGGAAGATCTTCTGTCCGATAATTCACTCCCCAAGTGTGCTGATCTGAGGTCAGGAGCCAGGAGCTTTCTCTGGGTCTCCTATGTGGGTACAGGGTCCCAAGGCTTTGGGCCGTCCTCTACTGCCTTCCAGGCCACAAGCAGGGAGCTGGATGGGAAGTGGGACTGCTGGGAATAGAACTGGCATCCATATGGGATCCCAGCACATTCAAGGCAAGGACTTCAGCCACTAGGCTACCACCATGGGACCCTGCACCCAATAAAAGTAAAAATAAATCTTAAAAAAAAAAAAAAAAAAACCCTTTTCTCTATGAAGTTAGTTGCCTCCGGTATTATGTTGTGGTGATGAGAACCTAAGAGAACATTGGCACTGAGGAGCATGTAACTATGTGGAGACACACACACACACACACACACTCTCTCTCTCACTCTCTCTCTCTCTCACTCTCTCACTCTCTCACTCTCTCACTCTCTCAAGTACTTATACCTGAGTCGCTGAAGTGCATTTGAATTGCTTGGTGAGAATTGGGCAAACGATGGGGCTGCCGTCTAGAGGAAGCCCAGACTCCTGAAGGCAGGGGTCACAGGTGCTTCTAGTCAGACTGGAGATCAGAAGGCTGATGCAACTGTGGAAGGTTCAGGCCAGGCTGACGAGGTTCAGGCTGGCAAAGTTCAGTGCGGAACTGGCTCCAGGCCAGTCTCTGCATCACAGCAAAGGAGTTGGTTTCCTCGTGTCTCCGCCCCGACACTTGATAGGAAGCCAGACCTCAAGGTGCTGCGCTAGTTTCTTTGGCAGAAGGGATTTCAAGGCAGCAAAGCTTTCGGGCAATGGCTGGGGTCTCATTGGCTGCGCCGTTAGTGTCATGGTGACAATCAAAAGCCAAAGGGAGCAGGAAGGAAGGATCTGAGAAATGAGAGGGCTGGCCAGCAGAGAAGTAACTGAGAGTGTGCTCGGCAGTGCGGTGGGGGAACTGCTAAAGTGATGCTTGTAGGAGAAAGGAGCCCCATGCTAATCCCCTCCAGGGCAGTTAGCTCTTCCTGAAAACGCTGAGTCAATCTCTCCCATCAGAGGCTCAAAGGCCTAGAAGAGCTGAGTTGCCTTCTGGAACCCAAGGCCCTTTCCTGCGGTTCCCGGACTGTGGTGGGCTAGACATCCATCCCCGCTTGCAGCCGGGGAAGCTCGCCGCAGATGCAGGCGGGGGTCAGTGGAGCCCAGGTGCAGCTCCTGCTGGTGACGGATCTCAGCATGGCCCTTGCGGTGCTGGCTTTGCAGGCCAACAGAATGCAGAACTCACTAACTCTTCTGACAGGAGGAACGAGCTTCTCAAACGGCTCCGGGAAGGTGCTGTCGCTACCTGCTGTCTCAGCTCAGAGCTCCTCCCGTACTCTCGCTCTTGCTGTCCCCTGGGTTGACCATGACCCTTCAGTTTGGTCACGTCTTGATCTTGTTCACCAACCTGACAGACTTGCAGAGTAAGTGTAGGAAGTCGCTTGTGACACAGGTGTTTGTCATCAAGGTCGTCTCACAATTACCCACAGAAAGATCATTCATGTCTTTCAAAACAACAAAAACCAGAGGAGTTGAAGTATTTAAGTCACGTTAGCCTTCCTCACATTTGGAATAAAGCTCACTCCCCCTAGCCATGTTTTCATGTTGAGGCTAAATCATGTGGATTCAGTTTGGACAATTAATGCAGAGCTCAGCTCCCTGACCCTGGGGATCTTCATAGATCATTCAGCTCACCAGGCTGCCATTCAATCCCCATTTGAACGTGTGTGTGTGTGTGTGTGTGACTCAATGGGGTTTCTCCTGCTTGCTTTACACACAGCAAAAACTAGAATTCTTTGTCAACTTGCTAATAAAAGGAAGCTCATATTCAAGTTGGTCAAAGAGCCATGCCCTGTACAGAAAGAAGGGTGCTTGAACTTTAAAGTTTCCACTTCCAGTTGAAGTATTAGTCCTAGGAGAATTCTATTCTTTTCTATTACCAATCTTTAAAGACGGGTTGATTTTGATATGCGTTAATGCTGTATGTTACAGTTAGTAGGTTGTGCTGTTGCATTAGCTAGCTACTGGGTGGCTCAGCTAGAGAAATGAGAACAGAAGTTTGCAGTGAGAAAATCAGAACTGACCAAACTGCCACGCATTCTTAGATGTCACCAAGATAGATCCCAAGACTGTACATCGTTGGAGGTTAAAAATATATTTTACTGCTAGATATGCCAGTGTGTGTCTCTCTCTGAGACCAGCGGCAGACCTAGAAAGGTACCCAGCAGGCAAGGAGGCTGCCTTCTTGTAAACTCTCACCACGGGTGAGCAGTGTGTCATAAGGCCCACTATGGAATGGTGTTATTTTAACTCTATTCCATGATCCCATTCATTTGGAGTAAGAGCTCATCCAAATACTCCTCATCTTGGCTGTTTGCTGTCACACCCTGGTGCTTTGCAATGTCTATGTGGGGCAAGGGCACCATGATCCAACTTATACGAAGGTCCAATATGTGCCAGCTGTGGCCCCGTTGGTGCTTCAGTTGCAAGAGGCGTTTTGTTTGCAATCATGCCACCTGTTGAAGGAGACCTGGTCCTGCCTGAGGCCAGTGATAGCCCAGGAGACAGCACCAAGAGGGGAAGACTTACGCAGAAGGAGTAGGAGGTGTAAGACAAAGCTTCACAACTTGAACTTGAAGTCTCATGTGTTGCAAATGTGCTTGGTATTGAATTGCTTAAGCTTTGAGAAAGCTGCCAAGCTTTGGGGCAATGCCAGCCCCATGTTGATCACCTCTGGCATTTCCACGTCTTGTGCGCAGGCAGCAGGATCCTGTTCTCGGGGCAAATGCAGGGGAGCACTCTCAAGTATCACTTGTTAAAAGTGTGGTGTCCTGATGGAAATAGGTTGTCTTCTCTTTCACTCTGGAGGGAGAGAGAGAGGCTTTGAGTTCAGGTGAAGAGTTTCATTAGTCAGGGGACCACTTTGACCTGGCAGGGTGACCACAAGAGGGAAGTGGCCGCCCAGGGTATACAGCACTGGGCTTTATACATCTTAGGCCCAGGGGATGGGGGAGGCAGCAGCTCCTCAGTGTGCGCATGCTTGTGACTTGTGCAGGGGTATTCATCATGGCAGATGTTGACCTTCTGCACAGAGGCAAGGTCAGGATGATTTGGCATTCCATGCATTCCTGGACCAGAGGATCAGCTTGATTTCTGCAGGGTGGTAGCATCACTTCTGTTCTGCCCAGCCTAACAAACTTGTCTCTCTCTTGCTCTCCTTCTCTCTCTCTCTCTATGGTCTAGTTTTGTGACAAAAGAGGCAAAGAAATCATGAGAAATATTTTTTGTTTTTTCATTTTCATACTTATATATACATACACACATACCACACACACACATACCACACACACACATATACATGTGCAAATAGCAGAGAAGAGAGAGTTCCTAAATGCTGTGAACTGAGTCCAGGTCTGCCATGTATGCAGCAGGGTGCCAAGTGCTTGAACCATCACCTGTGCCTCCCAGAGTGGCTGTTATTAGGAAGCTGGATCAGAACCAAAGAGCAATCAGGAAACAACACAGGCATCCCCAGAGGGGACTGGGTCTCCTCAAGCTGCCTGTGCACAGCATCAGCCCCCAGGTATTTAGCAATTTATTTATTTACTTGAAAGTCAGAGAGAGAGAGAGAGAGGTTTTCCATCTGCCAATACACTTCCTGGATCCTGTAATGGTCAGGGCTGGGCCAGGCTGCAGCCAGCATCCAGGAGTTGCATCTGGTTCTCCCACATGGGTGGCAGGGGCCCAAACACTTGGGTCATCTGCTGCTGCTTTTTCTAGGCAGTTAGCAGACTGGATGGGGAGTGGCGTGGCCAAGACTTAAAGCAATGTTTCTGTGGGATGCTGGCATTTAATGTTGGAACAACAAGCACATACTTGTTACAGGTTGATTAGGGCTACTAAGGAGAATCCAAGCATGTTTGCTTTGCAATAACTTGAAAAGAGGAATGGATATTCTGTTTACTGGAAAGTGGGTATCTATGCACAGATAACATTCAAATGCTTCAGTTAGAATAACTAGCTGTAAAATACTTTTCATGTTTAATTGACAGTTTTGTTGCACCATTACTGCATTAAGAAAGCCCATGATAGGGGAAGGTGGAGGGTTGGGTAAATTCCATGATCTAATTCTGTGAAAGAAGATAAGGGCTTGATTTTCTTATTGATTATATTTGCCTGTCAACAGAGACATTACTTAATAAAGTTTATTAACAAAAGAAGTTGATGTTGATTCTTTCCTTGGAATGTATTCCAGTTACAAAGCAAGTGGCCTGGGGGGGAAAATATGGATATTGTCAAGCCTGGGTAGGTAAACAGCTAAAGAAGCAGAATCAAGAACTTCCTATCGGCACTGCCCTCAGCAGTAATTTACCAAACGCAAATTTCTCTATCTGGCACAGCCAGAGGAAATAAGGCCTGGTCAGAAATAAATCTGTGGTTGTTAAGTCATTGAGCTTTCACTTTCCACTTCATACCTTGTTGACAGTTCTTGGCAGACCTTTGTGTGTGAAACGCCAAAAACCACAGAAGCAGTCAGATTTGTAGGAACATTTTCAAAAGACATTTCCAAACTTCTCTGTGGAATTCAAACCAATAGACAGTCTTCCCGCCTCGCTGGGGTCGCACTGTACCCAGCTTTGAACACTGAACAAATTGAATTTTCTTTTCACTATCAGTTCACTTCGAACATGTTAATGCTGAAGAGAACTTTACATAAGTAAAGCTGAGAATGGCTTCTGGCATATTCGGTGAAACCGAAAGGAGATTAAATGAATTTGGTACCTCTGGCTAACTCTCCCAATCACTGAGTTTGCAGTGGTGATATTCAGAGAGCAGAAAGTTAAAGAACATTTCTCTGAAAACGATCGACAATTCAAAGCCTCACAAACCTGAATGTTGTGGGCTAAGGAGGTGGTTAGCGCTCGTTAAGCGGACACTACAGGGAATGGGCTCAGGGCTGAAAGCACCTGGTCTAATCCAACTCAGCTGTATCCAATATTCTGCTAATGAGAGTGTGGGGGAAAGAGTAAACAGGAAGTGGGTGAAAGGTCAAGAGAGGAAGCAATAAAAGCAGGCCTGGCAGAGAGGCCTGAGAAACTTCCACCATCTCTGGTGCCTCATCCCCAGACCTTCGCCGTGTCCACGTTACTGGCCTAGCCGGCGGGAACACCTGAACTCACTTTTCGCTGCGTTTCTCTTTCAGGTAACAAATGATCGGGATCATTCTGTACTGGTTTCTCTTTCTTCACATAGAATTGCCAGCTCTTGATTGATCTCTACTTCTCGACCCCGGAACCAACGCCTGCTAATCTCTCTACCTGATTGCTGTTTAAATCACATATCTGTGGTGAATATATATTTTAACTTTTTTCATGTTTTATTATTACTACCAGTTTATGATACAGCTCCTGAGGTTCTGGGATTTCCTCCAGTTCCTTCCCAAGTCCTCCCTGACCCTGCCTCACTGACTGAGGTCCCCCTATCATTATAACAGTATAGTTCCTCATAAACAGTCAGAAGTCCATCATTGTGGGCATGGAGAGTGGCAGAGTCCAGCATCTGGGTCTCCTACATGGGTGCAGGGTCCCAAGGCTTTGGGCCGTCCTTGACTGCTTTCCCAGGCCACAAGCAGGGAGCTGGATGGGAAGTGGGGCCACCAGGATTAGAACTTGTGCCCATTTGGGATCTTTGCATGTGCAAGGTGAGGATTTAGCCACTAAGCTACTGTGCCAGGCCCTCCAGACCTGATTTGTGTATGTGTTTCCCAATTAGGGTCTGGCACAATCTGTCACACACACCAGTAGCTGCAATTGTTGGGTCAGTTCTGTCTCCAACCCTGTCTTCTATACAAAACAGTGGGTGCTGGGGCTCAGTCTGATCCTACCCACCGTACACTCAGCCTTCACAGACACTAGTGGGAGCTGCAGCCAACCTGGAGCGACGCACAATAACTCCCATGAGGCCCACCCCCTGCACTGGTTCCCGTGCTTGCTAGTATGTACAGCAGACTGTTCTAGTCTGTCCCACATCTCATTCAACTCATGGACATTGAAGCCTAGTTCGACCCAGCCAGCCCCACTGTACAGCCCAAACCAGTGCTGGTCTGTGCAACTCTGTCTGGCCATGCCTATCCCACTCCTGGTTCTCATGCTCACCAGTTGAAGTGACAACCCAAGAGAGAAGTGTTCACTGTTCACTGTTTCCCAACTGGGCCCACTCCCACTCCAGGATTTTGCACTCTCCAGGTGGTTCTGCAATTTAACTTGATTGAACTTGCTGATGCTGCAGCAAAACCCAACCAACCCACACCCACTGTGGCTTATGCATGCACCAGTGGGAACAGTCAACCCAGCCTGGCTTTTCTCTGGTCCAGCTCACATGAGGCCAACAGGTGTTGTAGCCCTGCCTGGCCTGGTCTGTCTCCATCCCAGCTGTCTCTCACCAGTGGGAGTGGTGGTCCAGCAGGAAGCCAAATGCAGCTTCACCCCTCCGCCCTTGGTCTCACATGCGCTGATTGGGTGCTGCGGCCTAGTCTGGCATGGTCTGTCTCACCTTAGCATTTGCCAGTGGGTGCTGTAGCCTGGCTGGGCCTGGTCTACCTCCAATTCCAACTCACACTGGTGGGGGCTACTGCAGCCTAGCCTGGCTCAGCTGGCTCCCAATCACGGCCTTCATGTAAGCTGGCTTGTGTTGCAGCCAGACCCAGCCTGACCCAGATTCCATCCTGGTGCTCAGATTCACCAGCAAGTGATATGAATTGGCCTAGCCTGGTTCGCCCCTGACCTGAGCTAAATGTATGTCAGTAGGTACTATTACCTGGCCTGATCTGGGCTCCTCCCCATCATGGTTCTTGCTCTCACCTGCAGGGACTGTGTCCCGACAGTGGAGTTCTCCAAGTTCCTCCATCAGAACCTCTCCAAATGCCAGATCTCGCACATATGGATGGGTCCAAGGGCCAGCCCTACTTAGTTGTCCTAGCAGGAATAGTGGACTTTCCTGATCATCCTTCACCCATTCTGGTTTTTACCATTGGGTGTTACAGCCCAGCCAAGCCTGGTCTACACCCAGACACAGCTCACACTGATTCAGCTGGGGCAGAGACCTAACCCAGCCCATCCTATACCTACCCTGGTTCTCACAAGTACCAGTGGGTGCTGAAGCCTAGCCCAGTCTGGCACGTCCCAGACCCAGTCCACACCCATGCTGAGGGACACTGCAGCCATGTCCAGATCAGATAGCAGCCCACACTCTGGCCCTCGCACACACCAGTGGGAACTACAACACAGTCAGGGAATCCCCTTAGCTCACCAACCAGGCATGTTCCCAGCCACAGATCTCGCATGTGCCAGTGGTTGCTCTGACCCAGCTTGACACAGTTCTTCACCTGCCTTGGCCTTTACCTTTGGTTGCTGCAGCCTGGCCTGACCTGGCCAGTCCCCAGTCCCAGCTCTCACTGGCAGGGCTGGAACCTGGCCCTGCTCAGTCTACTCCAATCCCTGGCTGATGCAGACTGGTAGGTCTGACAGCCTAGCCCAGCATGACCTGCACGCCAGCCTGATTTCTGCACTTGCCAGTGAGCTAACATTTGCTTGGCCCTGCCCAATCCTCCCCTTTCCAAAACCAACTCACATACTTGTCAACAGATGGAGTTATCTTGCCCAGTCTGCCTGACCCCCATGTGCTCAAAAGGGGGAGTTTTGACCCACTAGGGGAGTTTCCCAAGTTCCCCCACTTGACTCACTCCCAGATCCAGGTCTCACACATTCCAGTATGTGCTAGGCATTTGCCCAACTTAGCCTGCCCCTCCATCTTGACATTTGTATGGGCCGGTGAATGTTGCGGCCCAGCCTACCTTATATCCTGTTTTAGAATGCATATACAGGTGCTGCAGCTTGGACCTGCCCAGCTTATTCTCAGTTCCAATACCCATGAGAGTTGGCGGGTTCCATGGTTACACCTAGTTCAGCCCATCACCACTCCATCTCTTAAGTTAGCCAGTGGGACTTATATTTCCACAGAGTTGGGCCCACTGATCCCCCATAGAATCCACCCCTGGATCTGATTCTCTCATGTGCTGGTCAGTGTCATGACCCTACCTGATGTGACTCATCCACTGTTCTGACACTCACTCAGGTATTGGGATCTAACCCTGTCAGACAAGTCCCCTGCCCTAACTTTCATGTGGGTTGGTGTGTGGTGGTCAGTGATGTTCCGCGCTCCCACCTGGGTTGGTGCATAAGACTGATCCATACAGATCTGATCTCTCTCCTCCAAACTACCGGCCTCAGTCCCCTCACTTATTCCTCACCTGTATGTATGGTGGCCTTATCCATGGATGCCCCCAGGCAGTAATTCCACACCCCCAAGTTCCCAGAGCTCATTGCCAGGTGGCTAGTGGGTGAAGGCTGGCACAGTTGGTGTTCTGGCCACCCAAGCCAAGAGCCAGGCTGAGCCCCCACACCCTCCACCACCTGAAAGTGGCTAGTGGAGTGGCGTTTCCCATTCATATGCCTAGCCCTGTTTTTTTTGTTTGTTTTTTTAAATCCAGACTACTAATCCATGACTTTGATTGATGAGTTTAAGCCATTTACATTCAGGGTTAATATAAATAGGTGGTGATTTGGTCTTGTGATTTAGCAATGGGTTGTTCATTGATTTAGTCTTCTGTTCTTCACATTTGCGTTTGGTTTTTGTGGGTGCTATTATTCCTTTTCTCTGTTAAGAGAACATCTTTAAGTATCATTTGTAGGGCAGATTTGGAAGAGGCATATTCTTATCATTTTGCTTTACAGTGGGAGAATTTTATTTCGTTTTCAAAAGCAAAGGAAAGCTTTGCTGGATGCATTATTCTGGACCAATAATTGTTTTGCTTGTAGAATCTGGAATATGTCGCTCCATTCTCTTCTGGTCTGTACAATCTCCTGCCAGAGGTCAGCTGTGATTTTAATTGCCATTCCTCTACAGGTTAATTGATTACTTTTCATGTGCGCATATAAGGATATTTTCCTTATGTTTGATTGAAGAGAACTTGATTATCATGTGTCAAGGTAAAGATTATTTTTGGTCAACCTTTTTGGGAGTTTTTTGTCCCTCCTGGATGTTTTTTCCCAATTTTTTTTCTCAGATTAGGGAAATTTTCCTTTATTATTTCATTAAATACATTTTTACCCAGGTGAAGGAAGCAAGGAGCCTAGAGGCTCTTCTGAATGTCCTGTGCAGGTGCAGGTCCAGGGAGCGAGGGAGGGGGAGGGAGACAATGTCCTCTCAGTCACCGTCTCTTTCCTCGGATGGCTGTAGCTGGGCTGAGAACAAAACTGAGAACTGGGAATTCAGTCCAGTTCTCCCATGTGGGCAGCATGACCTCAGTGACCTGTGGATGCAAGCTAGGATCCTCCAGAGGCAAAGCAGAGTACAGTCACTCTGCACTCTGAGATCTTAAGGCCATGGAGGCTGGATGGAAAAGAAAAAAAGCCCTTGAACTTCTAAGTACCAGTGACTTAGCTGCCCAATTAAATGAGATCAGGTAGCAGCTTGGATGTCTGGGAAGACCAGGGAATGCCAGCGATGTGTGCTCAGTTTTTCCCTTTCAACAGAGCTGGCTGCAGATGGTGAAAACAGCTATGATGTCAGGCCTCTCCTCTTTCATCTGGACCACGGCCTTGGGGCGTCAGGGTATCACGTTTCTCCAACATTTGTTGAAGCTATTAATACTTCTCCTGGTTCTGAGTGCTTCAGGCATATTTGGAGAAATCAGAAAAAAAAATCTGAGAGCAAACAGAACAAAATGACTCTATTTGTTATTAATAACAAATCCAGCGCGTTCTGTGTTTCTAAAGGTCTGAGTGCTGTTCGGTTGTATCTAGTCCGAGCAATATGTAAGCTTGTCTCCTTTCATTTCGGCTGACTTTTTCACAGCAAGTCAGGGCAGTTGAGACAGAATGCCAACAGTATTTAAGCCTCTGATTTTCTAATTAGAAGTGGATGATACTAGTTTCTTTCAAACTTTTATTTCTTTGATATACCTCTTGCTGAGAAATTGAAATTTATATATAGAATTCAGGGATGCCTGTTTGGTACAGCAATTAAGACATCACTTGAGACAGCCCTATCTCAAATCAGAGTGTGATTCCTGTTCCAATGACCTGTTAGTGTACACCTTGCGTTATGGCTCATGCAGCTGGGGCCTTGCCAGCCATGTGAGAGACCCGGATTGAGTACCTAACTCCCTATTTCAGCACCTGCTCTAGCAAAGGCATTTTAGTTACTGAGAGTGGTCCTGCAGTAGGAGATGTCTGTCTGTCTGTCTCTCTCACACACTTTCAACTAGATAAAATAAATTTATTTTGCATTGTGAATATAAACTTTAGTGGCAGTTCTGTTTAAGTCATTTTTCTCAAACTCTGTTTCCAAAGCATTAGTTTAGCTACTGAAAACGTATCGTTTATCAAGGGACACTATTTCAAAATGTTACAGGAGACAAATGCATGCCAGAAGTTACCACACTGGTTTAACTTCTGTAGTCACAAACTACTGGGAAGCTAAGATTTTAGTACGTCTGTTATGATGTTCAAGTCTCAACAGCAATCAGGAATGGACGGATAAGACTGGAGAAATTCCAGGTGCATCAGGTGGGCACCCGCTGGGGACCCGTTTGCCCTTCTAAAACAACAGCTCAGACTTGAGGGATTTATATCTCATTGTATAGTTCATGAGCTCTGCAAAGCAAATGCCATATCTGCTTGAGGACTGATGACAGGGAGTTCAGAAGCTATGGTGGCTGGTAGCTTGGAGACATCAAATTCCTATTTCACAAAAGGAAGTCCTATTGGGGAATAAAGCGTTTATGCACAGGGAGAAACATATCGGAAAGTTAGCAGTTTCAGAAAAGAAGGAGAAATCTCTGTTGACAGTTGTAGTATGGTTGCAAATAGCTAAACAAATGAATCCCTCATGACAAGAGCTCTGAAGTTTGCAGTGTCATGCAGTAACTCCAAATAACCCAAAATTGTAACATCAGCATTTATCTTGTTGTCTAATTGTCTTTTTTTTGGACAACCGTAGCTGTATACATTACAAATTAGATGATTGAGTTCTAAGTCAACTTTGTCACTAAAGAGAAATTTTGGTTCAAACATCATGACGAAAAAAAAGAAAAGAAAACATTTTATGGGTCATATATCTGTGTTCCAAAGAGAAGGTGTCAATAGTCTACAGGATAGAGGCAAACAGATTCTACCTAGTAGTCTTTTTTCTCTTTGCCATGGGAACATATATTTTGAGGGAAAATAATATAATCTTTTTGAACTGGAAGAGGCTATTGAGGCCGTTCACATCAACAAATTTTGAGTGACCCGATGACTTCTTCAAAGTCTCCCTGGCAACTGGTCTCCAGCTTGCTTTATTAATCAACAGGTGATTGAGCATGCACTGTCCATGGTTCCACTTGTTGCTACTTAGAAATCCATTCTAGAGTTCACACCTTTTATCCTGCAAGGTTAGCCAAGAATAATAATTATTATTCTCAATCATGTAAGTTGAAAATTTCCCAGTTTTCCCAGGCAACACATAAAGCTAGGTAACATCAGGTAGATCTTTGTGAAGAGATGAATAACAGTTTCAAAGTAAAAAAAAAAAATCACAACTCAAAGTTAGCTGTTTCTTTTCCTTCAGATTTCATAAAAACTGTCCCATACTTGACACGTGCTTGTGTTTGATTTTTAAGTTTTAAGCACCTCAGACACTCAGACTTTCTTGAGTTACATTAGGATACATGAAATTGAGCTAACACGAGGCTGATTTTAGTTGTGGTAGCATTTGTCATTTGCCACCTCTTTAGAATAAATGCTATATAAAGTAGTAAAGTAGTAAAGTCCACATCATTCAGTTGAGACTCATTGAACTCTTACAGAGTGTCATTTCTGAAGGGAGTTAGCATCAACAGAAGTCTTACAGAGAGTACAGACCACTTTTCATGTGACCTGGAATTCAGGTGTACCTCTGATTGCCTCTCTTCCTTCTTGGAGACAACGGTGAGTGTGTGCAAGGCAGTCTCCAGAGATGAGTTTTTATCCCATGAAAAATTACCTGGGAATGGTTGGGCCAGTGATGTGTTGGCTCTGTTGAGGAATTGGAATGCACCTTTTGTAAATCTCCCAACCATTGTGAGTGCTATAGAATCAATCCTACAAAACAGTTTGCTTATACTCTTCTGAGACTTGGCATTGTTTATTGGGAGTAAGGTGGGAGTTTTCAAGTAGTTCATAGACGTCCTGCTGATGGGGAAGACCTTGCCTCGTGTCCTGGGTGGCCTTGTGAATCTGGACCCCAGCGCTGTTCTTTGGAGAAGCTCTCTGGCCCTGGTGTGCTTGAGCCTGACGCTTGCAGATGCCAAACTTGCTGAGCAAGATGAACACGTCCCTCTGGAATGCCTTGGTGAAAATAGCATAGAGAAACGGATTGGCACAGGAGTTCAGGGGGTAGAAGAGAACCAGCAAGATTTTGGAGTTGGTGACAGTGATGAGAGGTTTGTTCATAAGTGCCGACAGTGCATAGAATGAGATTGGGGCCATGCACATGAAGTCAGTGAAGATCAACACAGCCATCCTCTTTGCAATTTTGGTATCTTTGTCCCCAGGGTTGTAGTGTGGGTTTCTCACTGTAATGTAGATCTTCACGTAGCAGGAGCACACAATGACAAAGGCGATGATGTTGAGCAACAGAACGAGGACAATGTATGCCAGAGCAAGAGGGGTCTCGGTGTCCATGGGAAGGCAGATGCTGACCTTGGCATAGCTGCTTATTCCCACCAAAGGCAGGAGGGCGAGAAGGAAGCAAGAGATCCAGCCCCCAATCATGATGGCATATGCATGCCTGAGGCGTATCTTCCGGTCCAGGCGCATAGCAAAGGTGATGGCGTGCCAGCGCTCCAGGGTAATGACCGTCAGTGTGTACACTGACAGCTCACTGGCAAAGACGGTAAAGAAACCAGCTGTGTTGCACCCAGGGCCTGTCTGCCAGTCAATAGCGTGGTTGTAGTACTCAGAGTGGGTGTAGAGGTCTACAGAGGCAATGAGCAGCAAATAGATCCCCATGCAGAAATCAGCGAAGGCCAAGTTGCACATGAGAAAACGTGGCACGGTCAGTTTGTAGTGGCTAGTTAGGAGGATGAACAGGACAAAGACATTGCCCAGGAGAGCCAGGAGACTGACAAACCAAACCACAATTCTCAGGAATTTGTAGCCCATGATGTCTTCACAGGGGTTGAACTCGTCCGATTTAGGGGTACACACCATGTCTTCATTGTCCCCACAGACAGTGTAGTCATAATGGCTGTCAAAGGCCAGGAGAGTCTCCTCTTGGGGATTTTTGAGCTCCTGGCCAAAACCAATGTTTTCATCCTCTTGCTCTTCAAAAAAGACGTAGTAGTGTGAGTTGCTGCGGATATCCTGGAAATTGGGGTTTTCTTTGTACCCAACATTGTTGTGCCGGGAATCCTCTTCATAATCTTGGTAGGCTGGACCATTCAAGGTATTCACAGATTTTCTCTGACGCAGGCTCCGGATGCTGCTCTCATTACACATCAAGGACTCAAGGATTCTGCACGACAACAGAAATCAAACACTGCTTAAAGAGAAAGAATGGTCCTTGCAACACTTGGGAAAATATCAAAACTACTTAACGATAGTATACAAGATTCTGTAAGATTCCCTGTGATCTGGTGGAAGTTTTCTCTCCTACATAATTTTCTATCACCTCCCCCTCCTACTGCCATCTAGTGACACTGCTGTGGGTCTTAGCTACAACCAAACCGCATTAAGAGCGGCAGTGCCAAAGCGGGCTGCTGGAGCCTGGCTCGACCATTCGCTATTTCATCTTGAGCAGATCTGTGAATCTTGCTTCATTAATTTCCAGGATGGGGTGAGATGGTTATTCTGAATACAGTTTAGATTTAGATACGTACTTTTTCAAAAGCTGTTGCGGTGGTACCCGTAGCATTGTGGGTGCCATAAATGTGTGGCTAAAGTCACTGTTGTTATGATTCCTTTTCAGAGCTACACATCTGTGTTTCCTTTGCCTGGAGAACTTCAGACTACCTCTGCTCATTATGGAAAAGGAAATGTTACTGTTCCTTTTTACTATGTTGTCCTGCCCCTCCTCTGTGTATTTCTTTCAGAGCACTGCTTTTCCTTATCTGCCTGTTTATTTTCTGATTTCCTCGATTAGACTTTAGACAAAATGCAAGAGAAGTTGTCTTGTGCATCGTTGTGGTTGGGGCAGTGCCAGGCACTTAAGCAGGTGCTCAAGATAGATTTGTTGAATCAATGGATAAGCCCATTGTGCAGGCTATGGAAATTTTGTCCTCTTTCCTGGCCTACCGTATTTGCCACCAAAGAACAATTTTCAACTTGGTTTAACTGCTAGGCAGATGTTGGCTCATCTGTTGGGATCTGGTTAAAATCTACAGCAGACTGGCTGATGCGAACCTGTGTGGGAGTTAACGAGAAGCTGCCCTGCCTGTACCTGGCCTTTGCCAGTGTAGGATCTCTCACCACTCCCTCAAGCGTATTCCTTGTTTTCTGCAGGAGGGTGTCTGCACCTCTTTGCTTCTGCCCCTACAGGTAGATCCTGATTTTTCCCAACTGCAAATATGAGTGTCAAAGTCAACCAGTAGATACATTCATATATGTCAAAATGAAGGTGGGAGTTAGGAGGTCAGGGGACTTTACAGGAGGTGAAGGGTGGGAACATGTGGAACAAATGGAGGAAAAGCAACATGCTGAGGAAGCATGGAGGAAGAGAAGGCCTCCCTTACATTGAAGCCTCCTTAGCAGCCTGATATCACCCCACTGCAAGTGTTTCCTTTTTGGTTCGCATTTAGTCTCTGAAGATCCCTGTGACTAGTAATATTATGATCTCCATTTTCAGAGTTCAGAGCTGTTAAGTACTAGGGTGGGATTACACAGCTAGCAACCAGAAGAACTGGAGCACAAATCCACCTGACTCAAAAGGTCAAATGCAGGTAGCCACCCAGCTATGAGATTCCCAAGGCCCAAAGCAATGAGGTAATCCAAGCATTTACATTGTTTCTCAGTTTGCCCTCTTGGTTGGGACATCAGATATATATTGCATCGGGAGGCCAGACTATTACATCAAGCTTCTACAAAATTGGGTCACAACCGACTCTTACATCATCTCTGTTCCCTCCTTCTCCTATGGCAATCTACCAACATTGTCCTTAAGTCTCTTCTTCAGCCACTGTGAGCACACGGCATCACTGTGCCCCATGCATTTCCTGAACCCACAGATGTTCCTTATTCTTCTCCACTTGACATTCAAACCACAGAGATGTTTCCTCAATTTAGAAATTGATTCTATGATGGCCTTGTTCTGGGCCTGGGCCACTTACCCTCTGATTTTCTTCTGATTCTTAAAAGCACAGCAGTGGCTCGGGTAAGAAAGGTCGGCCCGGGTGAGGTGTAGGAAACTCAGGGAGAGTGGGAGCTTCTTCAGAGTCCACGTGTTCCTCGCTATCAGTTCCTTCAGGTGCTGCAGACCTTTGGAGGGCAGCGCAGTAACACTGGTGTGAGACACATCCCTGCGGAGTGGAGAATGGAACAGCACAGAAACGGGGTGAGCAGCCAAAGCCTGCAGGTGCCTGGCCAGAAAGTCAGACAGGCCAAAGGCAATCTGTGAGACATTCTGCTCAGATCTACAACCGATGATCTTGTCTGAGTTCTTTATACACAGCCCCCGGTCTAAGGGACAATATGAAGCGATGTCACCCGGAATCCCTATTTTTATGTATTCATTCCTTTGAGAACAAGAGAAGTGCAGGGTAGCACCGCCACCGCTCTGGTTTACTTTCCAGATATCTGCGAGGTCTGAAATTGAGCTACGTCAAAGCCACGAGCTGGGAATTCAATCCAGGTCTCCCGTATCATGGCAGAAACTGAATTACTAATCCATGCTCTGTGCCTTCTGAAGTGTATTGACAGGAAGCTGCAGTCAGGAGCCTAAGGCAGGTAACAAACTCAGGCACTTTTTTCTCTTTACTTATTCGAAAGTCTGAGAGACAGAGCGAGTTCTCCAACCCACTGGTTTGCTTTTCGAATACCTGCAACAGTTGGGACTGGACTAGGCTGAAAGCAGAAGTCAGAAACTCAGTCCAGGTCTCCCCATGTGGCAGGCATGTAACTACTTCAGCCATTGCCCGCTGTTTCTCAGGGCACGTTAGCAGGAGCCTGGGCTGAGGCGCAGAGTCGAGACTAGAACTCAGGAACTCTTTTCTAAGTGATGGAGGCGTCTCAGTGGCTAAGCTGCACTATTGTCCCGGAACTCTGCTAGAAATTCCCGTTTCCATCAGCACAAACACCATTTCTGCAGGCACTTTGTTCATCACAATACACGCCGAAACAGATGTCAGTTCTACTCTGGAAAATAGCACCATTTAACATTCAAGGATCTCTAGAGGTGAGAGAAATAGAATCGAACAGGCTCCAAGGGAACAACTATGTTGCTAACAGTCTCTCTAGGGGTTAGGGTTTGGGGACTCATAAACTACTCACTGATACAACTCAACATGGCATTATTAAAATCCAGAACCGGGAGGCATAACCACTTGCACTGTGAATTCATAACAATCATTACCTCTTCCAATTTCCTAAGAAGACATGTGTGCATGTATTGCTGAATAGAAAAGTCAGCAGTCTGACATGAGACTCAAATCACTAGTGCAAACAGTGGGGTCAGGTGTGGTGTTGAGGCTGGGGATTATGTAGACATCAGGGTTGGTCATTAGAAAGAGTTCATACATTTAAGCCTAACACTTTTGTTCTCTCTCTCTACTTTATCATTTTACTTAAACAACAGCTTGAAGACTACTAAGAATATGAATATTTAGCTTAACTTGTTTATATATTTTATCAGTTAAAATGTTGACTATTCTTTATCAAACACATTTATACTTTATGTAATTTAATTAGTAGTGTCTGGTTATCAAAGAAATTTCAGTATATTCAAGTTCTTTATTCACATCTTTGTAGTTGGACTTGACTGGGATTTACCCGTAGATTCTAAAGGTCTAATGCTGATGCAATGTGCTATTGGCCTTTGACAAACACAAAATGTGTGTGTTAAGCTCATACTGCAGAATTATGGTTCTTGTGGGGGAAGATAAATGTGAGGGTCATTATTTGCTATGTTTTTGCATTTAATTTAAAACTACTGCAATTTAGTATTTCCCATTCCTACCCAGGAACAAAAGTTACTGCTGGTGTCTAATGCCATATGATCGTCAGACAAGTTTTTGGAATTATTTGGGAAAACTAGTGCAAATGAGCAACTTTTCAGGTATTCAAAGAGTTGAGCAATTTTGAAGCCAGCCTTAATGTAAGCATAATATAGAAAAGCTAGAGTTTGCTCTCCTGCCTCAGTTACCCTTTAGTGGCATCTTGTTTTCTGTTACCCATACTATCTTCATGGTATGCTAATGTCCTGTCTCCAGGTTTCCAGAAGCAACTTACATGTATCTCTCTCTCTCTTTTAAATGTTTATTTTCATTTCATTTTAAAGGCAAATAGAGATAGGCAGAGAAAGAGATCATCTGTCCATTGGATGGTTTCCTGTTCCCAAGTGACTGCAACCGTCAGCCCTGGGCCAGATGGAAGTCAGGAACCCAGAACCCAGTCTGGATCTCCAATATGGTGGCAGGGACTCGGGTACCTAATGCGTCACATGCTGCCTCCCAGCGTTTGTGTTCACAGGAGGCTGGATTCGAAGTGGAATAGCTGGCACTCGAGCCAAGACACTCCAATACAGGACATGGGCATCCCAATAGCATCTTAACTGCTATACCAAATATCCACCCCGGTGTCTCTACCAAGGATGTTTTCATGTCAGTGAGATCAGAGGGCAACTACTGGCTCACTCCCCCTGCTTTTCTGTCTTCTGGATACACTGCATATTCTCCTGAAAAAAATTAAGGCTCTGCCTGTGATGTCAGCATCCCATATGGGTGTCAATACGAATCTCGTCTGCTTCACCTGCTAATGTTCCTGGGAAAACCAACAGAAGACTGCCCAAGTGCTTATGCCTTTCCATGCATGTGGGAGACCTGGAAGAGGCTCCTAGCTCGTGGCTTTGGCCTGGTTTAGTGCCGCTCATTGCAGCTAGCTGGGATGGGAACCAGCAAATGGAAGGTTCCCCATCTTTCTTTCTCTCTGTGTAACCCTGCCTTTCAAATACATTAAAAAAATCTTTACAAAGCTTTTTTTTTTTCTCCCAAGTAATAGGTTTGCATTGAAACAGGTATTTCTTGACTAGAAACTTGTGAGAATGATTCTATTTACTATATGGCAAAATATTACAAAATTAAGTGGGATAAACCAATAATCCATTCATTGTGAATTTAGCTTTTGTTTTTAAAGTTATTTATTTTTATTGGAAAGGCAGATGTTCAGAGAGGATAGACAGAAAAAAACTTCTGCCTGCTGATTTACTCCCTAAGAGGCTGCAAGGGCAGGAGCTGAGCTGATCTGAAGCCAAGAGCCAGGAGCTTCCTCCAGGTCTCCCACGTGGGTGCAGGGTCCCAAGGCTTTGGTCCATCCTCGACTACTTTCCCAGGCCTCAGGCAGAGAGCTGGATGAGAAGTGAAGCAGCCAGGACACGAACTGGCACCCATACGGGTTCCCAGCGTGGGCAAGGTGAGGATTTTAGCCACTGAGCCATCGAGCTGGGCCTATGAGTTTAGCTTTTGTGAATGAGGAATATGGATAGGGCACGTCACTGCGCTGTGATGTGTGAGACTCTGCTGGAAACCCACAGACGGGCAATTCGATGGCAAGCTGCTGGGCCAGCTGCAGGCTGCTTCCTGGGCATGGTGGGGCAAGGTCAGAAGATTCTAAAGCTGCCCACAGTTGGCACTGTCGATGTGGCCTTGGTATGTGGCTTGAGCTTCTCACATTGGGCTGTGTAGATCTTGAGGGAACTAATGAATTCAAGGGCAAGGAATAGATCCCACCTCTCTACGGGAGGAGAATCAGAGAGCTCAGTGCTTATTTTAAAACCTCCACAGGACCTGAGGGATGGAGATACAACAGACACAGCTGTCTGAGGACAACTGGACTACCACCAGAAGCATGCGCAGTGCAGACCAAGCCCCACTCAGACTAAGTGAAGAGTCTTTATTGGTGAGGGCTGGGAGTATGCATTCTTGAAGATGCTGTCAGGTGACATAGCAATGCAGCTCAGTTCCTCAGGCATTTTTTATGAAGCGGGCAGGTACTGAAATGTTGTATCCAGAGAGACATGGCAAGGCAAGGGTGGAGGCACAACTGTAATTTGTGTTGAGTTCTTGAAGCTTCCATGTCCTAGGAGCTTTTCTGTACATAGACACAGGTGTAGTTACCTTCCAGGGACTCATTAGGGATCCAGGAGGGAGGAACGGATGCTGTGTTTGTCCATGTGTCTGTAAGGAACACATCCCAGGGCGTCCCTAGTTGGTCCAAGTCAGGTGGAATGAGGAGGACTTTGGCAGACATGGAGAGAACAGGTGTTAGAAAATGTCTGGAAAGATTATGTTTGTGACATAATGAGTTATGACATTTTGGAAGAACTCTATATATTTGAGAGGCAGAGAGAGTGAGAACCTTCCATCTACTGGTTTATTCCTCAAACGGACTGAATGGCTAGAACTGGGCTTGACACACAGCCAGGAGCCAGAAGCTTCTTGCAGGTGTCCTACTTGGATGCAATAATCCAAGTCCTTGGGTGATGTTTCACTGCTTTCCCAGGTATATTAGCAGGGAGCTGGAGCCAAAGTGGAGTAGCTGGGATTCAAACTGGTTGCCCATATGGATTGCTGATGGGTTTACCCACTATAGTTTCTGCCATACCTTTCTCATCCAGTCTCTCATAATCTTCCAAATCTGTTCTCTATTAACTAGCCAGAAAAGTTCCACAAATGCTATGAGAAGTGCCACTTTTTGCCACTTAAAACCTTGCACTGGCTTCCTGATGTGCCATGCATATTATGCCCTGTTTATGCCATGCCCATCCTGAATCTACAACTCTGATTCTTGATGACTTCTCCAGCATCTTAGCTTGTGTCTCCACGGAGCAGGTCACAGGAAATGGCCACTACGCCTGTCCTCCCAAAGCGCTCCTGCTGTGTGCTCAGCTCATGCTACTTTTGTATAGACAAGATTAAGCAGGTGGGACCACTGCTCTTAGTTTAGATTTCACTTTTCTTCCAAAGTTCTGCACTTTTAATAAGATAACCTGGGTGTAAGCAAAAAAGATGGCAGAAATTGCTTCTCAAATCCCCCAGTGGAAGTGTGCCTGTCCATTCAAAATATCCCAGGGTAGTATCATCCTTGTGGCCATTTGCAGAGAGGTTCTCTTTTCTCTCTTTGTTCCTCTGCTGTGCCACTATTCCTTTCAAACAGATATTTAAACATCCAACTTTAAAAGAAACCTGAATTACATCTTTAAAATGTGTGTTCCCTGCAGTGTCTACAGAATGAAGTCTTAGAAGTCAAGTTCCACCCTTTACCCAGTGGGAGTTTCTTGCTGAATCTCATATAGCCTCTTCATTGATTTTTTTTTCTCCTTTATTTCACAGGAGCTTATCTTCTCGTAACTGCTTAGGCTGTGTAGGAAGTTATTTTCCAAGTCCTTGAATATCTGAAAGTCACCTTTTTTTCCTGTCTTTTCAACTAATCCATATTTTACCTTGCTTTATAATTTGGGGTTGTGTATTCCTTTATTTTTTTTTTTTTCAGAATTTTCAAATCTTGACCCTACTGGATTCTGGCCTCCAGCAATTCAGTGGCAAGTTGTTCTCTGGTGATGGATTTGCTAGCACTCATCTCCCTGTCGCCTCTCCCTGATGGAAGGTGAAGACACCCTGATGCTCATCTTCACATCTCCTTCCATTTGCCGAGCTACTTACTGAGGATGCAGAGTTCTTTCCATCCGGCCCGGTACTCAAGGTCATGTTCTTGAATTCTTCCTGAGATAATGCCCCCTCCTACTTTCTGGTTTTTTTTCCTCTGGAATTTCCAGGAAGTGGAAAAGGCTGTTCTTGGGTCCCTGAACACGTCTCTGTCTTTTCTTGTAACTTTCTTCCAATGTTTTCATTAAGTCTCTGGTAAAATTCTTCTGTTTGACTCTTCATTTCAACGTAGCAGAAGTTGGACCCTGCAGATTCTAGTCATTGCAGGTTGTGGTGGGGGGCTTTGGACTGCTTCTTAGCTGACAGGAGGCTCTGATTATATATTTTTTAAATGTATGGCTAACTTTTAATTTTATTATTACTGTTTAAAAACAGCATACTTGAGAAAGCACCCCATGGCATTTGGGGGCAGGAGTGATGCATTGTCAATGTCCTGATTGGTATCCCAGCTCTGCGTCGTGGGCTGACTGTCCCCTCAGCTGGCATTTGCTGAACAGTAGCTGATAGCGCTCTCAACAGATGCTGGCTTGTATTATCAGTATCATTATGTGGTTCAGACAAGCAGATTTTTCCCAGGTCACAAGTTATGTGTACTGCTTTGTTAAAAAATTCTTTTCTATTCTTTGCAATGTCTTTGATTTTCCCAGGACTATCTCTTCCTACTAGTTTACCTTGACTTTTGTCGCTCACGTTAGAAGCACCTTGGGTGGGGGGTCTGGTGCTTCATGATTATACGTTCACACAGGAGGACAAGCAAACCATTATTTTGTTGGACTTGAAATTTTTGGGTTGCGGATGTCTTTTTTCTATGTTAGGGCTTTTTAAGCTTCTTTTCCAAAAACAAAAACAAACAAACAAAAACCTTTCTAAATCTGCAGCTTGGGAAGGCTTGGCTGACGACATCTTGCAGAAACGCGGTAAACGTTAATATTTCCAGGTTTAGATCTCCAGTTAGTCCTTCTGTTTTTAGTACTGTGATCTCATTCTCGCCCTATGCCACTCCTCTCAACACTGAAGCCCAGGGTTCTGCAGGACAAGCCAGCTCCCTCTGCCTGGGTTCACTGGGAGCACTTCGTGTCCCACCGTCCTCCTCTGCCTGCCCATGGATCTCAGAATTCTGCAGCTTTACAGACCTTGGATGCGCCCCCAAACATCTTCCTTGTCTTAGAGATTTCTGCATATTAAAACATCCCTTTGTTATCTTTTCATGAGGATCTGAGGAGGGACAGGATTAACTTGGTGAACTGATTTGTAAACTAACATAAATCACTACCTTGTTTACTGAGGTTTCAACAGCAGCTGTCGGTCAACTTAGAAATGCTTGTCTAAAGAGTCAAATGATCTTATGGGACTAATCTGAAAGTCTGTTATGTGCAAGCAAAAATAGCTTTGTCAGGCCTATGTCACTACAACCCTTATTTTCTCCCATTTGAGTTTGTGTAATTACATTTCTTTTCACTTACTGCTTCCATGACCTGTGAAATTCCATGGAGTTTACAATTACATAGCATAATGGGGCCTGCCAGGGAGCGCTGGCCTCAGGCTGTAACTCGGTAAGGTCGATGTTCTACAACCCAGTTACAGGATGGAGCGAAGCTGAAACACAGGCATGACCTTCTCAGTGCTGAATCCCTCCTTTGTTGACGCCTACACATATCAGCATGACCACGACGACGACAAAAACATCAGGCTAATGCCATTGTAACAAATGAAGAGTCCATGGTCTTGACGACTGTTTATTTTTTTGAGACTAAGAGGGCAAACATAATTACCAAGGTGGATTTTGTGACTTGTCAGATGCAGTGTGTCGGTGTGGGAACATAGCACTTTCTCTTCTATCACAGGAGTCGGACTGCCTGGAGAATCGAAGCGTCTGGTGCCCATCGGGGATGGGAAGGATTTATAACTGATTGTACACATAAAAACTACTTCCTGTGTTTCTGGCTTAGTTTTTGAAAAATTAAATGACAAGTTGACTTACCGATCGTATTAGTTAACCTGCTGCTGGAATTGTCTAGTCAAATTTTTTTTTAAATAAAAATTTGTTTATTTGACTTGAAAGAGTTAGAGAGAGGGACAGAGAGAGATTTTCATCTGTTGTTTTACTCCCTAGATGGTTTCACTCTCCCAGGTTTGTCTTTGGCCTTGCATAGATAGGGAAACATTTAAATACAATCAGTCCCTGGGTGCAGAATGCATCATCGTTTGAAGCTACCGATTTAGGACAGTGGGTCCCAGTGTTTTGGAGAATGTTACAATTACTTAAAATAGAAGTTTGCAAATAGCGATAGTTGCACTTTTAGTTGATTAAAGAAATACAGATGTTTGCATGATTTGAGTATATCACAATTATACCCCCTCTCTCCTACCAGGAAACAGAATGCTATTTGGGGACCATTCTGCAAATGGTTTCTTCACGAATACCTAACCTTAGGATAAGCATTTGGCTTGGCAGTTGAGTTACTGTTACTCACATCAGAGCTTCTGATCTGAGTCCTGGTTACTCTATTTCCAATCTAGCTTCCTGCTAGAACGTTCCATGGGTGGCAACATTTGATGGCTGAAGTACCCGATTCCCTGCTACCCACCTATGGGAGATCTGCATAGAGTCCTGGGTCCCTGGCCTCAGCCTTTCTAGCTTGGCTGTTATTACAGATGGACATAATTTGAAGTATTTTTTATTTTTATGTTCACATCAATGACTACAGTAGTAAGATATGCTATTGACCAATCAATTAGATTTTGGGGAGTTGAGTACTCCAAATCCTCACAACTTCTCTGTTCTGCAGATTGACAGGGCTGCAGGAGACCACACCGGCTCTTGTCCGGTAGCCACCATGCATGCACTTCTCAGAGAATAATGGCCTGTGTCTCTCTTCTCAGAGCTCCTTTGCTGTGGCTCTGGAGGGATGATTCACTCCAGTTGCTTCCCCACATCTCTGTTTCCTGGCGTAGGCATGGCGGGGTGTCCAAGTCAGGCACCACAGAAGGTCTCTGTGTGTACAGCTCACTTCACAGTCAATAAGCAGAACAGCTTTAGCAGAAAATACCATTTCAGTTTTGCATCCCCAGGAGTTCCCTTCTGCAAGAAAGCTGCTTCAAGGTCTCCTCCCAACCAACGCAAAAAGGAAGACAAGTTGCTGCAGGCTGATTTTGAGTTAGGGTTTTGGTGTTATTCCCCTTGAAGGGAGAGTTGGTAGCTGTCTAAAAGCAAGGGGGTGCAGATGAGCAGGTCTGACCTAGTGGCTGGAACTGAGGTATTCAGAACTGATTTAATCAGGGCTGAGTATGGGCAGAAGCAAAGGAAAGAAGGCAGGAGATTGAAGAGGACTACAAATTGCAGCGGGTTGGAACCAGCATCGTGGCATATTTGCGTTAACCTGCCACTTGTGATACTGGCATGGTTGCTGGTTTGAAGACCACTCCTGATCCAGTTTCCTACTAATGTGCCTGAAAAAGCACTGATGAATGGCCCATGTGATTGGATCTTGTTTCCATGCGGGATACATGGAAAAAGTTCCTGGTTCCTGGTTTTGGCCTGGCCCAGGCCCTACTGTTGTAGCCATTTGGGGTATGAACCAACAGATGGAAAATAATCTCTCTTTCTGTGTGTTTTTATGTGAGTGTGTGTCTGTTTTCCTGCTTCACTGTAATTGACTTTTAAATAAATAGATCTTTTTTTAAAAAATAAAAAATTGCAATTTAAAAAAATTCACTGTCAGTACTATTTCCATGGCAACCTTCCATTACCTGCTGGGTCAGATCAAGTTCTTCCCAGTTTGACTTCAACGTAACATCCAAACCAAACACTGTCATTGGCCTAAATTATGTCCTCCCCACTCCCCCAAATGAAATCTGTGTTTTCCCATGACTTTCATCAATTCTTCTTTGTTAAAAAATATTGTTTGAAAGTGAGAGAGAGAGAGAGAGAGCGAGCGCCCATCTGCTGGTTCATTCTCCAAATTAGGTACTCTGTAAAATTCTTGTGAAATAACTGAATAAATAATACTGTAATTCCACACTAGTTTGTCTCAGATTAGCCAATTTTCCTGAGGAAGGGAAGAGAAAAGGAGAAGGAAATAAGCTTGAAACAGTGGACAGCTGATGATTATGGTGCAAACTGATTTCATCTAGGTGCCAACTTTGACCTGGGATTACATTTCAGTCAGAGACAAAGCAATCAAAAGAAAGTCTAGAGTTCTGAAGAGACACCTGACCAAAAACAAGCAACCCCCCCAAAAAAAACAACCAAAACAAAAAACCACAAATGGTTACTAAGTACATGGAAAGATGTTTCTTTTCTTTTCTTTTCTTTTCTTTTTTAAAGATTTATTATTATTGGAAAGCCGGATATACAGAGAGGAGGAGAGACAGAGAGGAAGATCTTCCATCCGATGATTCACTCCCCAAGTGAGCCGCAACGGGCCGGTGCGCGCCAATCCGATGCCTGAAACCAGGAACCTCTTCTGGGTCTCCCACGCGGGTGCAGGGACCCAAAGCTTTGGGCCGTCCTTGACTGCTTTCCCAGGCCACAAGCAGGGAGCCGGATGGGAAGTGGAGCTGCCAGGATTAGAACTGGCGCCCATATGGGATCCCGGGGCTTTCAAGGCGAGGACTTCAGCTGCTAGGCCATGCCGCCAGGCCCAGATGTTTATTTTCAATAATTAGAGAACCGTATGTCAAAACCACTATAGGAGACCACTGAACACTCACTAGAATGCCTAAAACCAAACATGTTGACAGAGGCACGGGTTGCATGAAAATCTCACCCTTTGCCGGTAGCAAAAAAATTAGACAACCATCTGGGGAAAGAATTTGGCAGTAATTTGTATGAAATTAAGACATATTTCTATGGCCTGGCAATTTTAGAATTTTAGAATTTCTTAGAATTCTCCACTAGAACACTAAGAAGATATGGATTTCTGTAGCAAGGTGTGAAATGAGGAAATGTTTTGGCTTGATAAAAACTTAGTGTGTGTTGACCAAGGTAGCATAGAACAGTTGTGTCAGACCTCATCAAACTGTACACTTAAAAGCAGCGTGCTGTTGTATGTAAATGACATCTCAATGAAAAATAATCTTGTCCAGGACCAACATAAAAGATGATGGATTCAGCACCGCTGTGGACTTAGATGTGCTGGACAGAGCCCCTTACAAGTCTCAGCCAGCTAGTAGTAGGATTCTGTAAAGGATAAAAAAAATCATGAAAAAACGTGTTTTCTCTAAATAAACATGATTGTGCTGTGATTTTTTTTTTTTGGATTTTCATGTGATTAAGCTGATCAACTAAGATTATTAAAAGTTTATTCCTGACTTTTCTTTTTGTTAACATATGTGAAAAAACTCCATCCTGTCTCCTTAGGAGGCACTTAAGTGGGTCGATCACGATACAGCAGGTCGCAATGGTGGTCGGTTGCTGCGGTGGTTTATGTAATTTGACTTTAGAGAACATTGGTTATCATGGAAAGCATTGTATTTCAGTGTGTTCTTTCCTTTGGGATTATAAACACCTAAAGCTTCTCTTTCAAAATAAGGTAAAAGGAAACAATGCAATCAAAAATAGAAAGCATAAAAATGGAAAATGAGATTGTGTTGATTAAAAATCAATAAGTCAAATGTCATCAAAGTTTCAAACTTAAGCAGAAAAGATTTTCATCTTTTCAATAGCAGATTGGAACACAGATTGCTACATACGTTTCTCTAATTGTTGAAAATAAGCATCTTTCCAGGTACTTAGTAACCATTTGTGGTTTTTTGTTTTTGAGGTTTGAGGGTTTTTTGCTTGTTTTTGGTCAGGTGTCTCTTCAGATTTCTAGACTTTCTTTTTTAATTTGTCTCCAAATGAAATATAATAGATATGAACACAGATTGCCTGGTTTAGATTCTTTTTTTGACAAATGACCATGAAAAAAGATAGTGCACAAAGCTGGATACTTTGTTGACCATAAAAGATGGAGAGAAATACTCAGAAATAAGATCACTTATATATAGTAAACATTCAAAATAAACCTCTTGGTAGATGGTCGTTGGTAGGTAATGCCTCCACTTTCCCTCCCCAAATAGAAATCCACGTGAGAGAAAGAAAAAAGACAGACATGCTGGAGTGGGTGTTTACCTTGTAGTGGATGCTCCACACCACAGACCCTGAGTTCTTTCAGTCTCAAATATTTATAAGTAAAGTATATTTGAATACTTGCCTCTGATATATGTCATTAACTCTTTGTACTACTTTGAACTGTATTAAGCACAGTATTAAAAAAAGATAATAAACATGCATTTAAATAGGATTTTTATGAGGATAAAATAGGTATCATTTTAAAAATTCACTAAGGCGAATATGGTGTGATGACATATGCTTAGTTTTGATGAACAATTTGGCTGTTTTCTTCATTGTTGAATGTTTCCTAACTGCCCATGTGGTAAAGATCTCTTCAGCAATATCCTTCCTTAATAGTGATGAAGGGTGGAAACTCCATGCTGCTGTGGTGTTGAGCCTTTGGGAAGGTGTCGGATTGGAGCAGGTTGTTAGATTGGAGTTCTCAGGACCAAATCATGGCAGCATTCTAAGAGGAGGCCTGGATACGTGTTCCCTTGTGCCAGGCAGTGTCTCGTGTCACCCCAGGGCTCTGCCAGCAAGAACACCGTCACCAGACACTGAACTGATGGGATCACCAACCCTGGACTGTGCGTGTCCAAAACTGGGTGGCAAAACCCTGCTTGCTTATAAGTAGGTTAGCTTGAGTATTTTGATGTGCAAACAGAACGCTAATACAATATACATTTCCACATGTAAGTGGGTGACCTTGGCTGTACTTGAGTTAATTAGTCTTGCATTCTAAATCCAAGTCAGTAATCAAATGCATGCTTTTAAAGGAAATACATATTCTCTGATGTCAATCAGTCTTTTTTTTTAAAGACTCTAAAGAAGTATCATTTTCATATTTTCTTTATATATGTGGGTTTGAAATTCTTTAGCTTTCCTAAGGTTACTATGACAGAGGGCCACAGGCAGGGAAGTTTGAACAACTCCAACATTTGTCACTGTTCTGGAGTGTGCGGCCCAAGCTGAGGACAGAGGGAGCTTTGCTTTGCTAAGAGGCTCTCTCCTTAGCTTGTTATTACAGATTAAAGTTTAGTTGTTTTACATTTAAATAAGAGTATAATAACCTGAATTTGGTATAATCTACTTACAGAGTTCCTTTTTTGTTGCCTGAATTTTGGGAGTCTTTGAAAAAGATGTTGCCTACTCCAATGACTTGAATGTCCCCCCATGTTTGCTCAGAGCAGTTTCTCAGTTTCAGTTTTTCTTTTAACATATATATTTGTTTATTTGAAAGACAGAGTATCGAGAGAAGGACACACACACACACACACACACACACACACACACAGGTTCCATGCCCTGCTTCACTCCCCAAATAGCCTTAATGTGGGGGTCTGGACCAGCAAAACCAAGAACCAGGAACTCCATGTGGGTCTCTTGTGGGTGGCAGGGGCCAAGTTCTGGAGCCAGCTCCTGTTGCCACCTAAGTGCATTAGCAGAAAGCCGAATTGAGAGCAGTCATAGAGCTCAAACTGGCGCTCTGACATGGGATGCCAGCTTCGCAGAGGGCAGCTTAACCTGCTGCATTCCAGCACAGGCCCCTCAGGTCTTAAATTTAGGTCTAAAAACTTTTTTAAAAGATTTATTAATTTGTATTGGAGACACAGATTTACAGAGAGAAGGAGAGATAGAGAGAAAGATGTTTTGTCCACTGGTTCACTCCCCAGGTGGCTGCAATGGTTGTAACAGAGCCAGTCTGAAGCCAGGAGCCTCTTCTGAGTCTCCCATGTTGGTACAGGGTCCCAAGGCTTTGGGCCGTCCTCGACTGCTTTCCCAGGCCACAAGCAGGGAGCTGGATGGGAAGTGGGGCTGCTAGGATTAGAAACAGCACCCATTTGGGATCCTGGTGCATGCAAGGTGAGGAATTTAGCCACTAGGCTACAGCGCCAGGCCCAAGATGTAGACTTTATTCCATCTTGAGTTGATTTCTGTGTTTAGAAGTGGGAATCTAATTTGCTTTCTGCATAAATGTGCCCAGGTTTTTCAGCACCATTTAATGAAAAGACTGTTTTTTTCCAGAATATAAGTTCTTGGCACCTTTGTCAAAATTCAGATTGCTATCTATAGCTGAATTTATGCCTACTCGTTAAAAAGGTTTATTTAATTCATTTAAAAGGCAAAGTTACAAAGAGATAAGAAGAGAGAGAGAAGGAGATAATTCTACCATCCCCTTGTTCATTTCCCAAATGGCACCACAAAGGGGAATGGATCAGGCTGAAATTGGGAGCCTGAAGTCCTTTTTCAGTCTCTCAGGTGGATGGCAGGCACCCAGGTACTTGGCCCATCTCCTGCTGCTTCCCCAGGTACATTATTGTTGAGTTGGAAGGGGAGCCACCAGGACTCCAACCAACTGGTGTTCAGACGGGATGCTGGCACTGAAGGCAGTAGCTTAACTTGCTGTGCCACAATGCCAGCCAGTTTCTGTATTTTTCATTCTGTTCCACTAATCCCTTCATCAATTTTTATGCCAGTACCAGGCTGTTTGGGCATTCACTATTTTCATCAGGAAAATCATACAATATGGGGCATTTCCAAATACCAATTTCTGAGGATTCCCCAGATAATAAATTACTTTAGAAAAACAATTCAGTTTTTCACTGAATCATCTTTATCCTAAAGAGACTGATTCCATGTTAAAAAAAGTATCAACAGAGATTTAATCATGAGAAATATTACCATTTTATTTGTATTTTTATAATAAAAACAATCAAAATACTTCTGAGTACTGTGAATATCTACACAGTACTATAATTTTCAAGAGAATTGTGACTTCTTATCTCTATATTAAGGGAATACAGTTATAAACCCACTTACTGGCTGCATTCAACCTAAAAGTAAAATGAAATCATTTAGGGCTGGGATGGGAAGCTGTCCATCTCAGGATGCATCATTTCCTGTCTGACTCCTGATGGCCAGCAGGCATCTGAACAACTCTTCATCAAGTTCAATTTGTTCAGATTTTTAAAAACATAAATACAAACAGAGCCCCTCCTACTCCTTCTTGTCCCTGTTGGGTTGTCTTGTGTATCTCTTGTGTGCTGTGTTCCACTTAGAGACTGTACATTCAAGAGCAAGATTTAAAGCAAGGCAGAACGAGAGTGAAGAAGATGGTGGTGATCACTCATAGCACGTGAGAATGTTAATCCAAAGCAAAGCATGACTATGTTGGGTTTTCACTCCGGTTTTTGAAAGCTTCTGCCCCATCCTCCCCAGTGATTGCATTTGTATTTTGCTCTTTTTGCCAGCCACTGGGAAATGCAGACTCACATACATTTTCACTGCAATGTCTAGATCACTGCCCACTTACATATGACAACTGCTCAGTGAGTATCCACACAAATGTGGCTGCTTCATTAGGCATTGGACGCCATGCTGGAGGTTGGGAGCTGCTGGGTGTGAAAGAATAGAGCTGTATGCCAGGCAACATCCTTCATAGCCAGGTGAGGGAAGACCGGTTAGAAAGCTTTACCTGAAGCAACAGCATTCTTCACCTTGAACATCAGTGTCAACTCCCAATGTCTCTGTCTATTAAAAAAAAACCAACAAAACAAAACACTAAAATGTCCTTTTTAAGGTATTACTCACAACAAGGTTGGTCCACTGTATACTCCTCCAAATGCATCTTTGTCAATAACTGCTAGATACTTATTCTTGTTTAGGTAACTAGAGAGAAAGAGATAACAGTATTACGTAAGTTTAGGCAATCACATCAAATTAGTATAAATACCAAAGTAAAATGGTATCTTTAGCTATTAGCTGTATTTTGAAGAATCTGGAAGACATTTTACCTTCTAAATATAAGCACTCAATACTTTTATATATTCCAATGGTGCAGAGTTTATACATATTAACTAAGGCAACATTCTTTCAAAAATGAACATATTTATGATCTAGTTTGTATATTTTAATTGCAAAGTTGCCTAAAGTTTCTTTTTTTCCTGGCAAATGACATTTGTGTTTTTCAAGCCATTTCAGTACTGACTGATTTAAATTCTGTTTCTAAATATTGATCAATATTTCCCTATACTTTGGAAGAGGAATCTTAAATGGGGGAGTGGAAACGGTGAAGGTGCTGAGAGGCAATGGAGAGTGCCAGAGATGATCTTTTCTTTGGGCAAGATCGATAAATTTAGCAAACAAAAATACAGGGTGTCAGTTAAATCTGAATTTCAGTAAGCAGGGAATTTTTTTTTAGTGTGTATGTTCTCCATTCAATTAAAGAAAAATCTTCCTTTATTAAACTGTTGCTTGGAAGTAGAGGTGTGGCCTAGTTTTAAGATTCTCATGTCCAGATGCCTGTGTCTGATTCGCGACTATGGCTTCTGACCTGAGTGGCTGCCATGGCAGGCACTGGAAAGCAGCAATGTTGGCTCAGCTCTTTAAGTTCCTGACACGCAGGTGGAAAACTTGAACTGAGTTGCTGGTTCCTGACCCATCATTGACTCAGTGCCAGACAATCGTGGCACCGTGTCTATGAAATAAATAAATAAATAAATTTTAAAAATTATTTATTTAGAAGGCATAGCTTCTAAAGAGACAGAGACAGAAAGATCCTCCATTCACTGACCCTCTCCCAGATTCCAGAGGCTTGCAGCTCATCTCTTTCCTCCAGCAGAGTGAGGCAGGTACAGTCAACCAACCACTGATGGCCACATAATGGAGAACAGAAGAAGAGAACATTTGCACTATGGTGGCATGGTGTTTAGGTTGTTTGATCTGGATGACCGTCATTGTTGACCTTGATAACCATCATTGCTGGTTTACAAATGCCCCAAAATGGCCTCCTCAGGTAGTGGGTGAGCACCTAAATCTGACATGAGTCAGTTAACCTCATTCATGTTCAAAGGAATGATGAGGCTGTGAAGGCAGCCAACAGGTACCCTCTTGGTTATTGCCATCTAAGGTTCCAATCTCAGTACCCACTTGATCACTGTCCTTCAAGTCACTCTGTCCGTGGAGATTGCTGGGTAGTGACAACGGAGGTGGGCAAGTTGCCTTGATGAAAACATCTGGAGAGAAGATCTTGAACAGCACTGTTTGTTTTAACTGAGCTCAGCCCAAGGGCTGCCCTGGCCTGACATGTTTTTTGTATTCTTTGGACTCTGCAGCTCACAGGTCACATTCTGTTCTCAGATCGTTGAAACTCAAAGAAGAGCTGGTGAGCTCATCTCAGTTTTTTCCTCTTCATCCCTGACTGCTGCAAGTGGAAATCGACTTGCTCTCATCATGAGAAATTATTGTAAAACTAAATTATTGCTTGTCCAATACTGTAGTGTTTTCAACTGATATTTAATACGCCCTTGAGGATAAGAAAGCTGGTTGATAAGCACTGCAGTTTACCAGAAACACTGCAGAAGATTTAAAACTGGGAAAGCCAGCCAGAGTCTAGGAGAGGAGGGGAAGAATGCAGAGGAGGTACAGCCAACTTGAGTGGAGATGGACTGACCTTGCAGGGGCTATGTTCCTTAAGATCCTCAGGTTGTCTGGGAGCTCAGTTTCTTGCAAAGTTAGGTGCTTGGAGCTGGAACCTGCATTCTGGCTACAGGCCGCCCCATTTACCTTTTAAATTTGGGTTCAGATTTCTGCCCCTCCCTTCCATCTTCAGCTAAGAGTGAGGCAGAGAAAAGATTCCCACAATCTTCAATATACAGGAAAAAGTGCTTTCATCAGTTCTATTTATTATATAATACATTCTAAGAATGTCAGTTTAAGTACATCTGACTCCTTCACCATGACCTGTCCTGATTCTTCTGGAATCCATTTAATACAAATCAGCTTGAAGAACTCGATCACCATCGGTTGGCTGTGTGGGTAATACTTTAGCCAATGATTGTTTGATAGGGAAAGGATCACTTAAGTCAGTCCTTAGAAGGTAGACATGATTGAACTTAAAGGAGAATATAAAGATTTGTAGTAAGAGATGTTGGTGGGAAAGAGGGTACCACATTTCTATATTTGAAGGAATTGTGTGAATTAAATGACTTGAGTAGATGTTTGAGTATGATGTATGAAAAAGGCAACCGCAATATGCATATAATTCTTTGGTGACCAGAGAAATCATCATGCTGGCTTGGGTTCATGAGCTGCAAGCTTAGTTCTCTTTATCATTATGTGAAAGAGATACTCCACCATGCCAGGTTTGGAGATCCCACTGTGTATTCGGGTTACATGGTCACCCCAAGTTGTTGATGAGTTTCATATACTCATTCAGGCAATCCATCTCGGTGCAGTCACACAGTGGAGGTTTTCTTGTCCATAACCAGTTTATGCAGTTCTAGTTGTGACTGATGCTTTTTCCTGAGTATCATAATACTTCACTTCATTGTGCCCATCTCCTAGCCTGTTTCCTTGATGTCTTGAAGGAAGATTCAGCCACCTGCTTGGTTCTGTAGCTTCTTCAGTTTTTCAGCATTTTTCTCACATCATGAGAATTTGGCAAAGCTCCTCAAAGCTGCATTATCGGGCCTGGCGGTGTGGCTTAGCAGCTAAAGTTCTCGCCTGAACGCGTCAGAATCCCATATGGGCGCTGGTTCTAATCCTGGCAGCTCCACTTCCCATCCAGCTCCCTGCTTGTGGCCTGGGAAAGCAGTCAAGGACGGCCCAAAGCTTTGGGACCCTGCACCTGTGTGGGAGACCTGGAAGAGGTTCCTGGTTCCCGGCATCAGATCGGCACGTGCCGGCCCGTTGCGGCTCACTTGGGGAGTGAGTCAGTGGATGGAAGATCTTCCTCTCTGTCTCTCCTCCTCTCTGTATATCCGGCTTTCCAATAATAATAAATTTTTTTTAAAAAAAGCTGCATTATCACAAAGGCAGGTGGCTGCAACAAGCATACAGCTCCAGGCACATATGGTGGTGGGGGGATGACTCTCAGTGGTGTTTGTGGCACCTGTGGCAGATTGGGAGGGGACCTGTGCCTGAGGCAGGCAGTATCTATGTGGGGAGATGGGCTTGAGGATCGTCCAAGGATGCTCCATGCAGGTGACTGTTGGTAGAGGCAGGGGTTCCTCCAAGCACTGTTGAAGCAGGAAACCAGGATAACTGGCATAGAACATCCCTGGATTTGAAAGTCAGGATTTCCAAATTTAAATACTGGGGTGGACTTGTAATTCCTTAAAAAGTAAGAACTGGTAATTCCTTAAAAAGTAAGACAGACATCACTGTGTGTGTGTGCGTGTGTGTATTGAGTCACTGATCATTGTTGAGGGGGTTATGACTCTTGAAGAAGCAATGGAAATTCTTTCTAGAAAAGAGAAATCAGAATTTCTATCCAGGGGATTGAGAAGTCCTGCCCTGATCAAAGTTCATGCATGTCATAATTAAGGAAGACAATATAGTTGAGGAAGAGATGGTCAGGAATGAGGTGGGGGGATTTCACAATTGATAAGCTCAGGAGATGGTGGTGGTGGTGGTGGTGGTGTGTGTGAGAGAGAGAGAACAGCCAGTTCTGTTGGTCTCAATCTCAGCACACAGCAGCTTTTCAACAAAGACTTTTCTGAAGAAATAAATGAAAGTCCCATGTTTAACTCACAGATAAGAGGCAACTTGGATGTCATGTTGAGCAGCAAGGGAGGGTGTCAGAGATGAAGTCTCATACTGTAGAGTGGAAATGTGCTGTTACTGCTAAGCGTTGTCCTCAGGAGTTTTAGGATCTGTTTCATGTCCAAAAAGGAATTTCAGCCTGTACATCCACAGTCCCTTTAGGGAAGACTTGGGCTGGAATATAATCTTGTTGTGAGACTCACATGGGAACACTTCAGTGGAAAACTGGAGTTCTCTCCCATGGCTCTTATTATTCAGAAAATTAGAAGAGCCATGCCTAGCTCCATGGAAACATTTTAGTTCCAGAAATAAGGACACCTGTTTATAAACAGTAACAGGTGAAAAAGTGCTCAAGCCTTCAATAGGCAAAGGGAAGCCAGGCTTGGAGCATTTCCTACAAGCTGTTCAAACACTTACTCTGTGAGAAATAATACTCTGTTTAATCCTATAATCTTTCCTCTGTCATCATTTCCCCCCAGTGCTCTAAGCTGTAGTATTTCACTTCTAACCAGATAATGTGTGATGCTAATTAGTATATTAATTGTCTTAATCTCTCTGTTCCTAATGATTTATGTTTTGATAGTTTCATAAGAACATCAGAATGATGTGTATCCTTGTTCAGAGCTTTACAGGCACATGGAAGCTAGAGTTTGACAATAGAAAATGTGGTGGGAAAAGTAGCATAGTCATGCAGATTGTGTAGACAGACACAGAATGGAAAAGAGGTCCCAAAGATGGAGTGTATGACTTAACTTGCAAGCGAGTGGAGTTCAACTTCTGTTGAGCAAGGGATACTTGTATTATTAATTTCACATCTGAGTGATGACAACGTGCTTGGCTCAGGACAGCATGTTTTACACATCTGCCATCACTTTCATGAACTTCTCACTAATTACTCAGTTACTCCTGAGGAATCAGTGTTTGGACTCAAGGTGGAATTTGTCCAACTTGGCTTTAGCAATGCTACTCTCTAAAAATGAGTGTAAATGAGGTCAAACCTGCTAATTTCAGCAAGCTGCCATGAAGTGAATGATGGAGGATGATTGCTTTTTGGCTAATTACTTTTAATCCTAAATTAGAAACTAAAGATACCTGAATGCACTTTTGGAGAAAAGACAAAATTGTTAACAATATGCTACCTGCAATTCCTGAACACTATTAGGATCTGTTTACCTGAGTTTAAAATCACAACTGTATTGGAACCAAAAGCAATAAAATGACAGAAAAGACTAAGGAAGAAACTTTTTGTTCTGAAAAACTTTGGGCTTAAACAATGCTTTCACTTCAAACACAATATTATATTCACACACACACATACACAGAGACACACACACACAGACACACACGATAACTACAGGTGGCATCATGCTTCTAGGTTTTATTGAAGATAAAAAGTTTTAGGGCTTAGAGTTGAAACCATTTTGAGTAATCAGCACTGTTGGCATTGTCAACTTTTCCTATGTTATTCCTAAGTCTTGCTGATACTAACTTTGGGTTGAGGGTTGCTCTGTGAGAACCTATCTCTCAGCAGAATCCTGAACCCTCTAGATGGTTCTTTTGGGGGTAGGATGGGGAGGAAGGGTGACCGTTTCCATGGCTACCCTTAACTTACACGGCATCCAGCTTTGTTCCATTGAAAGCGTGTCCTTGGATTGATGTAAAGCCATTGTTGTACAGTTTCCTGCAAATAACAGAGAGAGGGTGGGAGTCAGTGACTGGGGGACAGGTGCTGGCAGGTTGGGCTTCGTTTCTTCAGGGTCACAAATCTGCACAAAGTTTTCCATGTCACAAGGAAAGTCGACATTACATTGTTTTGCAAGGACAAAAACTACTTCCTGGTTTGAATTTCCATTCTCTAGACTTAGCTACTGTAGACTAGGTGTTTTTTTTTTTTCCCTCAGAAATGCATTAAAAATTTTAAAATAATGTTTCATAAAGATGCCGAAGAAAGGTTTTCAAGTTACAGCTTGGTATTAACAGTGGAGGAGTCAATGCAAGTTCTCCAAATGAACACTTGGAAAACATTCATCTGAATACATAAGTTTCCTATTTCTCTACCTGAAATACTATTTCAAATCTGTATTTTTTCTTTTGATCCTGGAGACTTATTGATTGAAAACATAATGGTTATGCATCAAAGAAGAATAAACTTGACAGCCACATCTGCAGAAATAGGCAGTGCATGCTTTTTGTGCAAATTTTAAATATTTTAACTTGTTGCTATGTTTCTCAGCCTATTTAATTCATCAGATGATTCTAGGGGATGGGCATATGAAATGTTATTATCTCCATTTCCTAGTGGATCCCTGAGACATGGAACTGGCTTGCCAAAGGCAAACTGGTCTAGAATGACTGCAAGTTGTATTTGCTCTTACTACGATTCTTCCCATGCACCGAAAGTACAGTCCCTTTCTGCAGAATATGGATCACAGGCTTGGGGAATACTTGGCTCCATGGAGATGCCAGGTGGTTCCTGGTGGTTACTGGCATGAAGATAAGAAAGCCGTGACCAACAGTCAACCACAACTACTGGCCAGTCCTAATGGCAACTGTAGGAGAACATTAAAAAACCACTAAATATACCACACGTAAACTCTACTAATGTATGAAGACGCACCAAAGAGATGCCAAATTTAGAGTTGGACCTGACCTGTCATTTAATATCTAGAGGATTTGGAATATTTCACAGTCTCCTTTTATGTTCAGTTTCTTTGTCTTTGAAAATGGGATAGAGTACTTTACCAAAAGGCTGCCAGGATGAAATAAAAACATAGTAAAAAGGAATATGCTAAAACTTGTATTAATTCAACGTAATTATGGACAATTGTGAAATAACCCCAGACTTTGTTGTTGTCCTGTATTGAACAATTGCATAGTTTAGTCCCAGCTGCAAAGGTATCCTGAGTAAGGATTGCAGTATCTAGGGACACAACCACAAAGCCTGAGACAGTACTGATGAATAAGTCAATATTTTTCTGAACTAAAGCTCCTTTGTGAGAATTATATCTTTTTTATTTGTCTAAACTTTATTAAAAATCCTGACATTACAAAGTTTCTTTGACTTATATTTCAGAGAGTAAATAAAAGCTTGATGAAAAGTAGGCCTTGAAAGGGGAAAACAGAGAAGAAAGAAACGGAGGTATGAACTTTAGGTACAACCCTATCCTATCAGGAATAGCAGCACACGCTGTGCTGTTAGACATGTTCCTTTTCATGTTTGCTGTCTTGAACATGACCTTCCAAGCAGCAAGGCATTTTCCAGAAATGTAGCATTAATCATCTGTAAAAATGATAGACAATCCCTTCCTGTTCACACCTCTACAGTTCAGTAAATGGCAGGTCCCTTTCCCCAGCTGTTGCCTAGTTAGCCCCAGATTAGCTGGGAGGACCTTTCAATTAGGGAAGCTGCTTGGCATATAGGATCCTTGCGGAGGAAAACACAAGAGGTGGACATAACATTCTGCAAAGAAGTTGAGAATATGGGAGTTTATTTTTGCTGAGTGCCAATTGTAACAAGCCTTGAGGTGACCCTGAGTTTTGGGAGGATCCTCATTTTTTATTTTTTTTTCCTATGGTGACAAAGAAAGTAGAGAACAAGGAGTTTCTTATATTATCCAGAAAGCAGACCCATGCTGTGAGGAAAAGCACTAGTCCAAGTGTTCCACTGTAGATACAGCCCAAGGTTGGGAAAACTTCATATGATAGACGTGGAATGGCTTGGAAGACAGTTTCCCCTGGAAAAGGCAGGTGGAAGCTCGGCCCATTTTGCTAGGCAGTAATTCAGTCAGGCTTGTAACCGGTATAGAAGCCATGCACAACAATGAACGAATGAAAGACAGCTGGGGTGACGAGGCAAAAAACGCCCCAATCTCAAACTTGGACAGTGGTGCTGAAACAGGAAGCATCCATCAGACGCAGTCCTAACTCTGCTTCAGAACTAATACAACGGGAAGAATTTTCTACTAGCCTGGAAAGTTAACTCACCTTTTAGGCTTTTATTATTCAATTTTCCCCCATTAGGACCATTCTGATTAGGTATCTACTTTTTGAACACTGGGAGAATAGCACTCATTCAAGCTCTGGAAAAGTCATGATGCATAGCAGCACTGTTTTCTGCTCTTACTGAGCAAAATTGTGAGTGCCAAGTCTGTCACCATTTGTACCCATAACTCAGTGATCTCAGAGAACTCATTTAATTTTGCTCTACAAAGATTCTGTAGAATGAGTATACTTGAGGATAGAATGTCACCGTAAGTCCCTGGTACACTGTCTGGCTTTCCAACAAATGAGATTTTGTTGGAGCACAGACACGCTCATTAGTTTACGTGTTGTGTGTGCTGCTCTTATTTTATGGTGGCAGAGAGGAGCTGTTGCTACAGAGGCCACGTGGTTTCTAGAGCCATGCTGAGCAATGGTAGGCAGTACTCTTAGCAATGGAAAAGTCTGTGCACTGTGAAGTGCCTATCATAACAGATTCTTGGATGCCCTGTAAAATGTGACAGTGGCTCAAACAACATGCATTTGTTGGCAGCAATGGGACTGGTAATACTCACAGGGTCAAGGTTTCATTGCACAGTCCCTGAAAAGCATTTACAGGTATTGAAGTCATGTAAGGGTTGTCCGTGATTTCACTGCAAGAAAGGACAAAAAACAAACAGGAAAATACTTGATGTAATAATGCTTTCCTTCTAGAGCTGGGCCCTTGTCACACAGATGCCCTTAGGTGACCTGCTTAATATCATTTTCTTTCAAAGGAAATGATTCTTCATAACAACTGGTGACTCAGAGGTCTGGTAAGATAGTGAGAGCCATCCTATACAGACACAAACCTAAGAGTCACACATGTGCAGTGAGTGGCAGAGCTTTAGCTGTGGGTTGAGGCCCTTAACTTAATCCTTATCTTAAGGGAAGTATATGGATTTCAGAGACATCCCTTCAATCTCTGGCTCTTTTTTTTTAAAGATTCATTTATTTATTTTTATTGGAAAGGCAGATTTACAGAAAGAAGGAGATATATAGAATATAGAGAAAGATCTTGCATCTACTGGTTCACTACCCAAGTAGTTGCATCGGCCAGAGCTGAGCCAATCTAAAGCCAGGAGCCAGAAGCTACTTGGTCTCCCATGTTGATGCAGGGTCCCAAGGTTTTGGGTTGTCCTGGGCTGCTTTCCCAGGCCACAAGCAGAGAGCTGAATGGGAATTGGAGCAACCAGGACATGAATTGGTGTCCATATGGGATCCCAGCAGTTGCAAGGCAAGGATTTAGCCACTAGGCCATCTCGCTGGATCCCCTAATCTCTGACTCTATATCCATCATGTAGAGTTTCCAATGTGTATAGAGGACTCTAGAAAAATGGATCCGTAGATCTCATTTCATGAGGTTGCTATCATGTCCTCAGCCTGCAGAGTTCCGCTAGGCAGATGCACAGCTGAGTCCTTCTCTACCAGCCGAGCTTCTTGAAGATTCATTATACTTTTATCTGCTCTGCAGAAAAGAATTACAATCTATTTTTTTTCTAGCAAAACTTAAGATTTTAAAAGTTATCTCTCAACAATTTTCTAATTCAGTGTGTAAATTGAACTTGTCAACTATTTCTGTATGCTTTTTCCGTCCCGCATAATTAAGACAGTTGTCCCAACTGTCTCGTTTAAAAACAAAATCTTTTCTACTCATCTGGGCATTTTCTGCTCACATTTAATTGTAAAGTTTCTCAGAAACTTAGTTATCATAACCTTTGTTAATGCTGTTCTTCCATTTCTCTCTGAGCCTATCCCAACCAGAATTCCCCATCTCTGTAACTCCATGAAAAGACATCTTGTCCAGCTTATCAATACCCCTTGGTAAGAAAGCCAGGGAGCATTTCTCAGTGCTGCCTGATTTCATCCATCAGTGACGTCCCAAGTGATCACTGCTTCTACCACGCACCAACCTCCATGCTACAACCTACTGTTCCCAGTGACAAGCAAAATACAGCCAAACACCCAAGACCACACATGTGTATACTTACAGTATGAAGAATACATCAGTAGAATAGACTTGGGTCAGGTCAGGAAATATGTTAAGTCCAGTGTTGAAAATGCCACTGAATGACATATAAAAAGAAAAGTTTTAGATCATCAAATCTACATGTAGCAGATAGAATAACAAAATAGCTGAAAGCACAGGATCCGAGATCAGTCTGGAGTCAAATCCTAACTCTTCCACTAAGTATCAGACTGTGGTCAAGTTCTAACATTCTGATGAGATGACGTTCTCAAGACATAGTAACATAGTCCACCATGTAACTACGTCTCTTCTGCTTAGAACACATGTGAGGACTAACTAGGCTTCCTGAACAGAAATGTAGGTGTGTGTGCGCGCGCGCAGTGTTTTCATTGAGGGGCCTTATGTTTGTGCATTTTTGTGGAGTTAAGAGGGAGATAGGGTTACCCAATCCCAAGACAAATTCCTTTTTTCAAATTCTACCGTATGTTGTGTTCTTATTTTTGCAAAAGTGATTCTATTAAGTAAGCAGGAGTCCAGAAGTGCCACTGCAGCAGTAATATTTTAAAAGTTATGTCCTGAACGGGACTGAAATCTGTCACAGAGAATGTCTTCACCTTCCGAAGTTAGTGTCATATGAGAAAAAAAATGTTAAGAATAAAACACATGCATAAAATAACACAAACCTAAAAACCCTCAGGCCCCCGAGTTTCACATCTGTTGCAGCTGCTCTATTACATTAGCTGAAGCAGAAATACTTTTTGAGGGGCTTGGTGTGGCATGGAGTGAGACTTAGACCCTGCCGGTCAATCTCTAGAAAAAGATTTTTTCTGGTAGAAAAGATTCTAGATGCACCTTCTAAGGTACACTCAGATTCGAGTCCTTTGAGAATGGAAGGTGTAGGGTTTGCAGAGAGAGTAGGAACCTGAAAATGAACAAATGGAACATTCCCGATAACAAAAGAGAGACGTCAGATTCTACAAGATATGTCTGAAGTACAGCAACAAGATCACGCAAACAAACCAAAGGCTATCGCAGTGGGTGCTCTTTCAAGGAAGTGAGGAGGCGGAGGGGAAGAAAGGCCAAAATGTTACCAACGAGGGCCCTAACAGGCTGGGAGTAAGAGACTCAAGGAACCTGAGCTGGAAATATTTTTTTAAACATTTTTTATTTTATTTTTAACATTGTTTTTATAGTTGAGATGGATGCATGCCTCCAGTTAGGGTGGGGAGGGTCAAGCGTGAAGGTAAAAAGCTTCCAAAGCTCCCACGCACTGGCTCCGTCTTCAAAGGCGCTCACAGTTCTTGGAAATCGTAGCTTGAAGCTGGAAACTAAATCCATGCTACCTGTACAGGTGGCAGGAACCCCAGCCACTTTAGCCATCACTGTAGGAAGCTGGAATCAGGAGCCACCAAACCCAAGTCCTTAGGTGTGGAGTATGGGCCTCTTAACTAGGCTACCTATCTGCTCAACACTCTGAAGATGCCCTTGTCCCTTTTGCTGCTTCCTCTAACGGACTGAACCCTAACCTCTGTATGTGCTTCCCATTTGTCACTTTGCACAATTATCCTGCAGGAGAGGAACTTTTTTTTTTTTTCTTTTGCATTTCGTGTACAGCATTTCTCCAAAGACATTTCTAAACTTCCTGATGGCAAGAACATCGTCTTAGCATTTTGGGCATTCCCCAAGCACAAAGGAAGGCATCACCTTATCAAAATGCCATTGATGGGTTTGGAACTCAAAATAAAAAGCAATTTGTGTTTTATTCCACAGATTTTCTTACTTCTAGGATATTCTTTCAATCACACAACCCATCAATGTCCTCATCTATTCTCCTGGTGTAGCCGATATCCTCAACAGGGGACTATTCTTAGTTCTCCAAATAAGCAATGTGATTCCAAGACAAACTTGCCTGGTTTTCCTTTCAGCTTCATACTGCTTTGGTTTCCACTTTTCTGATGAATATTAGCAAGAAAGAGGATTCTCTGAGCTGGGGTCGAGTGTGCCTGAGCTCATAACACACAGCCACTGAAAGGGTTTTTATCGAGCAGCTACTGTGTGCCAGACAGCAAAAACGCAAGAGAACAAACATATTGTAGTTCCTGCTTTTAATGTAGCATAGGATCAGCACATGAAGTGTTGCCAGGTAAAAGCAGTAAAGTCTTGTCCTTTCTAATTTTGTCCTCCCATCCCTAAGAAATTGGATTTTTAAAAATGGCTTTAAAAATTGCCATGAGAAAGAAAAAAAAACTATTTTAATGTTATTATAATACTCATTTCCAAAAAAAATTGTTTAGCTGACTCTTGAGGTTTTGTTTCATTTTGGTCTGTGTTACTGTATTTGAAAACTATAAAGTATATAATCTGCACTATATTAAATGTCTTTTAATTACACTTCTGGAAGTCCCATTGCACACAAATGCATTTTAATCTCATATCTCTTAGAGAAGTTCTATAGCCCCAGAAGTATGAACTGACTTCTAGGTAGGTATAAAAAAAGGTGGGCCATTTCATCACATATATTGTACAAGGAGAAGGGAGAGGATTTGACCCAGACCATACACAATTAGATAGCAATGGGTCACATTATCCTAGGAAGATGCTAGGCGGCCAACAGAATTCAAGTTTTCAAAAAAAAAATTTTTTTTCAAGGTGGAATTTGATACTTACAGGAACTTTAGGAGCGGGAGCTTTTTGAGGGCATCCGGGTCTATGTAAGTCAAGCTTCTGGTATTCCGAATTTCTCTGTAAAAGTTACAAAGAACACAGTCATCATGAGACATCCATTTCTGTTCTAAAAAAACCCAAACAGTGCAACTCAGGAGTGGCAAGTGCTTAGGAGAAGTACATGCATTCTCATGGTACCAGGGTGACTGCTGCTGCCAGGGCTAGGCATCCAGCTAACCACTCCTGGATCCTGGCAGGCCGCAGGGGCCACTCAGCCCTCTGGCCTCCTTGACTCAGTTTTAACCTGTTTGAACAGATGCGATCCCTCTATCACCATTGTGTTTCAAGGGTTTTCTTTTCCCTTTCAGATTTACATAAAAGGAAAAAAAAAAGTGTTTTGAAGAGGACTTGAGGACAAGTCTTAATGACTCAAACAATAGCAAGCATCTTTGTTGAGCTGATGTGTGCTGGTGGGAGTGAGGGTGCAAGGGTTGGAGGAGAGGTTGAGTGGGTGACATGGTAGAAGACAGCAGGGCAAGAAGGTCCAGGAGGTTCTGACATTGCTCTTTCAGATGTAGCAAAGAAGTGAGTCACCACTGTCATTAGGGTTTATTTTGAAGTGTCAGTAATTTGAGAATCTCAAGCATTTATAGCCTGATGACATGTCTGTGACTTAGCTATTTACACTTAAGTACATACTAATCAAGAATACATTTACAGGCAGGCATTTGGCCTGTGGTTAAGACTCTACTTGGAACTCCCACATCCCATGTTAGAGGGCCCAGGGTTCAAGTCCAAATGCTGCTCCCAGATAATGAAGGGCAGACCCTAAAAGCCAGCAGCTCAACTGATGATTGTCACTAGGCATGGCTCAGCTATTGGTGGACATCTTGGGAAGTGAATGGCTAGTAGATCATTGTGTGCTAGTCTCTCTTTCAAGTCAATTAAAAAAAGAAGAGGAGAAAGAAGGGGAGGAGGAGAAAAAAAGAAGAAAAGAAAGAAAACGAATAATAGTTGGCATTAGTTATGTTAGCAGCTTTTCTTAACAAGTGTACACTGGCTGGGAGAATTTAAAGGCATGCCCTAGGCCTTTGTGAAGAGTGTGAAAGAACCAGGTAAGACCTGAAGTGTCTCAGTTCAGCAAAGGCTTGATGCCTCGGGGCTCTGGCTGCATTTCCTGGTGGTACCAATTGCCAGCCCTAGAATCTCTGGTGTTGCTTAAGAGCAGTATTCTGGAAGGAGAGTTTAGATTCTTTGCAATTCCTGCACTGCAGGCAAATAAGGCAGTGATATCTTAGTAAATGCACAGGTCAGTCATTATTACAATTTGGCTTTAGAACACGTCCATCTTGACCCAGGTAATGATGGCCCCGTTTGCTATTAATCCCACACCTTCCCTCGGGCCTACAAACACTCTGTAAATTTGCTTTATCTAGACATTTCATATCAGTGCAGTCACAAGCTAAGAAGCCTTGTCTGCCTCCATTTAGCATAATGTGATGTTCAGTCACACCGCGGTTGCTCCTGTTATGGCTGAATAGTCAGATGGATCTGTGACAGTGGGCTTTCCCACTTCTGGCTAGATGACTTTGAGCAACATTCTTGATGTCTTTAGATTTTATTTTTCTCATCTACAAATCTGAAAACAGCATTGCTTTTAGTGGGCTCTTGTGAGGGTTAAATGGTATGTAAGAGTTTTGTGTGTGGCTTTCCTACAGTTGAGGATTCTATAAATTATGGCTTTATTATTTTTATGAAAGCTGGAACAGGCATCAAGGATTTGGGGTTATAGGTGTGGCAATGTTTCTACAAAATTAAAAAAAAAACACAAAAAATCCCTGCTATGTTAGATACTTCAAATGAAGATGTTGACTGTGAAACAGATCTTGGGAAGGACAGGAAGGAATTAACTAAGAACATAAACCATCTACTCTCCCTTCTCCCTACACACACAACTCATTGTCTATAGTGATAGAAACTTTCTGGTCCATTGTCTTTTTAACATCATTTTATTATTCCGGGAAACTTTAGCTTGTAAGAAAGGCCCTCAATGTTTCTGCCAATAGCAGTGATGTACATCTCATAGACACTCTCACTATAAGATCCTTGCTGTGTCCCTGAACTTTAAACTATTACATTACAATTCTTACTTAACCAAGACCCTGCATGGAAAGACCCTCCCAACCCCGTCTTTGAATTTTGTGCCAGTTTTGAAACTGAAATCCACATATCCTTAAACATTTTTCTGTCCTGGAACAATAGACCGTTGGCTATTCTACTCCTAAATTTCATGACCACCACATCTTTCCCTTCCAGAGCTCTCATCTTTGTGGAGATGATTCTCTGTTTTTAAGCAGCAAACTCCTTGCCAGAGGTATCCACTTGGGGCAGAGGCGTTGAGACAAAAATGTAATATGCGACAGTTTAGAAACTTGAGAGTACTTTGCGTTCTGGAAAATTATTCCAGAGGAGAGATCATTGCTGACCCAGCGGATTTGGGTGACCCCAGAGAACGCTACAATGAAAGAAATGCAAGCCACCTGAATCAGCTTAAAAGGTAGCGAGAAGGAAAGGGAAATGAAACACCGTGGCTGTTAGTAAAAATGGATTAAATGAGGTTGGCAACTCACATGTGGTCTGGCAGAGACGGGAGAGGGCGGCAGGGGGAGCTGGGAAAAGCAGAGTAGGAAGAAAATATAAAAGGACAAAATGAAAAAGATAGAAGCCACTTTCAAAGATAAGACGACAGCTGATCAGTTGCTCACGGGTGACTGGTAATTCTCTCCAGGTGTAAAGAAGGGGTGGAGTGGGCATGGACATCCAAGAGGCAGACGATGAGGCCAGTGCAGCCAGTATAACCATTTCAAAGAGAGAAAAGTTAAGTCCCAAAGCATCTCCACCTAGAGAAGGGTGAAATCAGTGTGATTTACCTCCCATGTGTCAATGTTTTGTATGGATCAGTTTCTTTGAGTAATCTGCCTGCCTCAAATTAACACAAGAAGCATAGGTAAAATCCCTAAAACAGAGTACACCATTTAAAATCGATCATTTTAATATGTAGATTTGGAAGTGAGGGATACGCTTACAATGTGCAATGCAAGGTCGTTCTTCAGTATGCTCTCTTAAAAAAAATTTTTTTTTTTGGAAAGACAGATGTACAGAGAAGAGGAGAGAAAGAAAGATTCTGCTTCTGCAGGTGCACTCTCCAAGTGGCTTCAAAGGCCAGAGCTGAGCTGATCTGAAGCCAGAAGCCAGGAACCAGGAACTTCTGGGTCTCCCACGCTGGTGCAGGGTTCCAAGGCTTTGGTCCAACCTAGACTAATTTCCCAGGCCACAAGCAGGGAGCTGGAAGGGAAATGGAGCTGCAAGGACAAGAACCAGTGTGCACATAGTATCCCAGTGTGTGCAAGGTGAGGATTTAGCCACGAGGCTGTCATGCTGGGCTCCAGTATGCTCTTCTATGTAGTTGACAAAGTTAGCAGTCATGGGGTACTAACTCTTGTCTGCTGGCTTGCTGCTCAAATGCTGGGGGGGTGGGCCAGGCCAAAGCTAGGAACCAACAATTCTGCCCAGGTCTCCCATGTGTGTACGGGAAACTCAATGATTTGAGTCATCTCCTGTCTCCTCTGGAAGCTATAGTCATGGGATGCAGGTGTCAGCTGGCATCTCAACCCTACTGACATGGGCCCCTTTAAGATGATTGATGACAACATGTCAGCCTGGGAAAATTAAGACATGTGGTTCCTATCATTTAAAATGGTTTACCAGTGACCAACGTGAGGTAGATGAAAATTGTCCTCATTTTCTTGGGCCTGACATTGTGGTGCAGCATGTTAAACTGCTGCTTGTGATGTTGCCATGACATGGATGTCATTTAGAGTCCTGGCTGCTCCACCTCCTGTCCAGTGCCCTTCTGACGTGCCTGGGAGGGCAGCAGGAGATGGCCCAAGTGCTTGAGCCCTTGCACCCCTGGGAGAGACCTGGATGGAGTTCTAGGATCCTGACTTCTCATCTACTCAGCCTCAGCCATTGGTGCCCATTTGTTTATTGAGCTTAGGGAGGAATTTAAAAATAAAATAAGTATTAAAATAACAGATGTTCACTCAAGGATGAATTATTGAGACTTTTCAAGCAGACTGAAGGAAATTTATCAGCAGATTTTCTACTGGGAACCAGATATTATAAAAATGATTTTTTGATTGCCTGACAGATGCTTGTTGCTATTTCCTGATTATTTAATGATCATTACTAAGATTGGTAATCTGAAAAGCTCTTATGAATCACCTCAATGCTTGTTTTAGCCCATCTGGTAAGTCTTAGCGTTATCTGCCATAAGCCACATGTTTGACCTACTCGTAGAATTTCTATTTACCTCTGATTTAAAAACCCATATCCAGGTAAAACCTACCTTTGAGGTAGGATTTTATTTATTTCAGTTTTTTATTACAGATAGTTTAGATGCTGATTTGGTTTTGGAGGGAGACACTCTAGTAATCAATTTCTGACGGAAATCTCTTAGCTGAGCAAACTTGGGTGAGCACGCTGCAAGGTGTTAATGCCATCTGCATTGATGTAAGTGAGGCTGAAGCTGAGTGGGACAGTGTGTCATTTTGTACAAATTGGGAAACTTGTTGAGTAACTTAATAGGGCGCATTAGAAGTGATTGATATTAGACTAGAAGCGTCAGTTCTAGACTCCATTTTTTAAAAATTTATTTTATTGTATTGTTGTTGACAATGGTTACATAGTTAATTATGGTTTAAAAAAAAAAGGTTTGGGGGTATAGGGAAGTGGGTAATACTATTATGTCCATATTGTTTCCATCATGTATCCGAGGTAAAGGGTAATATTGAGGGAGAAGCCTCACCCGGTTTCCTGCCCACCCCAAGTCCCGGATGTGGGGCATGCTCTGAGATATTTGCTCAAGTGGTTTTAATAGTTCTCCAGTTATGAATCGCTGCCAGTTTCGCTCGATGAGTTCGTCCACTGATTAACACCTTCTGTGCCACATGGCTGCCTCCAAGAGCAGATTTAATGGTGACTTTAACTTCCCACAGAGACAGTCAGAAGTTATGAGGATGGATTGGAACAAACTCAGAGTGAGAACAAGTAAAATAAAAAAGAGGTTTGACACATCATTTCAAAACCAGCTCCCACTGCCGCAGGGAGCCCAGAAATGATCCGAGGAGGTGCTGTGGCTTGGCCTCTGCTACCCTGCCCCTGTACTTACATGTGGGTCATCTTGCTCAGGTTGTAGAAGGACCGTGACTCCAGCCGCTGCAGAGTTGCATCTATGGATAAGTAGCTGAGTGATACAAAAATACGAAACAAAATGAAAAGTTAGCAAAGTTGTGAAATGCACACATATTATTTTTCAAGTAACTTCTTTACCAGAGGGTTACTAGATCATTCAACGTGTACCTTCCTTATAATGTCCAAATAATTAATACTTGGTTTTAAATGGTGTAGATCCTTAAATATTTTGATATGCTTAATATTAACACTAATATTAATATAATAAATTAATATATGTCCTAGTCATTTAACGGTCTCCTTCAACTTTTTCTTGCTTCAGAAACTTTCTCCAAATTTCTTGATTAGGTTTAATTGCACATAAAATGTCTTCGTAGCACCATGAACTTCCGTTTCACTAATTGCCGTAGTGTAACTTTCTAGTTGTTTGGATGATATTTATCTCGTCTCGTAGATTAAGTGTTCTCAAGTGGAAGACTGTATGTTTTTACCTCTTGAATCTTGAGGGTCTCTCATAGGGTTTGGTGTGCAGTAGACATTCAACATAGGTAGGCCAACAAATGAATATAGTATATTATTCAAAATAGCAAAAGTGAAAGATTAGAAATAAAGCAGTAATGAAATAAAAGCCTTTTTTAATGGAGTATCTAGTGGCACAAGATTAGCAATGTGATTTCAGAGGAGATGAAGAGAGAGCTACAGTTACTCGGTAGAATATTTAATAGGGTGCTGACTGCATGTTCTCTGAAGATTCCACTTCTTGATTTTGAATAAGGTTGAAAATTCAAGATTTGTTTCAAACTTTGTAAGTAAATGACAACTCATATAAAAAATTGAGCACTAAAAAAAAAAAAAAAGAGGAGAAACTCCTAAATACAACTTTCCAAGTCTGTGGAAGGAATAAAGCTTCAAATAGTTTCTTCAAATTCCTCCATGTAATGAGAGTGACTAATGACGGATGCAGACCAAATCAATGACATTTTCCATTGAGAAGCATCTCTGTAACATTTGGGAAAGTTAATGATCAGCAGATGGTACCAGCTGTAGCCCTAGCGGAGATTCTCAACCTTGGACATGCAGTTGGAACTACCTGGGGTTTTGAAAAATACACAGATATTCAAGACACAGTATAAGATAATTAAATGTATGAGGGATGGCTCAAGCATTTTTACTTTTCAAAAGCCTCCTAGGTGATTATAACAGGCAAGCAAGGTTGAGAACCACTCTCTTGTAGTTTGAAGGAATCTGCCAGTAAAATATTTTCAGCGACACATGTTGACAGGGGGAGCACTGGTTGTTCCACTCTGAATTTTCAGTATTGTTGTTTTTGATATTCTAACAGTTTTGTGCTTTCTATTTCAAGCTCTCTATTCTTTTAAGTTCTCTTTTGTTCTACAAGGTCTACCATCCCTTTGCCCTTGATGGATAATAAAGTTATAGAAATTGTTTTGGTTTAAATATTGCACCTCCAACATGCAGCAAACAATAGAACACATTGAAAAGAAGTAGTTTATCGTGTAAGCACTGCAGGGTTAATTACGGATTAAACTGAGTCATCTGAAAAGAGTAAGATACATTCTGAAGATGACCCTCAAGTTTTCCTAAGTTTGCATCGTATCTATTGCTTCAAAGGCACGGCTTATTGTTAAGAAACATAAACCTTTAAGGTTGTGTAGGGAGAGTCATTCAGCCTGCATCGCTCCGCTTTCTACAGTCTAAGGACACTTCCCTGGAGGGCTGCTGTAGCTAGTTTGGGGGCACAATTTGTGGGACCCAGTTATTTAGTGGGATGAAGGTAGCATCCATGCTTACTTATCTGATACCACCCTTCTTCAGAATTTCTTTTCAGCATGAAATGTTGTGCAATCATTATGGCGATCATATCGTTTGTCATGCAACCCAGGATGTCTCTGTGAGTTAAAATATGGGCCTACTGGGCCTAGCGCGATGGTGTAGTGAGTAAAGTCCTTGCCTAGCATGTGCCGCAGGATCCCATGTGGGCGCTGGTTCTGGTCCCGGCGGCCCTGTTTCCCATTCGGCTCCCTGATTGTGGCCTGGGGAAGCGGTCCTGGACGGCCCAAAGCCTTGGGACCCTGCACCCGCATGGGATACCAGGAGGAAAGTTCCTGGCTCCTGGCTTTGGATCGGCGCAGCACCAGCCATTGCGGTCACTTGGGGAGTGAATCATCGGATGGAAGATCTTCCTCTGTCTCTCCTTCTCTCTGTGTATATCCGTCTTTCCAATAAATGTAAATAAATAAATCTTAAAAAAAATGGGACTACTAAAATTATGTATACTAATGGGTAGGAATTTGCACTGTCCTGGGTAAACCTAGAGTCATTTTAGTGATCTCTATTTCCCATAAGATACCAGATCTTGGACTACATTCACGTACAAGTATATGCTTTAAAAACTGTCTGTTGAACAGTTACTGTGTGTCAAACATTCTGCTGGATACTGACAACCCAGAGGTGTCCCCTGTTCCAAGGACCTCTCAATAGTAGGAGACACAGATGAGTGGTTGAGATTAATGTGCCAGGTGCTAAGTGTTCTGTTGAGGTACTGGGAACACTTATTCCACAGTGGAGAATCCAGCATCGTCCCCTTGGAGGATGCCTCATTAGTACCTTCACCGTTGTCTGGATGTCTCATGTATCTCAATGAATCCTCCGGTGACTGCCCACCACTTTTACTTCAGACCCTGTTGAATCTCTAACTCTGTCACCTCTACACTCAGTTTTAGTGGATACCTTTAAGTAGTCTGTAAAAGATTGAAACCTTAACTGGTAGTCCTTTGAAATATCTACCAATAAACTGTGCATTTGTCTGCAATGTCCCCATTTGTTACAATGTGAAAGCTGATCATCTTCCCACAAAGCCTATCCCTCTATTTGGAGAACTATCCATACCAAGCACATTGAATTCTTCTTTCTTCACATTTTAGCGTGTCCATTCCTACAGATCCCTTCCCCTAGTCCAGGTCACACAGCTTGGTTTATGGCTCTTACTCTCAATTCACAGCTACGTTTCTCCCGGGAGAGTCCTCACATACACAGAACTACCACTTCTCCTCACTTTCTTTTACATCAAAATTTCATTTTCAGACATTTTGAGCTTTGATAATTGTTTACAGCCATTGCCTATGCTCTAAGGAATAGTGGTACCTCGCCCCACCCCCAGTCACTATCTGTTAAATTCTATATCTATTGGAGGGCTAAGTCTATGACTATAAAAGAAACCAAAATAATGTCATTATGAAAACTAAAGAAAAAAAGATGACAGCACATCATGGTTCAAGTGACTGATTCTTTGTCACCATTTGGGAGACCTGAAATAAGGGAGGGTGGTTGGTAATATCTTTTACTTCTAACTGGTACGTAGGTGCCAGGGTATGTGTGCAACCCCTCCTCTCAAACAAGAGCAAAAATCAAACACCTTTGTAGGCAAAACTGCCTATGGTAAAAATGACTGAAGTCACACATTAGACACTCAGTACTCAGAAAATGAATCAATGTAGCCAGAAAACTGTGGGGTTTGTTACGGGCTGTGGTTGCAGCACTTAATATGCCCGAGGGACCCGTGTTGCTTGTTTATCTGTCAACTTAGCATGCAGGTCCTTCCCTCCCCACTGGGAGTGGATGCCAATTTTGTTTTTAAAGGTTGGAATTGTAAAATATATTATTTTTAAGTTAAAGAATTCTGAAATCACTCTACATTTGTGACACAGTGCAAACATTTGTATAAGTGATGAAACTGAATCCAGAGTTGGTACTTCAGATAGATAAATTACACACAGAAGTACATCTATTTATAGGATAGCATCCCAGCAAAGGTTTAACTATATCCCAAGGCACATATTAACACACATTTAGAATTAGGAACTTCTCAAGGCCAAATGAACTTTTGCTTTGGCTTTAAAAAAATCATCTAGATCTTAGAGAGTGGAGACAAAGGACAATCAAATTAACATCACATTTAACATCAAATTAATATACAGAACATCTTTATGTACATTCAAAAGTGACTGATCTATGCAGGCGTAAGTATTTCGTTTGAACAAACACATTTATGAACTAGCATGGCCCAGTTACAAACTTTATGGCAAAAATAAAAAGACTCACATTCTGGAAATATTGGGCAGATTTGAGAATGCGTGACTGGGAATGGTTCTTAGGTGAGTCTCTGAAAGTTTCCTGTGAAAGTAATAGTTGCACAATTAGCGTCATAACTACTGGGCAGGCAGCGTACCTTAACCATAAAGATTACATCATTAGAATTCAGACAAACCTTAAAATATCTATCTCATGATATATAATCAACAAAAATAATACTCAATTAAAAACATAGTTTCTTTTTCTCTCACAAGGATTGACTGATGATGAGATCAAATACAGAAGATGAATCTTTTAATTCCATCTTTGGATTACTAGTAAAATGGCTCTTCTGACATCATATCCATTCATTAACTGAAGAGCAGCATGATATATTCATCAAGTATATGTCTTGGAGTGCTATAAGAATATGCATTAAGTACATATGAAGAGGAATGAATTATGTTTGTCTTAAACATTAGTGGTATCACTTGCACAGTTTTGCCCAAGTGAGGGTCCCATTTGCAATGGTCTTGATCCTCCCCTCTGTGTGCGGCAGGCAGGAATTAAGACATCTCTGCTGGGCATGCAAGGTGAAGGCCCCGATTTGCCCTTGCTTTGATGTTGGAGACTACAAAGAATACTGAGACTGCTTCCTTTTAAACAGTGAAACACCTTCGTACATTCCAGCATACCTCTCTACCCAGGCACCCCGGGTTTTTTTTGTTTTTTTTTTGTTTGTTTTTTAATTTCTATCTTTCTTATTGGCAGTACTTGAATAGAATTCTGGAGACCATTCTGCTTAGTAAAATAAGCCGGTTGCAAAGGGACAAATAGCATGTTCTCTCTGATATAAAATAGCCTTCACGCAAAGGATGAAATAGATATAGGTAATCAAGTATAAAATATGTGTTCTCAAGAAAATACATGTTTTCATATCTCATAGATAAGTTACCTAATAAGTTACCTAATGGAGACCAGCACATTGCAAAGTAAAGTTATATTGTAGTATACTTCTCCACTTGCGAATGAAAGTAAGACTGCCAATGACACATTTAAATACACCTTTGCAGTATGAAACTAGGTTTTCTAACTTTGCATATATCAACAAGGCTGATATACTTAAATATCAGAAAGTTAAACTTGTAACGGTTACTAAGTGACTGCAACTGTGATAATATGGGGAAATGGCAGGAGGGTCGATGAGCAGGGTGTGTGGGAAGCAGACAGAGGAATCCCTAAAAACTGTATCAGGGAAAATAGTTTAAAAAGGAATTCTGTACAAACTGTGTCTAGTATCCTAACTCCTTTTTAAAAAGACAATTTCTCCTCACAGTAATTATCTTCTCTAGGTGTCCTTATTTATTTATTTTTTTGCTATTTAAGTATCAGTAATGATACATCACCCATTTAGTATCTTATTTACAGATAGTAGGTTAAAATGGATTGGATATTTTCCCTTCTAGGATACAAACTTATTTCCTAAAAGGTTATTTTCCAATCTATGCTTTTTTTTTGGACTTCCCATTTATTTCTACGGTATTTGAAATCTATCTATAAATTGTCTAGTCAAAGCACCAGCAGGGTCAAATCTGGAGGAAGGTTGACATAAATAACCTCAGGGGAAATTTTCAACGCTCTGTAACCTTTGTGCTTTGTCAAGAAACACAATGCTGTCTTAATGTGATTTCAGAAATTACTTATCCACTTGCATCCTTTTAATTGCATTGATCAGAAGCTTGTTGGTCCAGATCCAGAATTCTGAGCTTAAAAAGATACGAGAGAGAAACAAGCTCTTCTATTAAAATAGCCCTGTAAAATTGGGCCATGTTGAAGGAACACAAAGGATAAGATACACACCTGCTCGGTATCACCCAGGGAGATTGAGTTTCTTAGGCTACAGTCTTTTAGAACTGTGCTAAACTGAGAAAATTGAGGGCACCCTTATTTGCACACACTGATTGTAGGAAATGTGGGCCTAAACTGTAAATTCTCTAGCTAAAAATTTGACATTTAACTTGTATCCTAAAGTAAGTAACACACATGTTGAATTAAACAGAAAATCAGAATAAGCCTACAATGGCTTCCAAAACACCTAACTTGGAATGAAAACATGATCTAATTGGGGTTTTCCAGACTTTGGGATAAAGATTCAAATAATGTTGATTTTTTCCCAAAGTATGAATATTTTAAATGCATAATACCTGTTTTTGGAAAGCTCTCTAATTGACATTCAAAACCACACAAATACTTCCAAGTCTGGAACAAAAATCTTCATCCCACTACTCAGTTAGGACAGAAGGTGATTTAAAAACAAAACTATTATGGATGTTTATGTGCTGCTTCATTGCACAACAAGATGTTCTACACAGAAAATACTTCTCACTAAAGAAAAGCTGATATACAGCAACCAGTAAGAATAATCCTAAACTTCTTCACAAAAATATGATATGCACACTTAAACTGCAACAGAAGTGAAGTTTCATTGATGCCAGTATTCCTAGCCTAAGATGAAAAAAAATAATTTATCTGTTAAATGAACTTATTTAATTTCAAAATTATTATAACAGCCTAAGACAGAGGCTGATTTCAATCATTTTAGGTTGAAATATCAGAATAGCAGCCATTCATATAAATGGTTGTGACAGTCCAGGCAATAAAAACGGTGACAATAAGGTGAGATCTCCTGAAACCGTTCTGTGAAGAGTAACCCTGGGTTCTAGCAAAGAACGTAGGTTCTTGGAAAGTCCCAGGCATGTGAGAGAGAGTGCTTATTACAAGAAATGATCCCGTGCCAGGATGAGATCCGGCTCTTCTTTTACAGCTCATATGGTAAGCTAATTGGCCCAAATTGGTTTCTATACCTGGAATTGGAAGAACCTGTTTACCTGTTGCTCACTGCTTAGACAGGAAGCGTCTTTTACTGACTGGATAGTCAGAGTGCATCATCCTTAAACTTGCTGGGTATCTTTTGTGTCCCTACAGTTGCCTGGATAATTTGTGTTGGGCCCTGATATAAATAAGCTTCACCGAGTGAATGACTCTACCATTGTGCCAGTGCTCTTAGTTAATTGTATGAGCCTTAGTTGAGCTGGTTAGATGGAGCTAAGCTTTAATACGCATTGACATGTGCGAGGGCCAGATGGGATGTGGGACAGACTGGACTAGTCTGCTACGCATACTGGCAAACCAGGGTGGGGGGCGGGTCTGGTGGGGTTATTGTGGGTCGCTCCGACTGGACTGCAGCTCCCACTGGTTTATGTGAGGGCCAAGTATGTGCTGGGCAGAACCAGGCTGGACTGCAACACCCATTGGTTCCAGTGGAAGTCAGGACTGAAAGCAGAACCAACCCAGCAATTGCAACCACCAGCTGATTGGGGCAATGGACTGTGCCGGGCCCTGTGCTAGAACATACAAGAATCTGGTCTGGGAACACCTCAGACAAAGTTTCTTTGGGGATCTCCCCAATCGAAATGCCGGACACAGAACCCTAACCAAGAAAAGACAGAAGACAGAACAAGTCAATCAACCACCTCAGCTATATGTTGGCAGTGAAAAACTGGGCAAATGGAGACTCTATGATGGACTATGTCAATCAGTGGACTCTTCAACGACCTCATCGTGCTTGGAGTGCCGAGACTGGTGAACTACCAAAACCACTTGAGCAAGTATCTCAGAGCATGCCCTACATCCGGGATTTGGGGTGGGTGGGAAACAGGGTGGGGCTTCTCCTTTAATATCCCCGTTTACCTCAGATACATGAAGGAAACAATATGGAAATAATAGTCTGACCCACTTCCCTATAGTCCTTGAACCTCTTCACCATAATCAACTATGTAAAGGTTGTCAAAAATATAATAATAATAATAATAATAAAACTCCTGAACTTGACTGCTCAGGGCTGCTCCCCTCTTCCTTGTGTGATGGAACTGGACAGTCTGCCAGCAGGTGAGTAGACTCCTGTGCCTCTCAGAGTGGGCCTCTGACTCATTTCTGGGATAGGTTTGGCCAACTTGCAACATGGCCAAACTTAATTGCAATTTGATACTTCATGCATTTTGACTATGTATAGTCACAGTAATGAATATATAATTTAGAAAATGTATGCTTTGTTATTTTAGATACACACTGCCTTGCTTGCCTCTAACATTCATGCATGTTAGCACACGCCTTCTTTGCTTTTTACACCTAGGTTCTAAAATGTTGACCTTATGAAAACAGTTAGGAAGAATTTTCTTCCAAGGCACAAAGGTCATTCTGGAGCCCATCAAATAATGAAGACATCATACTTATTTACAGAACTTTCATTTCACTTTCCCTGTAGTCATTTTATTGTAAGCTAAGGACTATGGAGAGTAAACATTGGCAGTACGGGCTGCCTTGCAGGCTCCAGCTGCCCACAGCTGCGGGAGCACTACCTCTCAGCGAAGCCTGTAGTTGTTTCGTTACATGGTACTTTGGTATCTAGAGCTAATGATTAGCATCTCTGTTTGTTCTTATCATGCATCTAGGGGCTGGATGTTCCTTCCATTGTCTCCATTCTCAAGGGCAAAATTTTTACTTAAAGAATCTTGTGACATTGTGAGGATTGCTTTTAAAAGCAGATGGGAGGAAAATATAAGAGGATGGGCTTCTTTAGTAACACATTTTATCTTCAGAATACATTTTAAATATTTGTGCAAATGATTTTGTTTTTGAAAAAAGATTATTTATTTAGCAAGCAAAGCTACTGAAAGATAGAGAAAAAGAGATCTTACATCCACTGATTTACTTCCCAAATGGCCATGCTGCCTAGAATTGGACTAGGCTAAAACTGGGAGCCTGGAACTCCTCTCAGGTCTCCAAAATGAGCGGTTGGGGTTCAAGTATTTGCATCATCCTCTGCTACTTTCCCAGATGCATTAGTGGGAAGCTGAATTGAAAGTGGAGCCGCCTGGACTCCAATTAATACCCACATGGGATACTGCTGTTACAAGCAGCAGCTTAACTTAGTGTGCCAAACACCAGCTGCAAAGTGCATATTTTTTTTTTTTTTGGACAAACACATCAGAATATTTCCAGATGTTTATGATCCAAAGAATCAGCATCAAAATATTTGTTTCTCATGAAAGCTAGGCTTTAAAGACATTCTACTCTTTATATACCTCTGAGGATTCCCAATAAGAAGGCAATGATTATTTTTTCTAAAAAAAGAAAACATTTTAAGTAACACATGAGAAAAGAATCCACAGGCATAATTTCATATTTTACACAGCATATGTCCATTTAATGACATTGCTTAAAGATAAAGCAGCTATAGGGGCTGGCACCATGGTGTAGCAGGCTAAGCCTCTGACTTGGTCCCAGCATCTCATACGGCCATTGATGCTAGTCCCAGCTTCTCCACTTAATGATACAGCTTTCTGCCTGTGGCCTGGGAAAGCAGTGGAGGATGATCCAAGCCATGGGCCCTGCACCCACACAGAATACCTGGAAGAGGCCCCTGGTATTGGATTGGCTCTCAATTTGGGGAGTGAGACAGTGGATACAGGACCTCTTTCTGTATGTCTCCTTCTCTCTGTTAATTCTGTCTTTTAAATACAAGTAAAATAAAATACATTTTTAAAAAGATGTAGTAATTAGAGAAGACAAAATAAGCTGATGATGTGAACTTATCTTTTCATGACCTGTTTCACTAAGAGCTATCTGAGGCTAGGACTCTGGGCCATGCAGGTCTGATCATTCTTACACATCTGCATTGAAAGAGATGATAAAACACAGGTGGCACATCAATGACTTGAATTTCAGAATCAGATCCAGTTTTCAGCGCTGTCTTTGTTTTCACAGTGGCAACAGAGGAGGAAAGTTTTGTTAATGCTGGTAAAGGCAGCGCATAGTTCTCCCTGTCCTAACAGGAACAGCCTGTAAAATTAAGGTTTTTACAGTAATCTTCCATGACAGTACACTCATTTCAGTAAAATTTCACCAACATGTCAGTCCAGTGAACATTCCAACATTTTGTTTCTTACATAGTTTCTGGAATCTTAAATACCTACTTTGTGTGTGTAAGCACAAGGGTGAGGCTTTAATGAACTAATACTGCCCGCTTCCCACTGCAGTATGTTGGATGAAGAGCGTGAGATTGGAAAAGGTGAGCTGGGCTTGATTTTACTGAGTGGAGGGGACTGGTTGATTCTCTTTGTCACAGTTAGCCTGTGTAGACCAGTAGTACCAAACTTCCAACTGTGTGTCATGTTTTTAGTCTCCTGGCAAACAGGGTGGGAATATTTTGTGATACTGCTTTAGTCTGTTTACTTAATATTTATGTAATCTGCACTCAATGTCCTCCGTTGGTGCTAAACACCTGTGCCAATCAATCAATATTTTATTGAGATGTACCATGGTCATTTCACTGCAAACTAGTCTGTGTCAGCTTCAAAAGCATTGATTGTAGAAAAAATGGGGGATTGTTACAAATAATCCACATATCATTATTGCAAAATTATGAAATATAAATTGTATAGCAGTAATACAGTTGTAACGTGATTTTTATCATTTACCTGATGTTTTTATTTTGGCAAGAATTTTCCATGGTGCATTTATTTTGCTATTGTGCAATTTTAAAAATAATAGGTAGCAAGTTGTCACACAGTACAGCAAGCAAAGGGATTAAGATCAGAACAGTAGATCCAGGGACTCATCTAGGCAAATCCTGGTACTATTTACACATAGACTATTTTAAAATATGAAGGTGTAACACTGTAGCTGAACTCGAACAGCACACCTGGAGTTCAAGTGCACCTGTGAGACAGAGTTTCCATATGGGTTTTATTTTTGTGGAATGAGCCTTAGCAAACCAAGCCACAGCTCCACAGATTTGACTTCTGATAATTGTCCAGTAAGGCCCACTGGTGGTCAGTTGTCTATTCACAAACCTTCTCTTAGCTCACCTGGGTATTGAAATGTTAGATTAAGTTCTATTTCAGCTTTTGGGGCAATTTTTACATTAAGGTTACTTACACAGTACTATATGGAAGTGTATTTTGTATTCAGTAGAATGTAAAAATCTGAAGTGCCAACTTTCATTTGAGGTTACTGCAAAAAGTTTGTGGGAAAATGCAGTTAAATAGTAGTGTGCATTTTTCACAAATGTTTGAATACCTCCTCATTCAGTACATACAAGCAGACTTCAACGTATATGTAGACATATACACATATCCCCGTGCGACCAGGACATAGGTAAGGATCCAGCAAAGCTCCACCTCTCCGGAGGATTCCATGTGCCTCTTCCCAGTGGGAAACCCTTCCCTGCGGTAGAACCGGTATTCTGACGTCTATCACCACAGGTGGCTTGTTGAGTAACTTTATGTAAATATAATCAGGCATTAGCTGCACTTTTGAATGCTTTTGTTTAACACAGCTTTTTAAAATTCACTTGTGTTGTATGTGTGAGTATCTCTTCTTTTATTGCTAATTGCAAATATGCATTTTTGTTTATTCAGTCTTCAGTTGAATTGGCCTTATTAAGAATACAGTTGGTATGAAAATCCACCAATTTTTGGCCTTTTGAGGGTATATAAAAAATTTGTAGAAATATACATTATATTATATTATGTATTTCAGAAGTTTTCATCAAAATAATCTTTCAATTTCATTTCCACAAACTTTTTAATATTTTTGTATATTTCAGTATTTTTGAAGTATTCTCATACATACTCTGGGACAAGTACCTAAGAATGGGATATGTCAGTCATAGGCATCTGTAAACATAGTTATGAGAGAAACTGGCAGTTTCCAATGTATTCTCTCATACCAGTGATGGAAGGGAGTAGCAGTGAGTTCTACATCTGCACCAATACCTTCTATTATCAATAGTTTTAATAGTAGTCATACTCAGGAATGAGTATCAACAGTATTGCTGGTGGGTATTTTTAATTGTTAAAGGATTTGCAGAAAAGCATGGCTAAGTAAAAAAGAATATTTGTATATGCAAATATGATATTTAACTTTGTTTCAACTTGATGGGGTCATGAGATGCTCAGATATCTGTTTAAACATTGCTTCCCAGTATCTGTGAGAATGTTTCCAGACAAGATTAGCCTCTGAATGTGTGGACAGTCCAACAGATTGACCTTTCCAGTGTAGCAGATCTTATGTAACCTGTTCAAAGTCTGAGAAGAAGAGAAAATAAAGACTCAGTACTAATTATCATTGCTCTCTGTGTTATATTCTCTCTGCCTTCCAACTTGAACTTGGCTTGGAGCCCACACCATTGGTCCTCCTAACTCCCAGGCCATCACACTGAGTCCAGAACATACGCTCTCACTTCATTTGTTGTCAAGTCATTGGGCTTCAACTGGAAATATTCTGTCAATTCTGTGGGGTCTCCTACTTACCAACTACAGATTTTGAATTTCTCAACCTCCCCAGTTATGTGAATTGATTCTTTGTAGTAAAAATGTCTGTCTATGCATCTATGCTTAAAGATAGGGATAGATAATCATTTTTAAAAGGTATGTAGTGATATTTCCTATTGCATTTATTTGGAGAATACATATTAATGTCATAGCACAAATAGAAAAAATAATAAACACATATAGTTCTTATTGTGCCAAGCAGTATATGACTCATCACTTAAAAATGAAAAACATTTAATCATAAAAGATGCACAAAAGTGTTTGCCAAAATGAAAACATTCTTTTGTGACAAAAACTCTCAACAAAGGCATAGAAACAATGATCCTCAACAAAATGAAGGTCATTGGTAACACGGTTACAGTTAGCTTTTTACTCAATAATGCACCTTTTTGCCTAAGATTAAGATGAAAACAGGGATGTCCTATATTACCATTTGTATTAAATATAGTACTAGAAATCCTAGCCAGAGAAATTAGAGAGAAAACAAAGACATCAATTAGGAACAGAGGAAGTTAAATTGTCTGCAGTTGATGGTACATGTTCTTATACATAGAAAATCTTAGGGGCTGGAATGATAGCATAAATGGCTAATTCTCTACCTTCAAGTGCAATTTTGAAATATATGGTACATTATTATCTAACAGTAGCCATTATATTGTACTATAGTTCACTAGGAACTGTATACTTTGATCATCTTTTTCCTATTTCAACTCACTAACTCCCCTTGGCCTCTGGAAGCTTCTACTTTACTCCCTACATCTGTGAGTGTGACTTTTCAGATGCCACATATATTGTAAGATTATACAACGTTGGTCACTCTGTCTCTGGCACATTTCCACTGAACAGAGTTCTCTAGATTCAACCATGTCATCACAGACAACAGAGTATCTTCTTTTTAAAGGTCAAGTAACATTCCATTGTACCTCTATGCCACTGTTTTCAATGCATTCATCTGTTGATAGAAACTTTTGTTATCTCCATATCCTGATTACTGTGATCAATGCTACAAGAATCCTAAGAAGATAAACATCTTTCAAAATACTTTTTCTCGAAAGTCTCCCAACAGTCTGAAGAGAATTCCCTTGTAAGTAACTTCTTCAGGAACTTGATTACCAGCTTCCATTTCTTTGTGATCTTTTCTTCCTTTGGAGGCATCATATTGCCTTGCTTAGTCATACTCCATGTGTCTCTAACCTGATTTTTGTGTTCCTGTAGGGTGGATTTTTGTAGTAAAATTGTTCACTGATCACATGCCCTAGAACGTTGGATGGATTACTGTGTTGGCTTTGGTTCCAGGGAAATACTTTAATGTAGTGTCTGCTTAGCTTCCTTAGGTGTAATCAATATTAGTGATTTCTTCAGGTGTTTCTATGGCCTAGGTTGTAAAGATTGTGAGACCGAACCCCTAGCTGGACTGAAGCTCTCCTAGGCAAGTCAGGTTCACCGGCAGCTCTGTGTGTGTTGCACTCAGCTGGGAGTGTGCAGTTTTTTGACGGATGGGACCACCCTTATGGGCCCCGGGAGGCATGCAGCAGAGTGGAGTGCCTGTCAGGGACTGAGGGATATACAGTGAAGTTTTTAGGGATTACTGGGATCAACCCATCGAGGCAAGTCTACCCAGCTGTCTCCCATGGTCAGAAGTGAGAGGGTAAGACCCAGCTCCTGCTGCTTCTCAGGGCCTCCCTGTGCCCACCTTCTGACAGTGGGCAGCTCAGCTAGTACTTGTGGCCGCAGGAAGATGAAAGGAGCTGCCAGTTACTTTCTAGGAGCCATGACTGTTGGAGGCGCTCGGCGGAGGCTGCGCATTTGTTGCATTGGGGCCATTGGTGTTGGCGTAGGACTGACTGTTTTGCTGGGCTTCTGTGGACTGAACCACTCAGGATTACTTCCCAGGACTGACAGTACATAAATGGAGCCCCCAGCCTCCTCTGGGGAAGCAGGGAGCAGAGTTGCCCACTTCAGGATATGCTGATCAAGTTCTTTCCAGGGCCACCGGCAGGTGGGCAGGGCTTCCTGGCTGCCTGCCCAGTCTGGGCCTACTGTGCTACTAGGAGCAGCTGCTTCCCAGCACCCCAGATGGGGAGAGGTCTCAAATATGGCTTTAAGCCTTGGTTGGGGAGAGTGCAGCCTGGGCCGGACTCCTCCAGAAAATTGCAGAGGTGTGGCAACTCAGCAGCATCCATACTTGGTTCAGACCACACTGAGGGCCTCAGAGTTCTCTAGCAGTAAGTAACTTGGGTATGTGGCTTCAGTGGGAGATGAGTGGGATCCACCTGCTTTCCTGCTTGATTCAAGGTTGATCTAAGAGACAGAATGACAGGTGCTATATGCTTAGTGCCCTTCTCAATCAGTCCATTTCCTTGCTCTGCAACATCTGGTCCTATGCTTACATCCCTGCATCGCCAGCCAGTATCATTACGGCACGGGTTTCCTTCACACTGTGCTGTTCTAGGTGATGATAGGGTGCCAGGTGCCAATGCGGCTCAGAAGGTTCCGGCTGTTCCTACTAGCCTGGGAGATGGATGCAGGACTCTGCCTGGCCCAACCCTTTCCCCTCCTCAAGTGGGCAGCACCCCTCTCCACATGTGCTTACTGGAGTTGGTGGATGGGGTGACTTCTTCAATGTGTCATTCTTTTCTACATTAAAACCAGCCACTGCAGTCTCTCACTTGGCTTCCCAGCTTCTGTCACGGCTGACTGGTGGGAGAACAGCTGTTGAAAGCCTTTGTAGGAAGAGGTTGGTGGAGAATCTAACACAGCTGCCATCTTCCTCTGCCCCCTCTAGTCTTTTTTTTTTTTTAATTATTTATTATTTAACTTCATTAATTACATTGTATTATGTGACACAGTTACATAGATACTTGGGTTCTCCCCACCCCTCCCCATACCCTCCCAACCATGGTGGATTCCTCCACCTTGTTGCATAACCACAGCTCAAGTTCAGTTGAGATTCCCCCATTGCAAGCGTATACCAAACATGGAGTCCAGCATCTTATTGTCCAGTCCCTCTAGTCTTCTATGGCTTTTTTTCAGGTAATGTTCTTCTCTGAGACAACGAGCAAAGGCAGCCCCACACCACAGACTCCCTGGGAAGCGGGAGATAGAGAGTGGCCTAGTATGAAATGCTTCCAAACCCCTCAGCCCACGGGATTTGGCAAGCAGGAGAACCAGAGGCCTAACGGGAGCTAGTGACAGAAGAGACCTCCCCTATCCTACAGTGACAGGACACCGAGACATGGGAGCCAGCCGACTGGATGGTGGTGTCCGCACCGACAGTCCTGGCTTTCCCTGCCACTGGCACGACATTCCTTCCCCCTGAAAAGCCAGATCTGAGAGTCTGTGGAGTGTGAGTCCACAGGTGTAACTGGAAGTACACAGAGATGAAACCAGCTTGTCTCACGGTGCGCCCTCTGCTGGTGAGCTGAACATTCCATACGTCAGAGCAAGCTGGCTCCGACAAATGTCGCAAGGGCTTGATGATGCAAGCAGGAGACGAGGTAAACTTTCAAGAACAAGGTGGAGTCCTGGGACCATGGCTTCATAGCACACAGTCATTGATCTGAAGACATCTGCATCGGGAAGGCAAGTGGCAGATGCTGGGAAAACAGAGCTTTGAAATAGTTAAACTAGGTTGCTGGGTTGGTGTTGGGACTTCTTGGTTGAAAGTTTGACAACAAAGGAAAAAAAAAAGACTAAACTAGGAGTTATTGATCTGGTTCCTGCTGGCACGTTCGTTTAAATTTCTCATTTCAACACAATATCAAACAGTTGTAATTTTATAAGAACGTTTTATATTTAGAAGGGAACATCTGTATGAGTGACTCAAAATAGAAAAAAAATGGATTAAAATCATGCAAGGTTAATGGAATACTAATTTATAAAATTACTTTTAAAAGATAAACCACTCTTTTTAAATTTTTAGATTTTCTTTTTGAAAACTACTGGTTTCGCCCACAGGAAAAAAGAGAAATGGAAAAGCTGAGGCTGATATGTCGATTATTCAGATGATTAAGGGCAAAAACCTCCCAGCGCTGAGTCAGAAGTAAGCTAAGCTTCCTGTTTGCAGGTTAGTGTTCTACCACCAACTAAAAACTGTACTGAGAAGAGGAGGAATCCACTCACAATTAGATTATTTGCCTTGGTATTATCATATAGACTATTTAAGAAATACCGATTGAATTCCCAGAACTATGCTAAGCAAAGTTGGGGCTAGATGAAATGTCTAAGCCACAGACATTGTGTGGTGCAAGCTCTGCACATCCGTTCTGTTGCTGAATACTTGTTATCTCTAGAACTTTCTTACTAGATTAGCTTGCCATCACAGAAACAGAACACCTCAGAGGAAAAAAAAAAGGTTTATTTAGCTTATGGTACAGTGGTTCACGTTCAAGATTTGGTAGCCCCATTGTTTTAGCCTGTGGTGAGGACGGCCAGGCAGGGCAAGTGCAGGGAAGAGCTGCACACATGGCAAGTCAGGGTACAGAAAGAGGCTGGGCCCCACTCAGGCTTCCAACCGACCCATTCCTGAGACGTGCTTTTTCTGGGGACAAGTCCAAGGAACATTTGACCTCCTATGAGCCTTACAGCCTACACTATGTAGGAATTAAGCTCCTACGCACTTAGTACCAGAAACCTCTGTCCCTGGGGCTTAAATGCCTGCATGAGTTTGGGAGGCACATTTTGTTCAAACTGCAGAACTTCCCACATTGAATTTCAGTCTTACCTGGAGCCTCTCACTGGGGAGGATAGTCTTTGTTGGTTCAAGTTTTCCCTACAGGGTCAACGTCCATAGCCACTTTCCACCTTTTCTTTCTCTCTTTCCCAGGGCCCTACTTCAGCTTTTCCAAGGATTTTTTTTAAAATATGATATGGATACTGCTTCTCCTGGTGGATGGCAGTCACCTGTTTTCACTCTAGTTGTCCGTCCTTTTTGTGAACTGACTCGTTCCTCGTGTAAGGAGATCATTGTCTGCCTTGATCCCCATCCTGTCTCGTGATGCCATGCTGCTATTAATGGAATTGATACTGGTATTTTTAGAAATGAATCCCTCGCATGGTTCTTTTTATAGCTAACTGCAGCTCCAAGATGCTTTTATTATGAACTCTGGACTCAAGCTTTATCCGCCAACAATAATGTAATTTATTGTTAAGAGCCAAATGGAGGGTTTATATTTATCCTAGTTAAATATTGATCTACACATTTTGACTTAGGGCACAGTCTGCTGAGATTATTTTTGATTTTGCCTCATTTGGTAAATATTTATGTACTTTTTATTTGAGAGACACACTTTCATCCACTGGTTCACTCCCTCAGATGCCTGCAATTGCTGGAGCTGTGTTGGAGTAAAGCTGGCTGGCAGAAACTCAGCTACCTGAGCCATTGCCTGGTGTCCCCAAGGGACTGCATTTGCAGAAAGTTGAAATCTGGAGTGGACTTAGGACGCAAATCCAGGGCCTCTGATGTTGGCTGCGAGTGTCCCAACCAGCTGCTGAACCTCTGGGCCACACATGGGTCTCCCAGCACTTATTAAGCACCCATGTTTTGGGCTGTGTGAAGAACTAAAGTGTCACTTTTTGGAGCATCTCATATACCATTGGACATAACCTTCTTTATTAGGAGATATTTAAAGGTCTATAACATAGGGGCATAAAGTGCAAGGAAAGTGCAAAAGAATTAAGTGTGAATACTTTCATCCTTTTTGATACTCAGAATTTATGATTAACCTTCGTATCCTATTTATCAAAACAGGGTGCATGTGTAAATGGTGCTAGCTCTCAGTTTCTATAACTGCAGGCATAAAGCCTTTAAGAAATAAGTGATCCAGCAAATGTTTAGCTTTTGTTCCTTCTCAGAAAAATCAGCACAAAGTGATCCTACTGTTCTGACTCTACGCTCCTTGCCAACGATTCTCCAGAAATTCCACATGACACCCACAGGTTTACCACTAGAGTGCTTTACATTAATCAAGTGATGCTGTCCCTGCAGACTCATGGGTCTGAGTCCCTGTTTAGCAGTTTCCCCACCACTGTGAGCTGGTCTCCGTCCACAGTGCTCTCTTCAAATCCTTGAAGTCTTAGAATGGAATGTCGCTAGGCCTCCTGTTCCTCATTCGTTGTTACTTACACACTTTATAACCTTTTCTGGCAGTCAGCTTACCCTTTATTGCTTTTCCTCCACTCTCAACTCAGCTTCAAAATTCCCCCTGTATGTTGAATTTTATCTATGACTTCCAGGATTCTCTTGTACCATTTCTTCTCCAAAAATCTGACAACAAAGTCTGGAAAGAGTGATCACCTTAATAATGAAACAAAAAAGCCTTGGACCTGTCGCTATACATTAGCTCCGAAGTTTGGTCTCTCTTTACAAAATTTGTTTCTCTATTTCATTGTTCAAAACAGACCTGGGTTATTGAATGTCTGGGCTCTAATTTCTGCTGAAGAAAAATATTCAGAGGCTCTTGATGTGTGTCCAAGTTCTTAAGTCTTTTTTGTAAGTAGGTAAAACCTCTCGTTTGAAGAAAAGAATTTTCTCCCTGCTTGAGTGCTTTTTGTTGTTGTTGCAATGTGCACTGGCGAACAGCGTTCATTAAGGATATAGTTTACATATGAAGACAGATAAATGAACAGTGTTGAACATTTTAATGAGAAGTTTATGTGTTGTATTTATATTTAGTTAGCAGAGAGACAGGGTTCTCATCTTGTGATTCACTCCCAAAATGCACCCAGTGGCTGAAGCTGAACTGGGATGGAACCAGGAGTTGGGAACTCGGTTCAGAGCTCCATGTGGGTAGCAGGATCCGGATTATCTGAAGTATTGCTGCCCCCTCCTAGGATCTAGAAGGAGGAGTAAGAAGCTGGAGCCGGGGAGCAGTCCCAGGCACGCCGACTGGAGCCACACTTCCCTTCCCAGGCATCTTAACTGCTAGGTGAAGCGCCTGCACTTACATCTGTTGAAGTAGAATCATAATATAGGAGAAAACACAATAATTCATTGGTTTAAAAATCACATATGTATTTTATATGCAAGAGAGTTGGGTTCTAGATCTGGCTCTGCTGGTCATTGGCTGACATTTGACCCTCTTTGAATATCCCAGCTATGAGCTGTAAAACACAGTGTTGTTTAGGAAAGGTGTGGTCCTGGGGCTGTGGAATCCAGGGTCCTCGGGATTTGTAAAGCCTCTGTGAAGAACGAGGCATTTGACCTGAGCACTGAAGGATTTGTATGACTTTGATAGACAGTTATAGGGAGATGGGCTTTTCAAGCAGGAAGGGGGGGAACACGTAGGCAAGAGAACGCAAAAAGAAAGTAGAACACATATTCAGGAGGGCAAAGTTCATGGTTGCTGAGTAAATGGGAGCAGACTGAGCAGACTAGATAGTCTAGAAAGAGGAGGTCTGGGCGGTCATGGTAACACTAAAGTTTGATGAGCATCTGCTGAGTCACCACTTGTGCACATTGCAGAGTGCAGAGTGAGGGGCTGGCGGCACACAAAAGGGAAAGAAGACAGTCCTTGATCTCAAGCGTTCCTCTTAGGGCGGGAAACATAAGACTAGTGTGGGAAATTCTACAATACTGAAGCAGAGAGAATGAAAGTGTGGCGTATGTCAGAGGCGCAGCAACAGTAATGTGGCTGAGGACTCCATGACGAGTGACCGTAAGGATGACTGGAAAAAGAAAGGGATGAGCAGGTTCAAGAATATGAAGTGAGTTTGGGATGTTGAATGTGACTTGCTCTCTGACAACTAATGAGAGATGTCTAATGGTAGAAAAAAAAAAAACTACTTCTCTGTACCTGGATTTGGGTATTGGAGCACAAAAATATATGTTGTTCTCTGAATAACTCCCAAGTCTGAAGGACATTATCAAGGAAGAAAATACAGACAGAAAAGAAGATCCAGGGTAACCCATCAAGAAGTGCACACATTAGAGTTGTAAGTTAGTCACCTGGCCAAGAGGAAAAGTCAGGCCTATCAGGGATGTTGGGCAGCCATCGAAGGATGTCAGAGGAAGAGAGAATCCCAACACGAGGGGATTGAAGTAGGCGCAGCCCCAGTGACTGGTGGACAAGATGGACAAAATAAGTTGAAACACGTTTATATGTTTAATGTGCACTTCTGGATGGATCCTCCCACAGCTCTTAACAGGGCTTGCCTTAAGTGAAGGCATGTACATTGATCCTATAGTATTGTTTAAATTTTTACCACATTTAGTGTTTTCCTAACGAAGTAAATATGTTAGAATGCACACTCCCAACCTCTATCACAAACCTATAGTGTGAGAATCTGCAGACTAGGGCTCAGGAACTAATTAAAAAAAAAAAAGATTTCTTTCAAAGGCAATGTTACAGTGTGTGTGTATGTGTTTGACAGAGAGGTCTTCCATCCAGCAGTTAACTCTTCAAATGGCTGGAACGGCTGGAGCGGCTGTGTCAGGCAGAAGGTTTGAGCCAGGAGCTACATCCTGATTTCTCATGTGGGCGCAGGAGCCCAAGCAGTTAGCCCAACCTCTGTTGCTCTCCCAGGCACATGAACAGGATGCTGGACCAGAAGTGAAACAGCTGGGATATGACTTGAATCCACAGCACGTATGTGACACCTGCTGCTTGATTCTCCATGCCATGGTGCCAGGCCAGGTACTAGTATTTTTTAAAAAAGCCTGATTATCTTAATGTGGAGCAAACTGGAAACTCTAAACAAACAAACAAACAAACAGATAAATAAACATTGTTGTTGTTGTTGTTTAGGGCCCAGTATGAAGGCTCAGTAGCTAAATCCTTGCCTTGCATGAGCTGAGATCTCATCTGGGTGCCAGTTTGTGTCCTGGCTGCTCCATTTCCCTCCAGCTCGCTGCATGTGGCCTAGAGAAGCAGTACAAGATGACCGCGCGCTTTAAGACTCTGTACCCACGTGTGAGACCTAGAAGAACTTCCTTGCTTTTGGTTTCATATAAACTCAGCTCCGGCCATTGCAACTACTTGGGCAGTGGATTAGTAGATAGGAGATCTTTCTCTCTGTCTCTCCTTCTCTCTGTGGATCTACCTTTCCAAGAAAAAGAAATAAATCTTAAAAATTATTTGTTTGAAGAGCAGAGAGACTGACATATCCTCCAGCTGTTGGTCACTCCCTAGATGGCCTCAATGGCCACAGCCAGGAGCCTGGAGCATCTTCCAAGCCTCTCCCATCGGCACAGGAGCCCAAGCAATCGGTTCATCTTCCCTGCATTCCCTAGGTGCATTAACAAGCAACTGCACTGGAAGTGAGACGTGGCCTTGAATCTCCCGGGTAAACAATTTTAGTAGAAGAACTGGAGCAACAGAAGTCAGTCTGAAAATAGATAAGGAATGAATCTAGGAAGAATATTCAATGACATTGAGGTAGAAGAGTAAAATGAAGATATTAGAACCTATGTGGTAAGTACATCATACATTTAGCATTGGCAGGATCAGTTAATTGAAGTACCACCCTGCCAACTACCAGCAGGGGGCAGTAGAGAGCTTCCCTCACTGAGCGACCTGGCAGAGGACTCCCCGGTGAACAGTGAACTACAAGTATGCCATGCAATAAGGTTTTACTTTGTATTTTTGTGTTTAGAAAGCTGCATAAACTTCAGTTAAGGCACAATTAATATAATAAGATTTAACCAGGGTTGAGTAGTTCATAAAGAAATGAGCATGAGAAAAATGAGGATGAACTCTAAGATAGCCGAGATAAGTACAGACTGCCTCATGCCCAATCATCGAGCATCAGGATAACTGCTTGATTTCTAAGGTAGCTTGCATAAGTACCAAGGGTGGACTGAGTAACATGTGGCAGAGGACAGGGAATGCTATCTTTAGATAATTAACAGGACTAGGAGAGCTATTATTATTTTTCATGGCTTTTAATAGGATACTTGAACAAATTTAGATGCAGAGAAGAAAAGCCTCTGAGCAAAAGGGAAAGCTAATGGGGCATAAATTACAGGGAGAATAATAGTGTCATTTTTGGAGTTTCATAAAGGCAATGAAAACTTTCAACTCCCTTCTGAAGCAACTGTGTTAAACAATGGCAGTTGGTTTCCAACTGGCGATGGTTCAACTTCATGATTTTGTTTAACCTTAGGCTGACACAAGGAGTGTGTGTTCTGTGGACACTGTGCTTTGCTTTTTGATTGATGCGTAGCGCCTCAATCACAACACTGGGGTCAGTAGTGAACCATGGGTCCCGTTCACTCATGTGATCACAAGAGAACCGTCACTCAGTGCATCACAGTGTTGCATGTTTGGATACAAGTATTCAAGAAATTACAAGAGACATCTAGTACTTTGTTATAAAATATGGTTTGGGCTAGGTGGTTTTTTTCACAACTGTAAACTAATTTAAGAATTCTATGCGTGTTTAAAGTAGGCTGAGCTGGGCCTGGTGTAATGGCTCTGTGGCTAATTCCTCACCTTGCTGTACTGGGATCCCAGATGGGTGCCGGTTTGTGTCTCAGACGCTCCACTCCCCATCCCAGCTCCCTGCTTGTGGCCAGGGAGAGAAGTAAGAGGATGACTCAAAGCCTTGGGACCCTGCACCTATGTGGGAGACCTGGAAGAAACTCTTGGCTCCTGGTTTCGAGTTGGCTCAGCTGCAGCCATTGTGGCCATTTGGGGAGTGAACAAATGGATGAAAGATCTTTCTTTCTGTCTCTCTTTGTCTCTGTAAATCTGCCTCTCCAATAATAAATAAAGAAAGAAACCTTTAAAAATAGGCTGGGGTAAGGTATGATGTTTAGTAGGGGACATGGATTGGGTTTATTGAGATAGAGCCATAGCATATTTAAATGAGAGCTCTTTGTTTTCCTATAATGTGCTACATTTTGGGCAGGGCCCTGTGTAGTCATTCAGAGAACATTTTCAACATCTTGACACTGGAAGATGGCGCAGGCAATGAAAGACACAATTAAACCAGGGTGACACAGTCATCAAAGGCTGGCTCAGAGGTAGACACCATGGATTTGAGACAAGTGTAGGAAATTGTCCTGGTGACAATGATGCCTAATTTATATCATGGAGTGAAGAACACAGAATTGCCATCTGTTTTCCTTACCAACTGGCCCAAATGCTCAACAGGCATCCCCCTCAGAAATCAGTATTTGCAGAATGAATCACCTACAGTACGGTAGAGACTTCTTGGATGTCTGCATCATCTGAAAAACTTTCCACTCTGATTTCTTCTAGATGCGGGATAAAGTACAACTCTGTCCCCTGAGGAGCTGCCCTCCCTGGAAAGATGAGAACTCTGCAGGCATCCAGAGATATCTGGAAGGAGCCGGAAGCCGTGTACATGCTCCAGGTGCAGGAAGGTAACGGTGGCAAGGGAATTAGCCATCACAGTAAGCTGCAAGCTTGGCTTTGAATGCTGACACTGTGTCCAGAAAAGAGACCCTGGTACAGAGTCAGGAATCCCAAAGGGCTATTCATTAAGGAAAGCTGACTCAAAGAAAATCCAACTCCCGAACAAGATTTTTTAACCCTTGTATGTATGTATTAAGTGTATATATGTGTATATCTATATCTATATCTACATCCATATCTATCTACTTAGAATCTGGGATCATGGACTGACCCAATGTTTGGATTGGCATTTAAACTACTGCATGGTTGAAGCTAAGCCAGTAAGATATGAGTGATTAAAATCCCTGGTTTTGCTGATGGAAGCACATGTGGGAGGTTGTGGAAACTTTTCATCATCTTTTCATTGTGTGTTTCCATGAACTTATCGACTTCTCCTCCTATATGACTTCTTATAAGATTTGTCTTCAGTATAGATGGTCCTTAATTATCTAATTTTATGAAGATGAGTTTATACTCCAGAATTATAAAATCAGGCAGCAAATCATCATGAAAGAGCCAGTAGACAGCAAGCGGGGATTGGTACAGCAGTGAATGTTCTGCTTGGGACTCCCACATCCTCCACTGGTGTGTCTAGCTTTGAGGCCAGACTCTGCTTGTGGTTCCAGCATTCTGCCAACGTGCACCCTGGCTCAGTTATTTGGGACCGTGATGCTTAGATCAGCTTCAGCTGTTGTGGGTTTTGGGCAGTAAACCAGTGCATGCAATTTCTTTGTTACTCACTCTTTCTCTGAATGTTAAAGAAGTATATATATTTTTTGAAAGCCAGTAGACATGACAATTAACACATTGAGAACCCAAGGAATTACAGAGAATAGAATGATCTCACAGTGACTATAAAATAGGTTTGCTGAAAATAATTCAAGACATAAAAGTCATGATCAAACCAGAAAAAAGAACATTATGTAAAGATCAGATGACTAATGTGCAACAGAAACAAAATAGGATAAAGTTGTATCGTATGAGTTCAACAACACGAATTGTGTCAGCGGAAGAATAGTGAGCAGGAAAGTAAAGTTAATAAAATCAGTGCACAAAATGTACCCAGAGTGGGGGTTTGGCCTATGGGTAACGATCCTTGTGGGGATACCCCCATTCTATATTGGATGGATTGCCTAGTTCCAATCCTGGCTCTACTTCCTGTCCAGCTTCTTGGTCACGCACATCCTGGGAGTCAGTTGGTTTCCGCCACTCCTGGAGACGTGGACTACGTCCTGTGTTTCTGGCTCATCCTGGACCAGCACTCGCTGTTGTCATTTAGAGGAATGAACCGGCAAATAAGACATAAGTCCCTCTTTCTCTCTCTCTCTCTCTCTCTCTCTCTCTCTCTCTCTCTTGCCTGTCTTTCAAGCAAATAAAATACAAAGATAGAGTATAATTTTGCTGTTCAGTCTTTTAAAAGCAATGTAGCACAGAAACATATCATAATGGAAAGCTTTTATGCTTTGTAGGAACCCAAGGTGGATGATCCAAAACACCCCCTTTAGGACTTACAGTAGAAGACAACGAAGAAGGGGAGAAGAGAACTTCTCATTTCAAATGAGACAATGTGTTCGAATTGTATAATTCAAAATTTGTCAGCAATTACACATTACAGTGAAACTCTTGAATACCAAAGCCAGGCACATGGAAGTCACAGGCTAAAGAATTACCATTAGAAAAATGACAATGAGATGGCAGCATATTTCTTAACATCAACAAAAGAGAGGAAAAAGGCAACAGAATTGCACCTTGATTTGTGAGTAGGAAGGGGAGGAAAAGCTAGCACAGGGTAGAGGGTTGGCTGTTTCTATAGCATTTTCATTTAAATTGAAAAAGTATAATATAAAATTGAGCCCAGGAAAATAAAAATGTTAGATTCTCACTAATTAAAAAATATTTCATTTTTATCTTAGGACAATGAAGCTCTGAGGGGGAGGGAGGGAAGGCTGGCAGGTGCCCAGACATGCAAGTGATTTCACGCTGGTTTTCACGATGTGCTAGCAGGTAGCTGAGCAGTTAGGCTGTTGTTGATAATGAAGATGATATAGGACAAAAAGAAAACAGAGTCTTTCTGAGCCATGCTAATTTTGTTGTTGTTGTTGTTGTGTGTTTTGGTCATGAGATACATACTTTCTCCAAAAGGCCAAGTTTCTAAAGAGTCACAGGAATCCTTCATAAGTGCATCAAACCTTCTGTTATCACACAGGACTGAATCAGACAGAGCCTTAATGGATTCTTTCATGCTTCGTGGAGCACAGTTCAGAGCTTCTGGCTTTGTTGTTTTAGATTCCAAGGACTGAGGATGGTTGTGAAATGGCACTTTGGTTATGCTACATGAGATGGCCAGTCAGGCATCAAATAAAGGCATCTGGAGTGTGGAAACACGAACAAGTGTTTTTAGCCAAACACCGGCACAGAGCAGAAAAACTTCTTATACGTTTATGGGTCCTACTGGGACTGGGATTTCCTGTCGTTAGAATTCCATTTGCGTTGTCCTACTAAAAGGCAACTGCCCGGGAAAGAACAGATCTGGAAGAGAAAAATGCTCTTGTAAATCTTTAAAATGTTATTGTTGCCAAGTGGGCAAGTGTTTGCTCCTTTTAATAAAGCTTCACAACCTTGATGCCAAACAGCTGTGGAACGGCCTGAGCCTAGAAGCTTGCCCTCTACAAATTGATGTAATACCCGCACGCAGGGTTGAATCGGGCCAGATCTCACAGGCTCTCATCCATACTACTGCCTAATGGGAACAGCTAATCTGTAATCAAGGCATATCTGGTTTATCATATATTTCACCTACATGTTACCAGCATCCGCTTGTGAACTCTCCTTAACCACTCACAGATGTGGGTATGGCGCACATCTCATAGATCTTAACAGTTTCTTAATCCTGTAAGCCAGTGGCAGATTTGAGTTTGACAACATGTCTTCTGCCACCAAGTCCAAGATGAATTATGGAAAAAATTATGGCTGAGAAATAAATTCTAGTCAACATGGATACAAGAACAATCCTCCCTCGCGTCAACTTTTTTTAATGCTCAGAAATTTTTCTTTCTTAGCGTGTTGGCTGTATTTTTTAAAGGAGATATAAAACAAGATATAGATGTTAACATTACAAAAAACATCAATAGGAATAAGATGCCATTTGCATTTTCTCCAGTTTTCCCAGAGCAATGAAAATCTCTGTGTGAGTACTGGTTCCAAAGATACCAGGATAATAGCTCACATGTTGCTGTCAGAGAATTGTCTGTCTAGAAGTGCTGCCCTAGACTGCCCTGAGGTCCTGAAGGGATAAGTTCATGCTATTTTTTCAGCCAACCAACTAGAAGCATTCTTTTTCACAAAAGGGACACTCTTAAAACCTTTTGATGTGCGAAAGTGGTTTTGTAGTCCTAAGCCTGTAAGAACAAGGACAAACTTTCTGGTGTTCAGATTTTTCTGAGGTATAAGACATTGAAACACAATGCTGACCTTGCGCTCTCCTCCACTGTGTTAGCCATGAGCCTGCCTGTAACATGCTGTGTGCATACAACTGGGCCACTTCTCTGATCATTCACACTCTTTTTATCCCTACGGTGTGGATGAAACCTGAAAACATGACAGAAAGTGAAAGAATGACTGTTTCAGATACATGGGATTTATTTTTAGATTATCTTCAAAATAATCCCAGGATTTAAGGATTCTTCACCACCTTCCCTGGAATTAGGTTGGTTCAAAACACCGCCACCCTTCATCTGATTAACAAATTCAGTGCGCAGGATAAGCCTAGTGAAACGTATGTCAGGCCATTTTTTTTTTCTGCTTCTCTTCTGCTTAAAATCCTTAATAATGTCTTAATAATTCTTTGTATCATTTAGGGAAAAAATATATCCTTAGAATGATCTACCCAGGGGAACACGATCTAAACCCCTCTAGCAGTTCTACTGTCCCAGCACGTTTCTTCCCTTGCAACTCCTTAAGCAAAGTATGAGGATCTGGCAATAAGAAGAGAATTTTGATCATTTCCTTGGAGTGATTGTGATAACACTTGATCATGGATATAATTAAACCAAAACTTGACCAATCCAGCCAAAGCACGTATCATGTGTCACATCAATACAGAATCTGTGCTTGCTCAAAGAAAACTTGAGACTCATGGGAACTCTTTCCAGGTGTGAAAGTGATGTGGGAAGTTCAGTTTAAAATGATGATGTAATATTGAAATCTTGGAACACGCTAAGTGCAAAATATTTTTGATAACACTATGCCAGGAAAAAAAAACAAGACATACATGTTCAAGCAAACGATGTAAGAGAAGTATATTTATAGGAAGTCTTAAAAACAGGATTGCATGGTTTGTAGTTTGAAGAAAATAAATTTGTTTTCCAAATGTCTAGAATGTTCTTAAGGAGTAATAATGCCAAAATGGAATAAAGTAAATAGTAAATAGAACACTTTAAAATCCAAATTGTAATTTTGCACAAATGGGATTATTTGTTCACACTTTCCCTGGGTCTTTCTATTCACAGTAATGAAAGACAGATACTAAGTATATCAATCAGCTTCAGTAAAAATGAAAACAGTGTGATGAATTAATGTCAACTAAGACGCTGCAGAACCTTGTAAACATTTTTTTGAGATGCTGACTTTGGGCTGGGCATGTTAGCCTAGTGGCTAAAGTCTTCACCGTGCATGCATTGGGATCCCATATGGATGCCGGTTTGTATCCTAGCTGCTCCACTTCCCATCCAGCTCCCTGCCTGTGGCCTGGGAAAGCAGTAGAGGACGGAGCCTTGGGTCCCTGTTCCCGCATGGGAGACCTAGAAGATGCTCTTGGTTTCAGATCAGCTCAGCTCTGACTGTTGCAGCCACTTGAGGAGTGAACCAGTGGATACAGATGTCTCTCTGTATCTCCTCTGTAAATCTGATTTTCCAAAAAAATTTAAAACTAAATCTTTTTTTTTTTTAAAAAGCTATTGACTTCAAGAAGGGCCATATTCAGTGAACCTTTGTATGAAGAGCCTCTTTGAGGGACATGCTAAGTGTAATAATATGTAAAGATAGCAATCATCATCATTATAGATTGAGAAGAGCAATCATATTCAAAGGCCAGGCCATTTTAGCTATGTGTTAAATACATGTTTTAGTGTTCTTTGTAAGAAAACAAAAGTACTCAGTCACAGTGAGAACTGATGTGTACTTACAGCTACAGGAAAATGGCATTTTCTAAGGTTGAATCGCTTCACTTTGGGGAGATTCCAGGACACCTCTGAGAACCTAAGGAATTATTAACTCAGAAATGTGCTCATGGACAAATGTTGAAATAATCATACATTTCTAACAGGAAAACTTTGGCCTCCTTGGAGTCCTAGTTAATATGTCTTCATGCAGTGGGCAGTAAATAGACTTTTACAATCAGGAAATAATCTGAAGCTCAATTAATGTTAATAGTTTTCCGTATCTAGACAGAAAATACCCTTTTCGGTCAATTGACACATTTATCCTTTATTTAATAATGTAGATTTAACAAATTTATTTTTTAAAAAACCACAGTTTTAGCAATGTGGATTAGCTTTCTCTGCTTACTACCTTATCATAGTTGGTAAAGAAAACAGAGCTAAGGGACAGGCACTTGGTGCAGGGGTTGAAACACCATCTGAGACACTTACACCTCCTGTAAGCACACCTGCTTGAGTCCTGGCTCGTCTGCCCCCGTCACCGTCATGGGAGACCTGGATTATACAATTCTGGACTCCTAAACTCAGCGGGGCCCTCTCTGCCTCCTACCAGTGGACAAGGGCGCTCCCTCTCAAAAAAGAAAGTATGCAAGTTAGTGGGAAAGAACAGAGCCAATATTACTACTTTAATCACACACACACACACACACACACACTGTAAGTATCAGTAAATATGAAAATATCTCCCAAGTAAAATCAGGGCCAACATAGAGACAATGGAATAGCTAGCTAATCAGGTGAAAGATGAGGGTGCCGACAGTGAATAGATGTCAGCTGTGGCAGGACCACAGCTTGTGAGTGGGTGACCCTGCAGGTTGCTGGCATAGAGCTCCTGGCTGGCAGGAAACCCGTCCAGCATACTTGGGCCCTGGTCTCACAAGCTGTTTGTGCTGATCCGCCAGAAGGAAATGCAGAACACTGTGACAGATTTAAAACTCCTGAGGACGCTCAAGTATACACAGAAATGAAGAAACTTCTGGAAGCTTGGAGGGCCTTTCGGGGGCTCACAGAGACACTGGCGGCAGATGTGGGAAGTGAGACAGTCCAAATGTAATCAGGCTCAGGAAAAGAAAAGAGATACGAAGAAGTTCATCACCAAAGCCGAACAGATCAGACGGGCCACGCCTCAACAAGCAAATAAACACATCAGATTTTCTGCAAACAACTAGGGAAACTTCACAATTCACCTGGTATTATTTCACTGAATAATTTCTCTTAGGAAATCCATTCTTACTAGTCTGTGTAATAAAAGTATTTTTCTAACAACTACATTTAATTAAAATTTCCGTTTCTAAATTTGCAGGTAAGAATTTTTAACCAAAGTCATATTGTAGACTGCAATTTTTGAGGATCGGATTTGTTGCAGTGATCTGTCAACCTCAAGTGACTTAGTAAATACTTTTGTATTGGACATTGACAAATAAAGGAAATCGACTCAGGCCCCAGGATAGCCAGGGCTTGTGCACAGAGACGAAAACAACTCGACATTGTGTCCCCAGCCACTGACGTCTCAACTGAATGGGCTTGGCCTGGGTGGAGTGGCTCTGGTTATTGAGGCTCGGCTCTCAAGAGCAACACTGCCTCCCCAATGGCTCAGTGGGCTCTTCAAGTGCCTGTGACCCTGGGCATTCAAGTCACTTCTTTGGACTAATGCCCCAAATCATACTGCCTTAAAGATTCAGAGCAATACTCTAGGAAGGTCTATGAAGACTTTTTTTTTTTTGCCTATTATTATCTTAATCCCAAGTGAATAAACCAACTGCTTCAGTTTTCATCTGAGAGTTCTCCAAAGTTCTTGAAATATCATTTCCCATTTTCCTTCTTCCACCTCCTGCAATTCCTTATATTCACTTACTGCAGGTCTCTAGGATGTAATGAAAAGCCCTCCCTGAGCGCTAGCTTGAGTAAAACCCTTGTGCCTATCAAAAACACTCTACATTCATTTACGCAATTATAATTGTTTGTGCAACTATTCGATTAATATTCTTTCCACTGCACTGTCAGACCTCCGAGAACAGGGACAGGTGGAGTGATGCCCTTCATGAAATCTAGCATCAGCACAGTGTCTGGGATGTAGCTTGTGCTTACACAGACATCTGCACAAAGAGAGTGATGAGCAATGTTCAGAGATTAGGACCCCTTTTGCAGGCCAATTCCCCATCTTGTGTGCCTTCCACTACAACATGTCCCTTTCTCCCTACCTCCAGTAGCTGGGGCACATAGAGCAGAGAACTTAGAGCAACCATTCATATGCTCCCAAACTAGACACAACCTTCTGACTGGTGATTCAAAGAGGAAAGGCAAGTGGAGAAATGACATCACCCACACAGTCTTGCAGCTAAGGACTGCATATGTCCAGTGACTATGGTTGGATATTGTCAGTGGAATTGCCCTGACCAGATGATGGGCTGCAGCTACAACTCCCTGGTCTATTTTCAAAGCCTGGTTCAACAGGGATTCTGTGAATTACATGTTATTCTTATAAAATATTCTTTTTAAAAAGCTAGACAGTTTTCTGTTACCATCAAAACCTTGGTTGATTTAAATATATGGATAAGATATTTTTAAAGTATATGTATAGTTTATATGCAGTCATGCATACGTTAATGGCAGTGATGTGCTCTAAGAAATACATCAGTCGATTTTTGTCATTGTGTGAACTTAATGTAAGTATACTTACATACATGTAGATGATGTAGCCTACTACAAACTTGAGCTATATGGTACAGCATTCTGTGGCATGTGACTTTATATAAAAAGAAATATACACACGTATATGGAGAGAGATGGAGAGGAAAGAGGAAAAGAGGGAGAGAGGAAGAAACTTAAAGAGAGCCTGGAAAAGCACTGGATTCTGTTTGGAAGACATGGGGGTCCTGAAGCAGAGCCTTCTGTTCAGATTGGGAAACAATGATTGTCCAGGCACGAGCACTGCTTTTGATTTAATGAGTGTCAAATATGGAAGCCAGGGATGACTTGGAGACACAAGTGAGATTGTTTAAGGTAGGGTGCCCAAGGGCTAAAAAGTTATTGGTTTTTTGCATTGTCTTTCAATCTCTCTGAAACTATCAAAGATACAGTGTTAGACTGCTGTCTCTTTAATACCTTTCAACAGATATTTCTATTTTTAACAAAGAGAAGACAAGCTCAGACTCAGAGCATTCACAGGAAACAGTCTTACTAGAATTTAATGATGTGTTTGTTTTTGTTGTGCTTAGTTTTCTGGTCACCCCCTCCTATTTATAGCAAGTCATGCTAATTTTCTTTGTATAATCAGAAAATAAGCTTTTCTAAATAACAACCTTTTTTTTTTTTTTTTTTTTTTACTAAAGGAGTCCATTTATAAATCCTGTGTAGATAATAGCACAGACGGGACACAAGGCAAAAGTTCTGAAGATGCTTCTATACAGTTGAGGACATGCTGGGATCATCCTTCATTCAGACACACACACAGATGCATGATGCCAAGGGGTGAGAGCAGAATGTGAAACAATAGCTATCAGACATCCTTCACACACATTCCTGAAGATATGCAAGTGTCTGGTGGGAAAATCATTTGCTTCATGCAAACCCATGTGGGAAGAGGGGGAGAGGGAAACCGGTAGTCACCTTCTACTTAGTTAAAGCAAACTATTTTAATGTGAGAATATCCTCCCCACCCCCAGAGGAAACAAACGAAGAAAATATTCAAAAGCAGTGAGAGCCATTGTGTTAGGTGGCTTCCAGTCATTTCTGGGAGCACGGCACAGGTGTGTAAGTGGCGCAGTAGGAGGGGACCATCTGTTTACTATTCAGCACTGTTAAAGGAAGTCATGACTTAGGAAGAAGTGTTTTCAGCTCCATGACAACTAGGCTGCATCTTCACGAAAGTGGCAGAAATAAAACAAACAACTCTACAAGGTCCAAGGCTTTACACTATAAGCCAATCATGGCTCTTGGAAACTTTAAAAGGACATACAGCATAAGCAATACGACGACACATGCCTCAGCAATGGATTTTGCATTCTTTAGGTAGACTCATAAAAGGGATACCCCTCAAAATACCTTTTTTGGGGTACAAAGGTCTGGTTCATCTCAACCAAGAATGAATGCCTTCTGTTACAACAATTCATTCTTCCTTCTCCTTCCTGTCCTCTGCTCCTTCCACCCTGTCTTTGACCTCTCCATCTTTCCTTTCCTGTCTAGTCTCCTGTTTTCTAAGTTCTTTCCAAGATTCATCAAATAGCCACTGAGGCTATAGAAAGCCTATGCATTCTTTCTCTAAAGATTCATCATCATACCAGGGCAAAGCTGGCAAACCATGACCCACTGTTATCTGGGAATGGTGGTTGACAGGTGCAAGTTCTGCTAGTGACTGTGGTACTGCAAGTGGTGGCTTTTTCATATACAAATTGTGTGACATTGAACAAGTAGCTTCGTGTGTGTGTGTGTGTGTATGTGAATGTCCTCATTTGTGAAATGATAACAAAATCAACTGCATCGCTGCATTTTGTGGGAATTCAATAATTCAGTTCACACAAGCTGATAATAGTGCCTGCACAGATCAATACAATAGAATTATTAGCTTTACACATTTCATCTTATCCCTGAGTGTTTGACAAAAGCCTTCTCCTGCCTGCCTCCTGTGACCTGAACACTTTGTAGCCATTATTGCAAAAATGATGCCATATCATTTTCTCAGACTTTTCATCAATTTTCTCTTCTGCACCTCCGAATAGCTTTATTCTTCAGAACATAGTACCCTGTCTCCCCAGAATTTTCTAGATCAAATCAATCCACCTTGCTGTAGTCTGCATGCAGCCACTCTGATTCATCATCAGAAAGTACCAAGGCAAACTTTCTCTTTGCCCAAGAAGGAAACTTGAAACCTTCCAAATGATCTCAGTTCTCCGACCTTACCCCTTCTCAGAATGTGGTGGAATTTTTAAACAGGGTGATCCTGAGTGCCTACCATGAAAACCAGGTCTCTTTTCAATGTCTCTTAAAGAGCGGTCACTGTCAAGTGTTTGAAGAAGGAGTGTTCGGGGGCTTCTTTGTGCCCACACAGTGGACCCGTCTGAACTAACCTAGTCACCTGGTCATCCATTCACTGAAGCCCTCTGTGAGTTGTTTCAGCCTCTGTGTTGGGTTTGAAGGATTGAGGGGTTCACGTGAAAGAGGCACACACGTGCCAACTGGTACCAAATTACACAAAAGCACATAGTGCGTGAGGGCGAGGGCCAAGGTTGGAAGAATAGCCAGCAGGGTAGTTCTCCCAGGCTAGGCATCCTCGGCGAGGCTTCCTGAAGTGACTGTTGCCCAGGATCTTAGGATAGGAAACAGCCAAAAGACAGGGGGGAAAGTTTTTGGCAAAAGCCCAGATTGTGGGCAGGAAGACAAGGGCAGTTATGAGAGCAGAAACTTGGGGGGAACGTCAAATGTTCTGTTCTGCTGGAGCAGTGGCAGCATCTTGAAGAGAGCTGGGCAAAAGAGGGAGTGAAGGAGACATTACCTCAAGATGGTAAGGAACAGCTGGATCCTGGGGTGGCCGCATGGAATGAGGTTCAGTATTAACCCCGGGGAAACTAGAAAGTCCTTGCAAGCACAACTTGTGCCTGTGCTGAGCTGGGCTCCACCTGCTGCTGCGCGCTGTGCCAGCTAAGTTGTCCAGGAGCCCTTGCCCTACAACTGCTTTCTTCATGCACACTGTCTTTAACAGCCTGCACGCCCGTACCTGGGAGGGTAACCAGTCTTGGGTGTTTCATTTTCTTTCCTTCTGTTCTATTTTTAACCTTTTTACTTCTCATAGTCTTCTCTATAATTATTCTTCCAATGATCCACTGACAAGTTGGTAAAGAAATATAACAGATAATGCTAAAATGTGTGTGTGTGTGTGTGTGTGTGAGAGATTGATCAAACACCAAGTTTCCAGTTTGCAAAACTTCATTATGCAGATAAAAATATATACTTTATGAAATTTCATTTCTTTATACCCAGACCGTGTTTATCACAAAGGAGAGTTTCGGCGCTCTTTTGGTGGCCCCCTTACAACTAAGCCACTATGTCCATTATACAAAGAGTACATTTTAAAAAGGATCCATGATTATGTTATTGTCAGCTACTGGATGCATCAGCAGACCTGCCAAGAGAATTTATTATCTAGAAAGATTTAAAGGAGAAAAAAAAATTTTTTGGAACACAGTTTAATTACCTAAGAGCAAAAAGTTTAGTTCTTGAGTTGCTATTAATTTTATTCGTTTCTGAAGTGAAATTAAGTCTCCGGCAAGGTGCAGGACAGGAGCTCTGCAGAAAGACCATCTTTCCCCGTCACCGTGTACCCCATTTTTTTCTCCTCTGTTCAAAAGAGCGAGGGCACTGGTAACGCATCTCCCCAGGCGTGCGCGCCCACCCAAGTCTCCAAATGCTCTTGGATGCTCCTAGATGCCCCCCAACTCCTTCCCCGGGTACTTACAGGGTTTGCGTGCTGGACGGCAGCCTGGGGATGCGGTAGATATCTTTGCAGGTGACCCTGAAGTCATCCTCCTGGTGGCACTCGCATGGCGGAGAGGAACACCCCTTCGCCCCCAGGCTCCTAGGCAGGACGAGCAGCAGCAGTAACTGTAGCAGGGGCTTCGACCTCATTTTCCAAGGGTCCCCGGAGCTAGTTCTTCACCCTCCGCTGGCGTTTCATTCTTAGGGTTGCCTCTCCGCCTCCGGCAGTGGGAGAACTCGGGAGGAGGGAGGTTTCCAAGGTGCTGTGACCTCACCGCTGAAGAGGAAGCTGGAGAGGGGCAGAAGAGGCTCGTAAGTGCTCCGCTGCCCTGGGCAACCCGAACAAACCTCCTCGCTTGGCTTCGCTTGCCATGGCCCCGTCTGTTCCCTGACACCCAAAGCTGCTCCCGGCGGTACCCTCCGTTCTACCCCAAAACCTGGCGTTCCTCTCCTTAGCACTCAACGAAATACAGTAGAGACACCCCTCCCCCGCTCCTTTTCTTGTCTCTACATGCAAAGGACCACCATGGTTGCCTCTGAAACGCGCTGCCCGCCCGGAAGGCACCCGCACGCACTTTATTGTGGAGCAATGCCAGAAGGCGCACCAGTGAGTGTCCCGCACAACTTCGGCGGAGTCCGAGGCGACCACGCAGCTCTGGCTAACCCAGGTGGAAGCCAAAGCCCACGTGCGACGCTGTTGCGGATCCTCCCACTTAGCGGCCACCTGGACCACTGTGTGCCTGCTGCCACTCCGGCCGGGAACGGCCGGTCTCCCGCAGCAGCTGGTGGGCTCCGCCAGCGGATCAGGAGCTGGGCTCTGGAGTCATCTGCTGGGCAGCGTCGGGACTGCAGGGGCAGGTCCTGGTGCTTCTAATGCATGCTGCCTGTCCAGAAATTCCTCCCACACTTAACTTTTTCAGCGGCACTGTCATCTGCGTAGTGGGAAGATAGCACACTGCTATTATCTGCTGCTCCTATTTGCGCTTCCTGGTAGCGTACAAACCCTGGGAGTCAGCAGACACAGGTCAAGTGCTTGTGTGCCTGGCACACGCTGGGGAGACCTGAACTGAGTTGACTCCTGGCTTGGCCATGTTTGGGCATTTCAGCAGTGAATCATTTTTTAAACATTATTTAAAATAAAGATAATTACAGGAGTAAATCTGATCGTGCCAGTGTGCTTCTTAAAAGTTTCCAATTGCTTGATAATTTCCCTTGAGGTTAAAGGAATATCGACTCCTTACTTCATTGTGTGAATGCTTGTATATGCATTGCCAAAAGTGGGCAGAAACTATGATGATGAAAATCGGAATAAAGCAGCAACACACACGAGTTTTCTGTATCTTAGCAGGTTGGTAATCAAGTGGCTGTACACATTTGTAAAAATTCGTCGACCCTCTATTTAAAACTGTGATTATACAGGCTTTGTTCATGTAATCCCAAACTAGAAATAGTACAAGTGTTTCTCAACTAGGTAATACACAAACGCTGAAACAGCCACACAATGGAATACCGTTGCTCAGTCATAGTGACTTAACCGTTGGGGCAAACAGCATGCTCACATCACGATTGAATGATGTTAAATGAAAGAAATCAAACTCCAAAAATTATGGATTTTTACACAGTCCTAAAGATGATCTTGTTTATATGACATTCTAAGAAAGGCAGAACTATGAGAATAGGAAACAAATAAGTGGTTGTAGAGGCCTGGGTTCAGGGGAGAGGCTAATTGCAAGCAAACATTAGGGAACTTTCTGGAAGGTGACACTGATTTAAATCATGACTGTGGTAGTGGTTCCATGATAGCCATTATAGTTGGTGAGTTCTTTTTTTCTTTTTCTTTTTTTTTTTTTTAAGATTTATTCATTTTATTACAGCCAGATATACACAGAGGAGAAACAGAGAGGAAGATCTTCCGTCCGATGATTCACTCCCCAAGTGAGCCGCAACGGGCCGGTGCGCGCCGATCCGATGCCGGGAACCAGGAACCTCTTCTGGGTCTCCCACGCGGGTGCAGTGTCCCAATGCATTGGGCCGTCCTCAACTGCTTTCCCAGGCCACAAGCAGGGAGCTGGATGGGAAGTGGAGCTGCCGGGATTAGAACCGGCGCCCATATGGGATCCCCGGGGGCTTTCAAGGCGAGGACTTTAGCCGCTAGGCCACGCCGCCGGGCCCGAGTTCTTTTTGAAGGTGAAGCCTATATTGCATTTCATGGACAAGTAGCTCCATTTTATCATAATGTACATATATGTATATAATACATACAGTTGTATATATTCTAGAAATGTACATACATATATGACTTTGAAATAGATTTACTGAAATTCTGCTTAGAAGTTTTGCAAAAATAATAACAAGAAGTAACAATCTTTGAGTTTCTTTTTCAGTAAATGTAGTTAATTTCTTTCGTTTTGGCTGCAGGGTAATTCCTTCATCACTAAGAGTTGCTCCCTGCTCTTCAGATTTCAACGAGAGTTTATGTAGAAGAGGCATTTTCTTTCTTAATTGTTTGGTAGGAGCTGTCTGGATCTTGAGTTTTCTTTCTTTGGAATGTCTACAATTTCAGCATCTAAAAATAGAGAGAGGGCTATTCACATTTTCTATTGCTGAGTACTCGAGACCTTCCTGAGTGGAGTCCATGAGTGAGGAGGTATTTTGGGATGACCATGGCAATGGTCACTATTCCCTCGTCTGTAGGAAGAGTGGGTTTTTTTTTTCTTCCTTTCTTCTACCCAGTTTCTCACAGTTGTGTAATGATTAGTATTTGTCTGCATATTCAATAGAGACTCCTTGTAATTATCTGGGATTTTTCCACTCTGCTTAATTCTCTTCTCTCCTATGTAGTTTATCCTGCAAACATCTCTTCCCCAATCGCCCGCATCATCTCTTCAGTTCAGACCTAGGTTCTACCCACGTTCTTTCTCCAGGGGCCATGGTCCCTGTGTTCCTTCTCCAGGCGCTGTGGCCTGAGAAGTGTCTTGAGGAAGACATCATCATAGAGCTTCCTATCTCTTGTGCTTCCTGTGTGATTTCTGCTCTCTTAGAAAGCATCTACTTATCCTTTTTTAAAAAAAGATTTATTTTTATTGGAAAGTCAGATCTACAGAGAAAGAGATGGAGGGAAAGAGCTTCTATCTGCTGGTTTACTCCCCAAGTGGCCACAACAGCCAGAGCTGAGCTGATCCAAAGCCAGGAACCAGGAGCTTCTTCTGGGTCTACCATATGGGTGCAGGGTTCCAAGGTTTTGGGCTGTCCTCCACTGCCCTCCCAAGCCACATGCAGGGATCCAGAAGGGAAGTGGAGAAGCCAGGACACAAATCGGCATCCACATGGGATTCATACTGGCACATCAGAGGTGAGGACCCTAGCCACTAGGCTACTGTGCTGTGCCCATGTCGATTTACCTTTTATTTTTTGGGTGGGGGAAGGTGGTTTCTGTTTGTGTGAAAAGGTGAAGCTGGTCTCTGTGGCTCTCATTGCTGCAAACAGAAATGGCATCTGAAGCATGTGTGATCTTAATGTCGTGAAAATATCTCAGTGAAGCTCATGAAGTAGGTCGCGTCTCCTGTGCCTGAAGCTTCCATTCAGTAAGCCGAAAAGGACTTCAAGACAATCATATTCTAATAGCCTATTTAACACATAAATCAAGAAGACAATTTTCTTTCACCGTGTAACTTTTAAACTGCCCCCCCCAAACCACACTTGAGATGAATGATAAATCAATTTAAATAAGGACAAAAAGTATTTGCATTCAGTTCCATTGATCAACCCACTCTCGCTCAAAACATCATTTTCATAGAGTATAGGGCTGAGAATTCCTATATGTTATGACATTTTCCTCATTGTAGAAGAAACATAAACATGGTATAAAACATGAACATGATATAAATAACTAAATCAATAATTTAGCAATGAATTCATCCGTGGAGGATAGCCCACGTGCTCTGTATCCATGTGGGAGACCTAGAAGAAGCTCCTGATTCCTGGCTTTGGATCAACCCAGCTCCAGCCACTGTGGCCACTTGTGAGTAAAAAGGTTGGACATGATATTCCGGGACTTCATATACTTCATATACTTCACTCCTGGAAATTATCCTTCCCTGTACCCGAGATGCAAATTAGGGAGAAGGCAGCATTCTGCTTAACTTTCTGTCTAAAATTTCAAGGGGCAATTGCCCTTCTAAAAAAACAAACACAGCTGAGCGGAGTTAGAGGGCGCGGCCCAGGACCCTGGAGTGTCAGCTAATCTAGCTTCTTCCGGGAAAGTCGCCTGAAGGCCACACCGCATGGTATCCTGGGACTTGAAGTTTCTCTTAGGCGCTCTCTCCTGACATCTTGCTGCAGTTTAGGAGGAGCTGGACTACAATTCCCAGAGGGCCAAGCGGCAGCAACAGGGTTCCCGCACTCCCTCAGCGGCTGGGCGGCTAGTTCAAGTTGCCATAGCGGCGAGTCTGGGGAAGGGTAGGGTCGGTTGCGTCGCAGTGTTTGGGCAGTTGCACCTTCTGGGTCACAGGTAGCGACGGGAGCCTGATTTAGCCTCGGTGATGATCGAGCACTAAGGACCTGGGTCGCCCTCTGTCTCAGGTACCCACCCTCACTTCCCGGTCTGACCGTGGTCTTTTGGTGGGGGGGGGGTCCCACTTTCTGTTTGTCCGTGGCTGGGGACCCTGGAGATATGGATTGGGACCGTGGATGGGCGAGCTGGGTGGGGAAGGTGTACCTGCCTCTCCAGGCCTCGCTCTTTCAAGGTCCTGGCATGTCTGCCCTTGGACCTGGGCTGCGTGTGCTCCCTTGCGGGGCGCTAGTCCCGCCGCTGTCATCTGCCTGCTGGACGGGGCTCCCTCACACTGCGGCTCTTGCAGAGAACGGGGTGGCGGGCTGGCCCTTGCAGGGCCATGGCTCCGTTTCGGCGTAGTGATAGAAAAGTTGGCTGGCCTGGGACACGCTGTGTTAGGGACCTGTTTTTCTTAGAGTTGCCTCCAACCTCGGCTGTTAACAATCTTTTAGATTATTTCCCTAACGAGCCACACAGCTGCGTCCTCTCGCGGCTTCATGGCCGGAGTGTGTCTTAGGCGGTCGTCCGGTGAAACTGGACACTCTATCCTTTGTAGTAATGCTCGGAGTTATTAGGTCAAGTGTCTGGCACAGGGCTACGACTTAGTGTCATGCAGGACTGTGTTGTCTTATGCAACTGTAATATCAGGCACACGGGTCATTTTAAGTGCTATGGAAACCACGGTAAGAAAAAAAGTGAAAAGAAACCACTTAACAGAATTTTAATCATTTCTTTTAGAAGGCCTCATCAAAACTTAGCATGTAGTGAGTGCATTTCATTTTTAAACGAATGATAGCATCAAAAACGTTTGCAGCAAATGTCGATTTTAATTTCAGTGGCCAGATAATTGTCAAGCTAAATGGCCACGGGGGCTAGGGGCTTCTCCCTCACGTGACACATATTGGTAGCTTTCCATTGGCGTTCCGAAATTGGGGCCTGCCCGAGGGTCTTAATCACGTGTTGGCGGTTGATGCTTTGTGAGGAGACCCCTTTGAACCATCCTGCAGTCATTATTTTGGTTAACTTTTCCAGAATGTCTTTTTGATTCTTCCTTGAAACAGTTTAGGCATGGGTTCCCAGATTTTACTTGTTAACCTGGAGACTGCCCAGTCCTCTGGCTGACTCCGTGTGGCGCCTTACAGTGCTTTCTGAAAGAAGCCACAGAGCTCTTCCCTATGACCAAAGACATTTTAGTTTCATGTATTGATTTGCAAGACTTAAGTATGGGACAAACCGAGCAGCTTGTGTTTGTTCATGGGAGGGTTAAAGTGGCTTTAAAAATACATCTGGGTCACCAAATTCAGGGTCACAGGTGGATTTTATTACCTGACAGGGTTTCCTCTGGTAGATGGGGTCAGAGACAGTGAGCTGGGGCTGCATGTCACACCGAGGCAGGATTTGATAAACCCAAAGACTGAACGGACAGGCATGGACGCAGGTGAACCTTCTATTGCGACACAGGGATGGGTGGTCCTGTGTTCGTTTCCTGGGTTCTGGGATGTACCATCATATGGGCATCAGGGAGGTGCTCTGATGTTTTTCTTGCATTAGCAAGATGATAGACTGTTGCCAGGGTGTCTTAGTTCCTTGGTTTGATTTGTCTGCAGGTGCTCTGGGGGAAGTGTAGGGGCCGCGTGAGCTCACCTGCTTGACTAGGCCTGTTGTCCCGCACCCCATGAAGAAATGATAGGAGGCAGACGCATGTGCCAGCAAAGAGCACTGAGCTCAGAGGAGAGCAGCACGGAGTTTTGGGGGTGTGCTTGGTAAGTATGCCATCTCCCCAGGTTTCTGGTATTGCCATTTATTTGTTTCGTATTTACGGTGGAAAAGACTATTCAACAAATAGATTTCTTGGAGTCCAGAAGCTTCCTAGTATGTAATGTAAAATAACAGTGGTATGGTGATGTGTGGTGCCTCATTAAAAAATTCAGGTGAATAAATTAAGTTCATCAAACTAGATTCACTTACTTGAGGTGCCTTAGAGGAAGCAATAATGAGGTGCCGGTTACTATTAGACTATTTTGTTTCAATATTTATTTATTTAGAAGGCACAGTTACAAAAACGGGAGAGACACAGCGGGACAAAGAGTGAGCCTCTCCCTCCATCTGCTGGTTCACTCGCTAGGTGGCCACAGCCCCCAGCGCTGGGCTGGCCGAAGGCAGGCGTCAGAAGCTGGCTCAGGAGCCAGTACCTGGGCCATCTTGCACAACTTTCCCCAGCATATTAGCAGGGAGCTGGATTGTAGTGGAGCAGCTGGGGTTCCCAGTGGCGATCCTCTGGGGTGCCAGCAGGAGGCACCTTCAGCCGCTGTGCCACCATGCTGGGCTTTTGTGTCATCACTCCAAGACACCTGTTACAGGTGTTGTGTGTCATTCTTGCGTCCTGCGTGGCTTCCTTGGACAGAGGAGGCAGTTGAGACTGAGACGCGTTACTTGATTTACTTGGGAATTCTGAAAATTAAAATTTTTAATCTTGGGCTCGGTGGCGTGGCCTAGCGGCTAAAGTCCTGACCTTGAAAGCCCCGGTATCCCATATGGGCGCCGGTTCTAATCCCGACAGCTCCACTTCCCATCCAGCTCCCTGCTTGTGGCCTGGGAAAGCAGTTGAGGACGGCCCAATGCATTGGGACACTGCACCCGTGTGGGAGACCCGGAAGAGGTTCCAGGTTCCCGGCATCAGATCGGCGCGCATCGGCCCGTTGCGGCTCACTTGGGGAGTGAATCATCGGACGGAAGATCTTCCTCTCTGTCTCTCCTCCTCTGTGTATATCTGGCTGTAATAAAATGAATAAATCTTTAAAAAAAATTTTTAATCTTAAATTTAATCTTAAAATTAAAATAGTCATTTTCGCTTTATTTGAAAAACGGACACAAAAAGGAGAAAGAGGGAGAAACCTGTTTGCTGGTTCGTTCCTTAAGTATCTACAACAGCAAGGCTGAAATAGCTGGGCCCGGCCAAAGCCTGGGCCCTCAGAATTCCCTGAGCAGCTCTCTTCCTAGCTGGACTGGAAGCAGAGGAGCCTCGCCACACACAGGCCCTGTGACAGGTGCCGTGCGATGCTGACACCACAAGCCTGTCCCCTGAAGGGGTTGGTTTCACCCACTGCAGGAGGACCTCATTGCTGTTTCTAATTGGCTTGTTTTTTTTTTTTTATTTAATCCAAAATATGGTTGAGTCATTATTGAGTAAGAGCGAGTTACAGTTTGTGACTTTTATAAAAATGAACATGTTGAAAATGAACTGTTAGAATCAAGTTGTAACACGTTTAAAACTCTATTTTTTTTAATAATTTCATGTTGCATATTGATAAAGTACTTACACATACAGGAAAGATGGTTGGAATATTGAAATACCCTGTGCACAGGATCTATGGTATACAAAATTCTCAGAAAGTGTTAGATCTTGGATGGTCTAATGGAATAATAAGACCTAAACATGTTTTGAAATCATTTACAAAATATGTAAAAATATGTACAATATGTGACATAAATTAAGAATTTATATTATATGAACATATATGTAACTGATATAAAAAATCTATGGTAGGCTCGCTGTTAGCCCCGTGATAATGTCACCGGGTTCCTTCTGCTAGGAAATGACTTTAGTATATGATGGGACTTCAGAAAGTTGTTGGAAAATGGAATTAAAAGATGAGTTTATCTTGGTAGAAGAAATTATTGCAATAAATGCAAATGTTTTCATAATGCTACATTTCTGATGAGCTTTCTCTGGTTCTTGGTGCATTGTTCATATCCTGAAATGTTTCCTCTTCCTTGTAACCTGTCAGCACGCTTTGTTTCTTTTACCCTCTGTAGAGTAAGTACTTCAGTGATTAGGTATGTTTAAAGTGCTCTTTATTGGTATACCTTTCTCTTAGTTGATCTTAAAAGATCGATTTATGTGAAAGGTAGAGTTAGAGAAAGAGAGAGAAAGATCCACCATCTACTGGTTCATTCTCCAGATGTGCAGAGTGGCTGCAGGCGGGCTGGTGGGAAGCCGGGAGCTTCTCCCGTGTGGCTGCAGGGCCCCGGTGCTGGGCCATCCTTGGATGCTTGCCCAGGCACGTGGGCACTCAACACCAGCCCTGAGGTTGTCTTGGTCTTTTTCACTCCCAAATGGCCTCAACAGCTAGGCTGGGACATTCTGAAGCCTGGAGCCTAGAACTCCATCCGGGTCTCCCAGGACGATATAGAGGCACAGGCATCTGGGTTGTCTTCCAGTGCTTTCCCAAACACATTGGTAGAAAACTGGTTTAAAAGCAGAGCAGTCAAGATTCAAACCAGTTCCTGCAAGGGATGCTGGTGCCCCAGGTAGTGGCTTAACTTGCTGTGCCAAAATAGTGGTGTAAATTTTTACTTGTATAAATAATTGTAAAATGAAAAAAAATTGTACAATGAAATTATTTTTTAAAAATTTATTTTTTATTGGAAAGGCATATTATACAGAGAGGAAGAGCTTCCGTCTACTGATTCACTCAAGTGGCCGCAATGGCCAGAGCTGAGCTGATCCGAGTCAGGAAGCAGGAACTTCCTTCAGGTCTCCCACGTGGGTGTGGGGGTCCCAAGGCTTTGGGTTGTCCTCAACTGCTTTCCCAGGCCACAGCAGGGAGCTGGATGGGAAGTGGGCTGCCAGGATTAGAACCAACACCCGTATGGGATCCTGGCACGTGCAAGGCAAGGTCTTTAGCCACTAGGCTACTGCACTGGGCCCTACAATGAAATTCTTATACCTACTTGAAAACAGAAGGTATACTTATATATCTTTTGTTTTTCTAGGATAATATTCATAAAAGTGGAATTCCTAAGATCAAAGGTGTGCATATTAATTAGTTTTGCTTGTATTGTCAGGGTGCACCCTGGAAAAGCTGCTTCAGTTTTCGTGTTCATGCCCTTATGTCTAAGCAGGCGTTTGGCAGCCCTGTTGTAGGAGCTTTTTTCCATCTGTGTAAAACAGATAAACAGGAATATTATTTTATGATTTGAATTGGCAGTTCTCTGGTGAAGTATGTGTTTGCTGGGGCCAATTGTGTCTGTTAATTGCCTGTTAATCTATGCTTTGTGCCTTTTGTGACTGAATTGTTCTTTACTGATGAATCCTTGGATTCCCATGTACTGCAGACTTTTTTCCTTGATGTTTTCAACCTTGTTTTATCCTTGTGAAAAAAACTAGTAGTGACTCTAAAAGGTGCATTAAGCCTTTATCAGATACGTACATCTCTCTGAAATTTGTAGAGCTCTTAGCATTGATCTGTGTATGGTCGAGTCTTGGAGTGTTTGGCTGTTGAGAGTATGCTTGTGGTTATTTAGTTGATGAATATTCAGAAGGCTTTGGTGTGTCCCAGCCCTTGCTTAGCCTTGGCTTTGCAGGAATTTGGCCAAGTACAACACTGGGTGGACACTGATTCTATGTCCCCCTCTACTCCACTTCCCAACACTAAGATCCCAACTTCTGTTAAGTTTTTATTTTTTTGAGACTTTGTTTCTTTTTAAAAATCCAATAGCCTAGTTTCTTCCATCTGTCAAACTTCTCCTATCTGTCAAGAGAATCATCTTGATCTGAAAGATCTTGACCTGGCTTCATCTGGATTTTGTCTGATGCTTGGTTTCCTATATATAATGCTCTTCCAGGTCTTTGTGTCTCATCAAGGATGGCGACTTATTTCATCTCTTCCTGGTGACAGTTCAGTAGGTGATAAATGATTTGGGTTTGAGTATCTCTTTCTCATTACGTGGATCATTTTATTCACCAGCCTAACAGAACTGATTGATGGACTGAATGATTTTAATGTTCCACAGTTTTACCAGAAGGGTTTAAATGAAGTTACAGAAGAGCATTGATAAGAAGAGGACAGTCAAAATGAATTGTTTCTACATGATAACGTTTGCTGGCCTGTTAACTTTTTCACTTGAATGTAAAGGCAAAGCTCTCATGTTTTACAGCTATTGGAACAATTAGAAATGCATTCTAAAATTTGACCTTGGTTATTGATTAAGCTTAAAATACACCCACTGTGTGTGCTGTAAGCACCAGCCTCGTCACCTTGAACGTGTTTGAGGACAGCCTGCATGGACAGGGACTGCAGAGGTGCTTGGAGGCCGTAGAAGCAGCTGCATACTAAACGTGACTAGTCAGGCTTTGTGAAGTATCATCCCGATGCTGGGTGCTTATCTGTTATGGAACAGCTTGCAAATCCTAATTGTTTTAAACTGACTCTGAGGAAAAGGGATTTGAGAATCAATAAAGTACGGCTCTCATCCATACAAATGTGCATGATTATAATGAAGAAAATCTGGTGGTTCTTTAGGTCAAATAACAAAAGAGATGGACTTGAGTTTGTAAGGCTTATTGCCAATCCTCTTACGACAGGCTCTGAATGCAGCTTTGCTCTCTCTGGTCCCACTGTTCAGGTTTGCATAAGAGCATTTGTTTCTGCGGGGAGGTCCTCAGTGGGAGTGAATTGATCAGAGTTCATTACTTTCTCTATTGGCTGTGTGTCTTCTTTATAGGGTTCATTAAGGCAGAAGCAACAATATTTATATCTTTAACTACTGGTGTGTTGGGAGCAGCTAAATAAACAAGTCGAAGAATTGTGCCTCCTGCTTTTCAGACGCAGAGCTGTTCTGAGATTCGGAGGACTTTCAGTCGAGGTCATCCCCCCCGTCCCTGTCCTTCCTAGGGTGTGGGAAAGTGCCCTCTTACCAGGAAGCAGCCTGGGCAGTGGGAGGAGCGGTGAGCTGCACGGGAGGGGTGACTGCTTTTTCTCTAGTTGAGAGAAAGAACTTTCTGACCTTCAACTTGAATTAAAGTTTCTTTCAGTTATTTTTCAGCAGTGTAGTCATTATTCACATTTAGATATTCTTTCATTTCTTTAATCAAGTGTCAAGCTATTTTTTTTTACGAAGAAGAGAACGGATTTCTCATTTAGTTCAATTTTTTTCTTTTTAATTGATAAAAATAATGATGGAACATTTCCATTAATGTACATAGTTGTTTTTCTATTGGACTTCATTCTTCTTTGGCTTTGATTTCTTTATTTTTATTGGAAAGGCAGATACGTAGAGAGGAGGAGAGACAGAGAGGAAGATTCCATCCTCTGGTTTACTCCCCAACTGGCTGTAACTGAGCCGATTCAAAGCCAGGAGCCAGGAGCTCTTCCAGGTCTCCCATGTGGGTTCAGGGTCCCAAGGCTTTTGGGTTGTCCTTGACTACTTTACCAGGCCACAAGCAGGGAGCTGAATGGGAGGCAGGGTGGCCGGGACCCGAACTGGTGACCATATGGGATTCCGGCACGTGCATATCAAGGATTTTGTCCACTAGGCTACTGCGCTGGGCCCCTGGAGTTTGAATTGTGATATAGATGATGTCATCCCTCATGAACCGTTTTGAATTTATTTTCATAGTACAGTTTGGTTGCATATGCCATGTAAGCATACATAAATACATTTTTACATTTTAAAGATTTATTTCTTTGAAAGACTAAGTGATAGGGTTGGAGAGAGGAACAGCGGGAAGGAGGGGGAGAGGGAGGGCTGGCGGGGGAGGGAGAATGAGTGAGAGCTTGATCTTTCCTGTGTGGGGTCACTCCTCACGTGGCTGCTAAAGGTCAACAGTTGGAACTGGTCCAGGCAAATTTGTAAGGCAGGAACTCCATCCTGGTCTCTTTCATGGGTGCCAGGGGTCCGGCCACCTGCAGCATCCTGTGCTACATTCTCAGGCACCTTAGCCGGGAGCTGGAGTGGGAGCAGAGCAGCTGGGAGCTGGGGCTGGAGCAGAGCAGCTGGGAGCTGGAGCGGGAGCAGAGCAGCTGGGAGCTGGAGCGGGAGCAGAGCAGCCAGGAGCTGGAGCGGGAGCAGAGCAGCCAGGAGCTGGAGCAGGGCTGGAGCAGCTGGGAGCTGGGGCTGGAGCAGAGCAGCTGGGAGCTGGAGCGGGAGCAGAGCAGCTGGGAGCTGGGGCTGGAGCAGAGCAGCTGGGAGCTGGGGCTGGAGCAGAGCGGCCAGGAGCTGGAGCGGGAGCAGAGCAGCCGGGAGCTGGAGCGGGAGCAGAGCAGCCAGGAGCTGGGGCTGGAGCAGAGCAGCTGGGAGCTGGAGCAGAGTGGCCAGGAGCTGGGGCTGGAGCTGGAGCAGAGCAGAGCAGCTGGGAGCTGGGGCTGGAGCAGAGCAGCTGGGAGCTGGGGCGGGAGCGGGAGCAGAGCAGCCGGGAGCTGGAGCGGAGCTGGAGCGGGAACAGCCGCTTCGAAATGGAGTGCTGATGTTGCAAGCGGAGGCTTAATGGCTGTGCCACACGCTGCCGGATGGTCCTTACCTAGTACTTTAATGTTTCAGTATATTCCCACATTTCTGGTGTTCTAATATGGCCTTCAGCAAAATGCCAGAGCATAAATCACAACAAAAAATTCTCCTTTAGCTTCAGCTGACAAGGAGTCCTGCAGTTTTGCCAGCTGGTATTCTTGATCATGAGTGCAAGCTACTGGCTTTATGAACCCGCATCTTCAGCTCATTGGCCACATGGTTTCTATCTGAACGGATGTCGAGGGGATAGTGAGGAGGGCAGGTAGTGGCCAGAAAACACGTGCCAAGAAGAAGGAAACTGAGTACAGAGCCTTCATTTAAACCGTTCTTCAGCTTGTCAGCCTGTTCACGTGCATTCACTCTTACCTTCTCTGAGCGGGCTCTGCATTTGCTGACCTTCCTGCCACGTGTGTATTGTATTGTTCTTATCTGCATGAATACGAACCCGTCAAGTCACTGTGAGTCTGGGGTGTCTGCAGAACTGCATTGGCTGCAGGAGTTTGAACATCCTTTGTTGCGAGAAATAAGAGAAATGAATGACTGAAGACTATGAGCCTCACACACGAAAGGATGATTTTATTAAAAGTGTGTAATGCTAGTGGAGGTGTGTTAGAGGTCATTTTTCACTCTGAGAGATGTGGTGTTTGGAGATCATTTTAATGTTGCACATAATTTATGTAATACTTCTAAGATTTTCTGATTTAAACTCAGGTACCAAGTATCTTTAGTTAATAGTACTTGTCGCTTGATTATCCTCTGTGCTCCATGAAAAGGGTTTTGAGGTGTGTGTACCTGTTGCAAAAGCACAAATACATGAACCAGAGAGTTAGACATGAAATCATGGGAAGATGGGGCAGCAATAGTTTTGGGAAGAGGTAGAGTAGAAAGGTATTAGAACTGTATTTACAATGTTCTAAGTATTTTATTATAAAATATTAGACATACTAATGGAATGATAATCTCATTGGTAGATACACCTGTGTGCTTATTAAATTCATCTTTTTATTGTGTTTTAAATATTTTTTCTAACTTACTGGAAAGAATGAGGACTGGTGTTGTGCACTCTGGATTAAGCTGCTGCTCGTAGCGTATGCCTGCCGGCTCCATCTAGCTCCCTGCTAATGTACCTGGAAAAGCAGCTGAGGATGGTCTAAGTGTATGGGTCCCTGCATGCACGTGGGAGACCCAGATGTAGTTCTAGACTCCTGGGCATCATTTAGGGAGGAGCCAGCTGATAAAAGATTTGTCTATCTCTGTGTCTGTCTGTAACTTTGTTTTTCAATTAAATAACAATAAACAATCTTAAAGAATACATTCAGTTACAAAGTTTTTGTGGAACTCAAATTATTGGTTGGAAAAGTCTGATGTGTCATTGGTATCCAATAAAATTATCCTGGATAACAAATTGTTACATTTTTATTCTTAGAAAAATTAAGTTATACCGGAGAGTGTGTTCCGTGTTCTCCCGACAGCCATTGTAAACATTGTCATTTTCAGTATCACCCTTTCTTCTGCTTGGTGATTTCTTAGTTTCAGTGTGCTTCCCAGAGATACCGATTGTTAAATTATGATTTGAAATGTGGAACTATTATTTTCTCTTATACAAGAGATAAAAAGACCAAAGAAACAAAACCTCTTATCTTTCTTGGCTTCAATTTAATTTCCACAATTGCTAACTGCTAAATTATGGAGTTAAATTTTGAAATTATTATTCTCTTTTACATAAAAGATAAGAGATTTTTATGTCTATTCCTTTTATCTGGTTTGTTTCATTTCAGAGGACTTTTTTTACCTGTAGCATTTATGTCATTTGGTTTTTTTTCCACCCCCCCGGTGCCTGATTAAAAGTTCATATTATTACTTTATCTTTTATTTTTCTATATATTTTAATGCTGACATGAATGAGAAGGAGACTAGACACATGTGCACCATGGCCTGCTGCTGGTTTTAGCAATTTGTATTCACCATGAAGACTATGTTACCAGTATGGAGCAGGTGGTAGGACACAGTGAAGTACTGAAGGCGGAGGAGACTGAGGGGAGCCCAGGTTGGCCACTCAGAGTTGGATGTACTGTTTGACAGCTCGTAAATTAGGGGTTGGTGGTGTTCACTTCAATATGCTGTTTTGAGAATTATATATGTTGTCTCTAGAAACATAAACTGCCTCATATACCAGGTTCTCAGAAAATGTTGCTTTTTTTCCCCACCTTCTTCTAGTAATTGGAAAGTGCTGAAAAATATTTTAGCATGCGAGTAATTTCCTCTAGAGGATGAACAGTGCATTCGAGATTTCTTCTTAACTTTACTCTTTAGGGTTTAGGTGGTTGGGAGCTAGGAGAAGTCTTGTGCACGTCTTTACTCCAGCACAGGGTCAGGATCCAGAAGAACCAGAGATGGATAACAGGCGTAGAGGAAAATCCAGAGCCATGGCCAGAGAGGTGGATATTCTCTGTCTCAAGTAGTGGGAAGAAGTTGAATACTCAATGATTGCTTTTCTGAAATGGCAAGGATGGGTTGTATTTTGCTTTGAAAATCTTGAACTCACAATAATGATCATTGCTTCTGTAATTGCTAATTTAAAAACTTAAAAAAAAATATGATTACATTCTCTAAATGCTCCAGGGATTATACAAATAGCAAATCCCCCTTTTTCTCTTTAGTTGCATAGTGTGAACCTTCTCAGATGTAACCAGAATAAAGGTGTACGGAGTCTAGAATAGTGTGTCATTAAAGAAAAACTTCATCACACTGAAATTAAGGAGCTAGAAAACAGAATGCTCATAGAGATTTTAGGAAGCTGGTAGCAGTGTGAAAGTTACCGCTACAAAAAGCAGACAAGTTGCTGGAATACTCAGGAAATGTTTACTGGTGATTAGCAATGTTCTCTCTGATGTATCTTTGTTCTTAGATGTTTCTATTTTTATAAAATTTTTCTGATGCTTTTGAGATTTTCTTGCATTAAGCAGTTTTCCTCGGCATTAATGAACAACTGTGGGGAGCGGCCCGACCCCAGCCTATGAGGGGTTGCAAGATGGCGGCTGGCCGAGGAGGCAGGATTTATCCCGCCAGTAGGCAGGCAGGAGGTCACAAGGACAGGCTAATGCTCCCCCGCTGCGCTTGCTGGCCTATCAGATAGCGCCCCGTGGACTCACGGGCAGAAGTGATTGGTGGAGAACAGTATATAAGGAGCCTGCTTTTTTTTCCGTTCGTTTTTCATGCTGGCGCAGGCTGAAAGTTTCCCTGTATGGGCCACTAGAATGTCGCCGCCCTGCAGCGACACTAAAATGATGAGGAATCTCGAGGGCCTGGAAAAAACAGGAACCGCCACCGCAGCCGGCACACACACACCAAACGAACACACACACAAACGAACGAAAAGGGCAGACGAACAAGAAGGTTTATTGCCAAAAATGGGCCGCTTCTATACTGTTCTCCACTAATCACTTCTCCCCGTGGGTCCACGGGCGCTATCTGATAGACCAGCAATCGCAGCGGGGGAGCATTAGCCTATCCTTGTGACTTGCTGCCTGCCTACTGGCGGGACAAATCCTGCCTCCTGGTCCTAGGCCAGCCGCCATCTTGCGGCCCCTCACACGCTGGGGTTGGCTGCTCCCCACAAACAACTGAGGTAAAGACGAGAAAAAAGGGCTTAGAGAATTTTCTACTGCTGAAATTACACCCAGGTGATTTGCTGTATTTTGGTAACAATCTTAAAGCTGCTGCCTTCTCCCATGACAGTTATGATAGGATCTGTGCCTGTCTTAGAACATTCATTTAATTCTCTGCTTATTTGAAATAAGAGTGCATGAGATTTTTCATTGAAGAGAGGGCTCTCATTGTAGGTACTGCGCTGTATTTTTAAAGATTCACGTTCTTGGAGCTTATTCGAGAGGACCTCAGCCTAACAGCAAGAGACCTGGGAATGCTAGCTTTAGTGTGTAACTGTATTTTCCTTATCCACTTTCCAGTTTTGTAGGCTTCAGTGAAATGCTCTATTTGAAAGTACATTTAAAATGAGACATTGGACAAGTCTAAGGAATGATTATTTGAGGCCCTACACATGACTAAAATTATATCTGAAGATTTGTTCTCTAGAAACAAAAAAAAAAACAAAAGAGGGAGAAGTACACAGGAAAGTAACTTTCTGTATTTCTAATGTATTTATGTAGAAATTACGGTAAGCTGAAGAATGAGCATAATAAATACTTAAAGAGATTGGACAGTTAAGAATGTCTTGTTTTCATGTTTTGTAATGAATGGCTGAGTTTGATCTGAATTTATTGTTGAGGGTTGGTGTACACCGATGGCAGAATCATCCAGCGATTCAGACCGCTTCTTCTGTCGTGACCGACTGAGTAGATGGGCTGCCAGGTCAACTCACAAGGGAGTTCGAGGTCATCCTGCGGTAGACGTCACTGAGAAGGTCCACAGCATAACAAGCACGTTACAGGTTAGTGACCCAGTGATGGCCTTCCATAGGCTGTCAGTAGCTTGTTCCGGCTCAGAGTTTCAGTTGGTGTGCTAGTTTTCCTGTTGGTATAATGAGTTGCCACGCAAAACTGGGGTATTAAATAATGATGATGGTTACCTTATAGGCCTATGAGTCCAAAGTCTGTTGAGGGTCTCCTTGAACTGAAATCACAGGATTGGGAGGGCTGCCTTCCTGTCCAGAAGCTTGAGGAGGAAATCTGGCCCGGATCCTGTGTTGTTTCTAGGCCGTCCATCTAATCTTGTGTCCCCTTCTTTCTTCAAAGCCAGCAGGGTTAGGGTGAATCCTCACAGCGCATCACTCCACCAACCCTGTGTGCCCTTTCCTCTTCACTGTACTTGGGCTTCTTTGGATCCTTCAGTTAATCCAGCCCAAAGCATTCCAGCTGTAGGTTTAATCACATCTGTGAACCCACCTTTGCTCTGTAAAGTATTTCTACAGGTTCTGGGAGTTGGGGCTTAGAAATATTTAAGGATCATTATTTTGCTTGAACACCGCCTCTGATACCACCTTCCACTAATGCATCCCATGGGATGGGGTCTCCACCACTCCCATGGGAGATCCAAATTGAATTCCTGGCTCCTGGCTTTGACCTGGCTAAGTCTTCCCCTAACTGTGGCAGAAATTTAGGGGGAAAAAAAATCAGCGAATGGTAGATATATCTCTGCCTTACTGAAGACATACTCTTTTTGAACTATTTGAATTAATATAGCATTGGATGTTTGGATGATGAATCTTTACAATTTTAAACTGATTAGGCATGTTAGTAAGTAGATAGGTTTGAAAGAAATTAATTTCTGTAGGAAAATCCATCAAATTTGGGTGAGAACATTTTCAGTGAGATCAGAGCTCAATTTGTTGTTTATAGTTAAAAACTAAAGGACACTTCCTTGTTTCTCCATGAAGTTCTGAGCTGAAGTTGTGCTTGATATGGCTTTGCTCCAGAGGGCTTGCTGCTTCGCACACAGTCCCCTGGACTTGCTCTTTCAGGATCCATTTTGTATCGAATGGGTACGATAGTAGAGTCACACAAACTAGATCATGGTGATTCTTTCCAATTTATGGTTCAGCTGCCAACTTATTATGGATCCTTGGATAAAGATGCAAAGTATGTGAGTTGGATTTACACACATAAGTTGCAGATAAATTGCTCTTTCACTTGTGTTAAGGTTGACCTAATATTTTGGAAGTATGTTGACATTTAAGATAATTATGATAGAAATTGGATCTGTTGTGAATGTTCGACTTGGCTGTTTGCCATACTGCCAGTATTGACTGGGGGAAGCGATGTTTGACATAAGTAATAATTAGTGAATTATCTTCCTCAAGGATACCAGTCGGAACCTGCGACAAGTGGACCAGATGCTTGGACGATACCGAGAATATAGTAACGGACAGGCGAGTGCTATAGAACAAGTGAGGCCATTTCTATACATTTTTCTTGCCTATCTTTTTTGGATTATAGATTTTTGGGAGTGTGCATGTGAAATAATGAGATAATCGTTGCTTTTAAACTGTTTTACTGCATTGTAATTTAAAATTAGAGTAGTTTATCAGATAGATTGCTCACTAGTTTGTGTAGATTAGATTCTATTGAATTTAAAGCCTGGGACCAAAGAATTCAGGTCATGAATTAGAGACTAATTAAATTTGGCAATGGATACCCTCCTGGGGAGATAAGGATTTCAAGGATGATTTACTTTGAAGTGATGTGTGCTCATGGTTTTTAAAAATAAAGTTTTTCTCACTTCCAGTCTGGAGATAGCGATTTTGGCAATTTCTTCCCTCTTGTAGACATGTTCTGTGCATATACAAACGTATTAGTTTGGCTGCTTTAAAGATAGGTTATTATATAGTATGAGTTTGGCTACTTTTTTCCTTTAATTATGTCATTTTCCATAGGACTCTGTGTGGCTCTACTGCATTCTTTTGAACAGTATGCATATTCTTTTGCATCTTTATATAATATTTCATAGGATGGATATATCTATTTTTTCTTAGTACAAACAGTGTAGCATTGTGAATTTTTGTGCATATATATAATCCTGAAAGATTATTGGAAGTAGAATTGCTGGTTTAAAAGATACATACAGTTTGTTATGTTTTTCTTTTCTTTTTTTTTTTTATTCATTGATTACATTATATTATGTGATACAGTTTCGTTGGAACTGGGAATCACCCCACCCCTCCCCCTGTTATGTTTTCAAAGCTAACCTTTCAAGGGTTTGGCAGTTTTGTTTACTTTTCTTAGGGATGTCTGAAACTACAGAATTTGGAAGACAGTGATTAATTTTTGTATTACTGTGTTGATAATTCTATTTTTCCTTCCTTTGGAATTTACTCATCTTCAGTAAACTCTTGGAAAACCAGTTAAATGTGTTCTTTCATGAGGAAGGCAATTGGCATAGTGGCTTAGGACACTGTATTTCATATTGCAGTTCCTGGTTCAAGTCCCAGCCCTGCTTTCAATACCACTGTGCAGCTGGGAGGCACCAGGTGGTGGCTTAGGTGATTGGATCCCTGTCATCCCTGTCACTCCTGTGGCAGAGCTGGATTGCATTCCTTCTTTTTTAAGATTTTTGTTTGAAAGGCAGATTTGCAAAGAGAAGCAGAGAGAGAGAGAGAGAAAGAGAGAGAGAGAGAGAGAGAAAGCGAGAAAGAGAAGAGAGAGATATCTTCCGTCCAGAGAGAGAGCGTGTGAGAAAGAGACCTTCCCACTGATTGACTGTCCCCAAATAGCTGCAATGGCCAGGTCAAATCTGAGCACATCGGAAGCCAGGAGCCCGGAACCTCCTCTGAGGCTCCTGTGTGAGTCCGAAGACCTAGACAATCCTCTGACCCTCCACTGCTTCCCCAGGCCCGAAGCAGGGAGCTGGGTCGGAAGTGGAGCAGCCGGGACATGAACTGGTGCCCATAGGGGACGCTGGTGCCACAGGTAGAAACTAGCCTGCTATGCCAGCCCCAGATCCGAATCTTGGCTTCTGTTTTCAGCTTGTGCCAACTTGGCTGTTGCTGCTATTTGAGAAGTTAAGCAGTCGGTGTTAACTCTGCTTATCTTTTCTCTTTGTTTTTAAAAATTTACTTCGCTTGAAAGAGAAATAGAGGGAGACAGGGTCATGGAGGAGGGGAAAAGGGAGAAGAGAAGGCTTAAGAGTGAAGGAGGGTGGGAGGGAGAGAGGGAAGAAGACAAAGATGAAAAGGTCTTCTGTTGGCTGGTTTACTCCTCAAACACCCAAGTGGGTGGCCCAAGTGCTTCAGGCATCACCGGCTTGTTCCCAGGATGTGTGCTAGCAGGAAATCGGGTTGAACTGGAGTCAGGCCTTTAGCCAAGCCGTCTGGGAGGGGGTGTGGCATCTAAGACCTGCTGCACGAAGGCCTGCTCCTTTCTGTCCTTCAAATAAAAATAAACAAACTAGTTCCTTCATGATTCCAATGATGAGTGTATTCTGTAATAAGGTTAATATTGCATTTGCATTATGGAGAATATATATATTTTTTCCTGTACTGAATTGTCATGTAACTCTCAAGTTGAAATCAAACACTTGATATTTATGAAATGGAAGTATGGCTTTGATTATCGTTTGTAATTGGGAGCTAGTTGCTTGAACACAGGGAAACATTTTCTGTTTAGAAAATAAGTGTTTTTGTATTTACAGGATTTTTATCATTTGTGATGTATTTGATAGCTGGCGCTGCAGACTGTATTTTGGATAACTCATGGAGTGGTTCAGACTCTTTATTAATGATGAGAGTTGTTTTTTTTTTTTTGCTTTTGAGTGTATTAGTGAACTGCTGAAAGCATTTGTAAGTGACCGCAGAGAACAAGCCTACTTTTCACCAAGTTTGATATTAGCTCCTACTTTATGGCAGCAAACTTCCTTTAAGTCAGACATCTGCGGAGTGAACTTCCACAGTAACTCCTGCAGACAGAAGTGTTTTACAGCACAAGACATGTCTCCTTGTGGCATTGTATTTCCGTGCAACAGGTGTTGATGCTGTGTGTTGGCGAAGGAAGTCTGCATATATACTTATTGTCCATTTCTCATTTTGCCTTCATTGTAACCTAATTTTATTAGATGATTTAGTTTTTTAGTTGTTCTTGATACTTTTTGTTAAATTATACCCTAGTTTTATACCTATTTACTATTGCTTGGAAACCTTACCTTCCTGGGAGCTGGTTTCTAAGGAACCGGTTCAGAGCTGGCCATTATGGACACTGGGAAGTCATTTAAAAAACTTATAAAACTTGGTATCTGTCAATTATATTTCAATGAAGTTGGAGGAAAAAAAGAGTACTATTCTTAGGTAAGAGCTACTTAGCACACTGTTTCACTTTAAGGAGTTATGACACCTCTAGGGGAAGCACAGTGTAGCTACTGAGGACTTGGTAAATACACTGCTTTTGTAAGGCTTTGGTATGCCTGAATTTCATTACCTTCATTTAGTTGAATAACACCTGTCCTTAAGCAATGCAGTTCAAACTTCAGCTTTCACAGTGTAAATTACTATAAGTAACTACATGGACCACAAACTTTGCTGCTAACTCTTTAGGCATGACTGTGTAAACCCCATCTCTACCTGTTTGGTCACAGTGAAATGGGTAGTTTCTAACTTCTTCTCTCAGTAATAAATACATGTAATATTTACAAAACAATGCCTTAATTTCAGCGTAACAGTATTGTTCATCACAAAACATTAAGGTTAAGGGGCTGATGCTGTGGTATAGTGGGTAAAACTGCCTCCTGCTATGCCAGCATCCCATGTTAGTGCCAGTTCTAGACCCAGCTACTCCACTTCTGATCTAGCTTCCTGCTGATGGCCTGGGAAAAGCAGCAGATGGTGACCCCATGGTCACTCACATGGGAGACTCGGATAGAGCTCCTGACTGCTAGCTTGAACCCTGCCCTGCAGCTTGAACATTTTGGCCATTTGGGGAGTGAGTGAACCAGAGGATAGGTCTTCTCTCTGTTTCTCCTTCTCTCTGTAACTCCTTCAGATTAAATTAAAAAAAATGTATGTGGTAGTGTGTATATGTGTGTCTGTCTGTAAATGCAAAAATCCATTTTATTTACCAGCTTTTAGTTACAGTTTAGGACTTAGTAGCTAATAAGTCCACACAAAAAAGGGTGTTTGCAAGTTCTTCCTTTGGCTTTGGTGGATGAGATTAATCTGTATCAACTGTCCTGCAGAGAGGAACTAGAAAGGTGGAGAAATAAAAAGTAATGTTATGAACACATCAGGGGACTACTAAGACAGTGAGGCATTTTGTAGACAGGAGCTGTAAAGAAAAGGAAATCCAGAGGGGTAGCCCTGCTTTGGGTACTTTCTTTTTCCTCTGAGATGTTGAGATCCCAAGGGATGGCCGAGAAGCAGAGAGGATAGAGTCAGAGCTTATGCTTGAAGTCGAGAGTCCAGGATCTCTACAACGGAACTCCGGCTTCAGCTTGGCTTAGCTCCTGCTATTGTGGGCATTTGGGGAGTGAACCAGCGATGGAAGATCTTCTCTCTGTAAATCTTTTCAATTAAAAGCAGATCATTAAAAATAATAATAAAAACAGCAAATCTAAAAAGGTGATAACATTAGAAGAAAAGCAGTTGAAAGAAATGAAAACTGACTTTGGTTACTGAAATTAGACTTGGTTTGAAAGATGTCAAACAAGAAAGTTCTACTCTTGTTCTGCTAGTAATTACTGCAGTCTGCATTCCTCACACTGGTAGTCCTTTCCGCATGTGTACAACCTGATTGAAGCCCATTAGTTTTCATGTTATTTAATTTTACTTTATTCTTGCCATTTTGTTATAAATATGTGCTGTGCTATTTTGTGTTTACTAGATACAACCTCTGGTATGTATGTTATTTCATTCATATGTAAATTGCCCTCAAGGATTTCCCTGCCTGATTCTCAGCTCTGTTTCACAGATTCACAGACTAGGTTCTAAAGCTAGCAAATAATTTGCATGGTTTTGCATGTATCTTGACATGGGGAAGCAAAGGACAGAAGGATATAGAAATATTAGACTGAATTTGTTTTTTAACAGAAATATGGAAAACAGGTAGATTGCTGAAATTCTAATTCCAGCTCTTAAACCAGATTGGTTTGGTTTGGTTCTGTAGGAGAGCTGCATCCAAGCAGCCACAGTGAAAATGCGTTTGGGACTTGCATTGTTTCAGCTGTCCCTGCTTGTTAACAGGCTGCTTTATTTCTGCGCTTTTCCCCTCGAACACCAGGTGTCGTGTTTATAAGTGGTGTTCTTCCTTTTAACCCTTGGAAGAATTTGGTCAAGCCTTCTGCATAAGTTGTTTGGTGTTGACATTGTATTTTAAGAGCTCTAGACAACTTGCCATGTACTTCACTGCTTTACTTTCTTAGTAATTTCTTTTTGATTATTCCTGCGTAAAATTCAGACCTGAAGCTCCTAGCTATTCAGACTGTATGGATTTTCCTCATATTCTCTCAGATTTTAGTTGAATCCTGATCTCTGATCTCTAACTTTACAACTCTATCATTCTCTGTACTAAATGTGTGTTTATTGAAGGCATCTCTTTAGGTCAAAAAGGTATTTTCTTGTGTTTCCTGCTGTCTGACTTCCTAAAGTCTGAGGGCATGGTTTGGACAACTATATCCGTGCTATCTCAGGTCGTGCTGTATCAGTCAGATCATCTGGCTGTTGGTGCTTGACAACCCGGTTTTCTGGGATTTGAAGTCTTTGAATCATAAACGGGGTATTCTGATAACAGAGGCAGTGGACTCTGGGTTTTTAGTAGCGGCAAGGACAGCTGTTCTGTTTCCTGTTGCTATCGCTGGGATTTCTGAAGGAGAAAGGCTTTGTCTTCCTTTCTGATGTATTGGCTTGGTACCTCTGCACGGGCGCTGCTTCTATGAGATGTTTTGGACTGATTTTGTAAGGCCATAGAAAGTGGTGATCTTTACCAAATTCTGGCAATAGAAATATGGAGTAGGTAGTGACAGATGCTGTTAAGACCTGCTGTTAGCATTGCTTCTTAACATATTTATGTTTACTATTTTGAGATTCCCTAGCATAGTTGAAAATAATCTCTTTTATGAATTTTCTTTAGAATGCCAGATATTTCAGAAATAGCTTATCATCTGTATTCTATTTGTATTTGGGAGCTGTTTAAAAAGAGTAACTCTCCCTTCATTATATTCTCAAATCTAGCTAAAAGAAAGCTTGGAACATTCAATAGGTCAACTACGAAGTCAACGTTTATTGAGAAACTCAGGAGGGAGAAGTTTCTCTGTTCCGAGTCTGAGTGCCAGTGAGTTCGATGACGACGCTGTGACAGGTACACCCGTCAAATGTGGTACATGTTGAATACATTTACTCCCTGGAGACATACAGCCCTCCATCATGTCCTTTGGATTGGGAGTTACAATATACTTCCTTTAAGGATTTTACAGTGCATAGTTGAGATATATGAAAGGATCTTTTGAGTCTTTAGTTCTGTTTTTCTCATACTTTGTAGACTACCTACAAATAATTAATTATCTTTTTTTATTGCTGTAGGTCATGATAATCATGTCTGGAAATTGGACACTGCCATCTGTTCTTTCTATGTAACTTTTATTTTGGCACACTGACAAGATTTTTAGGTTAATTTTTATTTGAAACTTTGTTTTTTATTAGTATTTTTAAATTAGTCATGAAACTTTAATAATTTATTATTTTTATATATGAGAAAATATTATAGTGTTTTTTTAAAAAGCATAGCAGATTTGAACTTTTGAATGCTCTATTTCCAGACTATTCCCTATTTTAAAATCTGCTTAAAGAAAATTTTTGCCCATTTTGTGGAACTTTATGGATGCAGCGAGATCCTTAGGAAATAGTCTGGGTTAAGGGCGTGTGTTATAGTGCTGAGTGATGAAGTGATGAGTGCTATGTGTTTATTTTAGAACATTTTAGATTGTTTTGTTCTCATGCGATTTTTTAAAAGGAATTTTTCTAATGCATTAGATTCTTGATGTTCATGTAATGTTTTAATCCTCTTCCTTTTCTTTCAATTGTGAAGAGAGCCATCACATTCCACCTACCTCACCTCTCAAGGACTATGGGGACTCCCAGGGCATTAGACGAATTAGATCTAAAACCGGCGTCCGGTTTGTTCAGGAGCCTGGAAACATGGCCCAGGTACCTCGTGCCATTCTGTGATTTGTGCGCAGCATTTCCTTATGTTTCTGTGTAAATCACCGACACTGGACCTTAATGGCTATAGTTAGAGTTTGATCATTTGTAACTGGATTCTGGTCTCTCTCTCCCTTTCTCTCTTTTATTAAAAAAGCAATACTATTATTTAAGTGTACGCATTTCTATCATACTTTGATTTTTCAAATTTTGTGTGTGGGGGATTACATGTTGCAGAACAATTAACAGTGAGTTTGATTGGACATGATTGGTTTCCTTCCCTGTTGAAGCGATTCCCTCTTTCTAAACTCCGTGACGTCAGCTGCTTTCTAGTTGCCGAAGTTTGGTTTGGTATGAAGCAAGCAGTCCCTGTGTAGTTTTCCATCATTGATAGTTTTATGACTATTGAAATCATTGGATGGAACCGTTTCGTGCTAGTGTGTTGAGTGAACATGTACCTTTGGCTTCTTTGAAATTTGCCACAGAGCTAAAGGTTTCACTTTGTTATCTTAGATAGCTAGGTTAGTTAGAAGAGGGCCAGGGAAAGTTTCTGACTCCACATTTTTTGTTTTGATAATTTTAAGATTGGATCCCAAAGTTTATCTAAAACCCAGTGCATTAGAAAATGCCTTGTACATTTTTGATTGCCTGTATTTTGTTTTGGTAAATGGAACTTGCCAGCATGGGCTGTATTATTAAATCGAGAGCAGAGAAGTTTACCCTCATTCACTTCTTTCCTTTTTCACTTGGTGCATGTATTGTTGGATCAGTGCTTATGCTTATCTTTGCCTTTTCAGTAAGTTTATAATCTTAATGGGAGCTAGGTGGTAATCAAATAAGCACATGAATATTCAGCGGTGAACTGAGGTACGTGCTCTGACGGAAGGAAGCACGGGCACATGGAGTGTGTAGTTGAGGCACCTGCCCCACTTGCTAACAGCCTTTGAGTGAGGACTGAGCTGAGGTCTGAAAGTGGAGTGAGAGCTCAGGGGGAGCTGCAGGTGTGTGAGGAGGTGAGCTCAGGTGCCCATATGGGATCCCGGCGCATGCAAGGAGAGGACTTTAGCCGCTAGGCCACGCCGCTGGGTCCCCATTTTGTTTATTTTTGTCCGGTTTAAGCTTTATGTAGCTGAAGTGGTACTGATGTAATTATTATGATTATTAGATCCATTTATTGAATTTGAAAGAGTACAGGGAGAGACAGTGAGAGACATTCCATTCACTAGTTCACTCCTGACATGGCCACAATAGCCAGAGTTGACTTTTATCTGAAGCCAGGAAGCAGGAGCTTCCTCAGGGTCGCCCACATGGCTGCAGAGGCTCAAGGGCTTGAACTGTCCTCTGCTGCTTTCCCAGGCCATGAGCAGGGAGCTTCAGGGAAGTGGAGCGGCCAGCTTGAACCGGCTCGTGTGTGGAATGCCGGCACTGTGTGTGGAGGATTAGCAATCTGCTGCCACCACTTCAGCTGCAAATGCTACGTTTTCAACCCCTGTCTTGGTTACTGTAAAGGTAGATTTACTTGCTTTATTTCCAGGGAGAAATCTATCACAACTCATTTATCTCTGTTGCATTCATTCTGCATGGGCTTCTGGCTTGTTTTTAGTGTTCTCACCATGGATAATGCAGCTTCATGCTTTCTAGTATGTGGTTCCTGGTAGCGGTGGGGAGGAACTTCTCAGAAGCAGTTGGCAAATGAGGGTATGTGGGCTGATAAAAATATAGTTGTGTTAGAATGTAGCTGTGTTCATTTGTGTATGGCCACCTTTGCACTGCGGATGCCACACTGGAGTAGCTGTGACAGAGAGGGTATCTGTTACTGTGACTTTTACAAAAAGTGTTTGCTCACCCTTTCTTGAGGGTATGTGCTGGGGTCAAAGAAAGACTTTTCTTTGAAAAAAGCAGATTTCTTTCTGAACAGATATTTTATTATTATTATTTTTACTAACGTTATAGAACTTGCTTATGTTGCAAAGGACAAAATCTTATTCTGAACTTGTGTGCCTTCTGGAAGAGCCTAATAGAATCTCGCCTGAGCAGCTGTTTTGTCTCCCGGCAGCTTCACGCTTTCCATCAGTCCCTCCGAGATCTCAGCAGTGAACAGGCTCGCCTTGGAGAAGATTTCAACAGGGAACTCTCCAGAAGAAGCCGGTAAAAGCAGAATGTGGTTGTCGTGGAAGACATGAATTATTACAAGAATTAGCTGCTGTAATCGAGATATCCATATAGATTTGAGAAACAGTGCTGTGTTTTCATGCAAGTGTGTTAAAATGTATTACTAGGGCAGTTTAAAACACTTTTGGTTTTAACTGTGTCATAATTTAAAAGACAAATTTTATTCTTTAAATACTTCCGTTGATATAATAGAATGCTGATGTTAATATGCTGATACGGAGATAATTTTGTAACAAAGAGGCTCTTTTTTGGCAAATATCTTGGAGAGAGGCAGAGGGAGTTAGAAATTGACTCTTGCCATTGTAGGCGGAAAATATATATATATGCGTAATGTGATGTCAGTGGACATGAGCCACTTTGGAATCAGATATACCGTAACTCTTAGTTATAATTATTGGAAACTGGTGTTGAACATTTGTCCTCTCTTTAAAATTTTGTTGAACTTGAATAGTCCCCAACAACTATCACTTAATCTAAAGCTTAGCCATTCATTTCATTTTCATCAGAGGCAGGTGGCTTTCTTTTAGGGACTCAGCTTTTTAAGAAGCAAATATTTTTGTACCTTCTTAGAAGGTATTATCTTTATGTAGCAAAGATTAGGGAGCAACCAAAGTTACCTCTTCATGCAGCAAAGATTAGGAAAGTTCACTTGCCAAATCCCACTAAGGAAATCGGACTGTTACACCAGTATTCTCTAGGCTGAAACAAAAAAATGTCAAACTGTACAAGTTAAGTCTGTGAGTCTGAAACATAATGTGCATAATTTACCTTCTGTTGAGTTGGAAGGCAGGGGATTCTGTAATAAAAATAAAAGTTTCTACTAATATTATTTCTAATTCTATTAACTCATATTATTGAGTACCTATTTCGTGCCAGGTGGTTTTATTGATTTCTAGCATAACCCTATTGGGTATTCATTTGGATTTCTTTTTGTGTTAGGAATCAGGAGTGGTTACACAGAAGCAAAGTAACTTGACTTATTAGAAATTAAATGAGAGAGATGTAATAGATACAGAATTCACTCTTGGACCGTGAAACCCCAGAGTCTGATCAAGATCATGTTCACACATAGCTGATAGGAATAAAAACATTTAAATTCCTAAATCGTGAACCACATTATTTAGCTATGTTATTTATCTTTTAGACTGGCAAGGCTTAATATTTTGAATTAAAGAGAAAAATAAAGAGAAACTCTAGAAAAAAAGAAAAGCAAAACTGTGATCTACTTGTGAGCTGATGAAAATGTAAGCATGATAAAATATGAGGGAAAAATCATCGACTTCTAACTATGTAAAATTACAGAGACAAACAATGAAAATGCTAAAAATAGTAGTACATTATCCAGAACTGTGAAGGAATGTGAATAAGTGAAATATTTCAAATATTTCAATGCATATGATTGAAAACAATGAAGAGAAGCAGCAAATGAATGAAGAGACTTAATGTTCGGCGGAGGTTGCCTGTAGGTGCTTATCAGAGATAAGGAGGTCTCAGTGAGAAGGGCTGTTTCTTTCCTCTACAAGTCTTTCTGTGCTGTTTATCATGTGTTAATTTCCCACTAATGTTATAAGAAAAATTAGAATGGATGATAAGTTAATGAGGACTGAGTTTATATGTCACACTTCGATATAAGTTGGTCATGACTGTGAGATTGAGAGTGGAATTAAGAGTTTTTTCGTTCCTCCCTACTCTCATTTTTTTCCTGTCTTCCCAATGGGAAAGAGTGTGGCAAGTTTGTGGGTGCGGGTGAGTTCCAGTACAGTAGAGACTCTTGTGTGGGGATTTGTAGAGAGAGAGATTTTTGGGCTTTTTGCAGGTTTGGTCTTTCGGAAATTTGGACAGTGGTTTCCAGCATTCTGTTTTAACCAAGCCCTCTAGGTGTTTATATATTTGCTCATGTTGAGAACCACAGCAGTGGATTATGCTATGGGAGTGTCATGCTGCAAATTTCAACAGTTCTGTGTGTTTCCTCAAATATCCAAGTTAAAACCACTTTCTTTGTTTGCTTAGATCAGATGCTGAAACAAAAAGAGTTTTGGAAGAATTGGCTGAAAAACTTAATGAAGCCCAGAAACAAGAAGTGGTAAGAATTGTGTTTCTAAAACAGCATTATTTAATGTTTTTGGAGATGCTGTTAGTGTGACTGGGCTGGTTATAATTATGGACAAAGATTTGTGGAGTTTAGTCTCTGGATGATGTATGCCCATTTAAAATATGTTTTGCACTTTCATGGATTTTTGGATATTAGAGTCTGAAATGCTATAATGGTGGCATGAATATATTTCAAGAAGTTAAAGAAAAATGAATTTTTTAAGATTTTTTTATGGGAAAGTCAGATATAAATAGAGGAGAAGAGACAGAGAAGAAGATTTTCCATCTGTTGATTCACTCCCCAAGTGGCCACAATGGCTGGAGCTGCACCAATCTGAGGCCAGGAGCCCGGAGCCTCTTCTGGGTCTCCTACACAGGTACAGGGTCCCAACGCTTTTTGGGCCATCCTCTCTTGCTTTCCCAGGCCACAAGCAGAGAGCTGGATGGGAAATGGGACTGCCAGGATTAGAACCAGTGCACATATGGGATCCTGGCACATGCAAGGCAAGGACGTTAGCCACTAGGCTCCTGTGCTGGGCCTGCAAAGTGTATTTAAAAGATCATATTTTGGAGGAGGGGTTGGAACAATTCTGAAATTCGTACTTTTTCATAATGTGCATTTTGCAGACCCTTGTGTGCATGGAGTTCAGATTTTTTTGTTATATCTGCTGTAATGTTTGTATATAGTTACCTTGATGCTTACCTAAAACATTTACACTGTTTTAGGCTAATAGGAACTCTGTTGCGCATAAATTTACACGGCAAATTTGTTTTTGGTGTTACAGTTGAAATCTTTTTATATTGTGTAGCCCTTAAATAACTTACTGTAGCTTAGTTATTGCTGACTATTTTGACTTTTGGCTTCATATTAGAGATATGTATGACTTACACATGGTTTGTACAATATTAGAGTATTGTTCGCTTGACTGTAAAGTTACTTCTCCTAGGGAGCTTTGTGCTCTCATATATTTCTGATAGTAATTATTGTCCTTTTGTTTGTGTTGGATGAACTTTCTTAAAGCATTCCTTGTAAGGCACACTAGTGGGAATGAATTCCCTCACTCTGTGTGTGTGTGTGTGTGTGAGAGACTATTCTGAGTGTAGTATTTTTGTATGGAATATAATCTTTTCTTTCTCTGGTCATTGGCTCTTGAAGATTTGATTATAGTGTGCCGTGGAGAGGGAGGACCATTTGGGTTTTTGACTTCCAGTAATCCAGATATCTGTTTCTCCAGAGACTCAGGATTTTAGCAACTGTTTCAATGAATAAGGTTTTTGCTCCTATTCTCTGTGCTTTTATTTCTGGAACTCACACAACGGTAAGCATTTGCTGGGGCCAGCCTTGATGTGTAGATGTCGAAGCCACCGCCTGGCCGACTGATGTCCCTTTTGTAGTGTCAGTTGGAAACCTGGCTGCTCCTCTTTCAGTCTGACTCCCTGCTGCTGCTCCTGGGAAGGCGGTAGAAGATGAGCAGGGTGCTTGCACTCGTGCCAGCCCCGGGGAAGTCCCAGGTGGAATTGCTGGCTCCCCCTGGCCTTACCTGTTCTCCCTCACTGCCCTGTCTCCTTGCTGAATCATTTCTGTTCAGCTTTCAGCTCCATAGATCCCTTCTTCTGCTTGACGCAGTGCACTATTGAAGTTCTCAGTTGTATTTTTAACTTCATTCGTTGAGTTTTTCTAGTCCTGTATTTACCTCTGGTTCTTTGTTATGTATGTTTCATTACTTATTCAGTGCACAAATTGTTTTCTCAATTTCAATGAATTGTGCATATGCATTTTTCTGCATCTTGCTGAATTTTTAATTGTTATTCTTCAACGCCTTCTACGAAATCCCCCGATTTCTCTCTCACTGGGGCCGACTGCTGGAGAGTTGTTGTGTTCCCTTGACAGTGGCCTGTCTCCTTGCATTGTTGTGTTTCATGTTCCTGTGTTCAGGTCTGTGCTTTTCCAAGGGCACTTTGACCTGCAGATGAACCTGAGCGTGCTGGGGAGGCTGGGTGCAGGGATATGGTCTTTGTGAGGCTTTTCTTGTGACCAGCGTTAGCCCCGACTGCGTCCGCCTCGGCAGTTCCGGCTGCAGGAATTTCTGCACTGATGGTGGCTGGCTGGGTCTTTAGGGAGAAGCCTCGCTCGGGATCCCCTTGTTGTCATCTTCGTCACAGTGAGGAGTGTGTTACTGGGGGACATCTGTTGTGGTCGGGGGTCTGATGTGCATCACAGCCAGCCACGGAAGCCTGGCCTTGTGGCACAGATCTTGGAGTGGTTGTTGAGTCACATTCCTCGGCTCAGGAGCTTGCTAAGCTCATGTGGCACCAGGAATTTGAGGCACAAGTTCTGTCCCCAAACCAGCGTTGGCTGCACTTACCCTAGTGCACTGAGATCTTCTCTGAAGCACACGGTAGCAGCTCCGACCCAGGGGCTGGGATGTAGCTGTGGTTCTGAGTGTGGGGAAGGAACTTGGATTCACCCAGCCTTGGAGAGGAAAGGGTGCTTCAGAGGCTGTGACGGGGGAAGGCCAGGCACAGCTGCATTATTTTAAATAACGATGTATCTGAAAGGCAGAGTTATGTACACACACACGTGTGTGTGTGTGTGTGTGTGTGTGTGTGTGTGTGTGTGTGTGTGTGTACACACATATTCTCCATCCACAGGTTCATTCCCTCAATGGCCAAAACAGCTGAGGTTAGTCCAGAATGAAATCAGGAGCCTAGATCAACCAGATCTTTGTGTGGGTGGCAGGGACCCAAGGCCTTGTGCTATTTTCAACTGCTTTCCCAGGACATTGACAGGGAACTAGATCCGAAGTGAATCAGCTAAGACTTGAACCAGTGTCCATAAGGAATGCTGATCTTGCAAGTGACAGTTTAATCCACTGCACCACAACTATAGCCCCATGCAGCTGCATTTTTTGTGACAAAAAGCTTGACAGGTTCATTGATAACTTGGACCACAGGGGGTGAGCTGCCATGCTGGACCCTGGGTTGGTGGTATGTGAATGTGGCCCAGATCCTATAAGATCAGATGCTACAGCATCAGGGACCCAAGGACCCAGGGGTGGCAAGATGCTGCTCTAACTTTGGCCCTTGTTGGGGTGGGTAACTGTACAAAGATGATTTTAATTCCATGGAGAGTTGGGGTGCCTCAACTCAGACTGAAGAAATTCTAAAGTTTGAATGCGTTTTACCCCCAAGAGTTCAGTATGTTCAAAGCTTCTTTCGCAGTCTGACTGTGCTGAGAGATGAGGGGCCCTTTCAGAGTTGGAGCCTAATGGAGGGTTGGCAGGTCATTGGGAACAATGTGCTGGGGAGTGTTTAGGGTAGTTCTCATGGGACCCGGATGAATGCCATGAGAGGTTGTTATAAGAGCAAGGCTGGCCCTGCCCCACCCTCTGGCCTCACTCTGACCTTGCTGTGTGATCTTCTCCTGCCTGGGCTCCTGCCATTGTGATGCTATCACTGTGGGACCCTCATTACAGCAGAGATGTTGGCACCATGCTCTTGAACCTCCGAAATCGTGAGCTAAATAAACCTCTTTTCTTCATGTATTACCCAGATTTAGATATTGTGTGAAAGCTATGGAGATCAGATGAACACAGGGAGTATTGTCTAGTTGCAGTCACATGTGGGCCCGTGGCTGTTTGGGTAGGCAGCGTGGTATAGTTGAACCAAGTCTCTGATTCCGTGGGATTTGAGGTGCTGTGAGTGCCGTGCTCACAAGGGCTCAGTGGAGGCCCTGGGCTCCTCTGCATTGAGCACTGTATCAGCTGTGCTCCTGGAAGGGGTTATGGCTGCTCTGGTAGAAGCCTAGGGTATTACTGTGTTTGAGAATCCATAGGAAAGTATGTTAAGAAGCTTGTGCAAAATGAAATTGGAAGTTATTTGTTTTAGTTTAAAAAAAATCCACTCATACCAGTGATCCATTTGAAGAAACTAGAAAATATGTATTATAAAAAGAATAGTATACTTATATTTCAAATTTTTCCTTTATCCCAAAGTTAAACCTATTTTTTAGATTGTATTTTTCAGAAACACTTCAATGTACTGCTGTGTATTTACTTTTTGCCACACACCAGGGCCAATAGCAATCTTGGATTATTGTATTATTTGTTGGTGTGTTAATTTAAGAGAGAAACTTTTGGAAGAATTTCCAGTTTCCCATTAAGTAGTAGCCCTTTAGGATTCTAGTCCAAAGTAGCTGGTGGGGAGGAAGGTCCTGTTTCTTGAAAGGCTTCAAACTTCAGGTTTTTTTGCTTTTAGCTCATAATCTCTATCAGTTTTTCTCACGTTTCAGCTACCGTTTTTGAAGTGGACTAATAATTGACCCTGAGAGACAGGCTGATCTCTCAGAGTTTTTTTGTTCTTCTATACATTAGTCTCTTAGGACCATACAGCTTTTATTTATTTTAATTTTAATTATGCTTTTTTTTTAGCTTTCTAGTTTTTTAAAATATATTTTTATTTAAAATATTTAAAATATATATTCACTATCAGTGAATAAGTTCATCTGAATTATCTAGTGTGCAATTTTTGGAAGTGAAACTTCCTGAAATTTTTTTATATATGCTAGATTTTTTTTTAGATTTATGTTTTATTTATTTGAAAGGCAGAGAGAGAGGAGGGGAAGGAGAGGGAGAAGTAGAGGGAGGAAGGAGGAGAGAGAGAGAGATGGATCTTCCATACTCAGGTTTGTTCCTTAAATGGCCACAGCAGCCAAGGCTGGCCCGGCTGCAGCCCAGAGCCAGGAATGCCTTGTTAGTCTCCCACATTTGGTGGCAGGGACCCAAGTACTTGCATCTTTTCAGGCACATTAGCAGTAAGCTGGATTGGAAGTAGAATAGCTGGGACTCAAACCAACACTGTGATATATCAGTTTTAAAAGCAGCTGCTTAGTCCACTGTGCCACTGTGCTGGTAACTATACTTTTCACTGTAAAAGCTTGATTTGCTTATTACATCGATGCACAGCTTGTGAACATGCATGTAAAATGGCTTTGATCCAGACTTGTCTGTATTTAGTAGATCCTTCTAGACCCTAATGAGCTATGGTCATATGCAGCTATACTGTCACGCTGTTTTTGGAAATTTTTAGGTAGTCTGGATGATAATTGGAATTTGTGACATGATAATGCTAATATACACAGTACATATTACATTTTGCCAAGTTTCACCTTTGAACATGTGACAGGAAAATCAATAATGAAGTTATTGGGCCCAGTGGCGTGGCCTAGCGGCTAAAGTCCTCGCCTTGAAAGCCCTGGGATCCCATATGGGCGCCGGTTCTAATCCCGGCAGCTCCACTTCCCATCCAGCTCCCTGCTTGTGGCCTGGGAAAGCCGGAGAGGACGGCCCAAAGCTTTGGGACCCTGCACCCGCGTGGGAGACCCGGAAGAGGTTCCTGGTTCCCGGCATCGGATCGGCGCGTACCGGCCCGTTGCGGGTCACTTGGGGAGTAAAACATCAGATGGAAGATCTTCCTCTCTGTCTCTCCTCCTCCCTGTATATCCGGCTTTCCAATAATAATAAAAAAATCTTTAAAAAAAAATGAAGTTATTGTTTCATTTGGCATTTTTACATAGCAAATAAAACCAAGTAGTCTGAAATATTTTCTATAGTTTACCATATGTTTAAAGTGTAACTACTGGGCAAAAAGTGTTTAGTGGAATTCAAAGGAAGCCAGACTTTTCCATAGGATTATTGCTATACATCATCACATTAAGGGTTACTCTGATCCAACTAAAGCTTGATTGCCTGACTAGATGTCAGTTCATTGCCTTTCAGTTGATGGGTATAATTGCTGAATATGGTTTGTCTCCTAACCCTGCTGTGCAGTGTGCCCAGTCTGTTAAGGCAATGCCTTTTGTATTGTTTAAACTTGGAAGCTTGTCCACACCAAGTTGTGCACTTAATTGAACTGTTTTGCTGCCGCACTCAGCAGGTTGTTCTGAGGCAGCTTGTCTTGCGCCTTTGATCATTTGTTCAGTTAACCTCCCAGGAGTGAATTCCTGTGTAGTTCTGATAGAAGCAGTAATCTAACACAAAACTGAAAAATAGTGTTGTTGACTTTTCCAAGGTCTTGGGAAGGCTATTTGATGTCTATTTTGTGTTTTTGTAAGGCTTAATACAGATTTGTGACGCACTTGTTACAACTGACTTCAACATTTGCATTTTATAACTGTTTGACAGGTTGTGTTGCATTTCGGAATTCATGCTAGCAGGTTGTCAGAGGAGATGTAGCTTTGTTACTCGAGTGTTAAGTTTTTCTGAGGCTGCAGCTGTTTTCTCCCCCTTCAGATTTAAGTTAAAATAAAGTCATCAAAATTCAACTTAAAATAAATTCACAGAAGCCATGGAAAACTTTTAAAATATTGAACAAATGCATGAAGTGAAAATAAATGCCTGCTACTGTCTCCCACCGGTTTACCTTGAGTCGGTAACCACTGCCAGTGAGCCATGAGCGGGCATTGTCCCCAGGCTGCGGCTGTTTGTCAGCACATCCATCTTGAAAGTTGGTGGAATACATTTTTCTTTGAGAAAAAGTATTGGTTGCTGTCACTCTTGCCAAAATTTGATTTATTAATTCACTGTGAATCATGATTTTTTGTTTGTTTTAACTTGCTCTTTGGAAGACAAAATTATTATGGCATGGTGTCATGAAACATTTGTAACACTTGTAACAGTCAATATTGTATAGGTTTCATACCACATGGAAAATTTCAGTTCATGTTAGTTCTTACTAAGTTAGATTCTTTGTGGAGAAAATATACAATTTTATTATTTTTTAAAAAAGATTTTAAATGAATTGTGCTGTTTTTAAATGTATTTATTATTACTAAGATTCTGAGTTTTCTCCATATCACGTTTAGAAGTACAGATTAAAGTAATCAGTTATATCAAGATACATTTAAATACGTTTTCAACCTCAAACACTCATATTGTCAAATATCTTGAGATATTTAGGAAATTAAGTCATTCATGATATCCTGTACAGAATGTTTTTGCTTATTTGTTTCATTAACTGTTATAATTCTGAAAGCCATTTAATTTTTATTGATGTATAGTTTTATTGTTTTCTAATTTAGTATGGAGCCTAATCTTTTCAGGTCGCCCCCTAGTACTCTACTTCACATTCAAGGCAGTGGGATTTCTCAGTGAGTTCCCTGCATTGGCCGATGTGACAGGCTCTGCACTTTCCTACTTGCCCCAACTGTGTTCTTCCTGGTAGCCATGTTGCTGTTAAATATTATCATCATATTGAATTATTTTCTTGCTTTGAAAACATCCTACCTGAGTTTCTGCAAATTCCTTGCCGTGGCCAATGGCCATCTGCTCCCTGGCATTTCCTCTTTCTCTTAAATGTGCTGAATTGGCTTCCGTGTTAGGACCATCATATGGTTTTCTGAGGTTTTTGCAGGCTGATTCATCTTGTCTTTAGGTCTCCAGTGAAACTCACTGCTCAGTTAAGTGTTTCCCGATTCTTCTTCAGTCATGCATTCTCTCTATCTTGTTTTTTGAGGATACATTTGAGACAGTACACATTGAGAAGGAAAGTCAGAAAAAGAATAAGAGAGAGAGGTTTTCCATTGCTTGCGCACTGTCCAAATGGCCACAGTGGCCAGGCCTGGGGCAGACCAGCGCCAGGAGCTGCTTCCAGGACTCCCCGCGTGGGCATGGGACCCCATCATTTGGGCCATCTGCTGCTGCTTTCTCAGGCACATTGTTAGGGAGCCAGATTGGAAGTGGAGTAGCTGGGTCTTGAACTGGCACCCGTATGGTCCCAGGCAGTGGATTTACCCTCTATGCCACAGGGCTTACCCTTCACTCATATAGTTTATTCCACATACCATGCCTTTTAACATTAATATGTTGTCGTAACTATGGATATCTATCTACGACTTACAGTCTTAGTCAATCTAAGCTAATTTTTGATAGGTACTTTTGCTTTACCTTTGTGGTCTAATTGAACATGCTTCCACATTTCTCAAATAATCTAAGCTATACATTCCTATAAAATTATGGCAAAATTAATTTTGTTTAAGTGTACAATTCATTATTTTCTGGCAAACTTATGAGTAAACTTGGTAGTAAATTTGTGCAGCTAACAATATAATCCAGTTTAAAGTATTTCCCGAGAAGGTCTCTCCTGGCCCAGGCTTTTCCTTAATGTTGAGCACAGAGGTGGTAGCAGGATTTTTTATGCAATAGAGCTGTGGTTTGTGGCTTTCTAAAGCAAAGTATCAAATATTTTCTTTTCTCTGTGTGTTTCTGCTGCAAATACATACATTGTGGCATAAGTGTAAATTTTATGTAGGGGGTCATTATAATATAGACAATATGTGCTTCAATTTGCCTAATTTATAGTAAGGAAAATCTTGCCAGAGAGCACATTAGATCCAAATTAAGCTTGGCCTTAGTTTTTTTTTTAATCTTTTACAACTTATTTTTAGCAGATCAAGAAGAAAAGATTGAAAAGTTAATGAACACACTTCTAATTATTTGCTCAATGTAAACATACACATCAGCACCTTCCTAGGCAGGTCATGTTCATGGCCAATAAAAATGAAGAAGAAACTCAGTAGATAGTACAGGTTTTAAAGACTGATTTATCTATTTGAAAGGTAGTGTAGCAGAGAGAGGGGGGATCTTGTGTCCACTGATTTCTTCCCAAATGGTGGCATCAGCCCTGCCTAGGCCAGGTGGAAGCCAGAATCCAGGAACTTCATCCTGGATTGCAAATGGCAATCAGGAAGCTCAGGAAATCGGGCAAGCGCTTGGGCCGTCATAGGCTTGGCTGCTCAGGCACGTTAGCAGAGATTTTTAACTGGAAGCAGAGTAGCTGGGACTCACTCTGGTGCTTTTAAATGGGATGCTGACCTCACAAGCAGTGGCGTTTTGTGCTGCAATGCTGGCCCCTCTGTTTACTTTTTTTAGGTAGTAAGTCAACTTGTTGACACAATGGTCATTTTCCGGCTGTATCACCAGAAAAAATTCTTTTCTGATGTATTTTGTTTAACTTGGAACTCTGCAATTGTCATATTGTCGTTTGAAACACTGGAGGGTGTCTTTGGGACTGGGAATGGATCATTTGGAGACGATTGATTACTTTCTTTTTAAATTTTTAATTAATTTTGTGTCAGTTCCCTTAAGTGTCTTAAGAAAGAATTGTACAAATAATTTAGTCTTAAATGGTTCAGGCAGTGGCATATTTGGCTTAAAATAATCTCCTCAGTTTACTTGGTCTTTTTTCTCATTGGACAATGTCCTTGTTTTTTCTTCATTCATATTTAAGGTTTCCGATCGGGTGGAGCGAAGGCTTCGGGAAATTGAAAGAGAGATGCGTACAGAAAGAGAGCTGGTGGAAAGACGTCAAGATCAGCTGGGTCTTATGTCCTTGCAGCTACAGGAGGTTTGTAAAAAAACGCTTCTTTTGGGATGTAACTATTTCATTTGGATAGTTATTTAGTCTCTGTCAAAATGGAAATATTTCCTTTGTTGTTGCATGTGATAATAATTCAACCCAGGCGAGACGTGTAGAAGTATAATTTGTTACAGTTCAGTCTATAGAATCAGACCTTCCTGGTTTCATACTTGTGTTGTCTGTCTAACCTTTGGCCAATTCTCTCATTTCTCTTGGTACTCCAGAACATGGAGAGGATGCTAGTATCTACCTCTTCAGATTGGTGTACGTCATTGCCGCTAAAGCTCTTGCCATAGTGCTTGGCATGTACTCAGAGAAAGTTAACTGCAGGTATAATTGCTCCGATTAATTTTTCTGAGCATGGATTAGATCAGGATCATTGAACTATAGCTCACTGTCTGCTTTTTGTGACTATCTATTGGAACACAACCACTCCTCTTAATTTGTATGTTGCCTGGAGGAGCTTTCGGTGACTGGAAGGCAGAGCTGAGCAGCTGTCAAAGGAAATGTCTGGGCCCAGAAGGCCTAAACAATTGACAGTCTGGCCCTTTATAGGAAATGCTTGCCTGTCCTTGAAATTGGCTACTCTCAAACCTTTCGAAAATGGAGAATGATTTCCCTTATATCCCCTTTTCATTTTGATGTTTCAGACTTAAGGTCCAGTTAAAAATAAAAAGAAAGGATTCTGTATACCTTTACTTTGATTCCCTCAACATTCATATTTTCACAAAACTTGCCCTGTTTTTAGTGTATATTTATAATATATATATTTATTTATTTTGTTCTGAAACACTTTTGAGTAAGTTGCAGACATAGATTTTTTATTTGTTTCAAAGGGAGAGTTACTGAGGAATACAGAGATGGATAAAGACAGACATCTCGTGTCCATTGTTTGCTTTCCAAATGATCCCAGTGGCCAATGATAGTTGGTCTGCATCCTGGATCCAAGAGCCTGGAGCCAGGAGCCAGGAGCTTCTGAATTTCCCACATGGATGCAGGGATCCAATAATTTGGGCCATTTTTCCCTGTTTTCCTAGGCCATTAGTAGGGAAGTATAAGTGAAGTGGAGCCAACAGGACTTGAACCGGTGCCTACATAGGATGCTGGTGTTGTAGCTGTTGGTTTTATCCTGACACCAACCCAGACTCGCATGCCTAAATAAATACTTTTAACAAATTTAGCATATATGTTTCTTTTTTAAATTAAATTTATTCATTAATTACATTGTGTTGTAATTACACAGAATCTGGGATTCTCCCCCCACCCTCCCCCCATGGTGGGTTCCTCCACCTTGTTGCATAACCATAGTTCAAGTTCAGTTGAAATTCCCTCTTTGCAAGTATATGCCAAGCATAGAGTCCAACATCTTATAGTCCAGTCAAGTCCAACTACTTATTGGGTAGACCCTCTCTGGTCTGAGGGCAGAGATAGCAGAGTATCATCCCGGTCAAATAAAAGCACTAACATACCATCTGCAACAATTAACATCGTTATGGAATTACTTGACATGGTATTGAGCAGTCAACATGTTAAAAATAAATGCGATTTCTTAACCACTTTCTGTGACCCCCCCATTCACAGTTCAATTTTAGTTTATATACTACATATGACATAACATCCATAACATGTTATGCTTAACATCATATCATCTTAAATTAAGGTAAACATGTGGTATCTAACCTTTTGGGATTGGTTCATTTCCCTTAGCATTATGGTTTCCAGTTTGGCCCATTTGGCCACAAAGAACTGCATTTTGTTTTTTTTAATAGCTGAGTAGTATTCCATGGAGTAGATGAAGTATATATGTTTCTATAGTCACAGTGCAGTAATCAAAATCAAGAAATTGTCACCAATTCAGTACTCTGATTTAATCTGTAAGTTTTAGGCAAATTTTCTAATCCAGGATAAAATATAGGCTCAAGTGAAACTTTCATTATGTCTCCTTAGTCTCCTTTGATTTGGAAAACTTTTCAGTTATTTTGTAGATTACCTTTCACTTTGGTTTGATGATGTTGATTTATGCCTCGATTTAAGTTGTGAACTTACGGCAGGAAGCTCAGGTAATTATTATGTCCTTCCTGTAATATGTCATGGTTTCAATGTTCTCCAAAGGCCAGTGTATTGGGAACGTGGTCACCAAAGTCTTGTCTTAGTGGAGTAACATTAATGGGTGAAAACAAATTTAGAAGGAAGACCCAGTGGGAGGTTTTGAGGTCACTGGGTATCTTGCCCCTAGTTCAGTGGAAGTAAATCTTTTACCTTCCTCAGTGGCACTTTTCAGATATTTTAGTATTAGTGTAAAAAAAAATTGGCAAATACAGTATCGTATCAGAAGTTGCATTGGTTACCTTACTGGAGAAAACTGAACATTTTTTGTTTTGTTGCTTACCAGGTTTCTCCAATGTGAAGTTATTGCTATTCCATTTTATTTATTTATTTGATGGGGAGACTTTTTTGTCATTCATACTCTGAATTCAATATTTATCACTGTCTCCTGTCTGAAACAATTAATACTGTTGTTGATGCCAAATTGTGATTTTTTTTTAAAATAACCTCCGTCATTCCTTCTTCATTTATAGGATCCTATTATATAGAACTTTGTTTCTCTTGGTGTGGATTTGTAGATTTCATTTAATTGCATCTATAAATGGTAACTGTCATTTTAGAAAATTTGTTGAAATTTCCTTCAAATGTTTTTTGATCTGTGCATAAATTGCAGTACTTAAACGGCAGAAAAAAATTAAGAAATTGAAACTGTTTTTTTCTGCCACATGCTTTTTCTAAAAATGTGTTTATGCACACACAGATCATTAGCCTTTATTGATCTGCAGACTTTTTGTTTTAGCATAAGGACACACTACCAATTGAAATTTCTAACAAAAATTATAACCGTGAAAATATAATGTGAGCTGATAGAAAACTCCTTTTTGTTAAAAATTTCACTTTTCTCTGTTTCATAAAAGGAGGCATACTCTGCAGGTAATTACTTTAAAGAGGATACATTGTTGAATAATTAGACACAGCTCGGGGGTTTCTTTTTTCTCTTTTTTTTTTTTTAAAGATTTATTTTATTTTTATTACAAAGTCAGATATACTGAGAGGAGGAGAGCTAGAGAGGAAGTGGAGCTGCCGGGATTAGAACCAGTGGCCATATGGGATCAAGGCGAGGACCTTAGCCACTAGGCCACGCTGCCGAGCCCTCTTTTTTCTCTTAACCTTGATTTTTATATATTTGTTCTCAAAGCAAATTGCATCTGGTAAGCATAAGAATAGTACTGAAGAGATGATTGTTCTTTTTGCAAAAAAAAATTAGAGAAATTTTCCGTACTTATTTTCTTTACTGCTTGTGGAATGCACAAAAAAGAGAAGAAAAAGGAAGTTTGCTTCCCACCCTGATTCTTGAGCAACCAGAGCCTGAATATTTGCATTGTGGTTGTCAGTTTGGCTAAAAGCTCGTGCTGCGATTTGAAATCCCCTCTCTGACTACAAAGAAGATAACCAGTGATAAGCAATGGTTAATTTCAAATTTTGTCACTTTCAACATTGACCTAAATAATTTTAGAAGACTTAATTTAGGCTGGTTCCCTTTCCTGTAGCCAGGTGAGACAGCGTAGACTCCTCTGGAATGGTCATGATTTTTGAGAGAAACAGCTTGATTTTTTTTTTTTTTAATTTGAAAAGTAGTTTGAAAATTCCTGTGCTGTATGATAATAGTGATTTTTTTCTCTTGCTGTAGTGAGATACTGAATCAGTAGGTGAGAAAGTGGATTTTGAGTTTTAATCACTAGGCTCTTTTGACTCTGCAAAGTGAAAATCATGACTCTTAAAGCTGTTGAGAGATTAGGAAATCCATTAAAAATGGCAGGATGTCACTTACCTGGGTGTCACGTCATCTCACAGGGAGGCGAAGTGTGTTGGTTCAAGTCAGCTGCTCTGTAGTGACCTACTGATGCTCTCAGCTTCTTACTCCCATTTATGGAGTAAATCACTGGCCATTAATTGAGGGAAGGCTATGCTGGATATGTTAAATATCAGTCTAAAATCTCCCTGTAAGAGATTTTAATTCAAGTGTTAATGTAATTAAGTTTTAATCTAAGTTTCTCTCTACAATTTTAATTTTGCCTTATCTACTTTGTATTGGTGGTTTCTTGGATATATAATCTAATTGCTTCATTGTCAGTTATTTTGGGGGTTATTGATTGCGTGGTATCTAAATTTTAATCTTCATTTGAATTCTCCCCTTTAGTTTTTTCTGTATTTCTTGTGAACATGGCTAACCGTAGAAGACCTCACCTGTTAATATGTTTGAGTGCCTGGGTGAATCAGTTTCTATTCACTATGATAACTGATGGTCTACGGCCATACCACCCTGAACGCGCCCGATCTCGTCTGATAACTGATGAATTTGGGGGTGTTTTCATCATCTGGTTTCTCTTTTTCTAACCCCACCTCTGCGTTGTTTTCCTGTTTCTTCTTTGTTGGGTTGAAATGAGCGATTTACTCTTTTTTTTTAACTCTGCTTTCAAGTTTTAGATTACGTTTGCAGTATTTAATTGGTTATTCTAAACTTTTAAACATAGTATTATGCTTCAAACAGATAAGTGAGTTCTGATACAATGTTTTGGAATTTATGCATTTTTTTAGAATGCATGTTTTTTTTTATGAAATGCTTAAAGACCCCTCTCATGTAAAGAATTTGCTTATTTTTACACCTAAATAAATTTAGTTTTTGGTTCTATTTCACTGAGTTTTTAGGCACATTCATGCTTACATATTTACAAATTGTCCCAAAAAATCTGTGTTCTGGTCACAGAGGTCTTTTCTCAGGGTCTAACTTGAACTCTTTTTTTCCTATTCAGCATAATTTATCCCAATATTTCAGTTTTAGTTGCTGCTTTCTTTAAAGAGAACTTTCCTGCCACCTTATTTCCTGTTCACTTTCACATCATAGTAATTATTAAAAAAATAACACATAACGCAGTATGATTTTTTTTCTGATTTCGTTGTCTTCCACAAGAATGTGAACTCCACTGGAAGGATTCTCCTGTTTGTCTGTGTTTCTGGAATAAGTACATCAGTGCCCTGGACGCTGTCGGCGCCTACTGCTCAGTGAACACTGGCTGACAGCATGCGTATTGTTACAAATAAATGAATAGTATGCCACATATAGAATTTTAGCTTTCTACCTAAGATTTTTACATGTTTTTATCCTACTGCTCTCAGTGAAGGTTAACCAATCTTAACTTCCCTGACATTTAACATGTAGTTGTCTTGGACGATGTAGCCAAAATACAATAAACATGCATAAAGAATTCATTAAAAATTAAACAGAAAAAAAGTTAAACAGAGATGTATTCTATTAAAATACTTTTTAATAGTAGGCCACTGTTTTTCAAATTACACTAAAGAGTAAAAACAGTTGGATTTCAGATTTTTGGTGCTCAACAAAGGTCTGGAATAGGAGTTGCCCTGAAACCTTAATCTACAAATAAGTTTCCTTTGAAATACTGAGCTATGTGAATGACACTTGATGGAGTTGGTTCCTTACAGGTCAACAGTCAATGCTGATTTTTGTTTTCCTATATATTTTAATGAGCTGAAAAGACATTTAAAAGGATTTTGAAGGTATAGTTTTTTCCTTTGTGTTTTTCTAGATGTTTGAGGATAACATCTTTTCTTTTTTTTTAATTTTCTACTAAGTTTGCATTAAATATTTCAAATTTGGTTGAAGTACTTGCTACTTAATTGTGTTATATATTTTGACCACTAGTCGTCAGTGTTGAACTATCAATGGCAAACTGGTAGGCCTTCTTTATTAAAGTTGTCAAAACTTTGAGAAATGATTCTTTACAAAATATATACTCTCAGCTCTGAGAACTTCCTGAAAACATACTTGGTACAGGTGTTGCAGCTGAAAAATATCTAATTATTCTAGCTGTTTGTAAATTTAGGCTTAAAATTATATTGCTTCATACTACTGAAAAATATGACACACTGAGTATTGTATATTAAAACATTTGCTGTATTTGAAATCAAAACACTCATTTCTGTGTTTATTTGGTAGCTTTATTTTTTAATAGTCCCTTCTGTTTTTCTTTCCTTCCTTTCTCTCAATCTTCCTTTGTCTTCCCTCCCTCACACTTTCTATGGAAGAAATGTCACACACACACACACACAAAAAAAAATGGAAACTATAATTTAATATTAGAGTTCATTTTATTTTACTGGAATCATTTGTTCTCATACTTTTTCCTACTATTCATGCTTGTATGTAAGTGTGCCGAAGCTGCTTTTTCTCTAAATTTTGGTCTCTGTAACCTTCTCCTAATTATCACTTTCTTTATAATAACCACTACCCTTATTACAATTTTTATTTTATTATTTTTATTATGTATTTTTGTGATTTTCCATGTCATAGTTTTGTGGGTATAAGGATTTCCCTCCTTCCTCCTCTCACCCCAATCTTGCCCCTGCACTGCCAGTATTTCCTCTCATATCCTTTAGCAACAGTGACAAATCCAACACTCTGCTATGTAAGTGTGGGTATAGACAGTGGTAGAAAATCTAGTATCCTAGAATCAAGGGATATTAGCAGTTTCATTGGGAGTCCTCCTGTTTTTCAGGAGTAGAGATACATACTGCAACGTATCTTTATTTTCTGGTATACTAATCTCCATTATATTGTTCTGTAGATGAATATATATATATGCTATTTTTATGTATTTTGCCTGAATGTTGCTGTGTATCAGAGTTTTTGTCCTTTGGAAGCTGACTTATGTCACTGAGTATAATAGTCTCCGGTTGTGACCCGTTTGTTGCAAATGGTAGACTTTCACTCTTGTTAGTGGCTGTGTAGTATTCCATGAAGTAAATGTACCAAGATTACTTTATTCATGCCTGTCTTTATAGGATCTGAATTTCCATGTCTTTTCTGTTGCATAACCACTATCTTTTGCACACCATTGTCCCTTCACCCCAATTATAGTCAGTTTCTCTTTGTGTGCAATTGCTGTTTATTTTTTCTTTTACTGATCTTCTATTTATTTTTCAATTTATTTGGTAGCAAATAATTTTTGTAGTTATTTTAGGATTCATTGCAATTCTGGTTAATTTATATTTCTATCTAGTACCCTGAATGTTGAGATTCAAGCCACAAAGCCTGAACTAACTTGGGGATTTTGGAGCTCCAGTTTCCTCTTCTTTCCCCTTTCATACCTGTCAACTTGTTTGAAAGGTGCTTAATCTTGCCCTTTTGTGTGGTTCTTCCAAACAAGTAGCTCACATTTATTCTTAAGCAGACTGATTATCATCTGATTAACAAAATGATTTAGTTTTGTATTTTAGAAAGCTTAGGGTTGGGGATCCGATGTAGATGTTAGGTGTTCCTTGGGAGCCTGCACGCCCCATTTCTGAGTGCCTGGACCAACTGGGTTTGCTCCCAATTCCAGCTTCCTGCTAACGTGCACTGTGAGAGGCACTGTGTGCTTCCTGAAGTGGTTGGGTCTCTGCTGCTCCGGTGTGAGTCACTCAGGAGGGAGGCCTCGAGTGAGTGCAAGATTTTAGCTTGACCCAGTCCTGCATGCTGTAGGCATTTGGCAAGCGATTCAACAAATGAAGAGACCTCTTCTTTCTATGTCCTTATTTTCTTCTAACCTGTCCTTCACAGATCTGATAATGTCATGTCTTTCTTCAACATTCTCGAGTGGTTCTTTTATGCCAGTCAAAGCAAAATCTATAGTCATTAGGTACAATGCCTTGTGACTGGTCCCCAGATTCTTCTTACTGTAAATTACTTTTTGGCCAACTACTCTGGCCTTCTTGCTTTTCCACGGACAAGTTGGAAACCTCTTAGTCTTAGACACTATTCTTTCTGGCTCTAGAGTCAAAAGCTTTCAACTCTAAAGGAACTGCATGGTTTGCATTCTTGCATATTCCGGAATTTGCCTTCAGAAATCCCTTATTAGCTGAAACAGGTAAAATGCATGTTATCGCCTGCCATCCGTGTGTCTCCCTGACCAAAGTGCAGGCCTTAGAGGAAGGGAGTTGCTGCTTTTTTGTTGTTCCAACTCAATCACGCTGCCCGTTGCCTGCCATTGAGAAGGGGCCTGGTGGGTGAGTCTTGAACGAATGAACGAATGTTGTGTACTATGCAGTCAGAAGTATAAATAGTATGGTATTAATTTGGCCATACTCCATGCCAGGTGCTGTGCCAGGAATAGAGATGTAAAGTCACCTAAGGTGCTGTGTTGCCTCTTCAGCTCTGTGGGACTGTTTGAGGAGATAGAGATATTACAATCATTATAACCCAGTAAGGGCACTATTCCTGATTGGCATAAGCTCTGGGGTAGGCTGCAGAGGAAACAGGCCCATTTTAACTGAGACTTTGCATTTTCAAAGCATGTAAGGAAATTGTTCTGGGTTATGATTCTGTCCCATTCTTTATTGCTGGAGGTTAAGGATTTTGCAACCAATGACTGAAGCAGTTATTTAAATGTTGGCTTACTGTAGTTTTGATGTACAGCATTGATTTTTTTCTTACTATTTTATACCATGTTAACTACTTTCTTCTCTCTTTTGTGTTTTGTTACTTGTTGATTACTTTGGTTTTTTTGACAAGAGGAAGTAAGAAGTGCCCTCTGCGAGACTGTGAGAACGCTTAGTATCAACAGGTGGATAAAAAGAAAGGAGATGGAAAGTAGTGATTAACCCCTGTGGGATTTATCTTTCAAGGTGTTCGAACAAGGACTTGCACAGCTGGAAAGCTGCAGGTCAACAAGATATAGCATAGTCTGCAGTCGTCTTCTTTAATCTTTTCTTAATTTCTCTATTTAGCTCCTACTTCTCTTCTTTAGCCTGTACTCTGGTTTCTTGCATTTTATTTTGGGTGATGCTAAAATGTCTTCTAGCAAAAAACAAAAATCCTGCAGAAGAGAAGTTGACAGGCAATTTGGAGGATCTCTCTCAGCTTGATATGAATTTCCATTCACATCGCTAATTTCTGGCTGGTTTGCTGATGCTACAGAAATAGTCTTTACAAGCCATATTATCTTTCTGATATTAGGAAGTGTCTCATTAGATTACAGAATGTTTTATTTTAGTACTATGAAGGTATTTCAAAAAGATCTCAGAAAGATGGAGTTACATTTATTTTGGTACAAAAAGTTGAAATCATGCATTGTTTTTTCATAACATACATTTATTTTTGACCTTTTGAGATGTTTCTGTATATTTCAGGGAGCTGGTATTTAATAATGATAAAACATAATTGAATGTTTAAAAATGTATTCTGTGTCATGTGGGAAGCAGCTCCCCGGCTTGTCCGTGTTTGCACTCCCCAGAAGGGTGCAGTTTTATGAGATGATGCATAGAAATAAGTTGTCCTGAAATTCCTACTATCTTATTTCTATATAATTAACACTTATGTCATGTCTTCTGAGGCTTTTTATTTTATTAGGAATATATTACAGCTATTAATAAAATACTGGTAATACACTTTGTGGCCATTTATTTTGCTTCAGAATTCTTATCGTTGAAGTATCTTTGACAATATATATGTCTTTTGCAGTGTGTTTTCCTGGGTTAACCAGTTTGCTTTTCGTTTTCTGATCATAATTAGAGTTAATCCCTATTCCTCCCACCCACTTTGTTACTCCTACTGCATTTGCTTTCTAGGTTCTTGAAGTGTCTTTACTTTCCCCGTTACATTCTCTCACTTCTTTATCTTGTCCATTTTTAAAGCATATGTAGAAGTATTATCAATAAAATTATGTTTGAAAATAGAGGAGGTTTGCATTGCAAACGAATTCTCTTTTCTAAAAAGGTGAGTTATTTATTAGCGAGAGAAAGAGAAAAGGGAGAGAAGTTAGCAATATCACCATCGTCCCCTATCCATTCCTCAAGTGCGTGCAATAGCCAGGGCTGGGCCAGGCCAGCTGCTAGTGGGACACGACACAGGTCTCCACTTGGGGAGCCAGAACTGAATAATTTATTAGGGTGTTAACAGGGAGCTGGAGTCAGGAGCTCCGAGGTGGGATGCACATGTCCTAACCAGCATCTGGCCTGCCACATAAAAAAAATACTCTTAATGATACAGTAAATTGTGTTTAAGTTAGCTTCTTATTTTATGGTCATTTGATGTGTTATTTAACCTGAAATAATTGCTTGCTTGTATTCATTTTGCTATGTGTGCTTACTCTTGTCAGTATTGTCATTGTAAATTACAACAAGTAGGGCTAGCGTCAATCTGTGAGTCCATTTGCAACATATGCAAATGGGCATTTAATGCTGTTAATGCCATGATGATGATGGAAGATGCCCACTGTTCTTGTTGACTGAACAGCTGCCTCACAATAGCCTGAGGTTTTCTGTGTCCTAGAGCTGTTTAATTTCTGTGTTATGCTTTTCTTGAAGAGCAGAATGCTTCTGTCTACACTTTCAGTGAATTTATGCTAGGCTGTCTGTTTATAAAAGTCCTTTCCCATCATTATCAATTAATATTTATTGGGCTACTACTGAGTGCATAGTAATGTTGTGTAAACAAAGACCACTCAGCTACAGATAGATTTATTCATCGACTTAGTACTGTTTTATTTGTATTAGAAAATAGGGAAAAAACAAACCACCCAACTCAACGGCACGAAGTAACATCGTCTAACTCTCAACAATGGAAGATGTGTATATACAGGGCTTTTTGTTCAAAGACCTATAAAACTAGAGAACTTATAAACTAAAGTTTCATAATTGTCTGATGTTCCGTTTGTTAACAGTTCTAACTCAGTGGTCCTGCATTTAGGAAGTCAAAGTATCATATTCCTCTGGATTTCTGATAAAGCTGTGCAACTCATTTTTGAGAGGGAACTGCTTAGATAAAAACAGACCCTCCAGTAAGAGCATTTGCTTTGTGATATTGAACGAAATCCTGGAAAGTACATTTATCCGACTCATTTAACTTTGGTTGCAAGATTTTTTATTAAGTAAAAAAAAAATTGCAAAGAAGCGCGTAATGTGATCCAGTAGCAACAGGGACTTTTGGGGAAATAATATTGTTGCTTTTGAATTAAAGAAGTTAAAAAAAAACTTGTGTTTTTGGCATACCAATGTTTGGATGCAGTAATTAAGATTTTGTTCTGTGTATTGGGCAGAATTGGTAACATTAGAAAAATGAAATCCTGACACTAGCCTGTTGAGATTTACTTTTCAACTCTTTGTAGTCATGGTGGCAGTTTCTGCTGAGGCGTCTAGGGTGTCTGCTCTGGAAGGGCTCCCCTGTGGCTTCTGGTTAACATGTAGTGTGAAGATTCTGGCCCTGGAACAGAGTAGAGGGAGCTGGCTCTCAGCATGGCTGAACTCAATACCTTGTTGGCTCCATTGGCACCAGGTGCCCCAAATATTCACACACTCCATAAACACAGGCATAGTGGAACCAAAGATCTGCTCATTCATAGAGGAAAATGGCTCAGTAACAATTTTCTTCCATCATAGCCTCAATAATTCCTCTAGGAGCCGCGTTGGATTCCTGAAGTGATAAACATGTTATCATAAGGTGAGGCAAAAGAAAAAAAAGACGTCTAGGCTATCTTTAAAGAACATTTTATTGAGGATTAGAATTGATGTAGTGATACTGCTATTGCTATACCCTACTGAACTACACAAGTCTGAGACTGGATTTTGAAAAGTAGGAATAGATTTATTTTTTTGGGTTTTTTTTTTACGTTGGTGCTTTCCACTTCTATCTGAAAAACACACTATCCATGTATCTGAAAAAATGTATTGTGAACACTCAAAACAATATATAAATAAAAAAGAGACCAGTAAGTAAAATGACAAAATAAAACAATTTTTAAAAATTTCATTGCCTTGATATCCCAAAGTTTCATATGTATTAAAATGGTATCAACATTGGATTACATTTGGGCTTGCATCATAGAATTCTATGTGACTTACTAAAGTGGTTTTCTTTTTGTTTTAGTTGTGGCTCTTGGTATAAAATTTTCTTTCCTTGGTCATGGCTGAAAAATAAATTTCCTTGAACAATTTAAGTAAACTCTGCCTATCTGTTTTTGAATTGAATATTGGCTCAGGGATTTAGAATATGAATGCATTGTTTTTGTTTTTGTTTTTGTTGGCACATATAATCCCTAACTGTATGAATTTAAAGGCTAACATTTTCCATGACTGTAGCTGGGTTTTATGGGGGAGGAATTTTTAACATTACTTAGGAAAAAGAATTTGCAAATTCACAGGACTGGATGAACATAAAGTCTGTTAATTTAAATGAGTATTACTAAATCTAACCGATAAAAGCCCACTATATTATGCATATATATATATATAGTTATATATTCCTTTTCAAAATGTACTGATCTTCATGATTTTAGAGCTGTGATTAGTTTTCCAAAGAAGTTTAGAGATAATTCCATCAATAAAACTCCTGTTACACTGTTTATTCATACTAAAACAGCAGGATTTTTGCTTGATTTGAAATAGAACAAATGTTCTGGAAAGCACTTAATACCTTGTACAAAAATATAAGCAATTTATAATGTGATACCTTACGCATGTGATCTGATTTGAACTAGAGTCTCTTTCTGAGGCTTGAAATAGTTGTTCATTGAGTTTTATCCATAGAAAGATCTAATGAGAATATAATCAGAACTGCTATTTTTAAATGGTCAGTGTTATAAGTTCTTGATTATTATGGGGCAAAAATATCTAGCTTAATCATTTGTATCTTGAAGTGTGATGCCATAGTCCCAGTGTTTGATAGGAACATGGACTTGTTTTTCTGTGGTCTTGTAAATTTACCAGTGAATCACGTCCATCTCCAAGTCCTTGTGACCAGAGGCATACAGCTGTAGCACCACTGGGTGATTAGGATCTGTCGGGATAGTTTATGGTCATAATTTTTCCCTGGAAATTTCAGTGGCTTATTTGGGAGTTAACATGTGATTTTTATTTGATTCCAGGGCCTTCATTATTAACCAAGTTTGCTGGTTCATTTAAAGCAAACAAAAGGCCTTTAATTCCTTATTTGTTCTACATCTCTGCGTGTATTATTTCTTAGAACCTCTTGGTAAACAAGCCTATCATCACAGTTGCAGGACTTTTTTCGGGTTAGATGAGTGATCTATAAACATTTTTAAATTTTCCCTCCTTCCCTAATGCGAAAGGAAGGCTGCCTCTTCTGTATTATGTAGCACCATCTCCCTCTAAGGTTCCAGAGTAACAACACACTCAGTAAACTAGTCTTTTTAATGGAAATAGGCACATGTAAGTAAAACAGCAAAAACTGTTGTTATTAAGGATTTAAATGTGCTCTCAGGGACACTCTGGTAAGGCTCAGTGTTGTTGCTGTGATCTTAAAAGTGTAAAGACAATCTGAATCCTGGAGCAGAGTGCATAACAGCTTTATATAGTTAAGCTGCTCCAAGAAAAAAAAAGCTTTAAAGGGCAAAATAACATAGAAATAGAAATTCGTTGGCATGCTTTTTTTCCTTTTTCTTTTTAGTGGGTCAGTTGTAATAGAATTCTGAGCTGCTTGATCTCAGTCATGTGGGAAAGAAACCCAGGGCAGCATATATCCTTAAAAATGTTAGTAAGTGGCTAGAAGTGTACAATAAAGGCATGGCTTGTAATTCTGATTTGGTTCAGGTATAAACTGTTTCTCTTTGAGTATTACCTGTGTTTCCAGAAGTTTCAAGTCTGTCAGTATATGTTTACCAGACCTTATGAGTTAGATTTTTTCCTTCTTTGTCTTTCATTCTAAACTAGATAATGTAGAAAAATTGGTCCAATATTCTCAACTAGAATATTACATCTCAGTTTCCTGTTTACTCACTTGTGCAAAAAAAGCAGAGCTGGTGTTCAAACATGATGTTTTTGGATGATATGATGGGAGTGAAGTAATTTGCTTGGCATACTCCTTGCACTTTTGCTCTTTTACTGAAATATAATAGAATTGAATTCTTCATTGACTGCATTTTCTGAGAACTGCATATCTTTGGAGTAAAAAATTGACATGAAAAAAGGAGTATTAAAGTTTTAAGCAGCAGGTAGAACTGAAATAGAAAATATTATTTGGAAAGGCAATAGTGTTTAAAACTAATCAGATATTTAAGGTAGAACGTGAGGAAGAAATGGAGTGATATAAGAATATTTTTGTAAATTCCTAGTGTGTGAGAGAATTAAAGGTTCTGTTATTCATTCAGCCTGTATGTAAATTTGAACTATTAAATGTAAGTCTACATTAAAAATGTAGACTTGACTTTCAGAAGAATTACATTTTTATCAACTGGAATTTCATGTACTAAACAGCACTATTTGGCTGAGTTCATCTGACTGATTTTCCTTTAACATCAAGCAAAATTATTAATACTTACAGTATGAGGATAATTATTTCCTGTGAGTGCCTTTTAAAGGGGTGGATCCTCATAGCTGATGAGTTCTTTACAGCGGTAGGGGAAGATGAAGTGTTAGTCTGGTTGGTTAGGAGTTGAGGTATTGAACATTGAAGACTGTCACAGAGGAAAACTACTCTGCAGAACCCAAGGGAAATTTATAGGTTTGTGGAAATATCCTCCAGAAGCTGCAAAATATACCCACCCCACAGCCAGTATTTTGGGGAACAGAACGAGGGAGAATTTCGGGTTGGTGGAGTGGTACAGGAGAATGAAGCGAGCACACTGGAGCTTGGCTGAGCGTATTCCACCTACCTGCGTCGTGTCAATTCCAGGTTCCTCAGGAATGTGTCTGCTATGAGCAGAGCAGATTATTTGGGCATGAATAAAAATGTCAATGTTCTACTTATTGGTAGAATAAGCACCATCCTGTGAATAAGCCTTTTTCCCCTCTCCTCCTATCTCCCTTCCCGCTTCCTCGGATACACTTGCACACACTGGGGTCATTGAATGGCAGGGGATCCAGACAGCCTGGAAGATATCATGTGAGCAGTGATTTTCAGGTTTCTAGAATCATTTTGCTCAAAGTATTTTATAGACATACTGACCTGCCAAATTAGATTCTGCAAAGAGTTAAATGTATCAAACACTGAAGTCATTGACAGTTATCTGAACGGCATTATTTTTACTACTTTTATCAGTGTCAGTAGTAGTTCAAATAGTAGCTGTCTGTTACTGTACATTTGTTACTTCCCGGGTATTGCCCTTTAAACTTTACAAGCATCAAACTGTTTAGTCTTTCCCATTGCTCGTATTGTTACATTGGTTCAACATGGAGAACCTGTGCTCCCTAGTGCTTCAGAGGCAGGCAGTGTGAATTTATATGCTGTCTCTGTCACTAACTGACTCACCTGGACAAGTTACCCAGCTCTCGCATCCCTCCAGTATTCCCTGCAGGAGTAACTCCTAGAGTTACCATGAGGGTCAGATGGATGTAGTTAGTATATGAAAGAATGCCTGGACAGAGTAAACATTGTAGATTTTTTTTTTCCATTTTGATGATTATTCCTGGTCTTCTTACTCAATTGTTTTTCCTGGTGAGGCTGGAAGCCATGCCAGAGGCTGGCTGTATGCATGTCATCTCCTTAGTCTGCTCTCATGTCATGCCTGACACAAAGTAAACAGATTCAAGAGATTTTTGTGGAATACGTAAGCTAATGAATTGATTATGATTGAATATCCTGGCATCAGAGTAGGTTTTTAAATGTATTTTACTATTTGTCTGAAAATTATGTTCCTATTGATTTTGTTGGAAAAAAAAAACTTGCAGCAGTTTGTCTTTCCTGCATTTGTTTGGCCTTTCCAGTTGCATTTTGGCAAATCTAATTGCTAAAATCATCAAACAATTTAAACACATGCGATGCCTTTTAGATATTATGAAATATTGCTCCAAGTATAATTTTCCCCCCCTGAGTATAATTTTAACATAGATACAAACCCAAACAAACACTTTTGTGGTTAGGTTTTGAAATTTTTGTTTCTTTAAACTATTTTATTTTCCCCTTATTAAACAGAGGAGTTTGTAGAAAAGAATGCTTTGCTTTGCTTGTATGTGCCATATTTTTTGATGAACCGATATACTTGGTGATAAAATGTCTTATATGGAATAATGGTGCAGGAAGTACATTCCTGTCTTGCAAACAGTATTTTTTAGAATTGGTGAAGCGAACAGGCTAGTTTTTTGGTATGTTGTCTGAACAGGTCACGTAACACAATTATTTAGCTGGAAGCAGACTTTTTTTTTCCCCCTGGAAGGTTGTTAGCCTTTAAGCTCACCAAGTATGTAACAAGATTCCAAACATGTGGAAGATGATTTGTTAGAAAGCTCCTTGTAGTTGCCCTCACTGACATGTTCTCAGGGCTAGAGTGAATCAGCAAATTGTAACTTACTCACTGATTTTGTGTAATTTTATTAATAAATTCTAGTGGTACTTTTCAGATTAATATATATTTTTGGATAATGTGTTATTTTTTTTCTACCTGTCTTAGGCACTGAAGAAGCAAGAAGTTAAAGCAGATGGGAATGAAGACATAATCAAAACTAAGCTAAGACAAACTGAAAATGAGAAGAATCAAGTAAGATTTTGAAAGTTTTCTGCCAAAGGACAGTGTGGGGCAAGTGATATTTGTTGAGTGGCTTGAAAACTGTCTGTGAGACTTGTCCAACAAGGCAGATCTTTGGGTTTTGATTTGGAGGCACTCGCCAGGATGGCGGTGATACCTGCTTGCTGTTGGAAACATGTGTGCTAACACAGGTTCCTTGGTGCCTTGTCACCTGTGGCCACTTTGATTTTTCAAAAGACAAACTTCAGCTTTCTTTGCGGTGAACATTTCAACAACTTGACTTTGTTGCACGCTCCAGAAAGATCTGTTGCTTGAACCCTAGGTTTATTGGATATATTAATTTTCATTATAGAAGAAAGGCAATCTTGTTATAAAAGCATTGTCTGTTCTCATCAAGTGTTGAAGACTTTTGAAGTGTCCTTTTTCTGCACTGGGCTTAGTACATCATAGCTGGAAAAGAATTCAGAGACCACACAATTCCTCGCAATTTACAAATGAATCGATTTAAGGATAATCCCAAGTAATGTATGTTGGAATAAAAATTTGCCCCAGCTTTTACCTACATAGTGCTTTTTTTTTTTTCCTACCCACATGACCTCCTTTGGTTTCTTTTACCATCCTCTGTGAAATGAAGTAGTGTTTCCATCCTACCTTTATGGTAACAAGCTATTCAGCTTATCACATTTACTCTTCGCAAAATTTCAACTGCTAAATATTACACAGTGTTTATGAATACTTTGTGGCCTTACTGATTTTAAAATCATTTTGACCAAAATATGATTTTTGTCCCCCGTTCGTTCTTTACAAAAATGGGACAACAGATTGGACAATATTTTGCGTGGATTCTGTGATACCATGTTCACCTCTCTGTAATGGGCCATTTATCTGGAAAACTTCATATGTAATTTTAAAAATAATTGTGACACTAGCTGAAAAACGTATTTTTAAGTAGTCACAGATCAGTTGGCTGTTGTCCGCAAAGCATCCCGGGAGGTGTCCACGTGCCCTGCCTCCCCTCTGCGGTAGCAATGCACGCAATCACTATGCATGATCAGAGTGCTCATCCTGGGGCAGTGCACGGAGTTTATGCTGATTCCAGCCGTCTGTGTGCACTCCTTCATATGTCGCTTTGTCTTTCTGGTTTTGAATTTTTGGGGGCGGGGTGGATATAGATTCCCAACCAGCTTCAGAACGATTCCGTTCCCACAGAGCTTTGTCATGCTCCTCGACAGGCACACCTAACACATGCACGCGATTTAAAAAACTGCTATGTAGCAATTTATTTCTGTGAAATGGTAACCGGGATAGCTATAAATATAAGCATTTTAAATAGGATATATACATTTTTATTTTACAAAAATTGCTATAAAATGAAAATAAGTAGCATAGGTAAGCTGTAAATTTTTAACTTAGGCCTCATTACATTTGTCAACTTGAAATAAACTAGACATAGTCGCACTTTGTAGTCAGCCAGCTGTCCACATCATCCATGACTGTTTGTCCAACGAAGTATTGTTTTGCGAAAACTCAAACATCTTACTAGGAATTTGGACATTTAAAAATTTTAGAATTATGAATTAAGAATCTTTGAATTACAAATTTTAGAATTATGAATATTTGAATATGACAAATTACCAGTTAGATGAAATATACTGTTTTAATTCTAATTTAGTTCATTTGACACTATACATTATAATTTTAAAGAACAAATTCCTTTATAATTGAGATTAATATGACTTAGAATGGAAGGGATTTGAGGCATAGATAAAATTCTTTATTTAGATGTGAGAGAATGCAGGCCTATGGGCAAAAAATACTCAAGCAGGATCACATTCGAGTGTAATTGACTAGATCTGAGCACTTCAGGGCTTGATCTGGCTCACTTTATGTTATGGACTCAATATATAACATGTTGATACAGTTATTAACATTTTTGCGATTAAAGTTTTGATATTTGAAACTTCAAAATTCATAAAAAATCATTTTTTGCTACATTAGGGCTCTCCCTAGATGACCTTCATGTTGGTCACTGAGTATTCATGTAATATCATTATTATCAAATTGTTAACTTTATGTACCCCCCCAAAAAACCCCAAAAAACCTTGCCATTAAAGTTCTGTGTTCCATAACGTCTTGAAGTGCTCCCCTTCTCCGTTTATCCATTTATTCTTTCATACTCGCTGTCAGCATTTTCTGAAAACTTTTCTTTTTCTCCTCCTCGACTGTGTCCATAATAATTTTGTCTTTTTTCTGCCCCACCTGACGTACTTCTTTATCCTTTGTTGCAATTCCAGCTTGAACAGGACTTGGAGCTGTCTCGAAGGCTGCTGACTCAGTCAGAAGGCAGCAGGGAGACTCTGCTGCAACAGGTAAGCCTGTGCAAGCTGCGAGAATGTGCCTCTGCCTCCAGCCAAGGCTGAGGCTCCGCTAGTAAATGCTTCCGTGAAAGGAAAAGAGAAAGTAGGTCTAGGCAAGTCTCTTCTTAGGATTGTATGTTAGCATACGTAAGCATAACTGAAATCCTTTCAGGAAGATCCGGAGAAAGCGCGAAACGCCAGCGGAAGTCCCCGCTGTGCCAGTGCGGCTCGCTGATTGCGGCTCTGACCTAATAACTATCTCTGTTAGCATGAGCGCTGTGAAAGTAAGACTGGTTGCATACGATAACATTTTCCCAGCAGCTTCATTTTATTCGAAGAGGCACTGGAGGAGACAGGAGGAAGTGCAATGCATCAAACAGGCCTTTGCATCTACGACTTATTCCGAGTATGTTTTTATCTTTCATTCAAAATTTCGTGATAAAACCTGGCCCTTTTTAAGCAGATAAGGCTTAAATTTGAAGCATACCAGTTTTTGTCCTTCAGCCTATAATGAGAGTTGAGTGCTTTTGGTATTTAAAGGTCAGTGTCTGTGTGTGTTTATTTGGGATGGGGCAGATGAATTTCTAAGTGCTTCGCTAACTGTATTTGATAAAAGCCATTGATTGCACCTTGCTGTGTTTTGAGGTATTACAGAATTTACCTTCCTAATATGCCAGGTAGACACAGATGTCAGGCTTCATAGCAGTATTCCATTTTTACAGTTGGTGCTGAGCCTAGAGTGCAGCATGTGTTTCATTAAACTTTTAAAAATGCTCCTGACTTTGTCCTGTAGCCAGCGATCATGTGGCAGTAATGCTGGCAACGTTCAGACTTCCTTTTATTGAAAGTTTGTATTTGTTTCCATTCTGGTTATTTTTTGGAGCTCTGATTTGTAATCTCTAATTTCAATTTTTGATGCAAGAAGAAATTTCTTTGTTCAGATTGTCATTGTGGCTTTAGCTGACGATTCTGCACTACTAATTGTGAGATGGTTAGCAAAGAAGCAGTACTTTGTGTTAGGAGGCAATTTGCTAGTCTTTACAAGCATCAAGAGAAAGAAAATAGTTCCTGACTTCAGGAGTTGATGGTTTATGCAAAAGCATTACTTTTTGTTTGTTTTGAGTACTATTTTGGTATAGAGTTTAGCTAAATCATGATCATTTTACGTGAGTTTAACAACCAGTGGTTCGGATTTCCATGAAACAAAATAGAGAAAGTAGACAAAAAACATAGTACTTAATTGGAGTGGTTTAGATTAGTAGAAGTAGAGTGACTTGAGTCAAAATAAAGAATTTCAGAAAATGTAGTCTACTGATTTGTCACAGGGGACAAGACATTTTTTGACGACTGAAACAATGAACAATTGGTCCAGGAGACTGCTTTCCTGTGCTTGGTATATAGCAAGGAGATTAATTTAGCTTCAACTTATATTTATAGTAACCCACTAGAAGTAAAATTCATCCCCAGGCAAGTATTGGTAACAATTTTTAAACTGAACTATTTTTTTTCCAGTTCTATTTCTTTGATAACTGATAAAAGTTTGATTTTTTTTTTTTTTATTAATTGTCCCTAGGTCCAGGAGCTGCGCACACAGTTAACGAAGGCAGAAGGCGACCGGAAAGGCTTGCAGCATCCAGCGTCTCAGGTTGCCGGGCAGTCAGGCCATCAGGACGAGCAAGGAGATGACTGGAAGTTTAGGAGAGGTATAATTCTGATTTATAAGTGTGTGCTTTTCCCATTCTCTGAGTCGTGCTCCTTATTTTATGTTTATGTCATCTTGTTTGTTGATTTACTACTGAGTGTTCCCGGATGTTGATTTGAATTTAGCATCCAGGCTTAATGCCATGTCTGTCTGATTTTTAAAGTCATTTCAGTTATTAGACTTGCTCGTCTCTTGGGGCTTTCAGAGCCTGCAAAGCAGTGCTGGAGATTTTTCCAGTTTACTGTGCCTTCAGTGTGAATATACTTGTAGAAACTTGTCCTCATATTTAAATTGCAAGCATAGTTCCTTTTTTTCATTTTATTTTGTCCTAGTTTTCAATATGTGAGCAATTGAATTAAGATCCTGTTTTTTTAAAAAGAGTTATTTATTTTTTATTTGGAAAATAGAGTTACAGAAAAAGAAGCAGAGATACAGTGGGAGGTCGTTCATCTGCTGGCCCACTCCCCAAATGGCCATAGAAGCCTGGAGGTTTCCCAATCACATTGACAGGGAGCTAATCAGAAATGGAACAGCCGGAAGTTGAATCAGTGCCCACATAGGATGTGCTTTCTACAGGCAGAAGTTTAATCTATGCCATGGCGCTAGTCCCAGGATTCCTTTTTTGTTTGTTTGTTTGTTTTTAAATTGTTTATTTGAAAGGAATAGTTACACTGGGGGGAAGGGAAGAGAAGAGAAAGTGTTACTTCCCTTCTGTTGGTTCACTCCTCAACTGGCCAAAGTAGCAAAGCAGCAGTGGCTGGGTTTGGGTCAAACTAAAGCCACCTGCAACGAACACTATGCAGTTCTCTCACGTGGGTGGCATGAACCTGAGCACTGAATCCAATACTTGCCACCTCAAGAAACTTGGCTGGAAACGTGTAATGGACAGGGCTTGAATTGACAATCTGATCTGGGACGTGGCAGTTCCAAGAGTGACTTAATGTGCTGTGCTGCAACACTTGTGTAATACAGCATTTGATTAATTTTAATTAACTATTATAGTTTAAATATCCCTTTTACAGCAAATATCAGTTATTTATACAGAAAACTTTGAGCTCTTAGATTGTTCATCAAATTTCCATAGGGCTACACATTGGAATTATCATTTTGTTAGATAGTGCTAGCACATTTGTTATATGTATTGATACTTCATAAAATACAGTTACTTTGGATACGAAAGTTTCTCAGAACTAGAAAAATCTAGCCTTTCTTAATTGATAAGCTAATAAGGCTCTTGGAAAGCTCTGTGATTAATATAATAATGAACTCTTTTTTGCCCTCTTTTATCTGTTCTAGGATTTTTCAGTTTTAGCTGATACTTTCATTAATTAAAGACAATTGTGTATTTGATAACTATAAAGGGAGTTCTTTGCTGTAGTGGTAGTCTCCTGGTCAGATTCAAAGCAGCTTCTTTTCCCTTGCTCTGTGTCCCCTGTTCATTTTGCTCCTTGACTTCCATGTCTGTCCCTTTCTGCTTCTTCTGCCATAGTTGTTTTCATTCCTTTTGTTGGAACCTCTTTTCTTTGTTGACAGTTTAAAATGTTGATTTTGCCAAGTTCCTGTTCACAGATTTCTTGCTTAGCGTTTCTCCTGAGTGTTTGGTTTTTGGATTGTGTGCTGTCATGATCACCTGCCAGTGGCGATGTTTTACTGTGCCCGTGTTTGGCCTTTTGCTGCAACTGCTCATTGAGTGCCTCACAAAATACTCAGCACAGTTCATCCGCTCTTCAAAATGTTTTTCTTTTCCAATATCAATTCATAAAATCATCCTCTGTCTATATATTCTGGGCTAAAATTTGTGAAACTTCTCAGTCGTTATTTTTCCTCTCCATCTCCTTAGCCCTTCCATGCTGTCTACTTGTGCCATCCTGTAACTTTATCTCTTGTTTTTCGTTTCTTACCTTACTGTCCCAATGTAGACATGCCTCGTTCCACCCATGTTATCCTATGTCTTGCCATGTTTTTCCTCCTTTGCTTTGTATCCTGCGATTCTAACATACAGACTGATTGTATTACTCTTGATTAAAATCCTTCACTACAAAACTTGTTTCCTGTGATACTCTACAGGTAGTTAGAAATGATTAGATGCACAGTTTTAACACAGATTACCTATAATCAAACCTTAGCTCTAATACCTCTTATTTGTGTGACCTGAAACCAGTTACATAATGTTTGTGTGTTCATTTTTGCCTCTTACAAATATGGACAGGGCCTGGCGTGATAGCGTAGTTGTTATGGTCCTTGCCTTGAACGCACCAGGATCCCATATGGGCACTGGTTCTAATCCCGGTGGCCCTGCTTTCCCATCCAGCTCCCTGCTTGTGGCCTGGGAAAGCAGTCGAGGATGGCCCAAATCCTTGGGACCCTGCACCCACGTGGGAGACCAGGAAGAGCTCCTGGCTCCTGGCTTTGGATGGGCTCAGTCTCAGCCGTTGTGGCCACTTGGGGAGTGAACAATCGGACAGAAGATCATCCTCTCGGTCTTTCCTCCTCTGTATATCTGCCTTTAAAAACAAAAGAAGAAATGAGAATTAATACGGACAATAGGAATAATCACCGCTGTGTTGTTTTGGGGAGAGAATAATATAATGTGGAAAGCACTAAGCCCAGTGCCTACCTCATAGTAAACACTCCTTGTATGTTGGCTGATAGATGCTGTCATATCCTGAAATATCAGTTTCATGAACACTGAAGCCTTGTTGTTTTGTGTGTAAGAATAGTTTCAACATGAACTTTGTAAGTCTGTTCAGACCGTGGACAGACACCAGTCTTTCCTACTCCAACCTTGAGCTTTCAGTTGCTGTACTGACTCAAGCATTCTGAGGTAGGAGACAATCCTTTGGATGTGGAAGAGAGCATTTGCAATTTTATTTTATTTTATTTTGAAAGATACATATTTTTATTGCAAAGTCAGATATATATAGAGAGGAGGAGGGAGGGAGAGGGGAAGATTTTCCTTCCTATGATTCACTCCCCAAGTGACTGCAATGGCCGGAGCTGAACCTATCCAAACCCAGGAGCTTCTTCTGGGTCTCCTATGTGGGTACAGGGTCCCAAGGCTTTGGGCCATCCTAGACTGCTTTCCCAGGCCACAAGCAGGGAGCTGGATGGGAAACAAGACGGCCAGGATTAGAATTGGCACCCATATGGGATCCCGGCGTATTCAAGGAAAGGACTTTAGCTGCTAGGCTACCGTGCTAGGCTTTGCAATTTTATTTCCATTTTAATCTTTATATTGAAAAAGTTTCATTATATATGATACATGTTTATATAGATGTAAAATATGTTTATACTAGTATTTCATCTGTGTGTATATTATAAAACATACCAAAATATTTTGTTTCGTTGTGCCAAATATATATTAAGTGAACATATGTATGCGTGCACATTTGTGCTTCTATAGATCATGTAATATTTATATATATTTTGCTATTTTTTGAGATTTATTTATTGGAAAAACAGAGTTAGAGACATAAAGTGAAATATAGAGAGCGATATTCATCCGCTGCTTCACTCCCCAAGCATCCACAATGGCCAGTGCTCAACCAACCCAAAGCCAGGAGCCAGTAACTTCCTCCAGGCCTCACACATAGGTGTAAGCCACCCAAGCACTTGATCCATCTTCTGCTGCTTTCCCAGGAATGTTATCATGGAGTTAGATTGGAAATGGAGCAGCTGGGATTAGAACCAGCACTCGCAATTGACAGTAACCTGCACGACGATAATACTGGCCCTTATGTATATTGTATATAAATATCCACATATATTTATAAAATATATATTACATACAAATATAGTGTATATAATATATAAAAAATTTATGCATATATTGTGAGGCATATGTATTTGTATTTGCCATTGAGACATACATTATAAACATGCATATAAAAATATATATTTATAAATACTAATGTTTATTAAATTACTAAATACATATTTATAAACTGGATAGTTTTATGTGTGAACAACTAAATATATCTTTAATTGGGAGATCTAGTGTGAGTTGGTAAGTAGGACCCATGGACCAAATTATGACTTCTACCTGTTTTTGAAAAGAAGCTTTATTGAAAGACAGCTATTTCTTTTAATTTACACATTGCAAGGTCTTCTTTCACAATACAGTGACAGAATTAATAGTTGCCACATAGATCTTAGAGCTGAAATATCTGTTTTCTAACCCTGTATAGAATATGCACTCTGTAGGATACATTTAGAGTTCCCTCCCAACAAGACTCCCTGTTCTCTCTCTTTCCACCCGCATGCTCTGTGTATTGGCTATCTAGAACTACCGTGTGTATACTTACTTGACGTTGAATTCAATGTTGTACTCGCATACTGTATGCTTTTTTACATCCCTAAATTAACATTTGAACTCCATAGCCTTTGCTTGGGGAAATTTTGTGTTGATTCTTTAAGGATAATCGTTTCCTTCCTCTTAGTTTCTGACCGAGATTTCAGTTAATTATTCCGTTACATTATTAGCATTTCTATAAATGCTCAGGCCGTTCAGTGTTTATAAAGCTGTTTAAATGCTTGTCTCTTTTATGTCTTTGTTAGAGTGCATAAACTTGATCGCTTTAACTATCTCTGACCTTAGGATATATTTTATGGATGATGTACACATGATTTGGTTGTGTTTTTTTTTTCCTCTCCTTCAGTTTTCTGCAAAGGAAACTTCTAGAGAAAACATGTTTATAAATTGATAATTTTATATTCCAATTATTATTTTATTTTTGAGGAAGAACTTCTTTGCTGTGGCTTGGCTGTGTTTCTAGAATGCGAACTCTGCGGGTGGCTTCATTGTCCGCCATTGTATTTGAAGAGCATGTGGAACACACAGCTAGTATTCCCTGGGGATTGAAATGCCTGGTCACCTAATTTCGTTCAGTGATCTGATTTTAGGTCATAGCCTTTCAGATTATTGGTGATCACACACACTCAGAAATCCATCAGTATCTCTTGTTGGTTATTTGACAAGAACATTTTGTTATGGAATTCTCTGAGACTTCACTCAGAGGGAGTGGTGTGGGTGAACATGTCTTCAGTGTTTTTGTTTTTCAGGTAATGTAAAAATGTGAGGAAAATTTAATATGTGTATGATTTTCCTGAAATACATCTACCAGGAGTCAGATAATTTATAATCTCTAAGTATAATTGGTAGCAATCAAAAACTTTGTGGCACTTGAAACGCTAGACTGTCAAAATCTGAAAAGATTGTAAAATGACAGCATCTATTGAATCATGTTGGCTAGACTGTTAAAGCAACAGGGCTCAGTGTCATTTGGAAGTATAGCTTCCTTTAGCTTAAGGACAACTATTGACCTTCATATTCTCTCCCTTAAGGAGTAGAGCGGGAAAAACAGGATATGCAGAAGCAGATGTCCGATTTCAGAGTGCAGCTGAACCTGAGTACCATGGCGTCTGAGTTAGAGGAGGTGAAGCGGTGCCTGGCGCGCAAGGACAAGGAGAAAGCGCACTTGTCAGCCCAAATCCAGGTGAGCGTGCTGTGCTCAGACCCTGCTGGGAAGAGCTCAGCTCTGTTCAAACTTCGTAAGGAACTGTAATATAAATATGTTGTTCTCTGAACTTTAAGTTTTGATAAGTAAGTAAATGTTAAGGAATAATTTGCTAAGATATAGACATTTCTGTGAATTCAGTTTTCTTGTATTTGGGTCCCATGGCTAGGGGCTTGGATTATTGCAGGGTGCAAGACAGAGATCACAGATGCAAGTAAGTGTGTGCTAATGAATAGTTTACCAACACATAAACATTTCTGGGGATTCAGTTTTCTTGTTTTGGGGTCCCTCAAGTTAGGGGCTTAGATTTGTCTCCTGTCTCAAAGTGAAATCCTTGTCTATTATTAAGCTACAGGATATTTTCCATTGTAAGCCTTTCCTTCGCACGAAACTTTTCTTCTGTAAGAGCGACAACAGTGAATTATCATTTATTTTGGGGGGTGGAACGGGCAGAAACCATAGTGAAAGGGAAACTTTGGATGCTTTTATTGGAACTGCAGAGGTTTTCAAATCCCGGCTTGTTCGGCATCAGTTAGTGTTGTCCCGAGTGGATACGGAGACCATAAACGGAACTGGGCAGCTTGTATTTCCGCTTGCCTTTTAGCCAGCCTAGATGAGGTCATTATCAGAATTTATTAAAAATCAAAGGACAGGACCTCATAAAAGGAAATGGCTTAATGCCAATATGATTATGCAAATTGGATCAAATATGGGTGACACATTAACAAAATAGATATGTATCAATGTGCCCCTGTATCTGTTTTAACTGTAATAAATTTGAACATTTGAAAGTTTTTCAAAATTAAAATGAAAGGTTCAAAATCAAAATGAAAGGTATAAAATTAGCGTAAAGCACCTAAGTTAACGTAACCCAGAGGAAATATGAATGTTACCGCAGCCTAAGTTTCTCTTTCATCTTATCAGCATGTCAATAGATAATATCTTTTAGACTTGCTTCAGGATTCATCTTATAAAGGTAATGAAATACAGGCATACTCCTCATAAAACCCTTTAGGTGTTTAGTAAATACTTAGAATAGCCGTGGTGCAGAAGTAATTATATCCTTTTAAGTTCTGTTTCATGGGTATTATCTTAGTGCTTGATCCTGCTGATGAAAGTACTAAATATGACTATTTTGCTGAAGTTAAGTCTTTTTTTTTTAAAGTTATGCTAATGCGTATTAAAGAGAGAAAAACCTGTTTGCCAGCTGTTCATGTTATCTGTTGATTCTCTGTCTCTTCGTTTCTTATCTTCCCTTCCTTCCCATTGTTTGCTCTCACTTGACCACTTTTGGTATACAGTGGAAAGAAGAAAACTGTTTCAGATATATGGGCAGTGAAACAGTTTGCGGGAGAAGCCTAGTATGGCTCACATTCAAGAAGCTTGCTTATCTCCCTGTTCTAACTTAATAGCCCTGTCACATTGTCCCTGAAGTTAGGGAAGAGTTTGTGTTGTCTTGAATCAATTTGGACTCATTGTACAGGATTTGAATATGAAAAACAGTTGGAGAGAGAGGATTTTAATTACACATCCAATGTTAGGGTGAGTTCACTTATGTCCCAGGCACTGTTCTAGATGCTGAGCAAAAATCCTGTCACTTTGCTTTCTGTTGCAGTTGATATTGTGTAATTGATGCAGAAACTTTTGTCTCACTCCTAAGGGCAAATTTCTTTTGTACAAACAAAAATTTTTCCCCACGTGCTATTAAAAACAAAAAGGCAGCATTCATCCCTGGTAGATATTGCCTTTAACTAGGTGCGTTTGTTCATGTGGGAGAGCGTGAGCTTTAGTTCACAGATCAACTCTCCAGCTGCCCCCGGCAGCCAGGCTGAAGCTGGGAACCAGAAACTGGAGGAGAAATGGAGCCAAAGCTCAACCCTCAGCCCTCTGAGGTGGACTGTGGGTGGGGAGCCGCTACACTGACTGGCTGTCGTGAATCAATTTGACTGCTTCCTATTTTCTTATTGTTATAAGTAAAATAGCCAGGGCCTGATGGGATTGCTCAATTGGCTAACTCATTACAAGTGATGGGATCCCGTATGGACACCGGATTGTGTCCAGCCTGCTCTACTTCTCATCTAGCTTCCTCCATATGTTCTGGCAAAACAGTGGAAGATGGCCCAAAGTCTTGGGACCCTGAACCACATGGGAGACGCGGAAGAAGCTTCTGGCCATTGTAGCCATGTGGGAAGTGAACCAGTAAAGGAAGAACTTTTAACCTATCTCTACTTTTCTGTAAATCTGTGTTTCCAATAAAATATAAGAAAAGTTTTTTAAAAAAGATTAAAATTTTAAAAATAAAATAATGGTGTGTATATCAGCATTGCCACAAATATAGTTTTGTGAAACTTTATCTTATACCTTTGACCAGTGGTAAGAGTGTTGTACTGGGGCCAGTACTGGGGCAAAGCAAGTGGGGCCACTGCCTGTAGTAGTGTCATCCCATATGAACACCTGAATCTCTGCTGTTATACTTCAAATCCAGTTTGTCCCTAGGAAAGTAGTGGAAGATGGCCCAAGAGGCAGGGACTCTGCACCCATGCGGGAGCCCTGGAGGAGGCTTCTGCCTTCCGGCTTCGGACTGGCCAGGCTCTGGCTGCTATGGCCAGTTAGGGAATGGACCAGCAGTTAGAGAACCTCTTTCTGTCCTCCCACTCCTGCCCTGTAATTCTGCTTTCAACTAAATAGCAATAAATCTGTACAAAAAAAGATATTACTGTAGTTTTATGAACTGGTTACTTAAAAACTTGTTGTGTATATGAGTGAAAAAAAGTTAAAATTTCAAAAAAATAGCAGCTTGATTAGGTATGTATCGGTTTTAGATGTGGTGGCACTCCCGAGTATGCCTTGTTTTTTCCTATGTTGTAGAGACCTTTACTTAGAGTGTTTCCTAGTGCAGAGTTTGTAAAAGCAACAGATTGGAAATTGCTCAGAATTTTCTTGAAGTTGAACTGATTATGGTTAAATTTCTGGCTTCCTTTCAGAAAGTGTCAGATGAAGTATGAGGCCATTGCCATATACATTCTGTGAAAAATGAAGAGTTGCTTTATAGACATTATTAATTTTTAAATTGCGTGAAAATGAGATTATTGGTCATGTCCAAGAATGGTTGCTGTAGTAATTCTTTTTATTTGTTTTGTCATCTTTATTTTTTTTTAAAAGATCTATTTTATTTATCTATTTTATTCCTTAAAGATTTATTTAGTTATTTGAAAGGCAGAGTGACAGAGGAGAGAGAAATCTTTTGTCTGTTGGTTCACTCCCCAAATGACTCCAGGCCAGTTGTAAGCCAGGAGCCAGGAACTTCAGCCATGTCTCCGACGCAGGTGCAGGGGCCCAAGTGTTTAGGCTATCTTCCACTTTGTTTCCCTGTTGCATTAGCAGAGAGGTGGATTAGAAGTGGGGGAGCTGGGATTCCAGCTGGTACTGACATAGGAAACTGGAATTGCAGACAACTGTGGCAGACACTGGCTCCATATCTTTATTTTTAAGCTAAATTCTGGCGACTCTTGTTTAGAACTTACTATATAATCTTAACAGATAATTCATTTCCACCCCCCCCCCCAAAAAAAAAACCTTTCTGATTTCTGTCCTTTTTTTTGGGGGGGGGGGCTTTATTCCAATTGTTCTGTTTCTGTATTATCTTTCTGTAGAGTCCCAAACTGTGCTCCTTGAAACCTCGGAGTTATACTAGCCTTAAATGACTTCTTTTTGTGTTCATCATTAAGATTATTGTGGCATCTTAATCATACTGTCTTAAAGTAATCTTGGTATGTCTTTTAGATTTAAATAGTTAACAATAAAATTGCAAAAGAGCAGCTGGAGAGAACCAGCTGCCCTGTTACCAAGACAAACTTGACTCTTACGTCATGTTTTACTATTATGTCCTCACATGTGAAAGCTTGTGCTCTCTGTGTCCTAGAGTTAATGTGACCCTGGAACATGGCTCATGATAGTAAAACCCCAAGACAGCAGTATTGGAGCATCGCTTGTGGAATTAGCTACAGGCCTGCTGAATGGATACTGAAACACTATTTTCTTGTGCATATGGCTAGTCTCCCATTTTTAAAATACTTAGGTTTTAGAATTAGTAACCAAATCTTGGTGGAAGCAGAAACATAGAGTCATTTCGTGTAAAGAGCTGCTTGTGCACCTCTGTGTGATACTCTGCTTATTTACTCCCTGGTTGGTCCAACAGCCTTTCCCAGTGCTTACACTCTGAGCTGCAGTCTCACTTTTGCTTTTTCTTCTAATGTGTTGTTGTGCACAGACTTGGCTGTTGGCATTGAGATTATCATTCTAATTGGGGCCTTCTGGGAGCCACCAAGGTATGAATTAAAGGCATCTGTCCTGTTTTGGATACTAAGTGAACATGGGTTAAAAACCAAGCATTCTCTATCACCCAATGTTCCTGCACAATGTCTTCTCTGTAGTAGGTACTTACGTAATATGGTAATTATCTTTATTTAAAATTTTTATTTTTTGATGATTTTTACCTAGTTGATTAGGGTGATAAGGGTCAAGGGTTACAGGAAAGTGGATGGGATCACCTTTTCCAAATTCTCTTTTTTTCCTTCCTGTATCTGGGGGAAGGGGGAAGATTAGGAGAGAAGCCATACCCAGCCTCCCAAACGCCTCTGTGCCCTGGGTCCAGCCACCCCACACCCCAGGGTCCCTAATGCTCTGAGGTTCCTGCTCAAGAGGTTTTGTTAGTTCAACAGTTCTGAATTACTGTTGATCTCGCCTCTCCAAGCACGATGAAATCTCTCCAGAATTCACTGTTGGTATCGTCCACCTTAGAGTCTCCATTTGCCCAGATTCACTGCCAACACTTGGCTGGGGTAGTTGATCGATTTGTTCTGTCCTTTGTCTTCTGTTGTGGTACCAGGTATCCTCTGCAGACTCCAGTGTACTTCCATGTTCTTCATGTGCATCTGGATATACTGTCCACTGCTCTGTCTAGATCACTGAGGAGGCCCAATTCTGAACCATGCACTCCTTGATCAGACCATGCAACCTGCAATTCTCTCCATGGTTGGGATTCTGAGTCCAGTGATTCAGTTGGGGGGATTCCCAAAGAAACCTCATCTGAGGTGATCCCAGACCTGATTCTTGTGTGTGCCTGACAATACAGGGTCTGACACAGTCTGTGAAACCCATTGCCAGTTGACGCTGTGGCTGCCCACAAGCCATGAATTTGCCCAGCGCTTGGCAGCAGTGGCTGGGGCTACGGTCTCAAGCATTGAGTCCCACCTGGCTCAGATGTTCCCAGCAGTTGCCACGCTGCCAGGTGGTCTGTCCATCCAAGCCCTGAGGACAAACTCACCTGGCCCCCTCACTAAGATAGCTGTGGTGGGTGGAGCCAGGGAATCTGTGCTGTCGAATTCCTCTCACAGTGTATTTGATGTGAAGGGAGAAAACTCTCAGGACCATGAAAGTCCTGGTTTGTCCACTGCTTGCCAGCGGTGGATGGGGCTAGAGCCCCATGCATTGAATCTGACCTGGCTCTGATGCCCTTGGCAACCACCACGCTGCTGGGAGATCCATCCATCCAAGCCCGAGGACAAACTCACCTTGCCCCCCATATGCTAATTATTTGAAAAAAATTGTTTATTATTGCCATCTACCTGAGAGAGAGAACAGTGGAGAGAGAGATTTTCCATAGGCTGGTGCACTTCCCAAATGCCCATAATGGCCAGGACCAGGTCAGGGTAAAGCCAGGGTCAGGAACTCCTTCGGTGCCTCCCACATGGGTGGCAGGACTCCAAGTACATGGGCTGTCACCTGTTGTCAGGGGACCTTTACTTTGTCTCACTATTTGTATTGTTGATCCAGGATATATATTTTAAACTGTTGTTTTACACTGGGGGAAAAAAGAGTACAAATTGCTCCTAGAAACCCAAATGGAAGGAAACAACATTTATTTTGCATAATTTACTTTTCAAATTGTATCTAAGACCTTAAATCTGTGTATGCATAGGAAATCCTAAGTGCATTTTCTCCTTTTTCTAAACTCAATTTGAACCTCATTAACCTTGATAGGCTATTTGTATTCATAAGATTTGCAAGCCTCCTTGATCACCAATTCCCCCTGATTTAGTCTCTGCCTCCATGTTCCATCAATTTACTCTTCTTGTAAAAAATGTTTTTTGACTTTTAAATTCAACAAACTTCAAAGAGCGGAAAAAAGGCATCCAAAGTTCTGAACATAATTTAGAGTAAATGTGATAATTGAGTGACGGCTAACATGATTAATTTATTAGTGGAAACTTCTGAAAGAGAGAAGATAATAGAAATGACGATAAGAATAACTTTTAAAAATGTATTTATTGAAGAAGATATCTTGGAATGGCAAGAGATCCTCCATCAATGGGCCAGGAGTTGTATCTGGATCACACAGATATCTATCTCATAAAGGTGTCAGATGCCCAAATACTTGCTTTTCTCAGACCATTAGCAGGGGGCTGGGTTGGAAATGGAGCAGCCAGGGTTGCAGGTGGCAGCTTTACCTGATTTGCCACAGTGCTGGCCTCATCAGCTGCCTTTTTAAAAAGGATTTATTTATTTATTTGCTTATTGGTAATGCATATTTGCAGAGAGGAGGTGAGAGAGGAAGAAAGATCTTCCATCCACTGGTTCACTCCCCATGACCGCAATGGCCTGAACTGAGCCAATCAGGAGCCAGAGCTTACTCGGAGTCTCCCATGCAGGTGCAGGGTCCCAAGGCTTTGTATCATCCTTTACTGCTCTTCCAGGCCACAAGCCATGGAGCTTGGTGGGAATGGAACAACTGGGACATCTGGCTGAGCTTGAGCCAGATCTAGGAGCTGAAAATTCAGTGCAGGTGTCCCAGTTATGTGGCAGAAACCCAATTAACTTGGAGCATCTTTGCTGCTGCCTGTGGGAGCATTAGCACCCAGCTGGGCCCGGGTGCTGGAGTGGAGTATCAAGCCCAGATACTCTGATAAGGAATGTTGGAGTTTTAGCACCTCTAGGCTAAATGCCTGTCTCTTAAGCAAATATCCAGATTAAATGATAAAGAAAATAAATATTGTCAGTACAGTTTTCTTTAAGAGCCTGAAATCATTGAGCTCTTACACTAGCAAAGTTTCCTCTGACATTCTAGCAGATCATGAGTGCATATGTTCTCTCTATTCTGATTTTTTTTAGTAAAAGCAATGGTTAGCATAGTTGCCGTGTAAGTAAACATCCTAAAACTGAATAAGTTTTAGACTTCCTGGAACATTTAGCTTAAATCTCAGGTCACTCATCCATATGAGAATATAGGAGTTCTAGCAGTTGAGAAGACATGTAGTTTTTCCAGTTTATGTAAATTATGAATATGTCCATAAAAGCAGAAAGTAGAAATAAATGGAATGTCTTTCATTAATATATTACTAGCATTTGTAGAAATTAATAATTTGAGTGTGACTAATAAAATAATAGCTTAGGAATAAAATTAATTTTAAGTTTCTTTTTTTGGGTGGGGGGAAACCATAGTATTTTTGCACACATTTTTATCTATGAGTTAAATAAGTTGGAATTCTCTGTGCCATGTATGTGTGTGTATTTGAGAGAGTGGATGACTTAGAGAAGGAGAAGCAATGTAGATTTTGCATAAAATAAAAATTATCAAATTATATATATAATGTTTATAAGGAAATTATGAAGACAAACCTTTGAAAATATTGAAAGATTTTATTTTGAAAAATGGGTCTTATGAAACAAAAGGAGGTATTCTTACAATATCAGAGTAATTGATGCTTTTTCATGTCTTCACTATCACATACCATTAAAATGGCATTGGTGTTGTATAATAAGAAAATTGTAACCATTCGTACATTATTCCTGTAATCCTCATGGTTACCTTATCTTTAGAGTGACTTTCATTTCACAGCACCTCATTTTAAATAGCAAATTAATTTTTTAATGACATTTGGTTTTTGGCAAATTTGTACATGTATATAAAAAGAAATGAGTTTATATTCTGTGTTAATAGTAAATGACAGCAGATCCATTATGGTCTTCAAAATGCTTCAATAGTACAGATTATCTTTGTGTAAAATAAAGCTAATTTATTTACATGAACTGAGAAAACATTCTTTTCCTTTTTTTTTTAAAAAGTCTCACACCAGGAACATTAATGCGTTCTTCAAATGCACATGCATTTGACATCCTGGGGTTGAAAATGGGTTTGTATCTTACAGGGTATGGTTTGGGGGGAATTTACAATGAATTGTTAGACACTAGTTGGCTCTTCCTGGGAGAAGATGAACATTTAAAAGTTCAGAGTTGGAGCAACTTCTGTTTTATGAAGTGGTTGGTTTTAGGTAGAAAAGGGTCATACCGAGGACAGATTTAGAAAGATCTGAAGGATACATGATCAAAATGCTTGGGAGTGTCAGCTGTGTGTAGGCAGCAAGGGTTGAGGGTTCGAAGATTTTGCTGAGGAAGCAAATGGAGAGAGGTTGTTCTGACAGTTACCACTCCCCCCCCCCCCGCCCCGCCATGAAATGTTTTCTGATTGGCAAACAGAGCAATGCTTATGATGATTTGATAGCCCTTCGGAGAGGAGGAGCCCTGGTAAATATCCCACACTTTTTCATCTTGTGTGCCTGAGGAACCAGGACTCACGAGTACTGGAGAACTGAAAGTGTACTTAGCACTCTGCAGTGAGTGTCTCATTGTGACATCTCTCTCACTTTCTATTTTGTTGTTGGCTGTCCCGATTTCCTTATCTTAGCTGTCCATCAAAGCGTAAGTATGTCTGTTTTTGAGGAATAGATATCATTCAGAGCTTCGTATTAGCTCTGTAATTTTTTATACTGTGTTTAGCAGGCGATTGAACCTTAAGCATCACAGGAACCAAAGTTCTCTTAAAAACAACAGAAAAAAATGCGCAGTACAAGTAGACATATTGATACAGTTGAAGCTGTCAGAAATCACCTCTGAAACAATGTTTATTAATCAGAAATTAGTATAAGCAAAAGGGGGCAGGACAAGCAGGAGGCAGAATATGAACTCAAAGCCAAAATGAATTAATTCAAAGAATTCATTTAGAGAGGGGAGCCAACTGCCAAGACATATGCAGGACGAACACGTGGCAGAGAGCTCAGTCTCGGGGTTAGGAGTCTGCAAGTGAGGGCAGGCAGTAAATGGAGCTGACCTGGCGTGTTCAAGCTTTTTCTAGGCTTGTCAACCTCATGGGCATTCTTCTCTGTTCTTTGCAGGTCGGTGAGTTGGAAAAAACTGCAGAGGGTAGAGTGGGGGAAGAATACAGGATGCAGGATTGAGCTTGGTTGAGTTGAGAAAGAATGCAGGGGCCAGGTGGGAGTTTGCATCTGCTTCAAGGGATGGAGCTGTTCTGGTTCAGAAGCTGGTGTCCTTGCTCCTTTAATTAAATAATCGAATATTTAATTGTATCATCCAAGAGAGAATTATAACAAAAGAATCAACTGAAATCATACAACTAAGTTACGTAATATCTGAAATTAAGAGCTAAATAGATAGTTGGGGTTTAAATAAGGCATTTTTTTTTTCTGATCACCTGAAGGAATTTCATGAGAAGTTCTGTGTCTGCTTAGGTTATATCATTTGGTGTGTAGTTGTGTTTTTTTTTTTTTTTTTTTTTTAGTGAGATTTATTTATTTTTCTGGCAAGGCAGATTCTTGCAGAGTGAAGGGAGACACAGGAAGATTCTTCTGTCTGTTGGTTCACACCCCAAATGACTTCAATGGCCAGAGCCAAGCCCACCCGCAGCCAGCATTCAGGAGCCTTTTCCAGGTCTCCCATGCAGGGTCCCAAGGCTTTGGACCATCCACCACTGCCTTCCCAGGCCACAGACAGGGAGCTGGAAGGGAAGTAGAGCAATTGAGACACTAATTGAAGCCCAATGTGAGGTGCCGGTGCTTACAGGTGAAGGATCTTCCAACTGAACCATCTCGCCACTCCTAGTGTGTAGTTTCATTTCTAATTTTTCAAAAAGATTTATTTATATTTATTGGAAAGTCAGATTTGCAGAGAGGGGCGATACAGAGAGAAAGATCATTTATCCTTTGGTTCACTCCCCAAGTGGCTACAATGGCCAGAGCAGAACCTATCCGAAGCCAGGAGCCAGGAACTTCCTCCAGGGTCTTCCACTTGGATTCAGGGCCGCAAAGCCTTGGGCTGTCCACCACTGCTTTCCCAGGCCACAGTCAGGGAACTGGATGAGAAATGGAACAGCCAGAATAAGAACTGGAACCCATATGGGATCCTGGTGCATACAGGTCAAGGTTTTTAGCCACTAGGCTATTGCACTGGGCCTCCTACTACAATTTTTATGGGCACACATATCCTGAGACATGCTGGAATATTTTACTGAAAGATGGGCCAAAGAGATATCTCCCATAGTCATCCCTTTATTATTTGTTTACTACAGTCAAAAAATGATCATTAGTTTTAGTGTTGTTTGGTATTTATTTTTGTTAAAGATTAATTTATTTGAAAGGTAGAGTCATAGTTAGGGAAGAAAGAGAGCTAGAGAGAGAAATCAATCTTCCATTCATTGGTTCTTGCAGAAATAGGTGCAGCAGCTTCAGTTGGACCATTTTGAAGCCAGGAGCTGGGAAGTTACGCTGAGTCTCCCATTTGTGTACAGGAGTTCAAGTCCTTGGAACATTTCCCATTGCCTTCCCAGGTCTATTAGCAGGGAACTGGATTGGAAGTGGAACAGCTGGGGCTTGAACCGGCATCCACATGGGATACCAGCATTGTAGATGATGACTCGTATTCCTTACTCCACAGTATTAGCCCTGGCTTCGGTACTTATTTTTAATAAAAAAAGAAGTAATTCCTTGTCTCTGGGCTCCTGTCTTAATATCTGTTTTTTCCTTATTTCTGAAGTTGATTTCTTCCAAACACACAAGCTTATTATGTGATAGATAATGTAATTGACCTTCTTGAATAAAAGTAAAATGTTTTTTTTAATTTTATAATGATATAAAGTAATAATATTAGGTCTTATGATGAATTTAGGTTTTCTTCCTTACTGCATGCATGTCATATAATTAGGAATAAGATAACTTTTCTTTTGTCAGGTTGTTTCTGCTGCCACATCATGTTGGTAAACATATAGGGTCTGTCTTGCACTAGTGCCTATTTGATCTGTTGCCTTTACCTAAGTCAGTCCACAATAGCAACCTGCTTAAAGCAGAACAGTTCTGTATATTTATTTTTTTCCCCAAATAGCCTATTTTGGCTAAATATCAGAGTTTCAGTAACGAAGCACAGAAGTGCAATGAGATGTGCCTTTCAGGGTCAGAATTGCCCCGTTGTGCTGTGGGGGCCCAGCTGCTGCTCGTAGGTCTTCTTGGATTTTAAGGGAAGCATTCTGTAAAAATGTGCATTTAAAATCATCCATGTATTGAACATTATGGCTAATGAAACAAGTTAATATTTTATTTCTTCCCTAGAAGATGAAGGCATTAATTGATTGAACATTATTTTTTATACTTTGCTGAAGCTTATTATCATGTTTCATTACAATGTACAAGTAGTTATGTGAAACGGTACGTTCTCATAGGATTTGTGGAGAAATAATTATTTTTTAACCACTAAGATTGAGAAACATATTATTTGAGATTAATGTCCCTTGTGAATCTGTACTTTAAAGAAAATGATAACAGTATATGTAATCCAAGTTGCTTTGATAAGGTAGTGCGATGACCTCTACTGTGCCATGTGTCTATGGGTCACTTGTTAAAATATAAATCTTTTTTAAACATTGTTGGTGATGTGTTTGCTTGGGTTTAAAAAAATAACAAACACTTTAAATATGTATTTTATTCTCAACAAATTGCTGCTTAAAAATATTTTAAATACTGTGGCCTCAATGAGTAATGGCTTAATTTAGCTCCCTAGGTATAGTATGGGAAACCGTATTTGTTTGGATTGATCTGAGTTGTTTTATTCAGTGACTGGCCTTAGTTCTGACTGTGAAAAAGTGATTGGTTATCCTCTCAGCATCAGTTCATAAAACATCTAAATTATACCACAAGGAAGGAGTTCCACAGGACACGCAAGTATGTGCCAGGCTGATGTCCCAGAGGATCTGAGTAGATTTCATGTCTTAATTATGAAGCTAAGAATTTCAGGTGAAATTCTATTAAATCATTTAGTTCCTTTGTTTATTCAGTGAAGGTAAATTTTTAAAAATATATTTATTCTTATTGCAAAAGCAGATCAGATTTATGGAGAGGAAATACAGAATGATCTTGCATTACTGTCTAAATGGCTGCTACAGTCTCAGGTGAGCCAATTGGAGCCAGGAGCCTGTTTTGGGTCTGTCACACAGCTGCAGGGGCCCAAGGCTTTGGGCCATCCCCTACTGCTTTCCCAGGCTGTAATTAGGGAGCTGGATTGGGAAGTAGAGCAAGTGGGATATGAATTGGAGCCCATATGGAATCCTGGCTATTGCAAGGTGAGCATTTAGCCATTGAGCCATCATCCTGGGCCCAAAGGTAAGATTTTATATTATCGAGTAGGATTTAATGCTTCCTAGCTTGCCATCTGCTCCTCCTCCTGCACATGTTTGGTCATCTACCTCTGTCTTCGGATACCAGGACAAGGAGCAGACTGTGAACCTCCAAAGCCAGGGGCAAATAGTGACCATTTTCTTCGTAAGTTAGCTTCCTTTAGGTAATTTTCCTTGTAGTGATAAAAATCTCACTAGTCCAGAGAATCTCTGCATTAACACAAAGGTAGAGAATGATACTAGGACAACATAACTTAGATGTGTCTGTGATCTTGCTGGAGAGTAGCAAAAAGCCAAAATTGGCAAAAATCTTCCCTGATTCACTTTTGTATTCTATCTGTCCGGGCTTGCACTTCCCAAGACCAAGCTCCGGGAGTGCTGAATGGAGCTTTGCACTCTCCAGGGTGGCTCATGGGCTGTGGGTGGTCATCCAGGCTGGTTGCCATTGAATCCCATGCAGCAGTGCTGGTGGTGGTGAGCACTGTGCCACATTCCTGTCCACGGCTGTTACTCAGGGAATGTTGGTACCATTCATTTTATTCCGAATGTTACATATATAAATGCGTGTTTATACATCAATGAAGTTATTTTCAAGCACACTTTCTTTTTATTGAGAAATATACAATTTTATTGTTAAAAAAACTCCCATCTATTTATTAACCATATTGAAGTAGTTTACTTTGATGACTAAAAGGATTCTTTTTGGTTAAAAAATGAGTCATTAATTCATAATTCTATAAATTCGAATAGTTGAAAAAATGAGTTTGGATGTGAATATTCAAAGCTTTTAAAATTTATGATTTCTGATTTTTATTTGCAGACAGAATAGTCTGAAGTTTATCTTAGCTTGCTTCACATAATTTTTCTTTTCTGCTTTCAAGATGTATTTTTGTTTGAGAAAATATTTTTAAAGCTTCCCATACCGTTTAGTTTAGTTAACATGAAATAGTATGTAAGTTCAATTTATTGATCATTTGGAATCTTTCCAATTTTTTAATGTACTGAAAGAGAATCTAGCTTCAGTAAATAAGATTTGTAAAGATAATTTTAATATGTTTTGCTATAGCTGGCCATTTTCCTTTAGAATTTGGGGTTTTTCTTCCCATTTTGTATAATCTTTCTTGTGCTCATCAGTATTTTGATTTTGTCTCTTCTTTCGGGAGGTCACTTTTGGGCAGGTGTTTGTATCTAATCTATTCTCAGAGTCAGTATTAGAGGTAATGAATTTGGGTGTATTGTCTCTGACAGTGTACCATGAAATACAGTTACCAGAAGAAATGAACGGAGATGTAGTCAGTGAGATACTTGTGTGCAGTGGATTGGTTACAAAGCATTATTACTGTGGAACCCTTGAAAAGAGCTGTTTTATTCATGCCTATGTTTGCAACATCATTTATGTTTCAGTGTGTCATTTTTAGCCTTTCAGATAATTGCTGCTTTTCATTGTATTGGCCTTCTAGAAACTGTATTATGAAACAGATCACTCTGATTTGTGTGATTTTATATGATAATTACTATAATTAATAAATGTGCTCTTACCAAGAATCCGTAACTACAATATTTAGATGAACTTGTCATTGATACAAAAATGTAAAAGCTCTCTCTAAAAATAAAAAAAATTATTCTTTATGTTCTATAAAATGAGTTATAATATAAACTTCCACATTTGTGAATGTAAATATCAAGTTGTGTTCATGGTGTCATTCACTTGATGTATCTGTAACTGGCAGGCTAGCTATTATAAACAGTAAAATAGAAACCTGTTAATTATATTGCGTTAGAATTTAGAATGGGCTTTCTTAGATATAATGAAATTCAGTGGAAAACAGATCAAATTGAACAGTTACTTTTGGGTTTCTTTTTTTCAGTGATCGAAGCTTTTTAAGTGATTGTGTTTCCATTACAAAGATCTCTACTGTCGATATGGTCCTTTTCAGGTGTTGTTGAATCAAATTGGTTTGACTACTTTGAACAGTTACTTTCTTTTTTTTTTAAAGATTTTATTGTTATTGGAAAGCCGGATATACACAGAGGAGGAGAGACAGAGAGGAAGATCTTCCATCCGATGTTTTACTCCCCAAGTGAGCTGCAACGGCCGGTACGCGCCGATCTGATGCCGGGACCAGAACCTCTTCTGGGTCTCCCACGCAGGTGTAGTGTCCCAAAGCTTTGGGCCATCCTCGACTGCTTTCCCAGGCCACAAGCAGGGAGCTGGATGGGAAGTGGAGCTGCCGGGATTAGAACCGGCGCCCATATGGGATCCCGGGGCTTTCAAGGCGAGGACCCTAGCCGCTAGGCCACGCCGCCGGGCCCGAACAGTTACTTTTTAAATATAAATATTTGGGAGTGGTATCATGTCAGTCACATTTAGTTACTAATATTTGATGTTTTTCTTGTTCTCATGTCAAGCCCTTTCCCCACTGGCACCAGTGATAAGGCCAGTTTTATTATGAAAGAGGACACTCAAGGAAAAAGAGATCACACAAGAGCTAGGTGCACTCCCTGCTTTAGTTGGGAGTAGAATTCTCAGATTTTGGGTTTGAGCATTCATTTTGTTTTCTAGATTTCTTTTCCCTACTACCTCCACTGTTGCTGTCTCTTTGTAGCAACTGTTTAGGTGTTGAAATGTCATTTTAATTTTTTTCTTCTTATATTCAGCTGATGTTAGCTCACACTGAAAGTGGATTTGGGAACCCAACCCAGGTCTCCCATGTGCATGATGGAGACCCAGCTCTGTGATGGGAGATCACCCTTGGATCTCTACCTGCCTAGCCCATATGGGAGGCCATAGGCATATGGCACACTGTGCCCTTGGCTAACAGAGCCCAACATGGCCTGTTCACAGGAGCCATGGGCCCCACCCCAAGTCTGTTCCCTACTCTGCTAGGACTTCTTTTGTAAACAACTCTAGGAAGTCAAACGTTACATTCATCCTGCTTTAAGGAGCCTGTCCTGAGATACAATTTCCTGTGCTGCTTATGCTTCCTGAGCTTTAACTTCATTGGAGGGTCTAGAAGAGATAGACGATCTGTCAGCCAATCACAATGTTATACTGTTGGGACCGCCCTTCTGCTGGCCCTCTTCTCCTATATAAGCTTGTGACTTCTCTCAAATAAACGCACATTCTTCATCACCAGTTTGTCTCCAGTGTTTCTGCTGCAGAAGAGCATTGTCTGCTCATCCTTTGGTGGTCTCGGGACCTGAGACTGTGAGCCACCTCTGCTAGTCTCCCAGGCTGCACAGCAGCAGTGAGCAGTGATCAGGAACTGAGACATGATTTGGAAAATAGACCTTGTAAGGACTGTGGATTCCTTAACCTGTATCCCAGTTATTAGGTGGCATGCCTGCTCTGGAAAATGCTGTATGTGTAGGCTTACCAATTCTTCCTCATGGGTGTGAGAAATGCAATAAAAATATTATAGACTTTTATATGCTGGGCAGAACTGATTGATGTGTTTTATCAATTTGCTTCATTGTTCTCTTACTTTGAGCAGTCTTTCCATTTTGCAATTTCAAGTTGATAAATGCCATTTTTCTGATGAATGTGCCTGATTATGACCTTCAGTGTGTGATGGGAGTTGCATTTTTATGGGGAGTTTAATTCGTGCGATTGCTTTTGCTATTGCTTCTTACAAGACCTCTCTTTTCATTTTCTCTCATGTCTTATTCATCTGAGTGGCAAGTGTAGTTTTCTGGGAATGTGAATTAGAGCAGGAGCTAGTGATCAGAGCCGATGATTTTTAAAGGGAGTTAGTTCTTTTTTAACATCTTCAAAATGCATTGTTTTACAGGAATTGCATAGTTTTTTGCTTTTTGAATTCTTTATGCCTCATTGGCTTGTATTTCCTTCTCCCTGTTCTTCAGCCACTTGCTGCACAGAAACAAGCTGGCAGAGTAGTCCAGCCTGTTTGCAAGGCAGACTTTGTCTGGAATTCACAAACTGGAAGGATAAATAGTTTCCTGCATTGGTATACAACTTTCTGTAAATGATGGTAAGGATAACCCGCTGTGTTTAGACCATGCAAATGATCCAGTTTGTGTTGAACACCTGTTTGCGATCTGGGAGAATGGAATTTTGGTACATACTAGACAGACAGTATCTAAACGACCAGTCTCCAATTAAAACCTTGAGCATCAAGTCTCTAATGAGCTTTTCTGATAGACAATATTTTATACAGGGGCAACTGCGTAAATTCCCTAGGAGAAATCTTTTGATGCTTGCTCCAGTCTCCAATGGGTGTAATTACTTGCTTTTCCTTTAAAATTGCTATAGGCTTATTTTTTCAAATTTAATTTTAAGAAATTTATTAATGTATTTGAATTTCAAGGTCATAGCAAACATATGATTACTACAATATAGTTTACATTAATTATATTAATGTGATATTAATGTAGAGAATATAGTCCATAGATATAATTCTAAGATTTTATTTCTTTTTTCTTTTCTCCCCTTCATTTAGTAATTTTTGAGATAACATTCGTAGATAAAGGGTTCAAGAAATAAAAAGTAGAATGTTGCACTTCAGCTGGAATGTAGGCGAATCATTAAGCAATAAAAATGAAGATTTCAGTCTCAGACATATAAATTTTAAAATAGTCACAATCATGTGAACTATGGTAGTATATCATTTTGAGTCATTAGTTCAACAACGATAAAGAACCAATTTAACAAAAGTATGTAGAAATTCTGATGCACAGAGGCATTTCTTTTTAAAGTTTTTTTTTTTCTTTTAAAATTTTTGGTCCCACCTATAAGGGAGCATGTGTAGTGGGTTTTTTGTTTGTTTTTTAGTGTCAGGTTACTTTGAATCAATATAATGTCTTCCAGTTGCATCCATTTTTCTGCATATAGTAGATTTTCATTCTGGTTTTTTAATAACTGAGTAATATTCCGTGTGTATGTTTGTTTATCCTTTCTTCTGATGATGGACACCTTTGGTGAGACCATATTTTTGGCTGTTGCAAACAGTGCTAATTTAAACATGGTGGTGCAGGTATGTGTTCTGATGTGTTTGTGATTTGGGTTTCCTGATGGTTTGGTGATGTTGAGAGTTTTTCATATATTTGTTGGTTCCTTGTGTTTCTTGTTTTAAGAACTGTCTGTTGAGGTCCTTTGCCTTTTTTCTTAACTTGACTGATTGCTTTTTTTTTTTTTTTAGATTTATTCATTTTATTACAGCCAGATATACACAGAGGAGGAGAGACAGAGAGGAAGATCTTCCATCCGATGTTTCACTCCCCAAGTGCGCCGCAATGGGCCGATGCGCGCTGATCCGATGCCGGGAACCTGGAACCTCTTCCGGGTCTCCCACACGGGTGCCGTGTCCCAATGCATTGGGCCGTCCTCGACTGCTTTCCCAGGCCACAAGCAGGGAGCTGGATGGGAAGTGGAGCTGCCGAGATTAGAACTGGCGCTCATATGGGATCCTGGTGTGTTCAAGGCGAGGACTTTAGCCGCTAGGCCATGCTGCCGGGCCCTCGACTGATTGCTTTTTGTGGTTCAGTTTTTGTGTTGCTGATTATTAATCCTGTGACTCATACGTAGCTTGCAAATATATATATATGTGTATATATATATACACATATATATATATTTTCTATTGATTGTGGAGTTTGCTGTACAGAAACTCTCAAGTTTGATATAATCCCTTGGTCTAGCTTTGCTCTTGTTGGCACTGCTGGGGGGGTCTTACCCAACATATCATTCCCTATACCCAAGTCCTGAAGTATTTTCCACGCATTGTTCCCAATCACTGTATATATTCAGGTCTTAACTTTTGGTCTTTGATCCATCTTGAGTTGATTTTTGTGTGCAGTAAGTCATGGGGAGTTGATTTCATTCTTCTATGTATTAATACCTAGTTTTGCCAAGACTAGTTGTGGCCTCTCTGCTGTGTTCCATTGGTGTGTGTCAGCTTTTGTGTTAGCAGCATGTGATTGCTTTATTTACTATAATTTTTTAGTAAGCTTTGAATTCAGGAATAATGATGCCTGCAGCTTAATTTTTTTAGAGAATCACTGGTTATTTTGGGTCTTTTGTGATTCCTCATCAAATTTAGGACTTTTTTTTTCCTATAGAAGTTGTATTGAATCTATAGGTTGCTTCAGGTGGTGTAAACATTTATTGATATTAATTCTTCTCGTGCATGAGCAAAGAATCTGTTTTTCGTGGTCTTGATACTTTTGTTCATCAGTGTTTTATAATTTTCACTGTAGAGACCTTTCACTTAGTTAAATGTATCTTTTTTCTTTATTTGAAAGGCAGAGCTAGAGACAGTGAGTTGTGCACACAGTATTTTTTTAAAAACAGCCTTTACATTTGTTTTTTAAAGATTTATTTATTTTTGTTGCAAAATCAGACATACAGAGAGGAAGAGAGAGGAAAATCTTCCGTCCTGTGATTCACTCCCCAAGTGATTGCTATCCAGTGCTGCGACAATCCAAAGCCAGGAGCCAGGAACTTGTTCCAGGTCTCCCATGTGGGTGCAGGGTTCCAAGACCTTGTGCCATCCTCGACTGCTTTTCCAGGCCACAAGCAGGGAGCTGGATGGGAAGTGGAGCTGCCAGGCCCACATAATATTTTTCATGTGCTTGTTTCCCTTCTGTAATGGCCGCGATAGTCATGACTAGAACAGGCTAAAACCAGGAGCTGGAGAGCTGCTTCCAAGTTTCTGGTATGAGTGCTGGGACTCAACCACCTGGGCAGTATCTTGATGGTTTCCCAGACTATTGCCAGGGCGTTGGATCAGGAGTAAAGTCACCAGGACATGAACCGGCACCAATATGGGATGCTAACTTTGCAGGCAGGGAAGCATGAACATTGTCCGTTTGTGCATCTGTTGTGCATCTATTTTCTTTTGAAAAAAATGCCTGTTCATTTCCTTCACCCATTTCTTCACAGGGTTTGTTTGTTTTGTTGTCACTGAGTTTCTGAAACTCTTTGTAGATTTTGGATATGAGTCCCTTTATCAGCTGTGTTGTGTGCAAAGATTTTCTGCCATTCTGTTGGTCGCTTCTTCACTTTGTTGATTGTCTCCTTGACTGTATAGAAGCTGTGTAGTCTGATGTGGTCCCATTTGTTTATCTGGCTTTGACTATCTGTGCTTTTGGTGACTTTTTTTTTTTTTTTTTTTACAAAGTCTTTCTCAATTCCTGTGTCTTGATCTTGGAAAGTTGTTCTTATGTTTTCCTATAATAGTTTGATGGTTTCTGGGTGTAGATTTGGTCTTCGATCCATTGATAGCTGGTTTTTGTATAAGGTGACAGGTGGGGACTCTTAGTTTCTTACCTCTGAAGGCTGCTATCCAACTGTCTATTTGTTGAATAGACCAAACTTTTCCCTTGGCTTATTTTCAGTTCTGGTGTTGAAGATTAATTGGCTATACATGGGTGGGCTCCCCAATCCAGATGCCCTTCAAAAGAGAGGTAGATAAAGAAACTGTAATACGTCTACTCCTTGGAATACTGTTCAGCATTAAACAAATGAAATCCTACCATTTGCAAGCAAATGGTAACAACCTTTATGTTCAGTGAAACAGGTCAATCCCAAAAGGACAAATATCATATGGTCTGTCTGATATAAGGCAACCTTTATGCACAATACAAGATCAATAGCCCTTTAAATACTGTTTTTTTGCTACATCTCAGGCCATTTGCTAGTTTTGCTTTTACATCATTGATTCATAAATAATGTATATTTTTTAATTTCCTCACTGACTAATAGGTCACATAGTAGCATCATTTGCTTCAGGAAGGCCTTTGATTTTCATTTCTTCTGTGACACTGGTCATGCAGTAGCATTTATTTAACTTCATGTTGTAAATTTTCTACTTTTCTCTCTGTTGCTGAGTTTGTTTTATGGCTTTTGATTTAAGGGGGTGTATAGTAGCTGTAATAGAGACTATCACATACAGATGTGAGGATACAATGCTATCACATACACATACAATGCGGTGTGGTTCTCTATTTCCAAATCAAAGATGGACTCCCAGGGAAACTTTGAATGTATTGACAATAGGATGCTGGACTCTGCCATTGTCCATGCCTACAATATCAGGATATACTTAAATAGCAGAATGATGGACTTGTGACTGACTGTGTAGGATTATAGTATTGTAATGACATGGCAGAAATCGGTGGTGCCGGGGTGAGGGCCTGGGGTGGCTGGAAGGGAAACCCCAGAGCCTATGGAACTGTATCATATAATAATAATAATAAAAAACCTCCCAATATCATGCCATCTCAAACAGCTGCATTTTAGCTTACTTCTTTCTGATTTTGATGTCTGTTTTTCCTCTACCCCCCAACTGGGTTTGCTAATTCTTTTAGTGTTGTATTGAATAAGAGTAGTGAAAATGAATATCCTATTCTTGATCCAGATCTGAGTGAAAATGCTTAAACTTTTTCTTGTTCATGGTATTAGCAGTTGGGTTGTCATATATAACTTTATAGTTTTGAGAGACGTTTTTTTCTGTATACATAATTTTTGGAGGTTTTTTTTATCATGAATAGATACTGAGTTTTATCACGTTTTTGCTATTCGTTGAGATGACCATTCTTCCTCCTGTTGATGTGATTTATGTTTATTGATTTTGAGTTGTTGAGCCAGCTTTATATCTCTGAGTTAAACTTCACTTCATCATGAAGTTTGCTCCATTTAATGAGGTTTGAATTTTTTTCCCTTGTACTTCCATGAGAATTTTTGCTTCTTTAGCAAAAGATTCAAAGTTATAACAAGGATTAGGTCGTAAGTTTTTTTGGTAGTTTGATTCAGTTTTGTTACGAGAGAGTGATGCTGGCATCATAAGGAATTTGACTCAGTTCCATCCGTTTCAATAATTTTTAAATGCTTTCAAAAGATTTGGCGATGGTTCCTCTTAGAATAGTCTGTGGAATTTGATAATAAAGTGATTATATTCTGGAGTTTTTAAATGGAAGACTTTTAATTGCTGCTCCAGTCTTTTTTCTTTAAGATTTGTTTTTATTGGATAGTCAGATATACAGAGAGGATAGACAGAGATCTTCCGTACGTTGGTTTACTTCCCAAGTGGCTGTAACGGCTGGAGCTGAGCTGATCCAAAGCCAGGAGCCAGGAGCTTCTTCCAGGTCTCTCACGTGGGTGCAGGGTCCCAAATCTCTGGGCCATCCTTAACTGCTTTTCCAGGCCACAAGTGGGGAGCTGGATGGAAAACAGGGCTGCTAGGATTAGAACTGGCGCCCATGTGGAATCCTGGCATGTTCAAGGGCAGGAGTTTAGCTGCTAGGCTACTGCACTGGGCTCTATTTCTTCAGTCTTCTTGCTGGTTTAGGGTCTGTTTAGATTTCCTATTTTTAAAAATTGCATCTTTTTTTTTTTTTTAAAGATTTATTCATTTTATTACAGCCAGATATACACAGAGGAGGAGAGACAGAGAGGAAGATCTTCCATCCGATGATTCACTCCCGAAGTGAGCTGCAAGGGGCCGATGCGCGCCGATCCGAAGCCGGGAACCTGGAACCTCTTCCGGGTCTCCCACGCGGGTGCAGTGTCCCAATGCATTGGGCTGTCCTCGACTGCTTTCCCAGGCCACAAGCAGGGAGCTGGATGGGAAGTGAGCTGCCGGGATTAGAACCGGCGCCCATATGGGATCCCGGGGCTTTCAAGGTGAGGACTTTAGCCGTTAGGCCACGCTGCCGGGCCCAATTGCATCTTATCAATTTTAATTTGTAATCAATTTGTAATTAAATTATTTATCGATTACTACTTATCAGTTTATTTGAGTTTTTCTTGTTTGTCAGCATATAGTTTCTCATAATACTTTCTTAAGATCCCTTATTTTTCAGGCGTATTGGTTGTAATCTTCTTTTTCATTTCTTTGTTTATATGATATCTCTTTTTTGTTAATCTTGCTATCTTCTGATAGCAGCAGAGCAGACATCAGCTGCATGATTCTGTGTAACCTAGTCGGGTGAGTCTAGTGCTCTGCAGGTGTGGCGGGGGCAGGCCGGGGAGTGCAGGAGAGGAAGGAGGCCAAGTAGGTGTTCAGTCCTCAGCGGCTCCCCAGTGTATGGTTACTCTCTCAGTTACAGCTGCAGGTGCTGGGATGTGCAGCAGCCTCTCCCTGCTCCGTCTTGGGGAGATGGTGACTCCCGCCTGCAGTTGTAAGTGCCGTGCAGCTGACCTCGATGGCATTGGTCCTCTTGATCACTGTCCCCCTGGGATCTCTTTTCTGTTCTGTGGTTTCTGTCCTGAAATTTTCTGTCCCAGCCAGTCCCCTGAAAACAGGAACCTTTCTTTGTTTTTCAAGTATTTTCTGACGCTGAGGTCTGTGCAGCTTCTCATTCTTCAGGCTTCCTGGATCCCCAGCTTGACTAATTCTGAATGCTTCTTCTCATTGCAGTTTTTACTTTCTAGCTTCTCTCTTTAATAAACTGTGCTGTAAAAATAGGTATAAAATTTGAAGTCTGGTGACTACTTTTAGCTGTCAACAAATCTGAGAGCCTGAACACAACTCCCATCAACATTTTTTCTCTATTCGAAAAGAGAAAGATAAAAGAAAGGGAATTTAGATTTGAAAAGTTTGATGCTTGATTTGGGCTTTTATAAACCTTTTGGTAATATGTGGGAAGGGACTTTCCTGAACCATGCTGATATAGTAAGAAATAACAATGGGCTTAACTGGTATGAGCTTTAACGATCCTACTTTTTAGCAGCTGGGATTCTTTCACATAGTGTAAATATAAAATGCTCTTGTGGTAGGGTACAAGATGTCTCCCGAAAATATATGTTGATAGTAATAGAACTAAAAACATTAATAAATATGGAATAAAGAAGAAAAATGCTTTTTTGCTTAGCATTTTTTTAGTGCATGAGGAAGATACCATTTACAACTTATTCCTACAGTAAAACTTATTTACTATAAATACCCTGAGAGGCCTTATCCCTGGATAGTGAAGATTGTACAGTTGCATTCTCTATCTGGCGCTCGCTCTCTCTCTCTCTCTCTCGCCCTCTCTCTCTGCTTGTGTACCTGTGTGTGTGACACATTATTATGAAGGTTCAATGTGTAATTTTTTGCTGAGAATCGCTATAGTTGGATGATTCTGCCTAGTTATTTGAGAAGGTGGATTGAAGAATGTACTGGAACAATGGTTGAATAAGATCCATAGCAGAGAAATATAGGAAAGAATTCTTGACACATTTCGCTTGAGGCATAATGCTGACTGATAGTAGCAAAATAATGACTACGTGTTTTCCATTCTCAGGGCAATTAGAGAACTGTGCTCATCAGTTCAGATTGAAAGCTGCTTTTCCATCAGTAGTGAAGCCACAGTTATTTCCAATAAGACCCACACCCTTGTCTGTTGATTTACACTCATACAGCCAACCAATGACATGATATTTTCAAATACATTCACAGGGAGCTGTGTGCAGTTTTTAAATGTGGAAGCAAAGGTGTATATATGCTGAAGCTTTGGGCTTGTGAATATTAATCACTTCTCACTGTAATTACTGAATAATTTATAATGAACTTGTTTCTCTGGGTTCATAGAGTTTGCTATAGAAATTTAAACAACTTTATACATTTTTGGGTCCATGATGTTGGAACCTTGTAACTGTTGATCCAAGCTTTAAAAATCCATCTTGTCCTTATTTGTTCCTTTCCCACAAAATAATTTCAGATCTTCTTATGGTGTAAATATCTAATTTCACCTCCCACTTCTGTCTTCTTTCATTAGAGAAAGGCTTCACTGACTTTAGTAGCACCATCTTTTGTTAGGAGTTTGACATTAATTAAATTCACATTTTTGATATGCTATAGGGAACCTATGGAATATTGAAATATACAAAGTCATTATGTAATTCAACTCTGAAGCTTAGCGTCAGTTTGGTGATTGGTACTCACATCTCTGTCCCGTTGTTTACTCACCTACTAAGGATATTATATAGATGGGGTTATACTTAACACTGAAATCTTTTAAAGTTATACATTCAAGGATAAATAGGAGAAGAAACCCAGAGAGCAAATTCTGAAGGAACAGGAAATAGCAGAGAATTAGTGAAAAATGGTATCATGAAGGTGAAGAGAGAGGAGATATAAGAATGAACAAGACAGAATGGAACATTTCACATGCTACACCAAAGTAGGCGAGGAAAATTTTTAAAAATCTTTTGTATTTGGATATAGGTGATTTTTGGGGACCTTGTTGAGAACTTTTTACACTATATAATAGAAGTCTGAGGCCATTTATAGTAATCTAAGTGAATGAGAAGTAAAATTCTAAAACATGAAATATAGGCTACTCTTCAGTGATTTGGGCTTAAAAGTAGTATAGGGTGTTTGCACTGGGAATTGGAGTGCCTTTGGAGGCTGAGAACTCTGAGGTCACCCACCCCTGTTGGGATCTACCACATGGGATGGAAGAAGCCCAAATCCTTCCTCACAGGATCCAAGGTCATCAGAACAATATCCAGGAGCTCTGAGCGGTCTGTAGACACAGAGGAACAGTAAACTTCCTTCAGGACTAGGGAGAGGAGCTTTCTCTGGTCCTTACTTAGTTCCAACTTTGGATCCCCCATCCTCTCTTGCAATGACCATCAGGGTCGCTCTGGAGCCCCCAAAATAAACAAACAAACAAAATTAGAATAGATAGACAAAGAACAACAAGGAAAGCTTAGAACCAGACAGGAAACAGCGTGGATTCACATATACCTTACTAGGTAGGACTCAGAGATTAGATACTCCTCACTGGGGAATGGAAGGTTTCTCTGCACACCCCTCCTAAAACAGTTCTACAGCTCAACTGTTGACATATGCCTTGCTAGAGTTATAAGCCAGTTTAGACTATCCTAAAATCTGCCAAGTTCCGTAGAATTATGCTTCAACACTATAGACTGCTAAATACTAAAATGAGGATAGACATGAGACAGCTGAATAGTACCCTATAGCCATTTTAAGGTGTATAGCAGCCGGTTCTGTGTATGAATTAAAATTGAAATGTCAATGAAGTAGTCACAGGATGTGGTTAAGAACTTGCATCTTGTAACATAACAATTCTACATTGTTGTAAATTGTTGTTGATGTTACGTTGGGGCTTTTAATTGATCAGGATGATATTTTGCCAGCTCTACCTTCAGACCAGAGATGATCTCCCCAAGAAACCGTTGAATGTAACTGGACAATAAGATGCTGGACTCTTTGCTGGTATATACTTGCAATGAAAGAATCTCAACTGAATTTGATCTGTAATACTGCAACAAGGTGGAGGAATCCACCATGGGGGGAGGGTATGGGGAGGGGTTGGCGGAATCCCAGAGCCTATGAGACAGTGTCACATAATGCAATGTAATTAATAAAAAAAAAAAGACAATTTACAGATGAATTAAGTTTTGTTTTGGTACAGTTTTATTTTCTAATCAATACTGTTACTTTTTTTTAAGTTGAAAAGTAGAGCAGAATGATTTAGTTGGGAAGGAGAGATTCAAGACTTGGGAGAGGGAACTTCATTGCTGTAGATAGTAAGCTGTTAGTAGCTGTAGATGGAGACAGTTAAGTCAGGCTCATTTGTCAGAGTAGGAGGACCCTCCTTTTTCTCAGAGGGTGGGGGTAAAAGGAGAAGACACCACTGATAAATTTCAGGATGGGACAAGTAAGACGTTTTGGGGAATCCTACACTGCCTCCATTTGCTCCTGCAGGAGGAATGGTCATAAGTGAGGGACAGAAGAGTCATTTTGTTAATAATGACCATTGTACGAGCTGGCTAGAGGCATAGGAACCTGTCAGTGTAAATTCTATCAGCTGATACTCCTGTGTGACTCTTGCAGGGAAACTAAGACTAATGCTTGTAGAAATTAGGGAATTTTTTAATCCCACCAGAGTTGGGAGTTGATGTAGAGGAGGCAGACAGAGATGGAGGCAATGAGGAATCGGTCTAGCAGAAGGAAGGAAGTGTAAAGATAGTTAGATGAATACTTAAAAGCCAGAAGTACAGGAAAGAAGAGGAGAGGAACTGTTTGCATCAAGAATGGCATTCTGATGCAAAATATTTAGACGAACAATGGAAGTGGGTGACAAAAGTGATATGGAATTAGGGTATTTTGGGAATCTGAAAATTTAGCCAAGGGTTGAAAAACGAGCTCTGGGATTAGACTTCGAATCTCTTCATTTATTCGGTATGTGATCTTGGCCAGATTCTTAACTGCGGCAATGTTGATTACTTATCACTGAAGTGGGGGTTGGTAAGAATAATAATAATGCTTTACTTTTGTGGTGGGATTGAATGAAATGAGCTCTATTAAGTGTTTGTTCAATCTCTGCCACAGTCTCCGTGTTCCGTAATTTTCCCTAGTAGTCATGGCTGTTTTATTATTACTGCCAGCTCCTTCTTTTTGTTTAGATCTTAGCTCATACATGACCTCCCCTAGAGCGACCCTTTCTACTCAGCACAGTGAAGAGCGTGAGGCCCGTCCAGGTGACTCTGTTGTTTCAGTCTGTCTACTCTTGAATTTGGCTGCTGGTGTGAATATTCCCAACCCCGTCTCCAATGAGATTGTTAGTGTGTTTGGTATTGAAGCCACGTCTCATTAATCGTTCTATAGACCATGTGCCAACACACAGCAAGTGTAGCCACTCTGAGTATTTGTTGTAAAAACAAAATATTGATTGCTGAGTCTCTCTCTCTCGGTACAGAATCGTTTAATCAGGGCTTGTTGATAAGGTTGCTTTTGGCATATTGGTAAAACTTTCAGAATCAAGACAAAAGGTAAACCACAATCATTAGGGTTTTCTGATCTCACTTTTGAGTTTTCCACATAAACAAGTTTGTAGTTCTCAATTTATTATTTTGTTTGGGTGAAAGAAGGAGTGACTAATCTTTTCCAGGCTGTGTTGAATTTAACAAGTTGAAGAAGTGCCAACTTACTACTTAGAAAATGAAATTTGTTTTTGAGGCATCATTTTAATTGTTACTTTTCCTTTATGTCAAACATGACTTTAATTGTGGGAGATGATACATGAAGTTTTATTTGAGTCACAGATTATTCTGCTGTTGGGGCCAGAAGAACTTGGTAAATGTTATTAGGCTTTTCATGTGTCAGTGTTGTGGTACAAAGTGAATGATAGATGCTGCTTATCCAGTTCACATCTTCATCTTCATTTATTTTTTACTCGAAAAGCATGGAGACAGAAAGACAAAAATGAGAGACAAAGATTTTCCATCCCCTGGTTCGCTACCCAAATGCCTGCACCAGCTGAGGCTGGGGCGAGTCGAATCAGGATTCCCCATCTCAGTCTGGTTTCCCATGTAGATGGCAGGAACCCTCTAGTACTGGGGCCATTACCTGCTGCCTGCAGCATAAATATTAATAGGGGCCTTGGATCTAGAGGAACAGGAATTTAAACTCAGGCACCCTGATATGGTTTGTGAAATCCCAAGTAGTGTTTGAATTGCTGTCTCAAATGCCTGGCCCTGTGTTAGCTTCTTGAGATCTTTTAATTTGTAGCATCACCTTAAACCTTTTTTTAAAAGAAAGAATTATTTGAAAGGCGAAAAGAGAGAGAGGTAGAAGTAGAGAGAAAGAAATGGGGGAGGGGGAGAGAGCGAGCTAGCGAGTGAGCTACTGATCATTTCTACATGCCTGTAACAGTTTAGGCTGTGCCACTTAGAAACCAGTAACTCAGTCACTTGGGTGCCAGGAACCCAAGTGTTTAGGTGGTCACCTTTTGTTAGGAGGGTATTCATTAGGATGAAGTTGGATTCGGTCAACTTTGATATGGAAGGTAGATGTCCCAAGTGCTACCTTCAAGCTGTGCCAGACATGCGGTGCTGACATGCGCATGACCTTGCTCTGTTGCTTGTGTGACGTCCTTGTATTTGGAAAGGAAGGCTCAGTCAAGAGCGACAGTTTCTGAATTTTTCATTTCTTTGCAACATTCGTAAGTTGCTCAGTGTTGATAATAATATCCTCTTATTTTTGGACTAAAAATAGACATTTCCTGGTTCTCAGTTAAAATATGTATGAATCACTGATGATTCTGTGTAATTTTCAAGCATATTAGTGACCATTGTCGTTTTAGGGAAGCAAAATTTTAAGGTTCTTTTCTTGATTATACAAATAGTCCCACAAATTTTTATTTTCTTGAAAAATCTGTTCATTATTGATTCATGATAGTCTGAGATAAATGATTCATGAATAACATGGTTGTTGTATCTGGAAATAATCCATCTAGAAGTATTTTGTCAGGGGCCATTTTATAAACTTTCAGTAATGATGCTTTTTTTGTTGTTACTGAATCTTCCTTTATTGTAATAAAATGTCATGTACTGCCAGGAGGTAGAAAGTTGCATATGATTGCTGCTGGTGGTTGCTGATGATCTGACAAGTTTAAGAACACTGCTATTTCGTCAGTTGCACAAGACAATAAGTTCTAATTAAAACAAGTGTACTTTGTTTTTCTCAGCAATGCCTTCCTTTTTAGTGATAACTAGTTGAAAATAAATGTTTTCTTCCCTCACTGAATAACAGCCTAAAAGAGGTAATACTGCTGTAAAACATCATTCCCAAATAATGTGATTATAAAATACTCAGAAAAGGAGTCATGTTTTCTGAGTTGCTTGCTAATGAAATTTGGTACGGTTGATTTCCATTTCTGTGACATGTGAGATTGTTGTTTGATGAAATGTTACACATTGGCGTTGACAAGAAACTTTTTCCTAATGTTTCATACGCTTTTATTCCTAGAATTTAACTCACGAGTTGGAGAGCAGGGAAGAACAACAGTTGCACATGCTGAATCAGCTCAAGGAGATCCAAAATCACTTTGAGACGTGCGAGGCTGAGCGCAAGCGAGCTGACCTCCAGATCGCGGAGCTGACGCAGCACGCCGAGGATGCCACCAAGCAGGCCGAACAGTACCTGGCTGAGCTGCGGCGGTCGGAGGCCCTGAGGGAGGAGGCTGAAAGACGCAGAGAAGACCTGAAGCTGAAAGCCCAGGAATCCATCAGGCAGTGGAAACTGAAGCATAAGAAACTAGAGCGAGCATTGGAGAAACAGTCTGAAACTCTTGATGACTTGACAGAAAAGAACAATCAGGTATAGATGTCAGATTCCTGGGGAGCAGGTTCTGCTGTCTCTAACGTTCGATTCCTCCATTGCTTGAACAAACACTTGGGTGTCGGGCTCTACAGTCTCTCAATTGTCTTTGAAGTGTCTTTCTGTCTTGGTTATATCAAGTAAAAAATAATTTATTTTTTCAAGGCTCTTTCAATGGTTTGTCATTCTATGGCTTTTCCCGAATTATCCGTTTAAATGAGTCCTACTCTCTCCTTCCTCAGCTCTGCGTCCCCATAAATCGACCTAATCGTTAATATCCTAATATTCAAACGGAAGAAAATCACTGTGTCACCATCTACCAGAATATCACATTGTTTTCCCCCGTACATCTTATTTGTTTTTTAAAATCCTTATTTTTAAAATCTTACTTGATTATACATATTTCAGAGTAGGTATTAGTAAGATAGAAGCACTTAAAAAATGCAATAGTTACTACTGGTCTATTTTTCCTGCAACAAATATAATAGGCTTAGTTAAATGAGTGACATTAACTAGCTCTCTCCGTAGTGTCACAAGATCATAAGCCTCCTTAAATCTGTTTTTATGCCCTTTCGGCAGCAACAGAAAGCCTTTCACTGATCCTTGTATGCATGTCACATGAACTTTTCTCTTGTATAGTCAGTTATTTTGGATGGATTTTATGCTTCTGTATAGTTCTTAGCTGTATCTGTGGGTTGAATTAAGCCCGGGTGGTCTATGAGATAGTAAGCGGAAGAGTCATGATTGATCTTCACTGATGTTTCATCTTGGTTTATCATTTGAGCTTTGTCATTTGTCACTTGTGAAGAACTCGAACATTACAGAAGACTATAATCATTTTGATAAGTTGATTTTCTTGCAAAAGAAAAGAAAATGTAATGCAGTTACATTTTTAAAATCAATTGTCATCACTTTAGGAGTGACAGATACTTGTACATGAGCTGTCATGGTAAAGATGCTTTGCCTTTTACAAGGAATTTCTCAGAAAACGGAAGAGGTGCTCACTGTGCTCACTGTGGGTAGGCTTTCCTTTTCTTTTTTTAAATAAAAATGAACCTTGTTTATCAGGAATATAGACAAGTGTTATAAACAGTAATCGAGTAGGAAGATGACACTGCCTACATAGGGAAAGTTTTAAAATAATTATGGATCTCTAAAATGCAGTAGTATAACTTTCTTATCAATTAGTTTGATATGGGTGTTGAAGTTTGACAAACTGTGGAAATATTGATACATACAGGTATTTTTGTTTTGATTTTTTTTGTGTTTTGATTGTTTTAATCTGTTTTTGAATTTTAGCCCCCCAAATATAAGGGCATACTGTATTTTCCTATGTCTGGTTTATTTCATTCAACATTATGTCTTCCAGTTGCATTCATTTTGCTGCATATGATAGAATTTTATTTTTTTTCTAGTTGAATAGTATTTCATTATGTGTATGTACATTCTTGGTACCCATTCATCTGATGATAAACAAATTTGGTTGATTTCATGGTTTGGATATTGTCAGCACTGCTGATGGTGGTGCAGATAGATAGCTGTTTGACACAACGTATTCCTGTCTTGGTATAGTCACAGAATACCACAGTGGTGGGATTGCTGGATCATATGGCAAGTCTTTCTGCCTTTTTTTTTTTTTTTTTAGATTTATTCATTTTATTACAGCCAGATATACACAGAGGAGGAGAGACAGAGAGGAAGATCTTCCGTCCGATGATTCACTCCCCAAGTGAGCCGCAACGGGCCGATGCGCGCCGATCTGATGCCGGGAACCTGGAACCTCTTCCTGGTCTCCCACGCGGGTGCAGTGTCCCAAAGCATTGGGCCGTCCTCAACTGCTTTCCCAGGCCACAAGCAGGGAGCTGGATGGGAAGTGGAGCTGCCGGGATTAGAACCGGCGCCCATATGGGATCCCGGGGCTTTCAAGGCGAGGACTTTAGCCGCTAGACCACGCCGCCGGGCCCTCTTTCTGCCTTTTTAAGAAATCCCGACGCTGTTTTCTAGTGTGATTGCGGTAATTTACATTTCCACGTCCTCGAATTTGTTAATATTTCATTGTGGTTTGGATTTGCATTTCCCTGGTGACTTTTTTCTTTAAAGCTTCTTTAAAAGGTGAGGCGATCACAGATACATGATGGGCATGTTCAGAGTGGGCTCGGTCAGAGGGGAAAGGCAGGAGATAGAGAAATGTTTTTGCCATTTCTTTCCATGTCCATGAGAAGGAAGAGATAGCCCCTCCTCGTGGACAGTTTCTGGGGTAGGGGAGTGGTTTCATGATGTGGTGGCAGGTACCTGGTGAGGAAAGTATATCCCGAGGGTAGGGTAGTTTTATTGATTGGAAGGATTTCCAACTCTTAATCTAAGGGTGCTGAAGAGTGAATCACATCTTCCATAGTTACTTCCGGCTGCTTAGGAGTAGAGGGCTGGTCTATCCTGTGTTCAGAACCCTCTGTGTCATCTAATGGCTCCCTCTCCTTAGCTGGAGAACTCTAATCAGTGCCACTGGCTAGGTGTCCCACATCTTCATCATTACTCTGAAATGCCGTAGGCTTCTTTGCACAGGGGTGTAGTGTGTGGAGCGAGGAGTCCAATGCGTGCACACACCTACTGGTTCTGAGATCAGAGATCCTGATGTGTCTGAGGCCGGCATGCTGCTTGTCGATGCCAAAAGCCACTGGTGGGCCTCCTTGCCCAGAGGGTGCTGTTGTGTGGCCCATGGAGCCCCTGTGGACCAACTCCTTAGGGTCCCTGCTTGACTCACTGTGAGTCTTGGCTGTCATGTGTGCTGCCAGGTGCCTGGCCTGGGGAGGCCCTGTAGATTTCTGTCAGGCCCGACTGCCCTCAGCGCTGGTACTCGCATATGCCCTTGGAATGGCTTATGGGGGGAGCTGTTGAGACCCTTCTTTCTGGCACATCTGAAGCTCCAGCTCCCATGTGTGCTGTCGGCAGCCCTGGCTTTTGAGTATTCCTGTGAGTGTAGCAGCCTGGCCCAGGGTGGCCTGGGGTTGCATCTCTGTCCACATTGAAAGCTTGCCCAAGGACCCTGGCAAGCAGGTGGCAGCTGTCTGCTCCCCACTGCCCCTTCCATGGAGGTTTAATATTAAAGAATAGGAATGTATTCACAGTTGTTATGAACCAGGCCCGCAATGCCAGTCAGCTATTGGCTTTTCCCCCCAGTTGTGTAACACTTGCCTAGGTACCAGGCAATCTAGACAGTTTCCTCCAGCTGCGGTGACTGGTGGTGTGATGTTGAGCACTTTTTTTTTTTCTTTTCCATGTATTTGTCGGCCAGGTGGTATGCTTTCCATTTTAATCCATTTGATAAACACTGAGTGGCTGATTGCCCTGAGGAAAAATATACATCGGACTTGACTGTGAACTGATTGGATAACTGGAAATTGCTGTACTTTTTTTTTTTTTTTTTTTTTTTTTGCTTGAGTCAGCTTGGTCTGGCAACTGGTTCATTGAGGCTGCCTTTAAGGGAGTTAGTTGCAAAGCAGGGTGGTTTGAGGATACTGATTGATTGAGAATGTTCTAGGGACTTTCCTTAATTAGAGGAAATATGGAAGGATCTGTGTCATCAGACAGTATCCTAATCCACGGTGTGCTGAGAGTTTTCTAGATTAAATTTTCAGAATATTAAACTTGTTAAACAATCATTTATCAGAATACTTTTGATGTAATTACTTTTATCTCTTCGCATTGCTAATGATAAGTAAAGAAGTAGTTTTAAAGTGATTGCTACAGTTAGGATAGTATCACATTATCACAGCAGGCGTTGTAATTTCTCCTTTTAAACGCCTTTAAAATTAATGCAGCACATCACAGAGCAGTGGTTAATCAAGGAAGAAGGGATAGCAAGTGTTTCACTGCAAATTCAAGTGTCCAGTAAATCTGTGGATATACATGATAAATAATGTTGCAAAAAGAGTATTTAAAAATAAAATCTTGAACATTACCTCTAAGGAATATTGAGTATTTAATAAAAACACAAATGCTCCGTAAGCCAATAGTATTGTAGTTAACATTTTTAAAAGGACTAATTACTTGCAGAAGTGACTTTGGGGTTTATTTGGAAGTATATCTTAAAATAAATCTTGGCTTAGTTATGATACCTGCTGCCTGTATTGGAGCACCTGAGTGTGAAACATGGCTGTTCCTGTCTCCAGCGTCCTCCTGTTGAGGTTACTGAGCTCTCCTTACCCATGTGGGAGATGTTTGTGGGCCCGTGTGAACTAGCTAATGCGGGTATGTGCCCTGTCTCTATTTCTCTCACTTTAAAATAAACAATTACATAATTTTAAAAAGTAAAAATGTATGTCCTTTGTATTTGCAAAATGTTTTTGTACATCCATTTTTCTTTTTCTACTATAATCTGGTATCTTCTTTAATATTACGTTAAATATTGTTTAATTTAATATATTGTCCTAAAAGACATATTAAGAGGCCAAAGCTTTCATTCCCTTCCAAATTGCTGATTTGTGCCTTTCTGTTGAGGTACATATGTTTGTGATATGTTGGTAAACTATCAGATATGTTATACAAAATTAATTAGTTACTGAATGGTATGTAATATTAGATAATTATCATATTACAGATGAAATAATTATATTACATAGTTCATATTATGTTTCAAATAATTTTATAGCAGTAGGAAAAAACAGAAAATCATATTCTATACTTGCTGAAATGATAATAGCATGGATATTTACATAGAGAATCATGATGTACATTACCGATGTGTAGAAGAACACGTTTTTGGAAAGTTGAAAAGCTGCCACTGATAAAGGAAAGCATTTAAAGGTGTTCTCTGATCGTTCTGCATGCTTTCTGATTGTTTCCAGTGCTCTCATGTTTTGTTTTTTTATAGTATTGGTAATGGCAGTGTTTCCTGGTCAGTCAGTCAGTCAGTCTGTCTGTCTGTCTTTCTTTCTTTCTTTCTTTCTTCTTCTTTTTTTTTTTAATCTTCTGAATTGTTGGAGTAATTGGCTTGCCTAAGTGTTAGTTTTTTGCTTGGTAACATTTGACTTTAAGACTGTTAAATTGCCACCTTTTCATTCTGTGTATTTCCCTCCCACTGAGAAAACAGCTACATGTATTATGTGCTTGTAAACTGGAAATTTCAATGGCTTAGAGTGAGAAGGCCCGGTGCTGAAGTGCTTTACCTGTGGAATGCGTATGTAATGCTAGTATATTGCAATTCAGAAAAGCTACTGGACTGACCTGTTAGGAGCATCCATCTAGAAATAGAATTTTTTTTTAAAAGGTTCACCACCATCTACGTTTCAGTTAGATTTAAGAGAATCTTTACATAGTTTGGGTCAGGCCTTTAAGCATTTGTCTGTTGTTCCCAGAAACATCAAGGGTTAAGGCATTATCATCCTTAGGATTTTGCATAGCTTTATTCGTGCTCTTTTTCTATTATTATCCCTTTTGTTTCCTTTTCCTTGGAAGCTGAGCTTGCCAGTTTAGAAGTTTAGAACTTTTTTTTTCTGTTCTTCTTTCTTACTGATGGTCACCCCTCACCCTTCCAAAATCCTTATGGATTTTGACATTGTGTAATTCCTGCTGTTGTGTTTAGTGACTTTAGATTTCAAGGCAGCAATCCATTGAGCTTTGTGTCCTTGCAGTTCATACTAATTTTCTGTTTATGATGACCTTCAAATGACTGCTTCGGCCCATTTCCGTGGTTGATACTTGAATTCATGTGTTGTACTATGCTCAAACTCTCAGGTCTAATACCTGTTCTGTTCTTCCAAGGACGTTTTATTTATTTCCTTTTTTTTTTTTTTTTTAACCATTAACAATTGGTTAATGGATTTTGATCTTCCTACGTTCCTTTGGTTGCCCAGCCATTTCCTGGATTCAGTTTTTCCTATCAGATTGTACTTTATTAAAAACTACGTTGATAGTGCTGCTGCTGCGAGTTGCAGGCTAATCCTCCACCTGTGGCACCAGCAGCTCAGATGGGTATTGGTTTCGCTTCCTCACCTGCCTTGGGGAAGCAGTGGAGGATGGCTCAAGTCCTTGGGCACTGCCCCCATGTGGGACACCTACCTGGAACAGCCTCCTGCATCCTTGCTTTTGCTTCCCTTAGCTCTGGCTGTCTCAGCCATTTGGGGAGTGGACTGGCAGGTGGGAGCTCTCCCTCTCGTTGTCTTTCGCTTCCCCTCTCTAACTCTGATTTTCAAGTCTGAGTGTTACAGCCGGAGTGACTGAGGCACTCTTGTTACTACCATTCTGAGAATAAAGGTAAGAGGTAGGTAGGTATTGCTTGGAAAATTGTGGAGGTGGAGATGGAGGTTTAATATATTGTCTGGATCTGCTCTGCCTGAAGTGGCAAGACATTTCCTTGTCATTTAAGTCAGTCTAAAGTTTTGTCTGTCAGCGGAAGAAATGCAGGTTATAAAATTAAATTGTGGGAGGACTGGTGCCACTGACAGCCAAGTCAGTTTCCTCTATAGACACTGGTTCATGTTCTGGCTGGTTCTCTATAGACACTGGTTCATGTTCTGGCTGCTCCCTGACAGATCCAGCTCCCTGCTAATAGCTTGGAAAGTGGTGGAAGATGACCCAAGTGTTTAGATCCTTACAGCTTTGTTGGAGACCCGGATGAATCACTTGGCTCCTGGATTTGACCTGGTTCAATCCTGTTGCAGCAACCTCCAGTGACCCAGAGCCTGGAGAAATTGATCTCTCTCTCTCTAGCTGTGACCATCAAATCAATAAATAAATGTTGAAAATAGATATTCTAGGAGTTAGGAACTCTGACTTTAAAAATTCCTTCAATTGTAGGATTAACTGAATTTGGGTGCAGCAGTGGGATGAGGGATGAGTATGATCTTACCCTTGTGAAGGGAAAGTCGAAAATCCTTGCTAAGCAGTTGGAAGCCTTTGGTTATAGTATTTATCTGCGCCTGGTTTCTACGACAGCACACCTAGGAGAAGCTAACTTTATTTACCTTATGGAGTTTCATTGGCGCAGCACCTGCTGTAGTATCCCCGTATCTGTTGGGAGAATGTCCAGGTAGCACAAAGCATCGCATGGCATGAGTGAGCATCCATATCCTTGTCTGTCCTTGGAAATCCACCATGATTCCCTGATAGGTGCGGTATACTAATAAGCCAGGCTCCTCCAGCCACTTCTCAAAGACCCCACCTCTAAACACTGCAACTAAGTTTGCATTCTGTAAGTACCATTAGCATTAGGCTAGCAGGATCAAGCTTGTTAACACATGCTTCTTTCAAAGACACTGCAACTAATATTCAAATCATAGCATGGAGGATTGGGTACTGTGAATTCAATGATCAGTAATGTGTCTGTAGGTTGTTGTAATATGTTGTGTTCATATTTCAGCTGTCTGGTTTGCCTAAAAACAGAGAGAGGGTTTTGTTTTTTGGGTGGGACGCCTGAAGCCTGCGCTATTGAATCTGGCTTTCAAACTGAGTCTGATGATTTAGAACTTTTTCGTTTAAAAGGGGCTGGAGGAGGGTACGATTATGTTGCTCTAATGTTAGAAAATTCTTTCACTCAGGGCTTTATTAAGCTTTCCTGACCAGACAAAAGGAATCTGAATCCATTATTTTGAATTATCTCATGACAAGCTATTCAGCTGCGAACCCCTGGCATTGTCCAGGATATTGAGGTTTTAATATTTTCAGGCCCCAAGACAACATCTAGAAAAAGCTTGCACTCTGGCTCCTAGCCATACAATTAAAGAGTAACAGATTAATGGAGGTTATTTAGCTCTTATGGTCTATATCGCCAGACAGATTTCAAACTTGACCAACGTAGTCTGTGACTATCTTCAGACTCCTGTTTTTTAATGAAGCCAAGAGATGCTTGAAATCCTGGGATGGGTAAAGTTGCAGCGCTTGACTTTCGAAGGACTGCACTTGAACCACCCTACTGTCTGTTTCTTATTACGTGAGAAAAGTAAATATCCTTGTTACTGAAACCAATTTTGGGAAGACATAATATTTTGTATTCAGACATATTCTGATTTTAAATTGGGGCTGTGTAGGAGTGTCCTAACTCATAGCCGGGCGGTGTATTATCTGTTCTAAATGTTCTTTGTTTAAGCCACCCCCCTTCACCTTACTGAGGCTCCTCCCACATGCTCTTTTTCTACTTAAAAATTTTTTTTTCTTTTTTACTTTTTATTATCATTTTATGATATAGTTCCATAGGCCCTGGGATTTCTTTTACCTCCTCCTCAAGACTTCTCCCCCTGTACTGCATTCCCCTGAAGCATTACTATAGTACAGTTCTTCATAACCAGTCATATGTCCATCATTGCAGGCATGGACAATGGCAGAGAGTCCAGCCATCCTATTGTCAAGATATACTTAACAGTTTTTCTGGGAGTCCTTCTTTGATCTGGAAGTAGAGATGCATACTACATTGTATGCTCACATCTGGATATGATAGTTTCCATTACAGTTACTATACATCCCCTTCGGTGAAAAGCCACAATACAAAATCAACAACAGGAGAAAAAATAGAAATTTGAAACACGATGAAGGTCCCAGCATGGTGGCCTAGCAGCTAAAGTCCTCGCCTTGAATGCACCAGGATCCCTTATGGGCACCGGTTCTAAACCTGACGGCTCCACTTCCCCTCCAACTCCCTGCTTGTGGCCTGGGAAAGCAGTTGAGGACGGCCTAAAGTGTTGGGACCATGCACCTCCATGGGAGACCTGGAAGAGCCCCTGGCTCCTGGCTTTGTAACGGCACAGCACCGGCCGTTGTGCTCACTTGGGGAGTGAATCATTGGATGGAAGATCTTCCTCTCTGTCTCTCCTCCTCTCTGTGTATCTGACTTTGTAATAAAAATAAATAAATCTTTAAAAAAATCACCATGAATTTAAATATCATGCTTCTGGATATGACGGTCTCCATTACACTGTTAATGAATGTACATCCTCTAAATAAAAAGCAACAAAACAATACAACAGGTAGAAAAATAGAAATTGAAAACGCCATGAAGTTAAATGACATGCTACTGAATGACTAATGTGTTGCTGAAGAAGAAAAAGAAAATCAAGAATCTTCTTGAAGAAAATGATGCTGTTGAATGATCTATGGGTCAGTGAAGAATTTAATGAGAAAGTGTTTTGAAAAGCTGAAACTACTAAAAAAAATAAAAATCCATTTGATATAGTTTGTGCTAATGTTTGTTGGTGAGATGTGTCTTCTGTAGGCAATAAATAGATGGATTTTGTTTTTTAATCCAGTCTACTTATGACATATGATGAGTTTAAGCCATTTCATTCAGGGCTAATATGAATGGGTGGTAATTTGGTCTTGTCATTTTAGCAATGGGCTGTTCATTGATTTAGTCTTCTGTTAGTTTACTGGGATGTTCTTCACATTTGCCTTTGGCTTTGTGGATGCTATTGTTGTTCTCTGTCAAGAGCACATCTATAAGTACCCTTTGTAGGGCAGGTTTGGACGAGGCATATTCTTTTTACTGTGGAAGCATTTCATTTTTAAAGACGAAGGAAAGCTTTGCTGCATGTATTATCCTGGGCCAACAACTTTTTGCTTTCAGAATCTGGAATATGTTGCTCCATTCTCTTCTGGCCTGTAGAATTTCCTTTGAGAGGTCTGCTATGAATTTAACTGACATTCCTTTAATATGTCAATTGATTATTTTTCCACATGCACATTTAAGGATCTTTTCCTTATGTTCAATTGAAGAGAGCTTGATTATCATGTGTCATGGTGAAGATCATTTTTGGTCAAACCTGCTGGGTGCTCTGTGCCCCTCCTGGGTGTTGTTTCCCAATTCTTTCTCTAGATTAGGGAAAATTTCCCTTGTTATTTCATTAAATACATTTGTAAACCCAGCTTCTCTTTCTGCACCTTCTGCACCTTCCCATAGCTCTTATATTTGGTGTTTCATAGTGTCTTTCAGTTCTTGAATACTTTTTTCTTTAGCTTCCCCAGCTCTGCTTCCAGGTTTCCCTCCCTCCCTCCTGGTGACAGGAAAAATCTTTCAATTCCGAGATCCTTTCTTCTGCTTCCTTCATTCTATTTTGGAGACTCTCTACTGTACTTTTAATTTACTTCACTGTATTCTTCATTTCTGATATATCAGCTTTCATTTGACTCATTTTCTGTGTGACAGGTTCCTTAAATTTATTGAACTCCTGTATTATGTGCTTCCCGTTGTTGACAAGTTTTTTAACAAGTGTTTGGATTTCTGTATCCCCCATTTTCTCAATGTCTTTCTCAGTGAACTCTGAGATTGGCAAAGGGTTTTTCTCCTTTGCAGGGGACTCTTCAGTAATATTCATTGTGTTTTTGTCTCTTCTTTTGCTCTTGTTCATTGTACTTCTTCTCTTTGAGGTAGGTTTCTAAGCTGTGTTCCCCACAGGTCTACAATTCAGTTTTCCTTATTGTGGTTAGTTCGTTGTTTGCAGTCACTTGTGCCACTCCCTCCAGCAAGTTCCTGGTCTGGGTTCTTATGTTAGACTTCCACCATGGTCTCCGTAGCCCCAGCTCCTGACTCACCACTCTCCACTTCCTGTGATAGCGTGCTGAGGCTGCACTGTTGTCTGTACAGCTCCTCTCTCATGTTCTTATAGCCACACTTGCTGCATTTGGTTTCTGTCTTTTCTGATGAGTTGAGTAGAATCCTTGGAACCTGTCATAACTTCCATGATCATATTGGTCCAGTTGATTTTAAGGAGTTTATGTGAAGGTCTTAAGTCAATTCTATGACGCTTAGAAGAGAGTTGTCCTCCCTCCCCACCCCCCCGCCAGCTGATGGGAGCAGGGTAAGTCAGACTGAAGCAGAAGCAGGATTCATTGTGTTGATGCTGCCTTTGAAGGTGGCACAGTGTCTGGTGCCTCCTGGAGGCTCAGCATAACACCTTGCCAAAAGCTGGTGAGGAAATAGGGACCCAAGCCCTTATACCGCATGAGTGAACTTGAAAGTGGAGTGTCCTCCAAAGCTTCCATGTAAAGTTCTGTGGTAGCTGATAACTTGGTTTTGGTATTCGGTGACCCTTGCTTAATACCCCGACTGTCCTTTTGACTCTGCTAATAGAGTGATGCAGGAATATTGTTCTAACTAACAAACGTTCTTGGAAATTTTTTATAGTCGTAATAATAATAATAAGAATATTTACCCTTAAGCTTATCTGTATTTTCATCATTTTTTCTGATTTATGTTCATTGAAAGGTAAACTTATTCCTCTGTGCTCTAGAGTACCTCTCTATCAGGGAAATTACTGGACCAGTTAATTCTTGTTTATGCAGTTTTTAAGATACATCTCTTAGACCCTTCCTCCTTGAACTTCAGTTTCACCCCGCAATTTGTTTTTACTTTCGTGTTAATGTTTGTCACAACCCAAAAACTTTGTTATTATCGTTATGATGGTAAATTGTTTCCATAACATTACATGGTTGGCGTGAGAATCAACTTCAATTCTCTTTGTCCCATACTTGGCAGCTTAATGAAATGGTTTTACTATTTCTCATCTATTTGGTACTGTTTCTTCTGACTTGCCAAAATTAAGAGGAATTTGAGGAAACTTTGTGTAGAGTGGTTAACTGATTACATTTTATCATATATTGTTTCACACTGAGGTATACTATGAAAGTATAGAAATGCATCAGAAATATTTGCATTTTAATTCATTATTTCTAATTCTGAAATCAGATTTGGTGCCTTTTTTTTTCCCTGAATGGGAAACATGGGAGCCTGAAGTCAGGGTGACATTAGTAAGCAGGCACAGGTAGACCGTATCCTTGGTACCAGTTTTGAAGAGAAAAAGAATCATGGCTGCCTTGAGTGTCCACATGTCCATTTGCAGTGATTGACCGGATGGAGGGCTGATTCAGGGCTCTGAGGGTTAGTGGTTGGCTTCTGTCCTTCGGTGTGATTACTGAGTCTTACAACTGGCAGAGGCTGGTGGACATCTTGTTCTTTGGCTTTTCTCTGGAGTGCCTTCCAAGCCTCCCCTTCAACAAATGCCATTTGTACCTTCAGTCCTCTGTTTTGCATATTTCTGTATCTACTGTTGACATTAAAAAAAAGTTATTTTTTTATAACCTCTCTTAGATAGTATTCGCATACTTCTCATTTTTTTCCTATGTCTGTTTTGAGTTTTCTCCTGGTAGTTGTTTCATTAGGATGAACATAACTGTTACTTTTGGTAGTGTGTTATTTCAACTTCTGATGAATGTTCTTTTTCTTTTCTCCATTTCTCTGCTTTATTTTATATGAGATTTAACTAATTTTTAAAAGTTCTGGTTGATGTAAGTTTTGATAAAAATCTGGAATGTATTTCAGTATGGTACTCTATTGTAGTAACTATTTACCCCTCCTTTTTATCTTCAAAATAATAGTCATTCAAAAATGGAAAAATACAAAGCATTATTTAAATATTTTTTTTGGCTCAGTAGGTTGAGATTCTATTATCTGGCACTTTTGGGGGGGAATTTAATAGTAATGTTTCTTCATGTTTTTAATCTGATAGATTTTAAAAGAAAAGGAGGAATTGAAAAGCCAGCTTTATACAGCCTTACAACAAACAGAGAATCTGAGAAAGGAGTTGAATGATGTCATAAGTAAGTGTGTCCTTCAAGAGGAGGAGCTTCACTCCAAGGAAAAGAAGTTAAATGATGTTGAATCTCATCAAGCTGAACTTGAACTAGAAGTCAAGAATTCGCTAGAGAACATCCATAGATTAGAAAGTGAATTGAAAAAACACAGTAAAATTCAAAGCCAGATGAAAGCTGAGAAAGCCCACCTGGAGGAGGAAATCACTGAGCTGAGGAAGAGCCAGGCTCAGGACAAGGCGAAACTCCTCGAGATGCAAGAGTCCATCAAGGACTTGAGTGCCATTCGAGCAGATCTTGCTAACAAATTGGCTGAGGAAGAGCGAGCCAAGAGAGCGGTGCTTAAGGACCTTGCTGACCTCACCACACAGGCCAAGTGCAAGGATGAAGAAACAGCTACGGTCATCACACAGTTAAAGCTAGAACGAGATGTTCACCAGAGGGAGCTGGAGGATCTCACAGCCTCATTGCAGAGCGTGAAAACGAAGCACGAGCAAAATATCCAGGAGCTGATGAAGCACTTTAAGAAAGAAAAGACCGAAGCGGAGCATCACATTAGGACGCTGAAGGTACCTGTACCGAGTTCTCCTGATAACGCTCAAGGAGTTGTTTTCCGGTGGCTCATGAAGTTGATAAAGTGTAAATGTTTAGAGATGATTTCTGTATTCCCAGGCACTGTAGGGAAGATAAAACCAACAATAATGAGGTTTACTCATGCCTGTTGGGCCAGGTAGAGTTATCGCAGCACCTATTTCAGAACACTGAAACCATTTAAAAAGAACAGTTAGCTATTTGGGGAGATCAGGAAAGGCAGAGATGGCAGTAAGTTGTTGATTCATTCAACATTTATTTTCTCCTAAAATATAAAGAGGCAAAGACTTGTTAAGGCCATAACAACCCAAATCACAGTTTCTTGTTAGTGTTGTAACTAAGGTATCAGCTTATGGGCTGTGTAAATTGGAGCCTTTTGAGATTTATCTCTTGTTTGCCAAATCAGAGATGCTGCATAAATGCCTCATGGAGACCTGGTTTTTGGGAATGTTTCTAAGGTGTTGCCATTGTGTAATAGAATCATTTCGTACTGTGATTCCCAGTGGTGTGATAGATCTACCTGTACCCTGTTTTATTTTCCCCATAATATTTAGCATATCATAGGCTCCATGTGAAAAATGAATTTTTATCTTTGTTAAAATGAAAATTCTGTAAGAACTGAGCTTTGAAAGCACTGCGTTTATAGTGAATGTATTTTGTTTATAGCTGTATCCCAAATACTTAGAGCAGTTTCTAAAACACAACACATAACTGTTGGATAGAATGAGTGGGCAAATCTTAAGGCTCATTTATAATTACTTTTTGCAAAAGTTTGAAGTGTAGCTGCTACCTTAAGAGTATTTATAATGCACGATAGAAATAATTGGGAAAAATGAAATTTGTATATACTATATTATTTTAAAAATTGTTTCCTAATCTTATATTGCCTCTGGTAGTATTGGATGTGGGGGGAAAATCCTAATACTTGGAGGCCCGATGAATTCTTTACCTCTTTTATGGACCCACAAAATTTCAACAAACTTCAGCTGTGGTTGGAATAAGGCTCGATTGCAATTGATCCAAATCTCTCTCCTGTTTCCATTGTGCTGTATTGATATCTCTGGTACGGCACACGTAGGTTGCCTTGTACTTCCGTTGGCTGTCTGTTTTTAAAGGAGGAATGAGCATTGTGTCTTAGCCATTTTTATATCCCTGCTTCTTAGAGTAGTTAGCACAATGTTCTGCACTTACATAACTGGCTCCGTGGCTATTGGGTTGACATATTTAAATAGCTGAAAATGAAAAGACTTGCTCTGTGATCTGCTTAGCTTGAAATTTTCCATGTAATGTGGAAAATTGATTTTTTTGTTTTCTTTAAGAAGTTTTTTGAATTCAATTATAGTAGATGACAATAAAGGCTTCCTAAATGAACTGTGTCAAAAATTATGACTTTCTCATACTTTTTTAAATCTTCTGAAATCTTAAGGCCTTTTGGTTTTTTAGTTGGAAGAACTAGAGTCTAAGAAGTGAAGTGTAGCTGTTCTAATGTGGCCTGGCAGTGGCACACACACCAGGAGCAGACGAGCTTAAGGAAGAATCAGAGTTTGGGACAGCACAGTTGTTTGCTTTGAAAGCAAATAAATTACTCATTGTCTCAATCTCATGCTATTGTATTGCTGTATTCCTATATTTTTACTTTTTTTAAAGGATTTATTTGTTTTTATTGCAAAGTCAGATACACAGAGAGGAGGAGATACAGAGAGGAAGATCTGTTGTCCAATGATTCACTCCCCAAGTGACCATAACAGCTGGAGCTGAGCCGATCCAAAACCAGGAGCCAGGATCTTCTTCCAGGTCTCCCATGCGGGTGCAGGGTCGCAAGGCTTTGGGCAGTGCTCAACTGCTTTCCCAGGCCACAAGCAGGGAGCTGGATGGGAAGTGGAGCTGCTGGGATTAGAACCAGTGTCTGTATGGGATCCTGGCACATTCAAGGCGAGGAGTTTAGTTGCTAGGCCACTGCAGCATGCTCAATATATTCTTATATTTTTACTTTTTATATTCATTAGAAGTTAACAGTGTTCCTACTCAGATTTAGTATACTTAAGTATACACAATGAGGCTTTGGATAAGTAGCTTTGTATATGTGTCAGCTTTACATGGAGTTCATTACTTTTTCTAGGTTTTGGTTCATCATATATATATGTGTGTGTGTGTATGTCTGATTAATAGGCATATGCATGTGCGTGCGTGCACACACAAATACTTTGATCTGTTGGTTCATTCATCTAAAGCTCACAACATCCTGAAGCCAAAAATTCTGTCTGCGTCTCCCACATGGGTGAGAAGGCCCTGAGAAAGGAACCGTTTTCTGCTACCCTCTCAGATACATTCATAGGGAGCTGGCTTGAAATCAGAGTAGCCAGTAGGACTTGAATAAGCACTCTGAAATGGGATGCCGTCGTCCCTAGCGGCAGCTTAACTAGCTGCACCACAATATGAGCTGTCACCTGTGTACTTTTCCCTGCGCAAACTGAGTGTATATTTTTGCTATCCAGCATCATTCTTCTCCTACCTTAACTGAAAGTATTGCAATGGCCTCCTGGAACTGCTAATATTTTCAGAATATGCCACTGTTACCTCATTGTGATTTCAGCAGTTTTGTAGAGCACCTCTTCCTGGAATCAGGGATGGAGGGTTGGAATTATGTACTTTTTTTCACTTGCTGGCTACACGATGTTGGTCAAATTACTTGCCCTTTTTATGATTCATCAGTTCCATAGGAGAAGGAATGTCTTGTTGCTAATGCAACATAAATTTGTAGTCCTGAACATAAAATGTGACTAATAAAAATTGCAGGAATAACTCAGGTTTTTTTGGTGAAACTTAGTGAATGCTGAGGTAATACATGTGTAAGAGTAGGCTGCCTGGTAGAAAAACATGTCTGACCCGTAGGCCGTATTTCCTGGTGTAGAGCTTCCCATCCTGGCTGATTTTAGGATGTCTAATGAGAACCCCTAGAGGAAAGAACTTGGTAGGAGATGAACCTCACCAGCTCTTGAGATTCTCAGCGAGCTGCAGCCAGCCATCTGATGACCACGTGAGGAAATCTTATTTACCTGAGCTTTCTCTAGGATAGGAAAGTGAAAGAATTCCGGTTGAAAACACTGTAATTGGCCAGTTATCCTGATGACAGGCTTTATTTTGTAACTTTATTTTTGGGCTGTGAATACAAGATTGTTCATAAAAGAAAATCAGTTCCTTTGTTAGTTCTAAATGCTATCAGCTCTTAGGTGAGTTTTATGGGGTAAATGAAATATAAATTGTCTTGAACTGACAAAATATCCTTTGTGTAGGAAACTTTCCGATGATTGTGGTCCCACGTTAGCAATTTAACAAATGTAATAAACTTAGAAGTAAAAGAAGCAGATGTATTTTAGGCATAAACATGTATATCATAATGAGATTGTGTGTAGTTTCTTTCATGGTTAATAATTGTGGGCAGTTGACACTGTAAGTTGCCTCTCTGTGATGTTTGTAAACCTTATGTGCTCTTTGGAGGCCATATGTCATAGTGGTCAAATGCATAAATGGCAGAAAGAATTTTGGGGCTCAATTTCTGATTCTGCATTTTCCCATTATAAACCTTTGGGCAAGTTATTAGTTTCTCTTTGTTTCAGTTTCACAAAAGAGGCAGTCAAGCAATAATAACGGCTTTCTTGGCAAGTTTTTATGAAGATAAGATAAAGAGAATCTGAATATCCAGAGGTCTTAGAATAGTGCCTGACACAGAGTCTTTCCATTGCTGTTGTCATTTGAAATGTCTTTAAGTTGACATCTGTGGGATACTCACTGAATCTCATCTACACAACAGATTATCCTAATGTTCATTTTTGCAAAGCTCTTTCCAATTTTATTTCATGTAAGTTGGTTAATGTTATTTCACGATATTGAAAGAAGTCAGTGGTAAACTCTGATAGTAAGTTGCTAGTTGCTTGGCTGGTAAAATCTATACTCTTATCTCAACAAAAAAAGATATCAGCAGTTACATTATATAAAACGCTCATAATTTATTTCTTAAAATTGAGGTAGCAGAGGAAATTTCCTCCCTGTGTGGAAGAGGACGTTGCTCAGTCAGCAGTACCCTCTCACTGTTTTTCCCTGTGGGTGTGCTTCTCTAATAATTCGATCCCCTTTTAGTGGCATTGGTATCTCTTTGGATTGCCACAATACCTGGTTACTACATTAACTAAGCACTCCTCATTCAGTGCCTTTTGTATCTGTTCCCTTTGCTTCTAGTCCAGTACCTGTCACTTAGTAATTCTTGCTAAGTGCTCATCAGTGCTTCAATAAATGAACATTTTATTGGTGTTTAGTTTATTGTTTACATAATACTTTGAGGTAGCTAAAAGCTGGACTCTTTCACCATTGATAAAGTGTGTAATTTGCTTGGTGTAATTTGTGGTCATTAAATTTTTTCTTTTTTATTTTTTCTCAGGCCGAAAGTGCAGAAGATAAGAATATAGCTAAAGCCCATCGTTGTCAGCTGGAGAAGTTGAAGTCACAGTGTGAGAAACTGACAGAGGAATTAAGCCAGAATGAAAATGAGAATAAGAAATTGAAGCTAAAATATCAATGTTTGAAGGATCAACTAGAAGAGAAGGTAAACATTTTATTCTAATTTAAAAGACTTCGGTTTGTTTGTTCTTTTAGGGCATAATTGTAGTCTTTCATAGAAAAAATGGTAATTTATTAGAATACTGTGAATTTTATTCTTTCAGGCAATTTGTTACTTTTGAATGCTTTTTAAGTTTCTTCTGTGTCTTAAATAGGCATTTAGAGGCATGGTGGGAAAGAAAGGAATGATGTTTTATTGAGGAATTTAATCCACTCATTTAATTCTTATAACTTTGAGTTAGTGTTTTACTCTGAGCTGTGTAACATACTGAGTGACTTAAAAGCAATAGAAGTTCATTTCTCATGGTTTTAGAGCTTGACAAGTTCAAGGTCAGGATGTTAGAAGCATCAGAGTCGGTGGTGCCCGTTTTCAGGTTCATAGATGATACCTTTCAGAAGGGGCCAGGAAACTCTCCTGGGTCTGCTTACTAATGGCATTGAGCTCATTGCTGAGGGCACTTACCTGAACATACCAGTCACCTGCTACTATCATTGCTTTGGGGATTAGGGGATTAGGGGATTAGGTGTCAACATTTGAGTTCTGGATGGACATTAACATTCTATAGCAGATTTAAAAAGAAAATTCCTTGGATTTATGAAGAGACTGAAGATCAGCATGAAATAGTTAACACGCAGTGTTCATTATGTGCTAAGTATTGTAACTTTTAATCCTCAGATTAGTTTTGTTTTTAATTGAAATGATTATGCTCATTTTAGTGAAGGCAAAGTGAGGGTTAAGAAGATTGTAATTTTGATACTTCCCCACCAAGCTCACTGTCTTCTTTTAACATTTTGAGTGATTGCCATATATCATGTGATGGGTAGAGTACTAGAAATTGTTAGAACTTACTACTTTGGAGATTCTTTTGTGACAAAAAGTCATCTAAGAATTGAATATATTCTGTTTAAATTTTCTTTGTATGTCTTCTACTAATTTCCTAAAAGGATTTGCAAGGGGGTGTGACAGAAGTCAGGAGTAAAAACAAGCAGTAAAGGAGGGACAAAAAGGGTGAGACAGTACAGACAAGGTCCCAGTGAATGCTGGGTTTGTTCATTGTTGGAGTCTATGATGAGGGATCCGTTAAGAAACGGTATGTTACAGAAGTGTTAATAGCCTTCTAGAATACCTTGCTTATGTTTGCTGTTTTGTTCATAACGCTTAACACACACTTACATATAAATAAAGCCTCTTTCAGTTTTTAAATCTAAGGAAATTAAATATAGGTTAATGTGTAGCTTGAGTTGTTGCATGTTCGTCCATAGTGACAATAGCTGTAATTTTGTTTTTGTGTCATGGTTTGTTGTGATTGTGTGTAATGTAATGTGTATGTTTCCAGGATGAAATTTCTGTAGAGATAATGAATTTTCCAACTTTTCCATAAGTCAATTTTAGCTGAAAGATTTTATTACTGTTTTAGATTTCCATATCTGCATTTAAGAAATGGTTCCAAATTATGATACATTGAAATTAATGTTTTCTTTGCTTTACCTGAAATCATTTGGTCCCCGATTCTGTTTGTGATGTTCCAGATGTTTGTGTTACCACACATTCAGATAGATGCAGAATTCACCTTAGATCAGTTTGAAGATTCCATCATTTTACTGTGCTGCTGTGTGTTACGTATCTTTGTGGCAGTCCTTGTGCAGGGTCCTGAGAATAAAATAGAGATAGGACACAGATCTGCCATCAGTCAGCACAGTCACTCCAGCTTCCTCCTAAAACTGGAGGAGGAGGATGAGTTTTTGGTGCAATGATCAAGTCGCTGCCTGGAATTCCTGCCTCCTCTATAAGAGTTCCAGGATGTCAGAGAGCTTGGGTTTAACTCCTGGCTTCACTCTACATTCAGCTTCTTCGTAATGTGTGCCCTGGGTTGCAGGGAGCAACCATGGAAGTGGTTGGATCCCACCCATCCACATGAGAAAGTCAAATTGATTTCCAGTCTTTTTCCTTTGGTGTGGCCCAACCCTGGCTGGCTGTTGTGGACACATGGAGGGTGGACCAACAGATAAGAGATCTGTTTCACTGTTTTTGTTTCAAAAAAAAAAAAAAAAAGAAAGAAATAAAATAATTGAATTTTAGGAGGATACTTCACAAAGATCATAGAAAATGGAATTAAAAGATAACTTTATTGTGGTGCATACAATTTTGGAAATCTGTGCCTAGCCTTTTCATAACATGCATTTCCATGAAGTGATCTCTGTCACCTGTAATAGTCTGTTAACATGGTCACCCACAGACAATCTCAGGTGATTGTTTCCAGGATCCCCACTGATGCCCCAAGTCCTCTGTGCAATAGAGCCTTCACGCATCCCCCATATACTTTAACTCCTCTCTAGATTATTTATATTATCTAATCTAATGTAGACGTTATGCCGTTATGCAGCTAGTTACAATATTGTTTAGTGAATGATGACAAGAAAGAAAAATTTGTACTTGCTCTGAACGGAAAACCTTTTTGCCCAATGTTTCTAACCTGTGGTTGATTGAATATACTGAAAGTCCAGCTGTAAAGCTTGTATGCTTGCTTTTGTTTCACATTTATTTTGGCTAAATATGATTCTATGTTTTTGATTTATTTAATTATATGTATTGGCTCATTCTTGGGTGCAATGATTATGAATCTCAATTTCATTGGGTCAAGCCATCTGTTATATAGTATCTTTTTTTCTTTAAAAGGTAGTGCAGCATTAGTGGACATGGGCAAATCCTTGAGTTTGAATTCTTTTCTAGATTTAGGTGAGTTGCCTAAATTCAAATAAGTGTGTTATTATAGGACTAATTGTAAAAAAAAATGTTAAGTGTGTGTACAGTTTTTGGGATCAAATAAGATTCTAGTTAATGAGAGCTGCTCTGTTTTGTTACTGCTTGCTTCTAAAGATATGACGATTTGTCTTCCTTCCAAGAAGTCAACCATCGGCAAGTACTGATTGACCACATATGTGTTGCCTAATGATCTGGTAATAATGATGATGTACCTAAGATCTTCCAAATAGAAAAGCCATAGAGCTGTGCTTATTGGGGGTTTAGAGCCCGATTATGTTGCATCATTTTAGACAGATGGTCCACAAAGAAAGTATTCATGGGAAAAGAGTTGGCAGTTTTGTCAAAGTGATTGAAGTCACGATGTTACATAAAGTAACAGGTGAGCAGTTTGTAATTTTACTTGTTATTTGAGCAGAAAAATCACACTTTTTTTCGTTTTTCACCTCTAAAATAAGGGACTGGACCTGCATGATTTGTAGGTAAACTGTGGAAAAAGAGTATTTCAAAGAGGATGTAGGAAAGTAGAATTAACTCAAATGTAAGTGTTTTTTTTGGCACAAAATATTTTTGAAATCTATGCATAATTTTTTCATGACATGTATTTTTTATGAATTTTTTGAAGACCCAGTATATAAACATGTCTCCAGGTACCTCATATCTTCATACCGAGGGAACTAACACAAACAAAACCGTACAAATTCATTGCCGCAGGAAGAAAACTGGCTACCTGTCCCTGTGTTACTCTGTGAGCCGTGCAGTGAGCTTTATTTAGTAAATGGAGCATGTGATTGAAGATAGTTTATATAATGCAGCCTTGCTTTTCTAAGAAGGGAAACGTTTCTTGTTTTCTCAACAAAGTGGTATTCTGGCATAGTTAACTGGCATAATGAGGTGATGTTACTTGGGCAAATATATGCATTTTTTAAAACAAAAAGATTGTATTACGCTGTGTCTTTTGTGTCAGGTTATGTTTCTTGTCATGTTGATTGGCTTATAAACTAAGAAGTGTTTTAACAGCATCAATGTAAAATATTAGCATTAGGGGTTAACAGGAATCTCGGGTGGAAGATTGTTGTAAGAATAGATGGGTAGGATAACTAGTTTCACAGCTTTTCCCCTGTATTCAGTGAAGATATGCGGTAATGAAATGCGTTGTTTTCAACATCTGATTTTGCTTTACCAAATGTTAGTTTTCAATTTAATAGCACAAAAAGAACAAACAGAATTTTTGCATATGGATTTTATTATGAGCACCTTCCCTAGCAGAATGCTCTTAAAACGTTACAGGAAGAATTTTTATTATGACTTTTGCTTAAATTTTATAGGAAAATATTTGCTTTCCTCTCTTGTTTCAAAAGATTTTTGTAAAATCACCCTTTAAAATTTTTCTATCCTTTATCTATAAATTCAAAATGCTATTTATTGGAAATATATATAAAAATGTATATATATGTTGGATTCACAGTAATCTGTACATCAAGTTAATGGATATTCAAATAATTTTGATCAGCAAATCAGTATCAAACTTTGCATAGTGTAGGCTTCAAATATTCTGACCTATACAGATCTGTATCTTATGTTGCTTAAAAAAGTTTTTTGGGCCTGATGCAGTAGCCTAGTGGCTGAAGTCCTTTCCTTGCACATGCTGGGATCCCATATGGGTGGCAGTTTGTGTCCCAGCAGCCCTGTTTCCCATCCAGCTTCCTGCTTGTGGCGTGGGAAAGCAGCTGAGGATGGTCCGAAGCTTTCGGGCCCTGCACCCGTGTGGGAGACCTGGGAGAGGCTCCTGGCTTTGGATCGGCTCATGTCTGGATGCCTCGGCCACTTGGGGAGTGAGTCATCAGATGGAAGATGTTTCTCTCTGTTACTCGTTCTGTCTGTAGATCTGACTTTCCAAAGAAAATAAATAAATCTTCATAAAAAAGTTCTTCATAGTCAGCTAGGTATAAGGTTTGATAAACTGCTTGCCGCATGGATGAGGGAAGTTTCTTCTGCCAAACACCATTTGTATGTTTGTAACATCATCTGAGGTCCGTACAATATTATCAACCCCTGTGTGCCACTACATTATACTGTCTATAGGCTGAACACCCCCCACTCCTCTTGGAGGTGTCAAGTAATTCCGTAGTAAACCTATTTAAAAATATTCATTAATTCTGAATATGCTCTTAGATTCTATTATTACTTGTGCAAAAATTGAAGACTGTATTATTTTGTTGGTTATTCTATTGCACCATATGTGTTCTCTTGGTCCTTGTGTTTTATAGGTATGGAGATATTATACAAAGTATAAAGGATATTTTGCACAGATGTATGCAAGAAGCACACGCAAGGACACAAATGGTATAAAATGATAGAAACATTCTGAGATTATTTTTGTGAGTTCGGCACAGACATAATAAAGATACTTATTTTCCAATATAATTAAAAGAACGGCGTGGTTTTCTGATTACACATTTTAAGTGTATAAGAAAATGAGACTGTGCAGCACAGACAAGAGCTCTTCAAAAATATCGAAAATGACAGATTGAAACCATGGCTTGCTTCCTGTGTATGAACTACCATAGCTAGTATGAGAAACACATTGACTACAAGTGAACAGCGTATGAAGCCTTTCTGTATTTCACTAACATACTTAGCCATGGTGGTGAGCGGGGCAAGAAATAAAGGTAGACGAAGCACTTCTCTTCGCCATGTTCTCATTATTACTTCGGCAGTGACTTCTTCCCAGCCTTTACAGCCACAGCGGTTGATTTGAATTGATGTGGGAGCAAAGTCGGTGGGTCAGTCTTACTGACTCGTGGCTTAGACTTGACTGGAAGGCCTGTGATTTAATCTTTAAGTCACTGAATGTGTGACGGTAGCACCCGAGAGAATTACATAACCTAGCCATCCCTTGCTGCTACAAATCTCTGTGTTGCTCAGTATTCCTGGAGAAGATTGTAAAATGCTGAAGGCAAGAATAATTTCCTTAGATGATGATAAAAGTTTGTATTTGAATTTCTAACGTTTTAATGATTTATTTATTTATATTGGAAAGTCGGATTTACAGAGAGGAAGATCTTCTGTTCGATGATTCATTCCCCAAGCGACCATAACGGCTGGAGCTGAGCCAATCCAAACCAGGAGCCAGGAGATTCTTCCGAGTCTCCCATGTGGTTGCAGCGTCCCAAGGCTTTGGGTCATCCTTGACTGCTTTCCCAGGCCACAAGCAGGAAGCTAGATAGGAAGTGGAACATGTGGGACATACACTGGTACCCATATGGAACCCTGGCTGTTGTAAGGTGAGGATTCAGCCACTAGGCTACCACATGGCATTGCATCTAGTTAGTTTTTAGTACTGCCAGAGCTCTCATTTAGCAACATGTCCTATCCTGACAGTGATGGGATGTTTCCATTCTGATGATTGCTCTTTATTTTAAAATTAATCTATAACCAAGCCAACTTAGTAGAGCACCAAACCTTATCTGGGCTCAGAACTTCTCTTCAGAATTACATGATAGGACCCTACAGAGCTGACACATGGAGAATACAATTAAAAATATGTATGAGTAAAATAAGGGCATTCATATTCCAGAAGGATGTATTGATTGTGACATGAGGCACTCTAATAAATTATGGAGTAAAAATACTGCTTCGGAAGCATCCACTTTCTCTAAGGGATGTGGATGTACAGACACATACAATAGTAAGTCATGTAATACGGACTTGTGTAAGGTGCCGTGGGACACAGAGAAGTAGCCCGTTGTCTTGTGAAACCTTGGGTTGTCTGCTATCAGTGCCACATCCACGTGGGAGGGAAAGGAGGCTCCTGCTGTTCGCCTTTTATGAATGGAAACCTCACTAAATGGCTTCCCTGCTGCTCTTTTCTCGGGAGCATTGCTGGTCCCACAAAGGGCCAAGCGTGCATGAAGACGGAGCTGTGAGAGACTTACTCAAATTAGTGTGAAGTCTTTTGTTCAAACTTGCTGTGTAATGCGTTTTAAATGTTTGATACTGAGTGATAGTCTTTATAACTATTAATACTCGAGATATTAGAAAATCATTATTGTTATTTGTTTGAAAGGCAGTGTTGCAGAGAGAGAGAGGCAGAGGGAAAGAGAAATCTTGCATGTACTTATTCAGTCCCCAGATGGTAATGACAATGGGCAGTTTATCTGGGGCTCCCACATGGCTATATGAGCCCAGGCCCTTGGGCTGCCTGCTTTTCTCCAGCTGTTCACAGAAGCTGTCCCGGAAGTGGAATAGCTGGCACTTGAGCTGGACCCATTTAGAATGATGACATTGCACAAGGCAGTTTAACATGCTCTACCACAGTGCTGGGCCAAACATCTATCTTTAAGAGTTTGATGAAGGTAATTATATGATGTGAACAGCAGTAAATATTTATTTGTTTAGTAACTTAGGCCATTTCACAAGACAGTTGGAAGTTCACTGTGGTAGTTTTCCAGATTAAATTCTGAACAGATTTAGTATAATCTCCGTATAATGTTTCCGTTGTGCTGTAGTTACTTCCCTGATTGACAATTCGTATTCTGACTTAACTTTCCTGTAACCAAGTTAACTATTGGTGTAGGAAGTGTAAAATATAGTTAGAGTCAGACAAAATGACTTCCAGACAAATGCAATTTTTGTTGAGGTAAATTTACTAATTTATCCTGTAGTATCAGGGTCTTAGATTTAAAGCTTAGGTATAATATTATCTTGGCTTCTAGAGGTTTCCTTCCTCAGAAGTTTTTAGGTGTTGCCGGAGTCCAGCTCCAGCCTGGGTTTCGGAACTCGGGAAGGGTGCGTGGATGAGGCGCAGAAAGAGACGGACCACCAGAATTCCTTGAAGATAGTGGACTATGCAATAAAGCCGTCCGCTTTATTTATACAGTCAGTCAAACTCTGGCTCAGACTTTTTACGTCATGATCAAATGGGTGTTGCTAAAGATAATTCTGCCGTTTGTCTCGCCTAAGGAAAGCTCAACCAGTAACACATACCTCTTGAATCAGCTAAGGGAGGAATGTGTCCGGGAGGCAGGACCCAAAAGATCAAAGAGAGAAAGAATGGGTTTCCCCTATACCTGGGAAGTTAGCACCCTTGATTAGCATATCGTCAATGGGAGAGGAAAGGCTGTAAACAAGTCCCCACCACCTGAGGACAGAACACCTTTGATTAACATAGCAATGGTGGCAGCCGTAGCAGCAGTAGGTAAAAACCTTTATGCTAGAAGCGAATGAATATCAGTAACATCAACTTCCAAGCTCGCACAGATACCATACATCAAGTGTTAACTCCGCAGGGGCAGACAGTGCCTAGGCAGATTACTGAAAACTCAGTGGGGAAGTCCGGCAATGGAAAGCGGGCTGCATTCAGGTGATCAAAACAACGTCCCGCCGGAGCCCTGCTCGACGGGGAGTTCCTTCGCGGCCTTGCCTGCAATGGAAGCAATGTTTCTCACACCTTCCTGTTTCCCTACATCCATCACACGGCCCCCGGCAAGGTGTTGCATGTTAGTCTGCAGGTCTCTACCAACTAGGCACAGTTTGAAGAAATAAATGTATTTGCACTAGTTTTAACTTTGACCTTTCATATTTTTACCCTTTCCACCATTCATAACTTCCGTATTAAGGATTTATTTATTATTTGAAAGGAAGATTTGAAAGAGAGAGGAGAAAGAGAGATTGAGAGAGAGAGAGAGATTTTCCATCTGCTAATTTACTCCCCAAATGGCTGCAATGGATGCAGCTGAGCCGATCCAAAGCCAGGGGCTTTGTCTGGGTCTCCCACATAGGTATGGGGGTCCAAGGACTTGAAACATCCTCTGCTGCTTTCCAAGCCCATAAGCAAACAGCAGGATGGGCATGGAGCATCCAGGACACGAAACGGTGGCCATTCAGATGCCAGTGCAGCAGGTGGAGGATTGGCATGCTGTGTGACCACACCGCCCCCGCCCCCTCATAACTGCTGTATTAAACATGACCTTGAAGCTGAAACACTGTTTTACTTGCTTGCCCGACTGAATTTTCTGTAATGGAAAAATATTTTCTAAATGGATTGTTCAATCCTGTGAGTACAGCTCAATGTGATACTTTTGCTAGGTTGTGTGAAGAGCTGTTTTTGTTCAATGTTACAGTTATCTTCGATGTGAAGTGTCACTTCTGGAACTCTTGAAGATGTTTGAAGGAACTGTATAAATCTTACCAAAGGTGTCCCATTTTGGATAAGCTCGGTTGTATTGAATAAATACGCTTTTCTTTAGGATCTTATTTCCTTAAATTCTTTTGAGGTTCTGAATAAGCCTGTGCTCTGTATTACATAGGATATACTGAAAGGTAAATGTAATTACAACTGCCTTTCTAATCCTTGGAATTCAGAGATCAGCTGATCAAGTCAGTCAGCAGTTTGTGTGTGTGCGTGTGTGTGTGCTTGTCATGAGGTTATGAGCAGTCTTAGTTTTTTCTGTAGAGATGATAATGATATGTAATGTTAAATTTCTTTTTCTAAAATGGAAATGTTGCAAACCTCTGCCTTCTGAACAATGGAACAGCTTTGTGTCTGATCAGTACACATTGAGCTAAAACTGACCAAGTGCATGTTTTATGTGTGTGTATATCTGTAGGGTGGAGGAGGCCAAGAATGTGGGTTCTAGCTTTTAGGTTGTTTGTCTTTGGTCAGGTTATTTATTTTTTTTCTTTGAGGGCTTTACGTCCCTGATACATGAAGTTAAGTGTTGAGTTTGTCTTGAGGATTCCTGCTCAAGTCTCGCCAAGGACGTCTCCTGGGCTTCCCTCCACTGACACAGTCTACTTCATCTTTCATCCTTGCAGCTTCAGGAGAGGCTCCTTACATCCTAGCCTTGAGCATCTGCCCATTTGCTCTGCAACATTAAAGTGGGACTGTGTCTTCAGATTGCTAAACACTGTCTAAAATACCTGTGTCTTATCTCTGGTGACCTAGAATGTTACTTTTTGTTAGTCTTATTTATGGGATCATGTAATAACTTCCTGACTGAATTTACAAGAAGAATGGAGAATACTGCAAAAAATGCCTAAATATCATCATCTGTCCATATTAATTAGATGTTTCCAAGTCTGACCGAAAGTTTGAATTGACATCAGCCATTTTTTTGGCCACATTTCTTCCCTGCAATTAGCTGTGATTTCTCAGTTGCTATAGATGTTTTTGCTCAAATAGAATTGTCGAAGACGAGGTTCCTGGATGAAGAAATAGTTTCTTTTGCTTTTTGGAAGTCAGATTTACAGAGAGGTTGAGAAACAGAGAGAAGGATCTTCTATCTCTTGGTTCACTTCCCAAGTGGCCACAGCAGCCAAAGCTGAGCCGATGTGAAGTCAGGAGTGTCTTCTGGGTTTCCCACAGTGTTGCATAGTCCCAAGGCTTTGGGCTGTCCTCGACTGCTTTCGGAGGCCACAAGCAGGGAGCTGGGTGGGAAGTGGAGCAGCTGGGACCTGTTCGCAACCCACATGCTGACTCCAACAGCAAATGTCTTCACTTAGGGACCTCTCAGTGAGGTTGCTTCCTCATAAGTCAAGTGTAAAGTTCCCAGAGTGCTTGGGGCCAGGATGTTCATTTTTTCTTTTTGGAAAACGCTGCTAGAATGGAATAAGCCTTTGCAAAAATATCAATAGATCCAAGGAAATTATCTATTAAAATGAAAGGAGAGTTTGAACAGACAAAGGATGGCATTAAGGAGGTAGAGCTCAACATTCCCCATCCAAAGGCTTCTCAGAAGAGTGGAAGGCTACTGCTATTGGGCTTTTTTGTTCGTTTTGAGTTGTAGAATTGCCATAATTTCATTTGCTGAATATAATCTTAACAGTTTTAATACTGTGCGACCTCCGAACTCAACTTTTCCTTGGACAATAAGTAGACTGATTTTAGCAAAGCGATTGATGTTGGCAAATCTGTTTTCAAATCTGGTTCTTTTAATTTATTGTGTAGAAGTAGCAAGTATTTCCTTTCTCCACTCTTTAGTCAACTTCTGTTTATTTCTTGACAATGCATTAGGAAAAACATATAAGCAATGAAGAAGAGCACTTGCGGAGGATGGAAGAGGCGAGACTGCAGCTCAAGGATCAGCTGCTTTGCCTGGAGACCGAGCAGGAATCCATCCTTGGTGTGATAGGGAAGGAGATCGATGCTGCTTGCAAAACCTTCTCCAGGGACTCGATGGAGAAACTGAAAGTAATTATGAATTCTCCTTGTACCACCATCTTCACTTTTGTTTCTAGGTATATAATTATCATGGATTTTAATCCATGCTTACATGATGGCCATATTTTTATTCCATCCAGAAAGTTTCAGTAAACAGTGTAACTTCTTGTGCTCCTAAGAACAAGGCACTGTATCTAGCCCGCAATCGTGGTGCCAGAAGGTATGGTGTTATTCCAGTGAATTGCCTGTATCTAACTCCAGCAAAGAAAGTGTCATTGAGAGTCAGCAATTCCAGCTAAGGGGAATAACCTTGCTTTCAGGAACCTTGGATTTTGAAGTTTTCATTACCACAGGCTATGTCTGTCAGTGTAAGTGTGTCACATGAAACCATCTGTTGAGTTGTGTATTATAAGTACTATTGTAAGTATAATGAGTGCCTTCTCATTAACCCGAAAACAACCTTTACCTTAGCTGCTCTGATAAATTTCACCGTAGAGAGGTTAAGTAAGGTTTATAGAGATTCAGTAACTAGTCATTGGCCATACAACTCATTAAATGCTAACCTGGGATTTCAGATGTTAGGAGTCTGGCATCTAGACAAGTCACCAGTATGTTCTCTGCCTTTCCAGTTGGACAAATTATATTTAATTTTGTTTTTCTATTTTTAAAGTCAACTTTTGCATTTATTTATTTATTTGTGTATTTTAAATTTTACTCAAGAACAGCTGTTTATAATGATGATTAGAATTCCTTGAAATTAAGCACCAGGTACAAGTTCTGGAGAGACTGTGTTGCTTTGACATTGTCTAACCGTAACACACATTCACAGATCACTCAGCCCTGTATTGACTTCATTTGATGATAGGACTTTTCAGAAGAGTTCTGGGGGATGGTGGTATTTGTTTCTATCACATTTGTGTTTTTCTTGTCACTTTAAATTCATACCTATAAACTGTCACTATTATCATATAGTTAGAAGTTTCTTATCAAAGATACATCATGCTCATTGATAAATTTTTGATGATTAAAGAGCTCGGGTGGCTGGATAAAATCTCAATTCTGTACTTACTTTGCTCTCTGTGTTCCTATAATTCTGATCTGAGTGTTACTTTTGTTACAGAACATGAAGAGCATGGGCTTTTAATTAGTGCGGATGTTTCAATTTGCATCTCCTGCAAATTTTGGTTGAGCATTAAAGCATAAGCCTTCTTATTTTTTTAAGTCTTTAAATATGAGGCTTACACTTTTTGATGCTATGGTGAATGATTTCATATTAGAGAAAAATGCATTTCTAATACTGTTTTCCTCTTATTGTAGGTTTTTTCATCTAGTCCTAATATCCACTGTGATCCACATCGCTGGTTAGCGGAAAGCAAGGTAATTAATCTTTGGATCCTAAAGTTATAATGCTTATGATCTTCAAGGAACCCTATTTGGTTTAGCCATGTGAAAATGTAATTCTTCACCACAGGATATGATGTCAGGGCATTGCACTTAAGAGACTTCCATATTTCTTATTTCAGCATAATTTTGCTAAACTACATAAACAATGAGAGAAAAACTATTAAAATTCCAAGAATTAGACAATCAGACTTTTCTCTGCTTTCTTGAGTTGGGCAATGTCTCTGCAAATGTGCCTCCATCCGAACAGCTGGGACTGACCTGCCCTGTACTCGCATACGTTCAGGGTAGTTTGGGTCCTGAGAGTAACCCCAAAACCTGACAACTCCATGTGTCTCAACCACATTCTTTTCTTCATGTCTTTTATGGATTGACAGTGGTAAACCTTTATTCTAAAGGTATCTCTTGCTTCATGATTCTCTTTATGATTTAAATTGAATGAGAGGCCAGCAAAAATAAACCAAATAATTTAAAAATTTTATTTCTCCCTTTTTTATTTTATTTGAAAGTCAGAGTTACAGAGAGAGAAATCTGTTCACTGGTTTACTTCCTAAATTGCCACAAAAGCCGAGCTGGACCAATCCAAAGACAGGAGCCAGGAGTTTCTTCTGGATACCCACATGGGTATAGGGTCCAAGGCCTTGGGGCAGCCAGAACTCCAGCTGGTGCCCATATGGGAAACCAGTGCTAGTGGGAGAGGGTTATTGTGCTGTGCCTACATGCCTGCCACGTTTTCATTTTCTTCCCTTCCCTTCTCTGACATTCTCTTCCTTTCTCTTTCTTTCTCCTCAACTTCCCTCCGTTCCTCTCTCTCTCCTCCCTTCGCTTCCTATCTTTCTTCCAGATTTATTTATTTATTTCAAAGGCATACAGAAAGAGAGGGGGTGAGATCTCCTGTCCTTTGGTTCACTTTCCAGATGACCACAATGTTCAGGGCCAGGCAAGGCCAAAGCTCATCTAGATTTCTCAGGTGGGTGGCAGGAGCCCAAACATTCGACCATCTTGCACTGCTTTTCTGAGGCGGCTAATAGGGAGCATCCAGGACATGAAATAGTGTCCATATGGGATGTAGATGGTTCCCATGACAACTTTACTTGTTGTGCCACAACACTGGTCCCTAAAGAGTGTTTTAAGTTGAGCAAAGACATGCTTTAAAACTTTGGGACAATTATCAATGTACGTAGTTTATCAGATTGCTTGGAGATGCATTGATTAAAGTACAGAGATGGTCAGGGAGTTTGGTGCTGTAGTTGATGCTGCTTGAAATGACAGTGTCACTTATGCAGTGCCTGAGTGTGAACCCTAGCTCTGTCTCTGGTTCCAGCTTTCTTTCAGTGTGTATCTGGGTAGGCAGCAGGTGAAATGGCTTCAGTTATTGTGTGATTGCCTCCAATGTCAGAGATCTGGATTGAGTTCTTGGCTCCTGCAATTGGCCTGCGCCCTCTTGCCTGCTGCAGACATTCAGGGAGTGCAGCAGCAGAGAGAAGAGTGCTTTCTCTCTCTCTTTCTCTCTCTCTCTCTCTCTCAAATAATGAAAGAAAAATCTAGAAGCTGTGATGGTACGAGTTGCAGAAAGGTTTACTGAGGTGTCAGCTCATCTCTCTGCATTCCTTTTTAGACTAGTTTTCTGAGCTATAAGATACTAGAACGGGGAAACTTTCTTATTATTTAAATTCCAAAAGGAATTCAGGTCTACAATTGACCTGAACAATTGTAATCCAATTGAGGATTTTTTTTAAAGGAAGCTTTAAGTTTCGTCTTTTGTTTTAAATTGGAAACATAAGAGAAAAAAGTAAGTACCCACAGAAGATGGTGACTTGTCCAAAGCCACGCTAAGAGTGGAAAGCCAGCTGAGTCACGTGCTTGTCTGGACATCTGCGTGTTGTCATCTGGAGTCTCAGCTCACTCTGGCAAGAAGAGTCATTGCATTCTCATTTCCATTTCCCACACTGTGGGTGGGAGTAATGGTCAGCAAGTTGTCTACTTTAATCATATTTGTAAAGTTTAACAGGGAAAATGTAGCTACAAATAAATTCTGGAAGTCTTTGTCGTAGTGACGTGTAAGCAGTGACCCGGGAATGCAGGAGAACAGTTTCTTGGGTGTCTGTGCTGGGAGAGGGGCGGGGTGCGGTGTTACAAGCTTGCAGAGGAAGCTTCCCTGGAAAAACATTTACATTTAGCAACAACAGCAGTAAGCTTTGCTTGTTGAGTATTTATGTATAAAACAATGACCAAGAGGTAAGGATGCTTGTGTGAACACACAAAGTGCCCTGTGATGATTGACGGAGGTGGGAGGGGAGATGGAGCAGGAAGCAGTACCACCTCTGAAGGGCAGCTGTGCATCTGAGGAGTTCTTCTCGATTAAAAAAGAAGTTTGATGATTGAACAGCAGAATTTACATTAGCATATACATTTTCCTGTCCTACCTAAGAAATGGTGGTCTTTTTGCCTCCCTAGCCATTTCTGACAGACAGATACCAATCTGTATTAATGCCACAGGCAAGGCAAATTTGGAATGTACATTTTTATTATCTTCAAATTTTTTGGCTAGAAACTATTGTGAAGGCTTAACCCAACAGTTCTTTTTTTTTTTGCCCAACTCCACAGCTCTGACAACAAGAGCAATGTACTTGGAATTTCCTTTCAAGTGAAAATCTTTATCATTTCTGAACAGAAAGCTTTCACTGCTGTGGTTCAGTTAAATTATGAGAGCCAGAGATGACTCTTAATCATAGCCCTTTAATTTGGAAGCCAGTGAGCAGTTTTCCCTTATCATTTAATGGGATTGAACTTCTGATCAAGCCAGTTTTAATACTGCATGAGACAACTGTTCTTCTACAGTGTAAAAGGGTTGTGATAAAAAATGCTATGCTGACCAACTGAACTAGGAAGAATTGAATCTATTTACCAGAACGATGGCTTAGGTTATTGATGGGCTGCAATACTGTAATTCCCATGAACTATGACTGTCCAGCTCTATAAGTATTGAAGATAAGATCTGAAATCAGAGAACAAAAACCTGTATGGAAAATAGAATTGCTATTCTGCTGGTCTGTGCTGACACCTTGCAGTATTAGAAGGACCTCTAAGGGCATTCAGTAATTGTTTTCATAAATCTGCTGCATGGGATGTCTTCTCTTGGTACTAATTCTAGAAGAACCAGAGGCCTGGGTTGCATCACAGTTGCATTTTTATCCTTGGTGTGTAATGTAAAGTGGAAGCCTACTGAGTACCACATTCCCAGATAAAATAATCAATGAATGAGAAGAGTGGAGGCTTGATGGTCTGTAAGGAATGTGCTGCAAGGAGTTCCTTGTGGTTTTTTATTTATTTACTTGGTTGTTTTTTTTTTTTTTTTTTTTTTTTTTGCATCATGAAATCTGAACCTTACTAGTGCATTTACTGGATAACTGATACATTCTAGATACTGTGTTATATGCTGTAAACATAACAGTGGGCCCTGGTGCACTAAAGTCTTTGCCTTGCATGCGCCAGAATCCTGTATGGACACCGGTTCTAATCCCGGTGATGCGAGTTCCCATCCAGCTCCCTGCTTGTGGCCTGGGCGAGCAGTGGAGCACGGCCCAAAGCCTTGGGACCCTGTACTCATGTGGGAGACCAGGAAGAAGCTCCTGGCTTCTGTCTCTGGATCAGCTCAACTCCAGCCATTGCAGCTGCTTGGAAAATGAATCATGGGATGGAATATCTTCTCCTTTGTCTTTTCTCCTCTCTGTATATCTGACTTTGCAATGCAAATAAATAAATCTTAAAAAAATAACAATGAGCAAGAAAGAGTCTTAAGTAAACTATTTTTTTTGGAAAGGACAAATACATGTGTTGATAATTTCACAGTGATATATAAAGGTTATAACAAAAATATGTAATAGTTGCCATGGATGCTGACATCTGAGATGAATCCTGAAAATAATCCCAAAAAGAGGAAGTATCCTACATTTTGAGAAACCTTTAGGAATGACATAGAAGAGAAGCAGCATGAAAAATGAAAAAAGTGCAAGTGCTTTGACAGTAACAAATCAAAGAATGGCAGGAGAGGAGCCTTCAGTCCGAGGTAGGGCTTGGCTGTGTCAGGAAGGACATGGGAAGCCTTTGGGGGCAACATGCAGTAAACAAGAGTGTTGCACCACTTTTAGGAGCTTGGATTCTGGTGGGCATTTAGTGACTCTCAGAAGAGTTTTGACCAAGACAGCAACGTGCTGCTGGTTTAGAAGCATTTCTCTGAGAGTCGTGTCAAAGGTACATTAAAAGTGGTAGGATGGAAGGCAGGGAGAACAATGAAGTTTTTCCTGTAATTTGGCTATAACAGTGTGAATTGAGCAAATTGTTTGCAGCTTCACAGGTGAAGGGCGCACTGCAGTTGCATTTGGTGACAGTATGTAATGGTGATTGATTGTGTGTCAGCATGCAGACGACGCCACTCAAGGGTTTCTGTTTGCGAGAAATGGGCACACAGGATCCCAGAAGAGCCAAACCAGCAGAAATACTGAAAGAATCTCCATCACAGGGATTGAAATCTAGACAGTTAATTTGAACAGAAAGGCTGAAAGAGAAGCATCAACACAGGCAAACATGAGTTCAATGTCAGAAAGTCAGGGAAAGTTAAGGAACAAAGGCGTTTACAGTGAGTCAGTCAGGATAGCTTCCCAGATGAGGGCAGGCAGATGCTCTGGGCGAGGGACCATGTATGGAAGTGTTGTCGTTCATCACGGATCTTATGTCATCTTGTTAACTATTTGTCAAATGTTGTCTTACTGAATCAGAGTGGCAAATCTTAAAAGTGTATGGGTAATAAATATGCTTCCAAGTTATATAGAGATTTTGTATGTTGGCCTGTTTTAGGTATCATTCCAAAGAATTAGTTTCATTGCATAATATTTTCTTGACATTGTAAAGCATTTGCTTTCCCAAGTGTTACAACTGAAGTAGCTTTAAAGATCACATAATATGATTTTCTTATGGAAACCAAGACCTCAAGAGCTCTTTGGTCACTGGCAAGGCAGCTTAGAACTTAAGTCTCTGATCTTTGTGCTACCATTTGTCTCCATTCATTGTGTAACTGCACTTGAGTACAAACATTGTGTTTTAACTGCCTACTGACATTGATTTTTTTTATCAAATGTATGATACAGTGTATTTAATTCTTATTTAAGTATATAAACAATTACCCAGTATTTTATATTTCTACTGTAGAAATGAAAAATGTTATGCACTTAGTATTTTGAGGGTTTTTTGGGATGTAATATTAAATCACATTCCTGGAATTCGTTAAGTTTAATTGGCGACAGGTCTTTTTTACATTTTTAAGATATGTGCTAATATGGGGATAATGTAGTTTCTTGCTTGTTTATAACTAAGAAATGTGGAGATATTATTAAAGGAAAGTGAGTCTTTTAGGTTGATTTAAATTTGAATTGTAGTTCAGACTTAATTCTTTGGTGACCTTTCATATTTCCCCCAAAATTGCCATGTTCTTACCTTATTTTTGCTTTTTATGCAAACATTTCTTTTCAAAATTGTTATTAGAGTTTTGCCAAAGGAAACATAGTAGTTAAAGCAGCAAAATTATGGGTCCTAATATTATTGCTAACTCTATAAGCTTTAATCTTCTTATTCAGATTTCCTGTTTTCCATGATTTTTGGCTTTGAGCCATCCCTTAGTGATTTTACTGCATTATTTGGCTAACTCCCAATAGAGAATTCTCACAGATAGAAAAGATCCAATGGCGCAGTTTCACCGGACACCTATGCAGATTCGTACATAATTGCAAGCTACTAGCTGTGAAGATGTAACACTACTTTATTTTAAAATTCCTTCTCTGTTTCACTTACTTAACATACTTACTGATATAGCAAATAAATGAATCTATTATGTAACTTGTAAAATATTTCTATGTTTAATAGAATGATTGTTGCTCTGTGATTCATAGCCTTATCAACTAAGTATTAGTCTCAATTGTTAAAATTATTTCTGTACTGCGTTCCAAGCTGTCTTCACAAGATACTTAATGAGAGCCATGAATTTATCTAACATTGATTCTGAAAATTATTAGTTGATTAGATTTCTGTAAATTAATATTTTGCAGGATTAGCAATACATTAAATTTGTAGTAGTCATTGACTGTGTCTAGCTCGTTTTTCCTGTTGTTTGACAATGAATAAAGGCTCCCTCTTCTTTATTCAGGTCATATTGTTTTAGATCTGCTGGGGCTGCCTTAAGAACTCCCAGACCTCGGCTGGGGTTTAAACAACGCTCATTTGTTTTCTCATGGTTCTGGAGGATGCCATTCCAAGGTCCAAGGACAATTTTCCTGGCTTGCAGAGTCCTTTTCCCTTTCTTGGGTTTTCTTCTCTGCTAGCCTGATACCTCATTTTGTGGTAAGGCCACCGGTCCTATCAGATTAGGGTACACCTCTGTGATCCAATACAATACTGCTGCCCTAAATGCCCCATCTCTAAAAAGAGCCGTATTTGGTCTTAGGGTCCCAAAAGAATGAGTTTGGGAAGGCTTAAGCTGAATGAATTCAACTGCCTGAAAGCTGTTTAAGCCTCATATTTGTTTTGTGCTTTTTTTTTTTTTAATCCAAGAATCCCACAGGAAATTATTTTTTGAATTTGCCACTATATTGCTGGATAAGGAGATTAAATTGGAGTATCCAAACTGGAATTTTTTTTTTTTTGGACCACATGGTTTATAAGACCAAACTGAGTTGGTAACAAACATTAAAAAAAAATTGATAATTATAATATGGGATTTGTTTTCTTTTTGAGATGTGGGAAGTTTTGGGATCCTTAGAGCTTAGCACAATAGAATGGCTATCTGCTCTATAGTTTGACATAGCTCCTGTTCTTCATATTGATTTGCATTGTGGAGGAGGAGTGTCACTCTTTAGCATTATACTTGCCTATTCATATTTTTTTAAAGTTTTATTTATTTTTCTTACAAAATCAGATATACAGAGGAGGAGAGACAGAGAGGAAGATCTTCTTTCCGATGATTCACTCCCCAAGTGAGCCGCAACGGGCCGGTGCGTGCCGATCCGAAGCCGGGAACCTGGAACCTCTTCCGGGTCTCCCACGCGGGTGCAGGGTCCCAATGCTTTGGGCCGTCCTCGACTGCTTTCCCAGGCCACAAGCAGGGAGCTGGATGGGAAGTGGAGCTGCCGGGATCAGAACCGGCGCCCATATGGGATCCTGGGGCATTCAAGGCGAGGACTTTAGCCGCTAGGCCACGCTGCTGGGCCCGACCAGTGATTATTTGATCAGAGATGTTTTCTGTGGATAATCCTTTGGCCCACAGGGGAATACACTTCTTCCGTTTTGGGAGTTTTCCTGAACTTGATCGTGGGGAACATCTTGTCCAGGGGCTGCAACCCAGTTCCATTGCATCCTGGGCAGGCTGCAGCTCAGTCCCTTCTGATGCTTTGTGGAGTGTCTAGAGCGCATCCTGTTCTCTCTGCTCACGAGTGGCCCTGAGCCTAGCCTGGCATTCACTCCCCATCTCTGGCTTCCTCGTGTTAAAGTCATTAAGGACTGTATAGGTTGTTTCAAAATCAAGTATGTGTTTTGATCTTACTTGGACAGGCCCTGAAATAGTTTTGTTAGAGGTCAAAAATATTTTCCATTTATGCTTTAACTATCTAAATATTATTAAAGATAAGGAAGCTTAGAGTTCATGAAAAGAAGTGGTCTAGTATGCAAGCAAATGTTGATTTATTTCCCCCAGCCAATAAGAGTATTTTTCCATCTGCCACGATTAGCTGGATCCTTGGGTATATACATTTGTATGTGTCAGAACAGGAATTTTACTTTTATTATTTTGCTCTCTGATATAAAACCCCATTTTGTAATAACTGTCATTCTATACTAGGGTGTTTCTAATTTTCAAACAGTTGTGCAACTCTGCTTTATTTGTCAAATCCACAGACTACTTATAATAGGCTAGACTCTGTGATACTGTCTTTCTAGAGATAATAGAACATATCAAGTATTTTGTGAAGATATGTAAATCTCATGGGCTAATTTAGAAACGAACTATTAACTGATATAAGCTGCTATGCAAATTAAAGTGAATATTTTAAAAATTTGCTAACATTTGATAGATTTTTGGCTCTTCATCTTATGCTGCCTCATTTGTTTGGAGTAGTATGGCTGTTTCTCTTCATGTTTTGCGGTGCTGTTTCCTGGATATCTAAAAATTGGATATAAATGTTATTTTTAGACTAAACTTCAGTGGCTCTGTGAGGAGCTGAAAGAGAGAGAGAACAGAGAGAGAAGTCTGCGCCACCAGCTGCTGCTCTGCAGAGAACAGCTCCGGGAGCTGACGGCGAGCAAGGAGTCTGAGCTGCAGTGTCTGTTTGAGCAGATTGAGAGACAAGAGCACCTGCTGGAAGAGATTCACCAGGAGAAGACAGGTGTGTGTCAGCGCCGCTTCCCGCGTTCCTCACGTTCTCTCCTTTTATGTTCGCGGAATCCTAGAGTTGGCAGAGGAGCTCAGCTGCCCGAGGGGCCTTCTTTGAACTCCATCCCCTCTCTTCTCTCCTTGATAATCCATTTCTTTCAGCCTTTCTGGATCTTAAGGAGAAAATCCTTCAGGTTCTTCAACCTCAAGTTTCCTCTTGTGTACAATGCACTGGCTCTTTGCAGGTGTTAATTTGGTAAGAGACGCTTGTTTCCTGCTGGTAAAACGCCCAAGTTAACCTTTCACTTGAGTAATTCATTCAGAAAATTTTTTTTTTCTTGTTGACTAGTTTGCATTTGTTGCTCTTCTAGATGCTAAGGATGCACTGGTGGATAAAACAGGAAAAATGCTACATGTATTTAGCTGCCAGGCAGTGCCTGGGATGACAGTTCTGATAAATTAACTACGTGATGTGTTAGAAGGTTGTAAATAAAATGGTGAAAATAATAGTAAGGCAAAGAAAGCTTGGAGTAGGTGAAGTGCGTTTGTATGTAGGCATTACGTAATTTTTAAAAAAGATTTCATTTTTACTGGAAAGCCAGATATACAGAGAGAAGGAGAACAGAGAGGAAGATCTTCCTTCCAATGATTCATTCCCTATTGGCTGCAATGGTCGGAGCTGATCCGATCCAAAGCCAGGAGCCAGGAGCCTCTTCTGGGTCTCCCACGCGGGTGCAGGGTCCAAAGGCATTGGGCCGTCCTTGACTGCTTTCTGAGGCCACAAGCAGGGAGCTGGATGGGAAGCAGGGTCGCCGGGATTAGAACTAGTGTGCATATGGGATCCGAGGCGTACAAGGTGAGGACTTAAGCCACTTGGCTACCACACCAGGCCCAGCATTACATAACTTTAATAGTTGGATGGAAGACTTGCAAAGCCACTTTCTTTTCTATTACCCAAGTGAGGGATCATGAGGGGAAGAAGCAAAGCGGTAGTATTGGAATCCCAACATAGATTACATTTGTTGGTCTTACCTGGTGTTTTTTGGGTGTACTTTATCAATTGAAGAATCACAAGAGGATCTTAATTAAGAAATTAAGATTATTTTAGAAAATCCACCATGAGAATCGAACCATTATGTATGTTAATGCTTTTAAAATTAAATTTTTGTGGTTTATTTGAGTAGTCAGGATTGTTTTTGCCACATGTACCACTTAGAGATCATTACTAAACTGTGGTAAGTCTCACAAAGTTTTTGGGTATCCGGGTCATTTGAGGATCCATAGAGCTTTTATTAATGTGGTTACACGTAACAATGCTTGTCATATGAAAGATGTAACTAATGCTTATTCATTTTAATAATACTGTGGACCTATTACATGTTAACATAAAATTAATGAAAATCATTTTCCAAGGCAGAAAATGTAGGAGTGGCTTTCTTTTTCATTTCTTCAGATCTGTTTCATTGCTGGCATGAGAGAAAACAAGCTCTATTCTCCCTTTTCTTTCTACGTTTAGTGTACTGTTATATCACATGTCATGTAAACTCTGGAAAGAGTGTCTTGTATTCTCGAGAAATTACATGTTATAAAAACAAATCCTACGTTAGTGCTACTAAGTTGTCATACATGATTCTCAGATCTACACTGAAAACTGTTCTAGTACAGTTGAAAAACATAAACTGCATGAACAATAAGTGTCAGAGGGTACTGTTGTATTGTTTTTGACAGTTCCATAACATCTAATTAAGGAATGTGTGTGTGTGTGTGTATAAAGCTGGAGAGAAAGGGAGAGACAGAGAGGGAGACATCTTGTCATCCATTGGTTTCCTTTCCAGATGGCTACAGCAGTCAAGACTGGGTCAGGTGGAAGCCAAGTGCTAGGTGCTTCCTCTGGGTCCCTCGGATGGGTGGTAGGAGCCTGGTCACTTGCATCATCTGTCGCTACTTTTGGAGTCTCGTTAGCAGGTAGCTGGATTGGAAGTGAAGCAGCCGGAACCAGAACCTGTACTCATGTGGGATGCCATTGTCCTGGGTGCTGGCTTGACTCGCTACACCACACTTCCTTCACCTGGGTACTAATAGATAAAAGTTAAATGCTCTTTATATGTGTTATGAACTTCTTACTCCATAACTAACAAGTTGACTGTAGGATAAATGGGAAATTCAGGAGGCTGGAACTCATTTGGCTGCAAAGGAAACTGAATGAAGGCTACCTTAGCGGTCATACTTCTGTAACAGGGAAGTCTCATATTTTTGTTTTGCCTAATGTGTGAAAGATGTTCTCTCGGATGTTCTGTGTTCAGAAATGATGAAGCATTTGATCTGCTACTATGCAACTGTCTTTGTTCTAGCTAGAGACTGAAGGACATGTTATGTGCCAGCTGAAAGAAATATGGTATTAGAAATATATGTAACATGTGCTTGTAAAGAGTCAGTTTGGTTACTATTTTGGAGGTCCATGTGATAACTTTTTCTGTAGAGCACATTAGTTGATTTGGATCTTGAGTAGTGAATCAGTGTTTCCAAAAGGAAAAAGATTTTCTGAAGAATTTATGTGCAGAGGTATGTCTTTCAAATATTTAAAGCATTTGCTTACCGTCTGCACATGGAAGACAGAAAGCATAACCAAATTTACTAACCTTGAATATTTTGGAGTTATCAGAGCTAATTGTAGAGGCTAATATCTGATTCTTTTTACTGTGTTTGAAATGTTATTAGTTATTGTATAGTTATTGTACAATGTATAGAAAAACGGTCATTCTTGACAGCATGTATGTTAGCTAGGCGTTATCTCTCTCTCTCTCTCTCTCTCTCTCGTATTACTTGAGAACGTCCATCTAAGGATGAAACAAGCCCCTGTCAAGCTTTGTTAATTAGACAGTTTTATGCTGAACCGTAAAAGGAAAAAAGAGCTCATAGGTTATGGTGAAAGAGACACAGTGTTTCAGCCACTTTAGAAAATAACACTTTTGGGCCCGGCGGCGTGGCCTAGCGGCTAAAGTCCTCGCCTTGAACGCCCCGGGATCCCATGTGGGCGCTGGTTCTAATCCCGGCAGCTCCACTTCCCATCCAGCTCCCTGCTTGTGGCCTGGGAAAGCAGTCGAGAACGGCCCAAAGCTTTGGGACCCTGCACCCGCGTGGGAGACCCGGAAGAGGTTCCAGGTTCCCGGCTTGGGATCGGCGTGTACCGGCCCGTTGCGGCTCACTTGGGGAGTGAATCATCGGACGGAAGATCTTCCTCTCTGTCTCTCCTCTCTGTATATCCAGCTTTCCAATAATAATAAAATCTTAAAAAAAAAAAAAGAAAATAACACTTTTTTCAGCAGAGTACTAATTTCTTGGGTTGTTTTTAGGTGAACACCTGTATCTTAGACAGAATGTAGATATCAGAGGAAATATGTGTCACCTTCCAGTTTTTTCTCTTCAATTCAGCAGTTTGTTTTTTGTCCTAATAATGGCAATAGTTGTGGTAAATGTTCAGAAAACTGACCAGGCAGGCCTAGAAGCATCTTATATCTTTTGTTCATGAATTTGTAGAAGATACACAATTGAGAACTGTGTGTAGTTGTCTGGGTATATTAGAATAGAGGCTCCAGGAAGGCTGTTATTTCTAAATGCCTTGTTCAGTGCTGTATACCTAATGCCTAGAAAGAACGTAGTGTCCAGAAGGAATGTTGCATTTTTGAGAGAGTAATTGAGTATATGAAAGAATATGATTGTAGTGCTAATCTTTCATGGATGAAAATTATTGTTTTGAAAGGAAGGGTAATTGTCCTCAAATTTCAGACTGAGAAAGAAATTTTAGCTGGCTATTGACTCAGGTTTCTTCATTTCTTTTATTTTTCTTGGATACTTACTAAATGCTGCCAAAAATGTAAGTTAAATCAGCAAATATTTGGCAAAAATTGAGTAATTTATTTGGAATTGTTTATATTTGTTGATGACACTGTGGGATTTGATAATATGCATCACTTTCTCTGATATTTTAATTTTGCATTGAATTTTGCAGTAGCAGTATTTAAATGATTTATATTTATGTTCATTTCCTCACAATATTCTCTGAGCTTCCAGATGTATTTAGGGACACCAAAATTGTTGATATTAATTCTAATCCCATTTTGTAGAAAAATGTCAGGTCTGTAGTCTAAAAGGAGAAGTTTCTAAATTCCTTAATATTAGAACTGGAAACAGAATATTCACACTATATGGTGGCTTATAATCCGTTTTCAAGGGTGGGATGGATGTAATTTTCAGCGTATTTTTTTATGTGTGTGATTATAGAAAGCTTGAGCGTGATTGTAAATGTTTAGTTAGGAACATGCAAGAATGATGAAGGTTGAACAGATGAAATAAAGTTCAATTGGTATAGCATGGTCTCCAAAGATAGGAGTGAAGGGAGGAAAAGTGAAAATAGAGAAGTAAATCTTGGAAAACACTAGGGCAGATTTCTTTCTCTGTGACTGCTTGAACAGTTCAGATATGTTGTAGTTTCTGGCAGGTTCAGTGATCACAGCAGTTTGTGAAATGGTGCTTCTCATGTGTGAGGGGTTCATGCTGATCTCTGCCTTCTGCGAGTTCAAGAAAAGAGGAGCGTTGTTGAGAGGGGGAGAGGGAGAGAGGGAGAGGGGGAGAGGGGGAGAGGGGGAGAGAGGGAGAGAGGGAGAGAGGGGCAGAGGGGCAGAGGGAGGGAGCTGCAGCCAGTGGTTTTCCCATGTAAGATTTTTGAAGTGGCCTGTTGTGATGGAGATCCGACAGGTTTCAGGCTATACTGTAGAAGATTTTTCATAACTGTACTTTTTTACAGTCTTCCCTCAAAGGGTGACACGTGTCGCCTGATGGGCGTGCAGGGCTCACAGCCAGTTGAGTGATGATTCTGTCACCCTGTCTGCCTGCAGTTTTGACCTTGTGCCTGTCCATGAGGCTATTTTACAACATAGAAAAGTGATGCAATTTAGGCCTTTTCTCCAAAGTTTTAAGATACAAGAGACTGACTTTTTAATACACTCCATAATTTCAAAAATTAACGTCTCCCTGGCTTAGTTCTGTCTAACAATGATGATCTCCACTTTTTAAGGTTTTATTTTCCTGTTTAGTCCCATGTTGCATGTTCTGGAGAAACTCTTTCTAGTTGATTTCTCTGTATCCCACAGTTTATGACTGATAGCTGAACAGAAAGTCTGAACTTCTTAGAATTCATTTGTGAAATGAAATAAAGGAGGAAATTGGAAATTCCAGCATCTTCCTTAACATGTATATGAGAGCAGGAATTTTTCCATTTACGTTTTGTTTGTAGGATATTTATTCATTGGTTTTCCTAGCCACCCACTCACTTATTCATCCATTACTTATTTCAGTTTTTCACATTTGTCTTTTTGAAAGAATAATATATAACCATGGCACTTACAGAAATGCTAGTCATTTTGTTAAGCCTCCAAACAAGGAATAACATTTTCTTTTTCCGTTCCATATTGAAGTATAGCGTTTATACATTGTAAAGTAATGTAAGCGATGCTGTCTAAATGTAAGGTGACTTATTTGGATTTTTGTTGTTTTTTTTCATTTTTGTGGTTTCAACAGCTTGTTCAAAATTTATTTAAATTGATTGAAAATATTACTTAAATATTGAGAGTATCATTTTGTTTTGTATGAAATCTGCCTACTGCTCCATCTATTTATTTTTCTGGCAGTCTCCATAATTATTTTTTTGAAAAACATTTAAAAAACAGTAGTTGTTTTAAGTTGTGCCAACTGTTAGTCAAATCAGAATTATTGAAGAATTATTTGTTGATGTTGTCCATGTATGTGTTTCATTTCAGCAATTTTGTTTCTTATATGTTTGTCTTACAGTTTGAAATTCAGACCATTTCAATAGGATTGAGATTAAACACTATTGGTTGAATATTCCTAGGGACAGAATTAAGTAAACTAATTGTATTCATTGAGCTACTGATATTCATATATTTATATATGCAGATGTGCACATCAGTTGGAAGTGAAAACAGTATTCATGTTGTTACTGAGTAGATGGAAAATGAAGGACTGTGAATTTTTATTCTTTAGTTAATTGTAGGAGTCTCTTTGGGGAGTTTAGACGCTTTTTTTTTCTCTTCTCAAAAGTATTTGAGTTATGTGTGTGTGTGTATGTGTGCGTACTCAGAAGTGTTCCAGAAAATTCAGAAATGTTAAGCATGAGTCAATTATTAGATTTTATTTCACCATTTATAGATTATTTTGTGAGTTATCTGCCATTTGAAACTTCAGCAAATCTGTTTTACTTGAACTTGAATCATGAACAAACTTGGGAAGAAAAATGGGCAAATGTCTATCTGTTAAAATAAATTTCATGCAAGTTTTAGCCTGTAGCTTTGCTGTTATTGTTTTGGTTTTTCATTTAAGCTTTTCTTAAGAGTTACTTTAAAGCAATTATAGAAGGAAAACCTGTACATTTAAATCATGTGTTGATAGAGAAAATAATTGTTGTCAGGACATTTCTTTGGTGTTTATCATAATATTCAACTTTTCTATTATGTTGCTTATAAATAATAACAGTGCCAAACTGTTCTGCTTCTATTCTTTGATATCTGAAACCATGAAACCATTTTAATCTTGCTTTGCATGGCAAAAGGGATTTCAGAGTTGTGAATGAGTCAAAGTCCTTGAGAAGACGTGCTTGGAGTATCTGGGTGGGCCCAGTGCCCAGGCAGTTTATAGGGAAAGGGCAATACAGAGACTCCTTATGAAGCTGCTTGAACTGAATATCTTAACCTCTAGTCTCTGCCTTCCACTGGACTGGCCTTCAACCACGTGACTGCTAGAGACCAACATTGATGACTTTCTCCAGGGTGTTTCAAGGTCATACTGTTTCCTAGGCTCCTACTAACTGTTTCTTTAGTGTTTTCTCTGCCGTTTAATAAAGTATTTGGTAAAAGTGACATCTTAAATATCCTTGAATGTGCTCAGAATAACACAAAAACGGCACCATTCAAACTTTGGTTTAATTATATGTATTTTATGTATATATGAGATAATATATAATGAATATTTATATAGTTGTAACACAACTGCAATTGAGTTTTACCTTATAGTGTTTCATTAGAGAAACTAAACTGCACTTGTGTATACACACACACACACACACACACACACACTGCTGTTCTAATCCATTCTGTTAATGAGTTCATTAAAGGCAGTTTTGATTTTTTTTGACTTCCTAGATCAGAAACATTAAGTGATTTTCCTGAACAAATGAATAAATGATACTTTCTTATGATTTGCCTTTTTTTCTACGTAAACTCCTACCTTTTTAAGAAAAAAATCATACTTCTTAGTAGAAAGCTTTCCTTTTGCTACTCCATTGCTATTAAAACTTTTGGTTATAAGCACATAAAATCTGTATCCACTGCTGTTTCCTCTGGAAATTTGCATATTTATTTATATTGGGTTTTGATATTTTATAGATTCTTATTTTGCCATTACATGTGGAACTGTGTTTTTTATTCAAATATAAATTTTCTCTATGAGCTAATGACAGCACTGACTGGCTGCCTGGGCGTGTGGGCAGTGGTGTGGATGCACACAGTGGTAACTGCGCATTTAGCCCGCACTGCCTCTTCTCCCCATGCATCATAACATCTGCAATGCAAGTTACGTGTGTGTTTCGCCTCTGGAGTAGACACTTGCCCCTGTTCTCTCTCTCTCTGTTAAAAACAAATATCAGTAGTGAGTTATTCTTATTTCTCCTTCAAAACAGAAGACCAAATATGAATTGTTATACAAAAACTTTGAATTATCCCCAAAATTATTTTCATAATTTACAGTATTAGTTTGGTTGTTTTCATTGTGTCTTTTGGAATGATGATGCCTGATAGTAAGACTGTCCTCCTGCTGCTTATCTTTTCAGGGTAAAGACTTTCCAATTCTCCCTGATAATATTCATCACATTAATCATGAGAACATAGTTTTCCTTTTTTTCTCTAATAAAACTTACAGATGTTGGACTATAGGAATGTAAAATAGAGGATGGTAACATAAAGTCTTGAAAAAATTCTTAGTCGTAGATGATGGTAGAAGTTTCTGTCCAGTTGTTAATCTTTGTTCTTGGAGTGGCCCTTAGGAGAAGAACCCAGCATTTCTGAGGACTTGGAAATGTGCACATTTCATATGAATTACCTCAGGCCTTCACGTGATCTTGCGAGGTTATTAACCCCACATTATAGTAGAGGTAGCTGAGCAGGGAGGCTGAGGTGTAATTGTTTTCCAGATTGGACAATGATTTCCAGATTGCACATGATTTTAGGAAAGTAGGACTGTCCATTCAAACACATAGCGTTCCACACGAAGCAACAGTGCTCTTACCATCTTGATTTGGAACCTGCTTGTCCTCTTCCTCCGCCGCCTCTTTTTTTTTTTTTTTCTTTTTCAGACCTGTTCTTTGAATTTACAGAGGTCATTTTAGATAAGAATATAAAAAAGAAAATGGCCACATCAAAATCTCCAAGTTTTTTTGGTGACAATGACTAAGCCAGTAAAAATACTTATCCAGACAGAAAAAAATCCTTATCCAGAAAGAAAAAAGTTATATTATATTTATATTCTCTGATTTTTTTGTTGATAGCTGTAGTGATTTTTGTTCTAATCTTTGTTTTAGCTTTACTTACTTTAAGAATTAGAGAAAAAGAAAGGAGAGAAAGAGAGAGAGAGAGATCCCATCCATTGGTTCACTCCTCCCAAATACCCACAGTAGGCCCAGGTTGGGCCAAACTGGAGCTAGAAACTAGGAATGCATCCAGACTTCTGGCCTGATCTGCAAACATTCCACCACTGATCTCACCTGGTTCATTCCAGGGTGCATATCAACAGAAATCTGGAGCCAAGCCGGATCTCAAGTTTGGCCACTCCGGTAATATTGAGAGTAACAAATGCTTGGCTCTCTGTACTTTCATATTACTTTGGTATGATAGTGTATTAGTTTCCTAAGTAGTTCCTGGGCTATCAAGCCTTCACAGCCCAATCCATCAATTCTAATGTTACGCTGTACAAGCTTTTCTTTGTACTGCTAGGAAACGAAAAGTTAGCCATTATGTTTGTTTGCCTTCATCATGAAAAGGTTAAATACGTTCCAGTCAGTTACTGAAGACTGCACCTTTTTATTGTGTTCTTAAAAGCCTGAACGGGGCCAGCATTGTGGTGTAACACGTAAAGCTGCAACCTGCAGTGCTGGCATCCTACATGGGTATCAGTTCATGTCCTGGCTGCTCTGCTTCCATCCAGTTCCCTGCTGGTGGCCTCAGAAAGCGGCTCAGGATGGCTCAGGTCCTCATGTAGGAACTCTTGATTCCTTGATTTGGCCTTGTGCAGCCCCATCTGGAGAGTGAAAGAATGGATCAAACATTTCTCTCCTCTCTCTCTCACTGTATTTTATTGTTTCTGTAACTTCCTCAAAATAAATAAAGAAATCTTGAAATTTTTTTTTTTAACTGATTAACTGTACAGTTTTTGGGACTACCACTTGAGATCATGAACATTAATTCCATGGAGCAACTATGAGAATATTTTTTTTTAAGTTCAAGGAAAATTTGTATCATGAAAAAAAAAAAACTATTCATGGATTTCAAACTTTTTTGTGCTAAAATAAAGTAATTCCATTTTCCATGAACTTTTTGAGGTCCCCTTGGGTGCTCAAGAACTTTTTAGTCTGTAAGTTACACTTTTGTGGTTGAGAAAAGTGGCTTTCTGAAAAGTTTTCAAAGGTTGCTGGGGTCAAACAAGCATATTTGATTTTACGTTCTATGGTTTCTTCTCCTGTTATACCTTTGAAACAGTTCTGTCTCCCACTAAGACTTGCGCTGTATCTGACAATATTCCAGCAGTTGCCCTAAGCACTAACATCTCTCTACCTTCTTGTGTTCTGAGTGTAGAATAATCCAACATACTTTAACAAAGAAATACTTTGTTCTTGGGAAAAGGGATCTGAACTACAGCTGGCAGAATTTAGCTAAAGCATAAGAATTCTTTGAAACTATGAAGCTACTAGAAACAAATCCTGTGGCAATTGGAAGGATTTTTCTCTTCAATTGTTTTTGGAAAGGAAAACATTCTTATGATTTGGTAACAAGGAGATGTTAGTTATTAGGAATAATTAAGGGTTTTTTTTGTTGTTGTTGATCTGCAGTGATAAATTCTTCAATAAGGAACTAGTCTTATTTTCATAGACTATGAGACTGGCTGTTTAATGGATATACTCCAGTGAAAGACAGCTCTTGGCCCTTTATATCAAGGAGTATTTGGTACTTTTTCATATTTGTCTCTTTGTTCAAGCTAGGGCTGATATCCTTTTAAGGGTACTACAAGGAAGAGAACATGGCTGCTGCTATAACATGTCTTCTGACACACTCCTAACTCACTAATCCTCACTGTATTGCACTAAGTAAATACAGCCTAATGGTGATTGGTTAAGTGGGGAAAGGGGAGGCAAATGCAGTTTCATGAAATACCTGCTTATAAGCAAACATTTTTCATATGAAGATTATTTTGAAGATACATTTGAAGAACTCTTCTGGGAAAATAAAAGGATCTTCCTATTTTCTTTTTCCCAAAATAAAATCAGCCCATCTTGGAGCTGGAGTAGAGTCTACTTAAAGCATTTAGGAGTAGGCAGCAACACAGCGTGTGTGTTCTCAGTGATGGGGCTTATTTACAGGACATAGGGAAATTCTTTGACTTACTATTGGGGGCAGGGTATACCCCAAACTACTGCTGAATGATAAACAACAAACAAAAAAAACCCAAAACTACTTATTATACAGCTGTGTTCCAATAAGAAAATGCAGCCAGGTCCTGATATAGTTGTATTATTCTGAAATGATCATATCCGCATTTACAATTATAAAAATCATATGTGTTAATGAAAAAATTATTGTTTGCCCTCTTAATTCAGAGAAGTAAACTCAAGTATTGATAGAAAAGCTGTAGTTTGAATGCATTAGGAGTTCACAATTAATAACTGAATAACTGCCTCAAGTAAGATTTCAGTTTTAATGCTTTTTTATAATGTTGACCAAGAAATAGGTATCCCATCTTGTTTTCCTTTCCTCCCCAGTTTGGGGATCTGTGGAGCGATCACCTGAAATGCCTTTCCTGGCACATGGTTGCAGAGGACTGGCCTTTCCAGCTCTGCGGAGCAGGATAGGGCCTGAGGGGCAATAAACGCCTGAGTGAGGCACTTGGGTGTTTACTTGTTGATGTTTTCCCTTCTGCTTTTCTAAAAATTGATCTTTATTCCATTTTTTGAACATTCACTTAATTTTGTTTTTATTGGAAGGGGCGAGAAGCAGAGACAGATCTTCCCTCTGCTGATTCGCTCCCCAAGTTCCCACAATGGCCAGAGTGGGGCTGATTTGAAGCCAGGAACCAGGAGCTTGCTCTGGGTCTCCCAAATGGGTGCAGGGTCCTAAGGGTTTGGGCCATCCTCTACTGCTTTCTGAGGCCATAAGCAGGGAGCTGGAAGGGAAGTGCAGCATGTGGGATACAAACCAGGAGCTGGGATCTGAAGCCAGGAGACCAGAGCTTCTTCCAGGTCTACCATGTGGATCCAGGTACCCAAGGCTTTGGGCTGTCCTTGACTATGTTCCCAGGCCAGAAGCAGGGAGCTGGATGGGAATCTGGGAAGCTGGGACATGAACCTGCACCCTGTGGAATCCCAGCGCATTCCGGGACTTGAGCCACTAGGCCACCACACTGGACCCTCTTTATTCCATCTTAAACTCTTAGCCTTGCTACTTAATTTCTTTCACTCTCACCCCGACTCCAGTCTTCAATTAGAACCTGTTTTTTTTTTTTTTTTTTTTGTAAATCCCAGCATAAAGTTGGTGTTGGAGGAGTGATGTTCCAATGGATTCTTTCTGTGAAAAAAGACATACTCTCCTCTGTTAGGGAGTTGAAAGTTTTTAAATTTATGTTAGGTAAAGATTTCTTCAAAAATTTACCTGAAAAGCTATGCAAGTAATTATTACAAGGTATGTGCATGTCTTACAAAGGGGAGGTGGTGGTTAGTAAAGTTCCTTTAAAGAAAAAAAAAATGCAGATTTGTTTCTTGAAAAGAAACCAGTGAATGCGTCTTTCCTTGTCCCCCTTGAGACTTAAGAAATGCTCTAAGTGTCCGGAGGCAATATAAATTTTCAGTTATGGGAACGCTTATAAAGATAAGATTTTCTTTGTGCTATGTGTTAGTAGGAAATTTCCCTGCTTAATAAAATGTTGTGTCCTCCTATATTGCTTGGTGAAATCTGATTTGTCATGAATGTCATGGTGATGGGAGCTGGGAGATGTGTGATCGTTTCTGAACCTCGGGGGAAGCCAGAATCGCCTCCATTTTAGAGGATTTGGAAATTGGCCAAGAAAATGGGCGACGCAGCTGTTTGCCTGCAATAAAAACCTTTCAAGAATATGTTGTTTCTGCTTAGTATGTGAAGCTGTTTTTTCTTTTCTTTTCTTTTTTTATTCCGTGACAAGCAACAAAGTAAATGAGGCCTTAGAGCCTGTACTGAGGAACAGTTTTTGGGGAAGACACAGCTTTTTTTTTTTTTTTTTTCCAGATTCCATGTTCACTATTTGAGATTCCTAAAAGATTTGCAAATACAGCTGAAAAATACCATTTATTGCATTTATGTTCATTTAAATTAATATCATTTCATATTTTCAGTTCTTTTTCTGCATATTCATTTTTATGTTTTTGTAATTCTTTTTTTTTTATTTTTTCATGATACAGTTCTCTATGCGTGGGGATTTCCCCTCCTTTTCTGTTCCCCACAAATTTCTCCATATTATTACAGTAACATAGTCCTTCAGAAACAGTCACAAGTCCATCAGTCTGCTCTGTAAGCATATCCTGATATTGTAGGCATGGATAATGGTATAACTCCTAGTATCCTATTGTCAAGATATAGTTACCAGTTTCATTGGGAGTCCCTCTTTCACTCAGGAGTTGAGATGCATACTGCATGTGTGTGCAGATGATATTTCTCTGAGACTTTGGCCTTATGAATTATATATTTGACCAACAGGAACTTCTTGCATCAAATTGCAGCATTTTACGATTCTTGCATGCAGAGAACTTTCCTGCTTGTACATTGAATTGTCATCAATTGTGGATTATTCTTGTTGGGTATAACTTTAAATAGGGAACTTGTTTTTTGGAATAGAAATAGAGGAGTAAAATTTTTTTTTGTGATGGAAAAAAGATAAGCAGAAGGTCAGAATGGAATGCCAATGGCCAATAGAGAAAAGTAACAAATCAACAAAACACCTTTGTGTGTGTTAGTTGCAGGTCGAAGTAGAATTTAATGACAGGTGCCTTAGTTTCCCTCCCACCCCCCAGAAACCTGCATACAATCGGTGCTTAATAAATAGTGAAATAATGAGGGTAAACAAGGAGGTTTGGGAGGCTACAGTAGAGTCACCAGGCATGACTGCATGGAGAATAGAACTAGGGAAGGGTGGCAGCAGGAGGTGGAGAGGAGACATCCAGCTTTTCACTTTTTTGTTGTTGGTCTTTTTTAATTTATAAGTTTCCTATTCCTATTTTAGTAAGAGTTTCTAAACTTTTGGTTGAAATTAGATGGTATATGAAAACAGATTTTGAGGCCTCAGAATATCACTTGGTATCTTTTGGGACACATTCCACATTCAAGTTGCTTTTGGAATGCAATGATTTTATTCAGTGTCTCACAAATAATGGCTTGAGGAATGGAAGCGTAGATGGGTGATTTACTCTTGAGCTTTGCAAATGGAAAAGTAGACTGGTGGCTCAGTAGTTCCAGATGAATGGAAACCAGTAGTATCAGTAAGTAACAACCTTCTCTTGTGGGCACATGACTCTGAACGGAGACGTGATGAGGGTAGATCACAATACATCTGAAACTAACTACAGCACATCAGAGTACTAACCATGGGCACCAAGGTGCTTATAGTGGGCTCAAGTTTGCTATGATACTCAGTTATTAAGTGGAGATAACTTTTCATGTTGTAGTTGTTTTGTGTTCCATAGGCTGACTACAGCTTTTTTTGCATTCCGTAATATGATGGATGGTGTTTCCTTCTGTTACTGTTTGGTAAAACTTCCCAGAACACTGTGTAAGATTTCAGTAATAGCTTCCAGTTAGCTCTTCATCTGTTCTCAAGTGACCTGGCAGTCTTGCCCTTCTCTATGAAGTGGGCTTTGTATGGTCTCCCATTGCCTCAGCCAATTAAGGCTTTAAAATTAGGCTTTGAGGAACCCTGCTCCTGCTTCCAGGAACATAATAGCGCCACTTTTCATTGAAGGAGATGAGAAGTGTTTAAGTTTGGCGAAGGAACAAAGCAAGGACAAAAACAAGTACTAAAATCATAATTAGCCCCGTATATTTTAATGCAAAAAGGGTATCAGTTTTCGGACACTATTCCATTATTATGCTAGATGTCCCCCCACAATTTATGGATCAAAGTTTCACTTCTTATAGGGGCAATTAAGTTAGATAGTAAGACAGTTGGAAAAGGACACTACATCCTTATTTTTGCTTATAAATAGCTTGCGATCCTAGATTTAATGGAGTAAAATGCTTCAGTTGTCTCGAGCCTGAATGAGATTCTAGAATCTAAGTTCTTCAAAGGATCTGTGGTCCGAGTAGACGAAGCGGGTTTGACACTGAGTGTGTGACATTTTTCTGAGTTTCACCCACACTTTAAACTTATCCCTATCGAACAGTGTGCACAATAACTTTCTTGGTTAGTAATTTGACTCACATTTCCTTCCGAGGTTGTTAATTTCTTTTGTTCATCTTACTAATGTCATCTGCACCTGTTTAAAAAAAAAAGTGACCTGTCTGTTGTCAAACAGTTGAAGGTTTGCCTCCTTTCTCTTTGCTTATTGATTGCAATGAGGTAAGACTATCAAGACTGGTATTGACATATCCATAACTGAAGTATTTGAAACTAAAAAAATTAAATTATTCATATATGAACCATCTCTTTTATAGGTATTAACTTCTGTAACTCATTGTTTCTTCAAACTGAGGATATTGATTGTGTGTGTGTGTGTGTGTGTGTTGTGCACCAAAGAAGAGACTATTGGTGTCGTCCTGTGTCGATGATGATATAATGGGGCTTCAGTTACTGTGTGAGTCTCAAGTCACTGCAATGTTCAGGAACCAGCAACAGAAAATCATCATGTTTTCTTTTAAAAATATTTGCTTGAAAGGCAGAATGAGAGTAAGATACATAAAGAGATCTTTGATCTGTTGTTTCACCCCTCGAATTGCCACAATGGATGGGGCTGGACTACACTGAGACCAGGAACTTAGAACTCTTATTTGGGTGTCTGCAATGGGTGGTAGGATCCCAGTACTGTTTTCTCTGGCATGTTAACAGGGAACTGGCTTGGGAGCAGAACAGCTAGGATTTGAAATGGTACTTCATTATGGAGTGCTACCTTGCAGGTGGCACTTTAACTTGGCATGTTACAATACAGGGCCTACTGTATAATTTGCAAAAGAACTGTAATGTGACACTTAAAAATGAGCTACATTTATAATTTAGTTTCCCGTTAGCCACATCTCCAAAGCTAAAATAGTGTGAAATTATTTCTAATGTATTCATGTAACCTGCTTTGTTCTAAGCAAGATCACTTCAACTTATAATCAATATCAAAAATGATTGATACTTGTATTCCTTTATCATAGCGTATCTTGAAATTCGAGCTTTGTTTTTAACCTTATAATCAGTTCCAAACAACTGTATTTCATACAACTCAAGAACCACACATGGTCATTGTTAACGGTGTGGACACAATAACCTTCGCAAATCTTTTCTGTTGGCTATTATGCTATTATTCTGTTCTGTCATTGTTTTAGTGACAGAATCATGTGTATGTTGATTGCAGAATTGTTGAGAACTCTTTCAGAGGTCCAGGATAATGACTTTGAACTCATATATTCTCAATGTCTTTTTTTTTTTAATGAAAAACCTGCTATACATCTGACTTACTTAAGAGCATCTCACTAGTAGCAGATGGCATTTGAAAGTACACTGCTGTTCCAGTCTAAAAAGGGGTCTAATGGGAATGCAAGGTTAGTTAAAGTTAAACAATGGCTGCTGGCTGATGATTTGCCATCACAGTGCCTCAACAGTGGCCTAGATGATATAATTATGATCGAGATATTTTGATTGTTAGTGATTTAGTGTTTCTTGATGAGTTAAGTCTGAATCCCTGTAATAGTGTCCTCTAATGTTTAAGGCTGGACTCAGAGTGCCTGCCTTGGGACTTACCCATTAGGATAAGTGGCAGTTTAGGATATCTCCCTACTAAAGTGCCTGTTCGAGTGTCTGAAGCTCTGCTTCCAACCAGGCTCCCTAACAGTGCTCCTGGGAAACAGCAATTAATGACTAAGGTATTTGAGTACCTGACATGGCTTGTCCCGGGCAAGGCCATTGGGCCACTTTGGGAATGAATCCAAAGACAGAAGATCTTTTAGCACCTGTGTGAGATACCAGGAAGAAGTTCCTGGCTCCTGGCTTCAGATTGGTTCAGCCGTTGTGGTCACTTGTGGAGTGAATCGTGGAACGGAAGATCTTCCTCACTGTCTCTCCTCCTTCTGTATATCTGACTTTGCAGTAAATAAACAAATCTTAAAAAAAAAAAAAACAAAAGAAACCATGTTGTGCTGAAGCAATGTCTGAGGAAATGTTCAAATTTTCCTAAACAGGGCAAATAAACACAGAGATTGAAGAGACTGAGCAGACTGTGTCCAGATAAATCTTTTAAAAATGTGTACCATAAATATTATAGTTAAAACTCTAGGGATAGAGATCATGCATTGAAAGCAACCAGAGAGAGGCTACAGAAGTCACAGGGTAGCACCAATTCACGTAACAGCAGATTTCTGAAATCATGGAAGCTTAGGCCTACCCAGCAATGCCAATATGTAAAAATTATACACACACATACACAAAGTTAAACGGGGGAAGTCTTTATAAGATACGTGAATGTCAATGCCTAAATATGATATTATACCAGAAATTTGTAGAATTATTACCATTGGGGAAAAATCAGGCAAAATAATTTGCAAGGAATCCTTTTTCTTTTGAGTGATATTTTAAAATCAGCTCAATATTTTGAACATTGGTCAGTTGAGAGTAAAAATGAAGATATGATTCTGTTTTTCCCAAATGATCTACTCTCCATAATTACTGAATAATTAATGGGAAGTTTCTTTTTATAGAAGTATTGCAATTAATGAGTGAACAGTAAGTGCTGGAACTATAAAGTCATTAGTTTGACACTTGTAATATTGATTTGTCAGTGGTCACTAGTGCATGATAATGCTCAAAAAGAAGTGTGTGTCTTTCATTATTGTTACAAAAATTATCATAAAGCTGAAGGACTGGGGCAAGCATGTGTTGCAGTGGTTAAAAAATATATATGAGAAATGGGAACACTGTTTACTCAATAAAATGCCATTGAAGTATTGTTAACTTTACAAAATATGATACAGGTATTGCAGTTAGTGTTTAGAGGATATCAATTACTGTAGAAATAGATACTGCTTTATTGAAAGAGAACTTAATATTTGCTTTGGAATAATCGGAGTAGAATGATGAGTGTCTCTGAGTTTAGGTGAACAGCATCCACCACGCCTGATTGATCATGTTCCATCATTCATTGTCCTGACCTAGCTGTGTTTTTGGGTAGGTTTGAAACTTTCTGCAACAGACAAGTTTAAGACGAAGAAATTAGGCAAGAAAGGAGGAAGAGCAGTGAGTGAGGCTAGAGAGAGGGAGAGCCTGAATAAATTTCAGTAAAATTTTGATATAATTTTGTATCAGTGCTGTCTTAATTTAATAGAAAGTTATTGCCAATATATCACTCCATTTTTTTCTGCATAAAAATGTAGGGCTAAAGTAGTTATTTTTTTTCTTCACTTGAGAGAAGCAGTCCTGAAAATCTGCATCTTGAATATTTTCTTTGCATTTGGTCAAGTGCAAATGAGATGGGAACAGAACACGTGACCTCACACTAAGCCTTGGGATTCTCATGTGCATGTAATTTTCACCCACAGAACGTTTATATATATAAACATGAAAACATACACATTTATCTCTTTGACATTGTATTTATTTTACATTCATACAATGATTTCACATAACCAAACCCCACACTTTTAAATAATATATTTTTTCTTTCTCCTCTTAGAATACAGTAGTTTGTGTGTTCCTTTGAACTAAAAATGTTAACCTTTTGGTTGGAATGTATCAACTACTTTTTTTTTCTCATTGTCCAGCAGAATACTAGCTGCTTAAATCTTAACCTTGCTAAAATCTTCCAGTGACCTAGGATTAGGCTGTCAAATTATTTTCCAGAAATGCTGTCATTCTTGATGTCACTATCTTAAAGAACCAATCGTGGTAGTGTAGTTTTTTTCTGTGAGATAAGCATCTTTCTTGGAAATTAATCAGAAAAGTTTTTAATTGTAGTAGTTTAAAGTTTTGTCAATGACCATTTTGTGGATTGATTTTAAATTTAGATGATTGTTGCCCAGTTTCTTTTAATGTGAAAGAAAATGGGCAAAGATAATAGTAGCTGTGCTTACAGAAGAACAAGCTAAACAAAGCTGAGATGGAACTGCAGTGTCTGGAGTATGGTGGTGTTCCTGTAAATCTATGCCTGTAATAAGATATGTGCAATTAAATGCGTGTACACACACACACACAAGAGTGTTGATAAAAACTGGTGAAATCCAAAGGATACCTGTGGAGGGTAACAATGTCAGTTTCCTGGTTACGTTAGCATTTGTGAAAAATGGTACCTTGTGGAAAATGGAGCCAAAAATGTAAATGGTCTCTGTCTACTATTACTTATAACTTAATTTCTTATAACTGCATGTGAGTTTATGTATATACATTGTATATATATTATATATATATTACACGCATATTATATATGTGTATTATACACACATGTATATATATATTATCTACGTTGCATTGACCAGGAGGTTGAAAGATTCAATACGCATTAATTGCTATTCATCGTTTGCTCCAGGGGCTTACATTAGGGAAGGCAAGAGTGACCATAAAAATGTGGTCTGGAGTGCAAGCAAACACTAGGAATCAACAAGTCATCTTTGAATGTGATGTTAGGGTTAAGTGAATGTGTAGAGGTCATGTGCTGTCTGTAAACTGGTCTGTAACTAACCTGATTTTCATCTTAAGTCCTGCATTGCTGTTTCCACAAATATTAGTTTGGTGGGTGCTATGATGACAGTTTTCATTTTCGAAGCTAGAAATCATTGAGTAAAAGGCACAAAAATTTTGCATCAGGCTCACTTATATTCTATTGTCAGGGGTCAGACAATGACTAAAAATGTAAGTGAGTTACAGAGTGTGTAGCCATGTAATAATTGCCATGGGGAGAGGCAGGGAGGTAACATTGGGGACGGAGTCATCCTACTGCAGGCAAAGTGTGATTTTAAGTAAGGTCAGAGAAGGCTGCTTTGAGAAAAGGCCATTGCAACAGGGGATGAGAGGAAAGAATTCATGTGGATTTCTGGGGAGCAGAGCATCCCAGACAGTGAGAAGCACGGTTGTAGAGACCATGAGGTCCCATTTGCAGGCCACAAGGAAGCCTTTGTGGCTGGGACAGGGTGATCAGGAAGGAATGAGAGGAATCAAGGCTGACGACAAAGCTTTGGGTGTGAACAGTTGAAGCAGCAGAATGTCTGTGTCACAGACTATTGGTGGTGCAGGAAGGAACATTCATGGGAAAAAATAAATGTTGGATCTAAGCTAAATTTGAAACTGTCCCTGTGAGTCTGTTTTGGGGTAGGAAAACCTGTGCTCTCAGACAACTTCTGTGGCATTTAAGGAGAAGACAGCTTGTATCTTTGAGGCAGAAGATGACTCTGTTCCTCCGGTGCATGTGTTCCTGAGTGACCTTCTTCATGCCTCCAGATGTGGAGTGTCCTGCTGGCCTTTTTTTTTTTTTTTTTTTAAGGCTGGAGTCAGTAGTAGTTTGTATATCCTGACATGTGCTGTCCTTCTTTGGCGCAAATTCTTGCCTGTGTCTCTGGATAATTTGATCTTTTTTCCTCTTCCACTGCTGCCCTTCAGTTCTCTGGGGTTTGGATCTGTGTCCCACTTGATTGTTTAGAACCATCTGTCCTCAGTCTTCTTGCAGCGTCATGGCCATGTCTGATGGAAATGACTCAGGTAGATGCTCTCTGTTCTTACTTACATCTTAGACTCCACAGGGACCAAAGGGTAATCACCAGATGAAACCTTGGTTCCTGCTTCCTGCCAGTGCTTCCCTGCAGAGTACTCGAGCTGGTGCTGGTGCTCAGGGCCAGTCTGGGATGCAACTTCTTTTGAGTCTTCGTACAGAGACCAAGAACCTTGGGCTCTGACCTAATGAGTTTTTCCCTCATTAGGCACACTGAGATGGGAAATCAGTTCTTGTGTGAGACCGTCTCATTCTGCGTCCAGTCTCTTCCCTGCCCTCCTTTGAGACATCAAAAGAACAGACTCTCTGACGTGTCATATCCATATCCGGTTCCTGTTTGGTTGGCTCTTACTCCAAAGCCACAGTGTTCAGCACAACAAGTGTTGTCCCTTGCCTTTGAAATGAGATATACAGAAGGAGTGTTTTACACAAGTTGATGGTCTGTTTTACAAGTCTGTTTTACTTGATCAATCTTACATACATTGCAGCAGCCAAATATTGCATTATTCTTTTCCTTCAAAGTCCTTCTATCATAAAACCCTTTATGATAGAAACCCTTACTTGGTAATCAGAACTTCCACTCAGATACTTGGAATGACAAGGGCAACACCCGCCTGCTCCAGAAAAACAAAACGGGAAAAAGTCCTACAGCTTAGAAGTTCTTTAGCAAAATCCAGATGATCTCTAAACTTTCACTGTTTGTAGTTAACCTCTGGAGGCCCATGAAGCTGGCCTAATGCCTGCTCCTGTTGATAGTTTAGTCTCCTTTCTTGGTAGTTGCAAAGCTCGTCTTTCTGGTCAGCATGTACCATGACAATAGTAGAACCATTGCAGACAAGTGATCCTAGCTAATCGTAACTTACTCCAGCGGCTCATGAGTTGGGACAGCATGTAAAATGCATGCATTACACAGCGTTACTTTGGCAATGGTTTTGCAAATCGGACTCCAAGAAGTTGATGTTGTGCCAGCTGCAACACTCCATTTTTTTAAACTCACAACGTAATTACACTGCCTGTTTTGCACTAGGGCATTGAGCAATAAAGACTCCCCCAAATTTGGGCATCTGCGGGAAAATGTAGGTCCTGAGCCTCTCTTGTACCTTTCCCCCCATAGAGCTCTTTGGTTCTTGAAAGTGCACACTCTTCCTAGTCCTAGTCAAATTGTTAGCTTTGTGCTTTGTTGCTGTGACTTCACTGCTTATGGGAGATATCCTATACGAATAAAATAATTCCTTGCTTGTCCCTAACCCCATTCTTACTAGCATTTTAGTTGTGCTTAGTTCTTACTGTTTACGAGGGGTAAAGTTACATAGGCATCATTGGTGAATACGACCTTCAAAATAGATTACAGAATTTTTCTCCATTTATGATAGCATCCTGGGAATTTGTGAATTTCCAGACATCTTAGCAAAGGTGATTGAAATAAATGAGTGAATTTATTCAGTTTATAGTTATGAATATATTAGTAGTGATTTTAAATTCTCCTTTAAAAAAAACAAGCACGTACAGTATCTGATTTGACACATCTTCACAGCTTAAAGCAAGCACATGGAACAGATGTTACAGCTAACTTCCTCTATATTACTAGTCAGCATTTTCCAAGTTACCCTGAGTGATTCAAAATGAAATGTATTCAGACAATAAGGAAATTGGTAAGACTTTCGTATTTAGAGAATAAAATCAATTAAATATGGTTTCCAAATGTTATTTTAATAGTATTGAGTTCAGAGAATGACCAAAAGATAACTTGCAGATGTCATTAGGAACGCCTAAGGGCCCAGCACACTGGCCTAGCAGCTAAAGTTCTCACCTTGAACGTGCTGGGATCCCATATGGGTTCCTGTTCTAATCCTGGCAGCTCCACTTCCCATCCAGCTCCCTGCTTGTGGCCTGGGAAAGCAGTCGAGAATGGCCCAAAGCATGGGGGACCTGGAGGAGGTTCCAGGTTCCTGGCTTCGGATCGGCACAGTGCCAGCTGTTGTAGTCACTTTGGGACTGAATCATATTATGGAAGATCTTTCTCTCTGTCTCTCTTCCTCTCTGTATATCTGACTTTGAAATAAAAATAAGTAAATCTTTAAAAAAAATGTCTAATCTCAGGCCCACCACTGTAGCCTAGCTGGTTAAGTTCTCACCTTGCATGTGCCATGATCCCAATGGGTGCTGGTTCTAATTCTGGTGGCCCCCTTCCCATCCATCTCCCTGCTTGTGGACAGGGAAGGCAGTTGAGGATAGCTCAAACTCTTGGGTCCCTGCACCTGCATGGGAGACCTGGAAGAAGTTCCTGGCTCCTAGCTTCGGATCAACTCCGCACTGCCTGTTGTGGCCTCTTGGTGGGGAGGGAGTGGGGTGAGGCAGTCAATGGAAGATCTTCCTCTTTGCTTCTCCTCCTCTCTGTGTATCTGACTTTCCAATAAAAATAAATCTTTAAAAAAAAGAATGCCTAATCTTAGATAATTCAAATGATGCATTTGTGGCCTTCAGTTGAATGAATGTTAGATGCATCTTGGGATATATATATAATCATGGCATGAAAATAGAAAATCCATGACCTCCTTTTTAGTACCTCTAAATTTTTTTTATTGTGTAAGGAGAACAGCTATTATGCTTATAGTTCATTCATAAGATATAGTTCATAGTAACACCAAAATAAAAAAAAAAAGGGACCTGTATCTCTGAGAAGTCACATTGACTTATAAAGTTATTTACTTTTCAGGTTTAGAAAACTTTTTTTTTTTAATATTTTTATTATTATTGGAAAGCCGGATATACAGAGAGAAGGAGAGACAGAGAGGAAGATCCTCCATCCGATGTCTCACTCCCCAAGTGAGCCGCAACGGCCGGTGCACGCTGATCCGATGCCGGGAAACAGGAACCTCTCCCGGGTCTCCCACGCGGGTGCAGGGTCCCAAAGCTTTGGGCCGTCCTCGACTGCTTTCCCAGGCCACAAGCAGGAAGCTGGATGGGAAGTGGAGCTGCCAGGATTAGAACCGGCGCCCATATGGGATCCCGGGGCTTTCAAGGCGAGGACCTTAGCCGCTAGGCCACGCCGCCGAGCCCAAACTTTTTTTTTATTTCTTAAATTCCAGTTACCAGCATTTGACAGTTTGATAAACTTTACATTCAAAAGACCTACTGCTACTAAGCAGTAAGGGTTTTTGGTGACCACAGATGATATGCATAACCTTCTGGCAGATTCCCAGTGGACGGTTGTTGGCCTTCCAGGTTTCTCCTTAAGCATTATCTCCATCTTCCTCTGCGACTTGTTCCTTCTGACAACCTCCCTCTTGTGTTCATTCTTATGTTCTGAAACACTTACATTTCAATGTATTGATTGCTACAGTCTGTCTTGGTCCGATCAGGCAAGCAAACCACAAATAACACCCCTGTGAAGTTTTTAAGTAAGATCATCCTTATTTAAAGATCTCTAAAAAAAAAAAACTTGCTCTTTGTGAGTGTTTACCTCTCCCATTCTTATCCTACTGAAATCTGTATTATTTGTGAGCTTTTATGGAATCAGTGGTGATACGGTAAGTGGCAGATACAAAGGCCGCTTTTTCCCAGCAGTGCTTAGCATTGAAGATGCCCTCTTCCCTTGGAGTTCTCTTGTTAGCACTCGTCTAATTACCAGTGCATTTCAAGTGTTTGTGAAGCTCCTTTCTCAGCTCCCTTGCTCTGTCCATTGCAGAAGTTTGGGTATTTCCTAAATATTGAGTACAGGCTGTCTATACCTCATGTACTCCCTGTGAGATTTAATGCACCCTTAAGGTTGTGGTATCACCCAAATTCTTGTGACTTCAGTGACAATATCTTACCAGATTTGGATATCTTACTGTTGCTCAGATACGTTAGTCTGTGCATCCTACAGCTGATGTTGTGTGTCCGTCTATATATTTTGCATGCTACTTGTCTTACATTTTTCCTGTTTATTAAATCAATCAGATGTTTTCCAGGTTCCACCCAGCAGCCCTTGAATCCCAATGATGAAACAATCCATATAGGTCCAAGTTAACTTTAATCATTGGTAAAGAATTATGAATGCCAACATTCTTTACGTGGCCTTTTCTTTCTCAGTTACCACAAACAATGCCCCCACATACCATGCATGGCACAGTCGCTGTTTGTAGTCATTTTATCATCCCTTTGTTTGCTCTGATGCCCTAGTGTAGTGTTGATCCATAGAGAAATCTGAAGATGTTTTCCCCGGTTTCAGTCCTTTCCATAAGGTTTCAGTAAACCTTTCCATGATGCACAAGGCTTCTGTTACGTAGACCTTCATTTCTTTATGGATCCTTTCAAAAGCTATTAATACTTTAACCCTTCCAAGTACTTTATATCCTCCGTCTTGGAGCTGCGATTGCATGCATTTGTGCATTGAAAGACCGGCAAGTGTCTCTCTCTCCCTTATATCTCTCCCATTCTGTCACTCTGCCTTTCGATTAAATAAATAGACCTTTTACTTGAAGAAATGCAGAATTTCATCAAACCTGATTAGGGATCTCATCATTGCATATTTTCAAGCCTGAGCGTAGTCTCAAGTCTGGGGAGAGAGCGTTACTACCTTTTCTGCTTGTAACCAGTTAGAGTCCTCCTTTTACTTTTTGTGAGGTATGGAGTTAGACTATTTTGGATTAAGCAATATAGAAGGTTTTTTTTTAAATATTTTGATAGATCTTTTATACGGTAGAAGCATTTGGGTTTATTTTCTTTCACAGCAGGATTGCAGATTATCTCCAATGATTGCTTCCAAGAAAAAAGTTATAGAAAGTCTGAATCCACTGTAGTTCAGGTTCATTTTAATTGAAATGGACTTTCAGGTCACCTGCGGGAATCCATGCTTAACTGCCAGGCAGTTCTTCATGACTTAAGCTGCTGTGTGATTTTCCCTTGAGCATACACATTTTGTACAGAGCAACTACCCATGTTGCAAATAGAAGGTGGATAGCAATTGACAAATAGCCTTTTCTTAAGTCAAGAAAATGTGAAAAACATGGATTAGTTTATCCTCGCCTTCTGCACTCGTGAATCTGGTACATGATTCTAAGACATGTGAGAGGTGTTGCTTATATACGTTTTTGAGCATCCAAGTATTTTTCTTAGTAGAACACTTCCCAACTGTTGATTTGATTCCAATCTACCTCAATTACAAAAAAGTTTTAGTACTTAGAAATTCTACATTTTTCTTTCTTTTTTTTTTTTAGATTTATTTTTATTACAAAGTCAGATAAACAGAGAGGAGGAGAGACAGAGAGGAAGATCTTCCGTCCGATGATTCACTCCCCAAGTGAGCCGCAACGGGCCGATGCGCGCCGATCCGAAGCCGGGAACCTGGAACCTCTTCCGGGTCTCCCACATGGGTGCCGTGTCCCAATGCATCGGGCCGTCCTCGACTGCTTCCCCAGACCACAAGCAGGGAGCTGGATGGGAAGTGGAGCTGCCGGGATCAGAACCGGCGTCCATATGGGATCCCGGGGCTTTCAAGGCGAGGACTTTAGCCACTAGGCCACGCCGCCGGACCCTCTACATTTTTCTTTAATCCTTTGCACAAAATTTCCTCTTTTTAACCTCCCTCCCCCCTTTTTTTGCTGCTCTTGGAAACATAGGTTAATGGCTATCTACATACCCAACAAAAGGTGAAAGTTGTATGCATCAAAGTATTATTTTTGATTGTACTTTAGGGGGATATATTCTCCATGTGTTGTAGTACTCTTGAATTGGAAATCATTGTTTTCTTTTTTTTTAAAAAAACTAGGACACATTATTAGTTCTTATGAAATGTACTGAACAAACTGATTATGAGGCCAAAGAAATCTTACAAGCAATGGAGTAATAAGCCGTGTTACAGATCATCACTACATATCTTTAATTGACTGAAAACACAAGGGACTTGGACAGTTGTTCAGATGTATTAGAACTTGAAGATATATTTAGCTCCAATTTCTGATTTTTTATACAAACATTATAACTCATTTTACATAAGAGTACAGCCATGTTAAGCTTATTTATTGGTTAGTTATCTTCCTGGCTGTTTTTCACAGAAATTAAGTTTTCACATGTATTTACGTACTTGTCATAAACTAACATTATACTCAGGATGGTATTAGCTCTCCTGTGATATTATTTTAGAAACATTTTTTCTGTTTGTCCATTTTATTAATAATCACCTCAAAGTTTGTTTAATAATGCAAAGTTAATTTCAGAAAAAAGCAACAGAGGACTTCTATGCTGTTTGAAGATTTTAAAAATTCCCTCTAAGTTTGCCTTTTTAAATTTGTAATGAATTATATGACTTTGGTTTTTTTTATATCCAATAACTACGTTCTATGTCTTAATGCTATTTCCAAAAAAAAATAGGTATAAAAATCTGTAGTTTATAACTGGCAGTCCAGTGAGCTTCAAGGTCACATTCATATTTGTCGTCTTTCTGGTATAAATCTGTTTTTGCTTTAACCAAATTGGAATTGCGAAAGATGCTTTTAAATTTCAAGGTCCTGTCAGATTTGATATGTGAAGATAATTTTGAAGATATAAAATTCCCCCCTACCTGTCCAGTCTGTGCTTCCCTTCTCCCCCCAAACAAACAACTTGAAGAAAACGTATTGCTTGATATAAACAATATAATGAGGGGATCAGTGATTTGTGAACAGTAAGAAAGCAGCACCCCTTCGAATCAGGCAGTCTTTCTCTGACGTACTAGAGCAGCCAGCTTGCTCAGCTTGCAGAGAAGTAGTGAATTGCAGGTTGAAACGGTCACGTATCTAAAATTTTTCCTCCGTATAGATTTGCCTACTTCTACTTACTCCCTATAACTTTTCTTTAACTATTCGTAAAGAACAGAAATGTCTCTGGGTCCCACTTTCATTGCAGACATACCGTGTTCTGCACTGGTTTGTTGTATTGTGGGACAACTAAGCTGATCGTGGGTGTGATAATCATCCTCAGATGTCTGTCTTGGGATATTTTTATTAACAATGAGCCACGTGTGATTAGTGGAGAATTATGTCCAAGTCCTCAGCATTTCTTGATCGTCTGACATGAGTCGTAGCTTTCCTACCATCCACAGCCATTTATAACTATGCACGCTTGTTTGTTGTGAAGATTTGGCAAAGAGTAATCCTTATATGGGTGGTATATTACCTAATGCGTGTACCGGTTCATTATATGTAATATAATTAATAGGTGACTATTTGAGGAGTGATCTGTAGTTTTTATTGCCTGTGTTTAAATCAGAAGCGGTTCAGTAGACTGCCTTTCATAAGTCTATTCACTTAGCTTTTTCGTGTGCCGTATTTGATAACTTTTCCAGATTATGAAGTGTTGGGAGTTGTTTCTTCCTACAAACCCTCCCTTCTTCCTGGGCCTGTGTTTGCTCTGCGTCTCTGCAGCCTGCTGGAGGGCTGTCCAGAGATCCCTGTAATGACAGGTTGGCTCAAGTCAGGCTTTCTCTGGCCAAATAAATTCTAAAAGGAGGAAGAAGCTAAATGTGATGATTCTCAACATGTCATTAAGTCCCATTTATATGAAGCTTACAAAATATAGAATCTCTCACTGATACAAATATTTTCAACTTATATTTTAAAATGTTTTCAACAGATCCCAAGATTAATACTTTGGGAGCTGGCACTGTGGTGCAGCAGGTAAACCCGACGTGAGTCCTAGATGCACCATTTCTCATCCAACACCTCACTAGGAGAACTCCTGTAACAACCTGTAAGATGGCTCATGTGTCTCCTCTCCCTAACTTTGTCTTTCAAATAAGTAACCTTTAAAAAGATGATTTATAGCTTTAAAAATAGCAAATAACCCTTGCAAAAATGAGGCAAAACTTGAGGGATGAATATGGGCACTAGTTGCTGATAGGTGAGTGTGATAGCTTTATATTTTAGGAATAACAGACCATGGTAGTACCAGTATATAGCCTGGATTTTTGTTCTGTCTCATATCTGTGGGTTAGATACACTGAAGTGTTCAGTCTAGGTCCTTTGTTCACCTCACAGTGAGATAAGTGAGACTCCTCTGTGATAACTATGCCCTTCAGAATCTTGTCTTAAACCATTGTCTCATTCTGCTATTTCTAAGGCACATGTAGAGATTACTTATGATAACTTTGCAATAAATACTATGTTCTTGAAATATTCACAGAGCTGAGAATTTGGAACTGAATGAGTCCAAGCACTTTTTGTGGAAACTGCATGTGTGAATCTAAGGGATATTTTTACACACATTGTTGCAGGTATCATTGATACATACGCTCATTAAAATAGTCCAACTCAGAGAAGCAGTGGCATAGTGATTTCAGGTGATTCCACAAGGGTCAAAAGAAGAGGTAGAATCTTTAAATTATTCAATGAGTACATTCTTGAAATCTAGCGTACCAAATGATAACTAGTTCTTAATAATGCCTTCTATACTTAAAATTTACTGAGAAAGCAGATGAGAAATGTTCTTAGCACACATACATTCTTTTTTTTTTTTTTTTTAAAGATTTATTCATTTTATTACAGCCAGATATACACAGAGGAGGAGAGACAGAGAGGAAGATCTTCCGTCCGATGATTCACTCCCCAAGTGACTGCAACGGCCGATGCGCGCCGATCCGATGCCGGGAACCTGGAACCTCTTCCGGGTCTCCCACGCGGGTGCAGTGTCCCAAAGCATTGGGCCGTCCTCAACTGCTTTCCCAGGCCACAAGCAGGGAGCTGGATGGGAAGTGGAGCTGCCGGGATTAGAACCGGCGCCCATATGGGATCCCGGGGCTTTCAAGGCGAGGACTTTAGCCGCTAGACCACGCCGCCGGGCCCCCACACATACATTCTTAACATACAATTTTGTGGGATTATGGCTTTGTGGGTGTCTTTACACAAAATATGTTTATGCCGAAACAATAATTTGTGTACCTGAAATATACAGAAATTCCTATTTGCCAGTAAATCTGGTGGTGGTGGGGGCGGGGAGAAGGAAAGATGGCAAGTATTGAACATCAGATTTGTTTTCTTTTGAATTTGATTGCTTTAGTCCTGGTGCTAGTTAGGCCTTGATTTCTAGATTTGTGATATAATACTTGACACAGAATCAATGATCAATTTCAGTTGGTCATTCCCATCTTCTTAACATAAATACTAAATAAGTTCTAGTCTTTCCATAATAAATGTTATCCCACCACGTAGACTGGTAAAGCTTGTGTTGTTAATTTCTAGGCAAAAAGCGGTTTAAAATGACCCCACATGCCTTCTACATTTTCTTCTAATGGAAACAACATTATTTCTATCCTTTCTTGTTCTCACTTCATTCCGTTTGTTCCTGATGAAGAAATGTTGAAATCACCTCATAAGGTTTGAATATGTCTTTTCTCATTTAGGGTTTTTTATTATTATTATTTTTTAATTCGTTGTTGTGGTTACATAGAAGTCCATTATTGTTTTTCGCCTTTGTGGCTTGTGTTGATAATTTCTTTCTTAGGCAACTATAGTAAAATTCAAATATAGTTTTTATATTGTTAAAGCCATAGACCTCTTTGTAACATATTTATCTGCTACTTTTTGTCCTTAAAAATTAACTTTTGGGCCCGTTGTGATAGTGTAGTGGTTAAAGTCCTCGCCTTGAACGTGCTGGGATCCCATATGGGCGCCGGTTCAGCTCTATTTCCTGTCCAGCTCCCTGCTGTGGCCTGGGAAAGCAGTCCAGAATGACCCAAAGCTTTGAGACCCTGCACCCACGTGGGAGACCTGGAAGAGGTCCTGGCTCCTGGCTTCGGATTGGCGCAGCACCGGCCGTTGCGGCTCACTTGGGGAGTGAAGCATTGGACGGAAGATCTTCCTCTCTGTCTCTACTCCTCTCTGTATATCTGGCTTTGCAATAAAAATAAATAAATCTAACAAAAAAAAACTTTTATTATTCTGAGTTGTTGATAAATGCAGTTTGTTGTTTGTTTATTTTTCGGAAATATATCTGTTTTGCGTAAGATTATTTAATTTGTATTGTCCCTAATAATATATTTTGATTTCTACTTTTGAAGGTTTTAGTTGTTGTCTTAATTTTTAGAATGAATTATATTGATACCATTTTATTTGATATTTGTCTACTTGAAAAGCAGTTAAAGTGAGAGGGAGTGAGGAAAGAAGGGGGAGAAAGAGAGCAAGAGAGAGAGAGAGAGAAATGTTAAAAGATCTTCCAATCAACTGTTTCGCTTTCCAAATAGGGCCTCTAGCTGACACTGGGCCAAGTCTAAAGCAGGAATTCCGTTTGGATTTCCCACCTGGGGGCAAAGGTCCAAGTTATTTCTATTATTTCTTGCTTGTCTAGACATATTAGTAGTGAATTGGGCCTGAAGTGGAGCAGAGCTTGAGCCAGTTGAGCCAGTGCCCATATATGATACTGATGTTGCAAAGGATAAATTAGCCTGCCCTGCCATAATTACTGACCTCCCAATGAATAACATTTTCTTTACTTTTTTCTTTTTCTCTCTTAAATACTTTGGGCTTGCATATTTTATTTTTATTTTAATTAAAAAAAAAAAGAATTACAGGCAATGTTTTTTGTGTGCTCTTTGACTCAGTAGTTAATTCTATTTTTTGTTCAGTTTTAAACTGCTTGCATTTCTTGTGTCCCATGCTTTTGCTCAGCTGACCCTCAGCCTTAGTTCTCTCATAGCCTGTGAAGTTCTGATGGAAAATGTTTTGGTACCTGCTTTTTATCTGCATCATGGCAGTTTTTCTACCCTTTAAAAGGCTAATTTCATTCTTAGTTATTTCGTCTTATGTAAGATTTGTGTTTTATTGTGTTTATTTGTTCATTTGGCATTTTTCTCTCTCCTCACAATGAGTATGTAGTTCATAAAGGCTTTATTCATTGCTGTATTTCTAGTATCTTCCAAAGTTTCTATTATTTAAGTTTCTATTATTTATGCAATAGGTACTCAGTGTGATGCACAATCAGTGAATGAGTGATTTGTTTTTCTCCTCAACTGTGTCATAACTGCTGAATTTCAGTTTAGTGTGTATTTGAGATTTTCCGTGGAACTCTTGAAGAACAGTGAGGCTCATTGGGAGAGGGAGAGATCAGGTGACCCTTGGTCTTGCTTGTTTCTTTTTTTTTCTTTTTTTTAAGATTTTATTTTTATTACAAAGTCAGATATACAGAGAGGAGGAGAGACAGAGAGGAAGATCTTCCGTCCGATGATTCACTCCCCAAGTGAGCCGCAATGGGCTGGTGCGCGCCGATCTGATGCCGGGAACCAGAAACCTCTTCCAGGTCTCCCGCGCGGGTGCAGGGTCCCAACGCATTGGGCCGTCCTCGACTGCTTTGCCAGGCCACAAGCAGGGAGCTGGATGGGAAGTGGAGCTGCCGGGATTAGAACCGGCGCCCGTATGGGATCCTGGCACGTTCAAGGCGAGGACTTTAGCCGCTAGGCCACGCCGCCGGGCCTGGTCTTGCTTATTTCTTAGGAGCTGAGTGTGTGCATCCTACCTGAGGCCTGTGGATTATGAAGACCTGCTGTTTTGTTGTCACTGAACCATGCCTGTGCCTCTGCTGTTAGAACTGTCCTTGGCACATCTCCATGTCAGGCTGTTTTCTGGGCTCAAGATGAGTCAGGCACTCCTTCCTGATCTGTGTTTTCTTTTCTCCATGTAGGCAGAACTCCGATATTTCATCTCTGTCCCATTATTTAAAAGGATTGCTTGGGAGGTTATTCTGGGGGTACACATCAGCCCTCTGCTATTTATTTTACAGACTTGATTGAGTCAGCTTAACAGAGCTGTGACACTAACTGCCCGAATGGTTGTCTTCTGATTTTTAAGTAATTGTGTTACTCTCCTGTTGCAAAAGCCCTGGAATTGCTCAATTCTCAAGGCTGATTTTCTTTTGTCTGTCATTTGGCTATGTTTACACCTCTCTTCTTTCTCCATTATTCTAGTTCCACCTGCTTTAAGGTTTCCATACTTTCCCAGTTTATGGTGAACTTTCAAAGTTGCCGGTGTGGCTATGGCTGTACTTCCCCTCTGCTTTCATAGCTATCCATTTTGTATTTTGGCCTTTAAATTCAAAGAAGGGTTTGTTTTCTTAATCAGCCATGTTGATTCTATTTTCTTCATAATGATTAATAATTTGGATAAAAGAAGAATCTTTTCGTATCTGCCTCCTCTGTTAATTTCTTCCTGGAAGAGATTAGTAAAGAAAGAACTATCAGTGCTTGTTGAATGGCTTTGTGTTCCATTACAATTTTTTATTGTTTAAGTCATGAATTATCTTTTTAAAAAATGTTTTCAGGGATTTTGAACTTTTTTCATTTGTTTCTTGAATGTAGGTTAAAAGTGTTTTAAGTTTGGAAACATGAGTTTGATTATACCAGTATCACAAAGTGTGGCACCTAACATAATGGGGTGGGAGCTAAAGCCAATAAAGTTAATTAAATCTGGATCCCTCTTCTCCTTTTTTTAATTATTATTTTGTTTTATGACACATGTAATAGGAACTTGGCTTTCCCTTCCCCAAGTTCTCCTCCTTTCCCCACCCTCTCCTCCTCCCCCACCCGCGGCCCCAGGCACTGATTTCCCCTCTGGTTTTACAATGGGTGTCCATCATACTGCCACTGAAGTGTTGGAGGTGTGGATAGTGTTGGAGAGTGCAACATGCAACTGTCAGGACATTATAAGCCATTTTGCTGGAGTTCATTCTTGTACTGCATGCATGGAGACATACTTCTTTCTATCTATGAACATAGTAACTTCCACTACATTTCCATTATGTATCCCCTTAAATACAGCAACTGTACAGAGTCTACCATGGATCCCCTCCTTTCTTTTGCACTGTCTTATGGCTTTTCTATCAAGTTAATGACTTCCATGTCTTCTGGCCATGGAGTTGGATATGTTTTTTCTTTAATTTAGAGAGTCTTTTTTTGGGGAGTAGTTTTGGCTGTTAATGATATCAGAAAATGCTCACTGATTTGCTCTAAAACAGCCAATATTATAACCACAGACCCAGCTGATGTCCAGTTGTGTGAAGGAATATTACTCTCAATCTATTTGTTCATGTTACCTGTGTGTGATGTGACACAATGAAGACAGGTTTGTTTCATTTTTGTTTTTGTGTTTTTAAGTATTTGAGATCTAAATGATACTTGGAGTGAACATTCTGGTTCAAAAATTCAAAAGACCTGTGTTCCCAGGTGGACTTTTTGGTAAGTACAAAGAAAAGAGTTCAACTAACGCATCAGTAAAGAAGAGTTGGAAATCATCTGTCGTACTGAATTGTGCTCTCCAGAGATCTACGGTCTTCATGGAGTTGACTCTCTGTTCATGTTTGTTCTGTTAGAGTAAATCCACTTTAGGATTTTAGGTTCTCTTTTGGTTTTAGACCTTTCTTGCTGTCAGCGATGTTTGCTCGTTTGTTGACATTTGTGGAAGCAACCCTGCATTGACACTTGGCTAACTTACGTTGTGTTACTGTGATACCCTCCCAGATATCTGTGACCAGTGATCATGAAGTGAAAGACGAGAATGGAAAATTGTGTATTCATCCTTCTGGAGTTAGTTTCAACATCTTTGAAGGGAAATTCACTCTAGGAATGTTTCTTAGTATCGGATCTGCTAATGGGCTGTGTGATCTTTTTGAGGTAGAACTTTATCTCAGATGACAGTTCTTTTTTTCTTCGTCATGACATTTTGGATTAAGAATTTGTTCCTGAAGTCAATTAGATGTTTTTGTTGAATTACACATCTTTTATTTGTGACTATCACAAATTCATTCTCCCCTGGCTCATCTGTCAGGTGAGGATGAGTAACCCCAACCTGCCGGAACTGCTGTAAGGAGTTGTCCTGCCAGGGTTCTTCAGTCTGCAGTGCAGTGAGCATCTTTGCCATATTTCTCTGCTTTGTCACCTCTGTTTTAGCGAGAGTATATTGTGTTGCCAGCCCCTTGGTTTATATTTTTACCTGAACAAGTATCTTCTGATAATGGGGTTATTTTTAATGTCACTGCTATGTTTTGCATGCATCCAGCCTACATCAAGTTACTCCTATGAGAAATTGTGTCTCCCCACCAATTCTGTGGCAAGCATCTGCGTACACACCAAGGAAGCTATGGAAAGATGTGATAGAGACTGAATGATATTGTTTCAGCTCAATGTATTCTGTATAATTAAGCAATTGATGCTTTTTTAGTCCATTAAGCAATTTTGTCTGCCCTTCCCAACACTACTTTCCATTCATATCATGTTAATTATTCTCATCATTTAAAAACAATCTCATTAATTGAAGTTGAGAGGCAGCCTTAGTGGAAAATTTGAATTATAAAGCACAAAACGTTCTGGGGAAAAGTACTGATGTTGCTTAGTATGTGCAATTGTTTGACATTCCAGCTGCCTACCAAAATTGCTTTAATGGTTCTGGTTTTGTGGATTATGTATAGGTAACATTGCATCAGAAGTTCTTACAGTTTGGTCTGTCAGTTAAAATCAATATTTTCTTTGAACAGTTTCCATTGTTCTTGTTTTGTGTGTTTGTTATTGTTGATATTCTTTTTTAAAGATTTATTTTTATTACAAAGTCAGATATACAGAGAGGAGGAGAGACAGAGAGGAAGATCTTCCGTCCGATGATTCACTCCCCAAGTGACTGCAACGGCCGATGCGCGCCAATCCGAAGCCGGGAACCAGAAACCTCTTCCAGGTCTTCCAGGTCTCCCACGTGGGTGCAGGGTCCCAAATCCTTGGGCCATCCTCAACTGCTTTCACAGACCACAAGCAGGGAGCTGGATGGGAAGTGGAGCTGCCGGGATTAGAACCGGCGCCCATATGGGATCCTGGCGCGTTCAAGGCGAGGACTTTAGCTGCTAGGCCATGGCACCGGGCCCTATTGTTGATATTCTTAAGAGGTAGACTTTAGGTCCTATTGTTGACAGAACTGGACCTCCAGTTTTAAAAGATTAAAGAACTGGGATCATTAGGTAAGCTAATTTCCTGCTTCCTCTGTGGTTAGCTAGAACATCCCAGGTGTTTGAAGTGTACTTGAAATGTATTCATGATTGGCCAGTATCCTGATTCATCCAGTAATGATACTAAAGGAACAGCACAATAAAGCAGTTGACTTCTTTAGTTTCCAAGACTAATTCCTCTTCTGAACCCATTATCTTTTGTTAAATTTATGGATTTATTTGATAGGTAGAATCTTTGAGGTATCTTCCCATCTGCTTGTTTATGCTGCAAATGTAGCAACTGTCAGGGCTGGACCAAGCACAAGATAGGAGCCAGGAGCTTCTTCCAGGTCCCCCAAATGGGTGACAGGGGCCCAAGTACTTGGAGCATCCTCTGCTGCCTTCCCAGGAACATGAGCAGGGACCCGGATTGGACATTGAGCATCAGAACTCAAATTTTTGCCCATATTGGATACTGGCATCTATAGATGGTGGCTTTACCTTCTGTGCCCCATGGGACTTTTTAATGCAGAAGAATAGCAAAGTATGTGAAGCAAAATTTATTTTCATGGTCAAATGGATAATTTCAAAAAAATATTTTTGCTTGTCTCAGTGTGTGTGTGCCCTTAAGAATTATGCTAATGCCTGGCACATTAGCCTAGTGGCTAAAGTCCTTCCCTTGCATGCACCGGCGTCACGTATGGGTGCCAGTTCATATCCTGGCTGCTCCACTTCCCATCTAGCTCCCTGATGGTGGCCTGGGGAAGCAGTCGAGGATGGCCCAACACATTGCACACCCATGTGGGAGACCCAGAAGAAGCTTGTGGCTCCTGGTCTTTGGATCGGCTCAGCTCAGCTCTGGCCATTGCAGCTACTTGGGGGGTGAACCAACCTGGTACCCATAGATAATAATCAAATGGTGAGTGTATTAGTGAACATGAACATGACAGTCATCTGTGAATTATTTTAATTATGACTTGCTTTATATCTGCCTATAGCTGCCTATGATAAAGGCAATATATATATTAGCTGAGGACTCTTGTAGACTTATCACTGTTATTATAAAATCTGGGAAGCAAGTAATTGTATATTCTTTGTGCTGGGTAACTGTGTCTCAGATAGAAAAATGGCATGTGGCTTGCATCCACCAGGATCCCATATGGGCACTGGTTTGTATTGCAGCTGCTCCACTTTATATCTAGCTTCCTGCTTGTGGCCTGGGAAAGCATTACAGGATGGCCCAAAGCCTTCACCTCTTGCACCTACATGGGCGATTCAGCAGAAGCTCCTGTCTCCAGATCTTCTCAGTTCCAGCTAGTGGCCACTGGGGGAGTGAACCAGTAGAAGGAAGATGTTTTTCTCTGTCTCTCCTTCTCTTTGTAAATCTGCCTTTCCAATAAAGAAAAGTAAAATAAAGCTTAAAAAAAAGCACATGACTCACCATTAAGAAATATCATATAGATAAGTTACTGTATTTGTATCTCAAATCTTATTATATGAATGAATAATGTTTTACTATAGGATAAGTTGATGAGTTCAAGTAATATGAAATCCTGAATGCTTTAAATTTGGCAAAATGTTAGATGAAGTATTTGAGGTACTATGCGCCGTGTCCGGTTATTTAGATGTTTTCATATTTGAGTTGGATTCTGCTCTATTTTGAAAGATTTACAGGAAATGGGTAAAGACTGAAAAGGGGAAAAAATAAGCCCTTGAAAGACTGAAAATGTTGCAGACTTGATAACTTATGTTGTTTTTTTTTTCTTGCATTTTCAGCACATGTTTTGGATGTGCCCGTGTGGGTATAAGCATTTGGTACATACTTAAAAATTTTCAGTTTCTAAAAAGTACAGTCTTTGTCTCATTCCATCTGATTCTGGGAGTGTTGCAATATAAAGGACATAGATTCCATTAACATTTATGGTTATACTACATGGACGGCACCTTAATCCCCTTATAACGTGACATGGGTAGTCAGAATTCATCACCATATTGGCGAAATCACAAGTACTATGAATTTGTCGTGTAATTGCACATTTGACTATGAAAAGCATGTGTTAATTACTGATGATGCTTTTACTGGAGTTTGTGTGTGTGTTCTTTTACGAGTAAATGCTGCTGGTTTGTAAGCACCCAGTTCAGTAACTTTGAACATAACAGATTGGTAGTGGCCTGTTCTGTTGGTTAAAACATAAAAGCCAACTATGTTTCCATTGTGATACTGTAATTATGTAGATGACCAAGTGCTTTGCTTAGTATAATAACTGTAGGTAAGTTATGAAGCTGGTGTATGTGGGATGTTATAGATATAACGAAGGCTTATTAACTATCCTGGTGTGTTTCTGTGCACAAATTTTCCTTCGTTTAACGAAGTGTGTGGTCCCTTTGTTCTGTGTGCTCAGAAAGTATGCTCTCCAATGAGAAACGCAGACTGAAACAGGGAGGAGAGGCCAATTGTAGTGGATGTTAAGAAATTATTTTGAGGCCACACAGCAAAATTGTTACCAAATCTTGCCAGCTTTCTTTTAGAATGTTTTTCCCAAGTAAACTAAGACTTATTTGTACTTTGTGGTTTTTATATGGCCTTAATTAAAAATTGCACGTAATAGGTGTGCTGTTTTCTTGAAGGGTAGTTAACTTTTTCATTAGGTTAGTCCTTTGAAATAATGTTAACAGACCTATCATAGTTTTTCTCCCTTTGTCTTTTTAGACATGTCTCTGAATTCCTTTTTTCTCATATTCACAAGCCATATTATTTATGCTTTCTGTTCTTGGGGTCAGTTAACGGAAACCATGGTTTTGCCATGCAATCTGGAGGGTCCTGGTTTCTTTTTAGCGATGGCATTTTGTGGCGCTAAGCCTTTCTTTGGGAACTTGATCCTTATGTAGAGTGATCAACAAGTGTTTTAGTCAATAAAATTTTCCCTATTATGTTATACCTATTGAAATAACCCATGAACAAGATTGTCAGTTTTTGCTACTGGTTTTAAATTCTTTATTTTTTTTTTAAAGATTTCTTTGTTTATTTGAAAGACAGATGAAGAGGGGAGAAACAGCTCTCCTATCTGCTGTCCTATCTGCTGGTTTATTCCCCAGATGCCTCTAACAGCTAGACTTGAGCCGGGCTGAAGTCAGGAGCGAGGAAGCCTTCCTCAGGTCTCCTGAATGGGCGATATGATCCCAAGCGCAGGGCCATCCTCAGCTGTCCTCCTAGGCCCAGTGGCAGTGAGATGGATGGAAAGTTGAGCAGTGGGTACTGGGATGCCACTTGGAATGCTGGCTTTGCATTTAGAGGTTTAACCCAGTGCACCACAATGCTAGCTAGCCCCAGTTTCAAATGCTTGATGAACCACAGCTCTTCCCCTCTTGTGTGTATTTAGTGCATCTCTTGCAATCTTTTTAGGGAGAAATTTGCTTCACTTTTGTTTATTTCACTCTTATTTATTTATTTGAAGGTACAGTGAGAGAGAGTGAGTGAGTTACCTTCTACTTGTTCGTTCCCTAAATGGTTGCAAGGACTTGAAATGCACCAGTCTGAAACCAGGAGTTTCTTGTAGGCATAGGGTCCAAACCTTTGAGACACCCTCCTCTGCTTTCCCAGGTACATTAGTAGGAAGCTGGATTAGAAATAGATCATTCAGAACATGACCTAGTGCCCATATGAACTGCAAACATCGCAAGCTGTGGCTTAATCCACTGTCAAAAATCATTCATGCTTTACGAAATTATAGACATTCTGTATCTATGGGAATGTTTAAATAATTGCGTTCCTCGATGGTTTTGAGCCTTAAAATGTCAACAACTCGTTTTTGTGGTCTTCTAAGTTAGAATATAGTAATAGTTAATTTAAAAATAGATATGTAAGCTGCCTGGATTCAAGTGACATCCTGTGAGTTTCTTAAAAGAAAAGAGCTAGCAACCCTTCTAGAAACCAGATCATGTCCCAGGGCAAGAATTGGCTTTGATATATTTATTCATTGGAGAATGTGGATGAACAGCTGCCTTTTGAATGTAGCCAAGGGAAATTTGCTGACAAGCATAAATATGAATAGAGCAATAAAGCTTGCAAACAACAACAAAAGAATGTTGATGCAAAACCTAAGAAGATTCAAAACCAATTTCCTTTCTCTATCATTTTCCATATCCCCTGCCATAATTCTTCCGTAGTTGCCATGCCCATAAGCAATGTCAGATCAGAAATGACAAATTACCTTTCTTAAACTTGTACTAGGTGAATTAAAAACCAATTAACTTTTAATTTTTTTTCATGTTCTTGGAGGATCTAAATTATCAATCTAAAGTACTGTGTTTGGGTGATAGGTTTTAAAAAGTTAAAGTACAAGCAGAGATAGGAGACAGGATATTCGATGTCACTGAAACTTGCTTTCCTCAGTAGTTCTAATCTTCCAAAAGGATGCTCACAGGTGCCTTTTATCATCCTGCTTAATATCCATACACGCCACCTCTGAGTCTTTTGTTGTTGTTGTTGTTACTCAAAACTGCCCCTGGATGTCTTAGTGAAAAGAGTATCAAACTTTTCCCTCCTCCGTTCCTTATATAATGCTTTTTTTTTTAACGTATTTATTCTCTAATGTTTGTAAGAAGTACAAAAGTACAAGTATCAGTTGCACACTGTGCATATCAATGTCTTCATGTCTTTTTCCTGGGGTATTTTGATTTTCATTTCAGTGACCACTAAATGGAAGGTCAAAACAGATTCTTCCCATTGAGAAAAATGAGATGTTGAAAAAAAAAAAAACTGCCTGAGTTTGTGCCTAGAAATTGAATGGACTTCTGCTTAATCAAGTCTGAATGGTGTTATTTCAAAATTTCGTGCAGTTCTGTTTGTACCACATGAGGGTTAGGTGAGGGCAACATGGAGAAGAGGCCTTATGCGAGCTGACGTGTACTTACATGAACCTAGGACCGGTAAAATGGAAGGCGACTCTGGATACTGGATGATGACCAGAGGAGGGGAATTCAATGACAGAGTATAGTAAGCATTAATTCTGCTGTCTTCTTTAGTCATAAATGCTAAAGTTGAATTTGTTTTTCTCTTGTTTTAAGATCATTTATTCACAGACTTATCAAAAGGTTTAGATAGAATAAAGGTAAATTACATGTTCTCCATTGGCAACTTTGAGCTTGTCACATTTAATTTCTGAGTAATTCCATGGTTGTGAAGGGTAAGAAAATTGTAGCTGGAGCATAAGTGAGAATGATTTATTGTCGCTCAGGATTCTACTCTTCAACCTTGGTGCCATCCATGTTAATATCAATGAAGTTGATTAAGTGCATCATGTAACCCAGAATGTAGGAAGAAGAATTGTAAAGTAGGAGGTTGTTGGCTTGAATGAGTCTTCTTTTTATCCTATTTGTTTATCTACTTAATTTTCAAAGAGATTGAGTGAAGCAGTGCTCATACCCACTGGTTTATGCCAAGATGTCCTAGAATGCTACGATTCAAACCTGGGAGCCTTAGTCCAGGTGTCCCAGGTAGGAAGTAGACTGAAACACTTGGGCCACCACGGCTTCCTCCTGGAGTCAGCCTTAGCCTGCAGCTGGATAGGGAGATGTTACTGGGGGTCAAATACAGGTCCACCTTTGTGGGATGAGGTGTACTGCTACTGCTTACAATAGAAAAGATTTTATCTGGTTATAAGGCAGTTGGACAGAGTAACACACACACAGGGGGAGTGGCAGGTAGGGAGGGAAGCAGAGAGAGAGAGAGAGAACCCATCTATTGTTTCACTTCCCAAATGGCAATAACATGCCAAGCCCAACTCAGGCATTAGAAAACCCCCATCACAGTCTCCAATTTGTACAGGGACCTTCAGAGGCACATTATTAGGAAACCGGATGGGGGAAAGATCGACTGAGACTCAAGACACTGAATGATGGGATCCTGCAATTACAGGCTGAAAGTGGGAAAAATAGCCACCAAAAATTATAAACAACCTTTCATGCCAGATAAACATTTTGCCTGTTATTCTAAAAACTGTAAAGACTGCAGTCACACATCTGATATTGGCAGATTTATGTTTAAGGTCATTCTGATGATAACGTGAAAAGAATAAGTACATATTTAGATAGGAGTGAAAATTTAGATATGGAAGTTATGTTTTATTCCTATCTTCTGATGTGTTATCTTGTGTACCCTCCCCAAATCACCCTGCCTGTGTTTGGCACCCTGCTTAAAAAAAAATCTCACCATTTTTCTTCTTTGTAATAATGCGTTTGATTATTTAGGTGCTAGAGATCTATCTTAAACTGACATACTGGGTTTGAGAAAGCTAAATTCTTGATATTGTCAATTATGAAGTTATTTCTTTGACTTTTCCTATGCTGCTTTCCATTCAATTATCTCAAATTTTACCTCAAAGAAGAAAGGATAATAGTTTTTCTCGCCCTACGCTTCCTATCTTGGGTTTCAGAGTCACTGTAGTATATTCCATTTTTTCTTTTATTCACAGCCAGATGCTTCAGAAGTAGTAACAAATGACTCTGATAAGGCATTAAATCATGCATATATTTGCCACAGCAAATAGCATAGTTTCTAATTTCATATATTGGACCTCTGTAACATCAAGCAGAAATTTACTAAGCACAGATACTCCTCTCTCCCTCCATACATTAAGAACTAAAGTCATGAAGTCCCCGTTGCCTGTGCTTTCTCATTATTGTTCTGTAAACCAATGGCTTTCAAATGCTTTTGGCCAGGACGCTTCATAAGAAATGTCATGTAAGAATAACACTAGTCACGTGTTACAACCAGGAGTTGCTTTCAATAACATTGATGTCAGCAAATGACTTTAGGATTCCCAAGCTGTGCTGTTCTTTATCATGACATGTTCTGTATCACCTAATAAGTTGATGGAGTGATTCTCTTTTGGGTCACATCCCACAATTTAAAAAGCTTTCCTGGTGAAGTTTCGAAACCTGATGTTTAACCAGGAGGACTAGATTGACTCTGTATTCCAGTTGTTCCCAAATATTGATGACACTTTTAAAAATGCTGATCTTTGAGTTCCATCCTCAACAGATTCTAATTTAGTTATCCCAAAGTCAGACCCTAGAACTCGTTCTTGATCGAGGTCCTAGAGCAATTAGTACTGAAATCAGTGACCTGGCTTCCTCAGCTGGCTAAGCTCTGTATGTTTCTTTATGCATTTTTAATATTTGGAAGACAGGTTTACAGAGAGAAGGAAAGACAGAAAGATCTTCCATCTACTGGTTCACTCCCCAAATGCTCACAGTGGCTGGAGCTTAGCCAATCTGAAGCCAGGACGCTCCTCCAGGTCTCCAATGCACTTGCAGGGTCCCAAGGCTTTTGGGCCATCCTCTGCTGCTTTCCCAAGCCAGAAGGAGGGAGGTGAATCAGAAGTGGAGTAGCTGGGATGTGAACTGGTGCCCATGTGGGATACCAGCACTGGTAGGAGGAGGATTATGAGCCACAGTGCAAGCCTCTGCTGTGTGCTTTTGCTGGACTAAGGGAGCCTGCTTCTTATGCTTCCTTCCTTCCTTTTGTTCGTATTTAAATTATTTTATGTTTTCATGTAATCTAATTTTATGTTTATAATTTCTTATATAATTTAATTTTATGTTTTATAATATAATTTGCTTTCTATGTTTTATATATGATCTTTATATAAATTATAGAATGTGATTTAAATAAGTTAACTTATAATTCAATTTTTCCACAGGCACAGGGATTTCCCCGTCCATCCCCCATGTTATTGCAGTAGTATAGTCCTTCAGCAACAGCTCATTCTTCTCTGTAATTCTTTTCAACAGGCAGATTTTTCCCACCACATAGGCATTTTGTTTCTTTAGGATTTGAAACTTTTGTTAATTCTTTTATGCTCTTTAAGTATGACATCTTTTGTCGTAAGCTGGAAGTGGAGACATCTCTTCAAACTTAAATTTTTTCACCTTCACCCTTTTTTAGCCTCTGCCACAGGTATAACAAATGAGTAGAACCAATAAGATTTGAGTAATCCCCAGAAAACAAATGCAGTACCTTCCTACTTCTTTATGTGTTTATAGACAAGGAGGATGTTGGGAGAAAGTTCTGATACACAATTTGAAGTTAACAGTTGTTTATGACAGCAATTAAAGTTTGCTCTCACACACCTGTTCCATTTGAGTCTCTTCCCAACTGCCAGACCTTGACTACTGGGTCTTGCCTTCTCCAAATGATGCAAACTTTGAGCGTTACTACTTTTTTTGTTTGTTTCTATCAGTGTCCTGAAGGTCAGTATTTTACAATTTCTTTCATCAGATTTGTCAAAGCTTCTTTGATCCATTTCAAGCTCTTCCAAGAAAATACTGAAAAACTACTTCAAACTATCTGTAGTTTTTTGGGGGAAACATTCTTGCATTAACATTGCCTTCTAGGTGTTACCAATTAGGAAAAGTTATTGGTTCCCAGAAGCAAACATCAATCAGTATGTGGTCCATTTTCATTTGATCCCTTCATGTTTAAAATAATTCCATGTTTAACTTAATGTTTACAATTGCAGTGTTGAGTAAATTAACACATCAACATTTACCACTCTGATGCCATTCGTATTTTTAATAGTTTGGAAATATGTAGATAGTCTACTGAAGATTTTCTTTATTAATTAAACGCAGCCTAGTTTTTTCATTAGATTAATTTTATCTGCCTGTCTTAGGATCTCTGTTATGGAAAGTTTGAGATCAATGCTTGCTTAGTAAAGTATCTTAATATAGCAAAGGAGAGCTAGTAATATAAGTTTTATGTAAATATTATTATTGAAAATTTATTTTAGGCTTTGACTGACGTCCCTTGCAACATGCCACCAAAATCTATGCTTTGACACTCAGGCAGTATAAAGAATAGCAATAATACTTGGCAAAAGACAAAAAAAAAACACTGACACGAGATGTAACGTTCGAATCAGACTCCGTGAGGCAGGTGAGGCGAATTGAGGGAAATTGAATTAAGATGCACTTGGTTAACCAGACATGCCCAGAAAGAGATTCAAAAGATACTTTTGTTTGTATTCCCGTTTTTTTTTTTCCTAACTCAGAGATCAAGTTTAGAAAGAACGGTTAAATTAGCCAGCTGTTACTCCAAAGTTCCATCTGATTTTGGAGGTAACCATTATTTCCGACATCAGTTACATCAATGACTTCTAGAAAATAATTCATTAGGACCTACCAGATGGACAATTATGTAAGCGTGTGTGTTTCCGTCTATATACTTTATTGTAAGGCCCAGAAAAAAAAATCTGGACTTAATTGAAGTTGGGAAACAGGAAAATATAATTTTCTGTCTACTCTTTTATTTTTAAGTTTTACCTATTTTTTTTCAAAAGACATATTTACAGAAAGAAGGAGATATGGAAAGGTCTTCCATTCACTGGAAGTGGCCATCCAAGTGGCCACAACGGCCAGAACTGAGCTGATCCAAAGCCAGGAGCCAGAATCATCTTCTAGTAGTCACATGCAGGTACAGGGTGCCATCCTCTGCTGCCTTCACAGGCCACCAGCAGGAAGCTGGATGGGAAGCGGAGCACATGGGACAAGAGCCTGTGTTCAGATGGGATCCTGGCATTTACAAAGCAAGAATTTGGCCTCAGAGCCAATGCACCAGGCCCTTACACAGTCTTAATGTGAAGAACTAAGGATAGGAGTAATGTTTCCCTTAGAAAGCTGAGGTAAATGCCTGTAAAGTGTTGTGAATTAGCTCTGGAGAGCTTTGTAATGCTTTCTCTTTTGCCACCGAGTTTCTCAACTTCCATGCTGGTGATCTTCATCTGTATGATTCTGTTTTGGGGGCACAGTGCATAACGGGCTGTTCAGCCACACCATTGTTGCTGCTCACTCAGCACGGGTTGCTCACATCCAGTTCCCCATCGTCGCAATCAGGGATGTCTGCTGACACTGCCAAAGGCTACTTGTTGAGTACCACTGCCACAGTGTCTCCAAAGGGGGGCACGTTTGGACTGATTCTTCCTGTTAACTTTTTTAGGGATCAGCAAGGGAAGAAATAAGTCAATATATAGTTTATTTTTAAAATGTTGCAATTCAGAGGAAAGAAAATATTATCTGAAGACTCAGAGGTAAAGCACAAATTTGAAAATGGTGTACTTGGTCTGGTGCAGTAGCCTAGTGGCTAAAGACCTCACCTTGCACATGCTGGGATCCCATATGGGCGCTGGTTCTAATTCCAGCAGCCCCACTTCCCATCCCAGCTTCTGCTTGTGGCCTGGGAAAGCAGTCGAGGACGGCCCAAAGCCTTGGGACCCTGCACCTGTGTGGGAGACCCAGAAGCAGCTCCTGGCTCCTGGCTACGGTTCAGTTCAGTTTCAGCCACTGCGGCCCCTTGGGGAGTGACCGAGAGGACAGACGGTCATTCTCTCTGTCTCTCCTCCTCTCTGTGTATCTGCCTTTGCGGAAAAATAAGTTTGCTTTAAAAGGTTTATTTTATTTTTACTGGAAAGGCAGATACACAGAGAGGATGAGAGACAGAGGAAGGTCTTCTGTCCGATGATTCACTCCCCAAGTGACCACAACGGCGGGTGCTGTGCTGCGCCGATCTGAAGCCAGGAGTAAATGGAACCCTGCCTGGGAGCATCTGCCTGTAAGGATATGGGAAGAAATTTCAACACAGAACCTGAGATACATACCCCGTCCTGTCCCCTACCCCAGTGGGGGTTAAGAGAGAGAAAAGGAGAAAATTTTAAGAGAAAACAGAGAAATTTTTGAAGAAATGGCTCTTAGTATTCTGTGCAACAGGTAGAAGTTACGTATGTCATTTAAAGTATCCACTGGACTCAGGAGACACATGCATCCCACTTTGGAGTACTGAGTGTTGTCCTAGCTGCTTTGCTTCTGATCTAGCCCTTACTGTCGCACCTGGAAAGCTGCAGGTGATGGACCACGTGCCTGAGTGTCCGCCATCCAAAGTGGAAATGCAGGATTTCTGGCTGCGAGCTTCAGCCTGGTCCTTTCCTGGCTGTTACAGATCTTTGAGGAGTGAGCTAGCCAGAGAAATATCTCTGTTCTTGCTCTGCCTTTTGAGAATTTTTTTTTTAATTTTTGGACACTTGGTTAATATTACTTAATTGGTAATATTTTTAAAGTTTATCTATTTGTAAGGCAGAGAGACAGAGATAGAGGGCAGGAGAGGAGGAGGAAGATTATCTGTTTGCAGATTCACCTCTCAACGACTCCACCTTGACCCAAACAGTGCCTGAAACAGCCAGGACTGTATTCAGCTGAAGCCAGGTTCTGGAAATTCTGTTCAAGGCTGTGGGTGTCAGGGATCCAAGTACCTGAGCCGTCCCCACTTCTGTCTCCATAAAGCTACAATAGCAGGAAGTGGAGTTAAGTCTCCATCCTAGTCACTCTGATACGGTATGTGGGAGTTCCAAGCAGTAGATTAATTAATACCTCCAAATATCTATTCTTTGAAGAAACAGTAGAAATAATAGAAAATTCGGTAATTCAGTGGTATAAAAAGAACATGCATGTACTACTTCTGTTAGTAGTTTTCATTCAGAATTCACAGCTCATGGGCTTTAAAAATGTTTTTTTGTTTTGTTTAGCTGTAATGATAATAGACTTTTAAAAATTGCTTATTTTTCCTCTCTGGTTGGGCCCCATCTATCACTAATAACTTATTTTATGTCATGCTAGAAATAAGGGTGAGGGTATATCCTATAAATTTGAATTAGAATTATTTACTTTTCAAACCCAGTAATCACAGATCTATCATTGAGGAATACTCCATTACTAAAATAGTCATTATGTTTTATATTCCAGTGGAACGTGATTCTAAATAGTGCTTCGTTCTTCTAAGTTTTCTAGGTTCCATGCAAGAAGTGTTTGCTTCGGTCACAGTCCATGGTTGGTATAGTCACTTTCTATAAGAGTTTGATGGGCTCGGCAGTGTGGCCTAGTGGCTAAGGTCCTCGCCTTGATCCCATATGGCCGCTGGTTCTAATCCCGGCAGCTCCACTTCCTCTCTATCTCTCCTCCTCTCAGTATATCTGACTTTGTAATGAAAATAAAATAAATCTTTAAAAAAAAAAGAAAGAGTTTGATTATGTATTACTTGCTTTTATTTTTGTAGACTCTGAGTTGCATTGCATTGTTTGTTCTTGGGTACTGACCTTCCTGTCAAGTCTTTTTCCTAATTCTTCAGCAGAATAAACTCTGTTCCATGTGAGGCTTTAGTTCTACTAAAAAGAAAGGGGAAATTCACATTGTTTCCTCAACTTTTCTTTTTGCCTTTGTAAGTTAAAGACTGTTCTTTATATAGAGGATAATTAGCTGCATCTAAGACACACAGAGACTAAGGATATAGTTCCAGTAATGTGTTTATAGAGATTGTGTCAGGATAAAGAGATTTGGGTGGTCATCTGAATTCATTGTTAAGGATCTAACATGTCAGTGGGTACTTTAGGCATGTATTACTGGGGAGAATTCCAGTTGTCTTAAACTTGTATTTTACTTTTTTCCCACAATTTTCATTTGGACTGTATGTAAATACCCCTGTTCTCTCACTGGAACACAGTGGTGTTTCTTGCTTTAGTAATGCTCTTCTGGTAACTTATCCCATATGTTTGTTAGCCTTTGTATAGAATTATTTCATCTGAACTCAACTTCTGAACCATGTCTTTTATGTGTTTGTCATTGAATTACTTTTGCATGAAAGCTTCATAATCAGACATTTCTGTCATTTGACGTCAAAGTGAGATTGCATCTCTTTCGTGGGAGTAGGAAAAACAGTATACTTTAGTGTTGATTCAGTTGCTTTGTTAAATGCCGTATTCTAGCTTAGTACAGTCTATGAACTTTTTACAGCGTAACATTGTGCCTGAGACCTAACCATGCTTTCACTGGAGAGTGAGGAGCTGGATTCCATAATTTCTTCTTCCTATCTGAACCTTCAGAGCTTCAGTATAATGAAATGAAAGGGCGGAGAAAAATAAGCACTCTTTCTTTTTTCCTTTTAGCCCTAGTTTTTTTTAATGATTTTCTAAAAGTTGATAAATGTACCATTGGAATTGACATTCTGAGTCTTGGTTGAATTCAGAAACAGTATTTCATTTGTTAGGAGTTCCAATTTTTAATCACCTCTGTTCAAGCTACTTTGTCTCATGAAGCTAATTTAAGAATGAATGTTATATATCTCCATACATTAGTTATTTAGTCAGTAAATGTTTAATTCCTAATATGTGGTAATACTGTACCCTTGGTATTCACTGTGAGACACTGTGTCAAGGCCTGTGAAAAGGGTGGAGGGGGAGAAAGGTGAGGAACCAAGGGGACAGGTGGTCATCTAGTAAGGTCTGTGTCCTGATTACACACAGCTAAGAGAAGAGTCATGCAGTGCCGCGGGCCTCTGCTGGAAGAGCTTCCAGGCCCTCAGTGCCATCAATTGCACTTTTTTTGCACAGTTGGAAGGACAGTAGAAAGCATTAAACGTGAAATTGTGTCTGGAATAATTAGAAAAATATAGCAATAGGTTTGTAAGTTCCAGATTATAAAAGTTCTTGTTAATATATTAACTGTTCACGCAGATGAGAGAAATTTATGTGGCTTGAGTTATTCAGAGAATGTTCTAGGGAAAGCAATAGGATTTGAAGAAGCTATAAGGTAAACTAACACTGATTATTTAGTAAGCATTTGTTAAAACATGAGGCAGAGGAAGAACAGCATTCCAAAGTCTGAGACATAAATTTAAGGATAGAGTTTTATTTTCAACAGCCAGAGTTGATGCCTCTCGTTGGAAAGGATTTACTAGAACTGGAAGACTTAGTCATCTGATTACATGCTGAGGACTCTGGATAAAAATGGTCCTATAGGCAAAGAAATTACAGTGGTAATTGAAGTAGATTCATCTTCAGCTTCATAGAATCCACAGTCTAATCATGGCATGGTGAGGAGTGTGTTGTGAAGTCTTCCTTGTCCTAGAAGGGGAACAAAGATTGAGAAACTTGGAAATTTCATGGTAGGAGTGAAGGAAGGTTGTTCTGAAACAAGCCCAGGGGAGGGCTAGAGATGAAGCAACAGTGCAGCAGAAACAAGAGAGGGATTGGGTATATTTGTATCTTATCACTGAAGGTGAAATGTTAGAGCAGCATTTACAATGAAAACTGTTATTACTAACATAGCAGACCCCTTATGACAATAAATATAATCACTTTGGAGGAATATTGTAAAGAAATCAAGCTTTTTTTCTTTTTAATTAACACTTGAACATTTCGATGTATAATAAGAAATTTGCTAAGAACTGAGACAATGCTTTTAGCTATTCTTAGGGTGTATTTATAAACTAGCTTAGGAACACGGAAAACAACTCAGGATCATTTTTATAGTGTTGAATGTGTGTTTGCAATATTTCTCAGCAGTTCTATTCCTAACCATACACACAGGGGAAATTTCAGCATGGCTGAGCTAGATTTGTTCATAAATATCCACATTTGTAATTGCAAAAAAAAAAAAAAAAAAAAGAAGAAAGAAAGAAAGAAGGAAAAGAAACAGAAACCACCCACATTCCCTTCTAAGAAATAGGAAAATTGAAATAAAGTGGAATATTCACTGAATGTGGTCCTAGAGAAAAAAAAATGAATGTTCCAGGCGTATTGACTTTAAATCAATGGGATAGAATTTTAAATGGCACTTAATGTTGAGTGTGACTAGGAAGTCAAACTATGTGACATACTTTTATTATACAATATTAAAAAGAAAATAAAAACTATTATGTGTGGGTATGTACTCCTGTGGAAAACTATAAAGAAAGTAACTATTACAGTAGTTGTGGCATCTAATTGTTACATTTCTAAATCTTCTGTGCTCTTTATTTGGCTCTTTATTGCTTTTTGCTTTTCAGAGAGTTAATTTATAGTTCATAGAAGAGACTGGGTTTTAATTAGAAAATTATTGAGAAGTCAGAGTTCAGGAATTTGAATATCCCACGGGCTTATATGAGCTTCAGAGTCAGCTAAACCTTGACTCAAAATTTACCACTTTCCTAGGCACTTAAATCACTTTAGCAAGATGGGTAAAATCCCCGGTCCTTATGGAGGTTACATTCCAGCTGTTAGAGATGAAGTTTGTGAATTCCAATTAATATAAGCTTCCTGGAACATGGAACTTGTGTTTTATTCATACACACACATATACATATATATGTTTTTATGTGTGTGTTGGGGATTTTTTAGGTAAATATGGTACATGGTTAGTATGCTTATGGAACTCAGTTGAATTTAATCAATAAATATTACACTTAGGACTTTTAAAAATAAGAACAAGTGGAAATTGTTCTGGAGTTGGTCAGAGTTACAACCCTAAATAAAAGTTGAGCCCTCCAGAGCTTGAGTCGTTGTACCTTGTAGTTGTTGAATCATAGTTAGAGACTAAGCTGAAGTATAGTCTTTGGATGTGGAGAATAGAGTTGAACAAGCAGTGACAATGATAGGTAAAAATCTTTGTAGCCTTTATTTTTGAATTTTATCTGGTTTCTTGCTGAATTCTATAGACCTGCTTTTTTTTTTTAAAGTAGAAAATAGGATGCATTTTGCATTTCTCTAAATACTTTACATTCTCTTCCATTGTCTTAAAGATATTCCTATACATTATAAAGAATTATTGACCCCCTTAATAGTTTTCCAACTAGAGGGAAATAGAATTTTTACATTTATTGGGTATTTATATAAGAGAGTTAAACCATGTATGTGTATTTCTGGAGTGAAGAATTCTTAAGGTTCATCAAATTCTCCAAGAGAGTGAGAACTGATATTCTAATTTAAATCATAAATTACTTAGGAATGGTATTATTACACTTAATATAGTAGCAGTGTTGTGACAAGTATAATTTTGTCCATGTCTGATTACACTTAATTGGAATTATTGACTCATAAATGTGCATTAGTTTTACATGTTTGGTACAAAGATAAAACTTACCATCTAGGAAATTGACAGTGCAGTGTTTTTCTTACATTTGACAAGAAATAAAAAGGTGAAGCCCAGGTAATTAACCCTATGGCCAATCCTTGATAATGTTTGAAGACTCCTTGCTTTGTGCCTGCATAAAATTAGGTTGTACCCTGACCTTGATGTTTTATAATTTTAGGTTATTGCAAAATTGTTGCTTCTGCCTTTTTGTATCTTGAATTGATTTTCATCATGTTGATCAGTCCTTATACAATAAAAACTTGCATAGATTCTTTTATGAGAACGAATTATGTGAATTTAATAGAAATGTTTATTGGCATAGGGAGCTGAAGATTTTCACTGTCTGTATAATTCCAAAAGAATGTGTGTATTACTGTAACATGTAAGCTTTTAGTTTAATTTGTGGTTTTTGCCATATGACTCAAGTTCCTACAAAGCAGATTTGGGGGTTCTTTTTCACGTGCTAAGGGATTTTATGCAATATAAACCATTTCATTGACTACCCAAAAGGCACCAGTCTAATGAATTTACCTTTTATCTAAGTGTGAAATCCGAAGTCTCTACAAATAGCAAATATTAGATATTCATTAAGTTGCCATCATGGGCAGTCCAAGTATTAAGTATTCACCAGTTGTTTCTAGACTTTCATGATTTCTCTATAGTCACAAGCGAGATCATTTACGGTGGATCATTTTAAGTATATATATTCATTCCAAATCCAATGCCTTATTTGAAAAGTATCTATGGTGGTTTGTAAAGGTATGTGAAAATTTAATAGTGCATGCGTTTTTGGTCAGCTCTTTAACTACTGATGTAAATGATAGATAAGTCTGTATTACTGCAACAAATATGAACCAAGCAGGAAAGAGTAGCTCTGTCCCCTCTTTGCATGGAAGCTGACTATTAGGTAAACATATCATATAGGCTGGATTTAAAAGCTCGAAAAATTAAAATAGGCGTTTTGTCTGCACATCTTTGAGATTGAATTTATCACAGTTTTTTTTAATCTTGGCTGAATCAATCATTAAATTCTATTTTAAGCAGATTTATGTATCTAAAACCGATTCGAAATGTTTGGTTACCAAGGTACCTAATTTCCATGTTTTTTTCTAGAACTAACTGTACTAGCCCAGGAATACGTGACTCAAAAGTTATGGAAAATCAGATTAAGTCATTGAAAGAAAAGATTAAAAAAAAAAACCAAGAAGACAAAAAGCCACATAAAATCAACAAACAACAAAAACCACATCAAAAATGTCTGTGTCACCTAGATCTGTCTAGATCACACTTTTTCAAAGTTTGTGATGAACAGATTTTACCTTGAGTAAAGACTTTTACTCAGATCCTATCGGGTGAAGTATTTCTGAAATGGTGTTTCTCATTTCCCAGCACAGAGTTAACCTACCTTAAAATAGGTTTCTTTTTGGTGTATTAAGTCTTTGACTTTTAGTTTGACAAAACTTTCTTAGAGAAATCATTTAGTCTTAATATTTATCATGTAAGAACATCTGTATATTCAAAAAAAGAAAGAAATGCAATTTCCAAGTGTCTACCATGATGGAAATTTGATACACTGTTCATTTCGCTTTCTCCACAACCCTGCAAGAAAGTTTTCTTGTATGTATTTCAAATATAAAACCAATTTTGAGAAACTTAATAAAAAAATCACCCATCTCAGCTTGCTTAATCAAGAATAAGACTCAGCCCTCAGTAAAAGCTTGTTCTTTCCCTGATGATACCTTAAAACAATAAAAAAAAAGAGTTGGAACACATTTATTTCGGTACTAATAAGTTAAAATCCATGAACCATTTCTTCATAATACCTGCTTTTCGTGAGTGTGTTGAAGACTTCTCATATTGTTGCTAAATAAAAAGTGGCATCATTTGAGGAGAAAGTAATGAGTTATAGTAAACCATTGTATGGTCTGGCATGTGGTTAAAATGATATTTTAAGCATGGTTTGGGAAAAATAAGCTTAAGCAAAAAAAGGAAATGGGGTCCAGGGGTAGTATTTATTGACATAAGAACAAAAAAATAAATGTTGCCTAACTGTGGCACAAGAAAAATTGATCTGTGGCATGCAAGAATTCTCCTCCACTTCTCAGCCCTTTTACGTGTGAAACTTTCTTCTGATGACTTTGATTTTCAGCTGGGCCTTGTCCAGGTAGTGACAGTGTGGCCCAGTAGATAAGTGCGCACGTCTTTGTATCTTTGCAAGCAAGGCCTTGCTCCCCAGGAGCTCCAGTACAGCTCCTGCGGCTGGCACTCCCTGACTGTGATTTGCTTGATTGGGGATGCCAACCTTCAGACACTAGCTGTTGTGAAAAAATTCTGGCAGTCTTGTGGACCAAGTTTTAGGCATTCATCCAAAGTTAAAACCAACTAGTGCATTTACCTCTAATAAAATACAATAGGATTGAGAGTTGGACAAAACTTAGTTGCCAAAGCAAAATCGGGGCTTTTTTTATGATTGAAATCACAAATGGATGTGGAGCCCCTGTAATAGGTGTTCATTATAGCTATATTTTATGTTAAGCATTGAGCTTCCTAAAGCCATGCAAATTTGTATTCTGAAATTGCTTTATATATGATTAAGACATTCTCTTTAATTTGTGTTGCAGGTAGTCATTTTTCTCAAAATGCTTTTAAGTATTTGCTAGTGGCAGTTAATCTAAATAAAATGTACATCACTTTACAAAGACAAAGATACCATTAAACCTATCATGCAAGTGTACATATACACACATATATGTATACACAAATTTATACATACATACAGACATATGGAAGATTCTTCTAAGTATGGAAAGGAAAATATTTACCCACATTGACTATTTAGGATAACAGATGCATTAATTTATGTATCCAAATTCAACCTCAAGCACATGTCCAAAAAATCATTTAGATATTATTCAAAGGGAAGTTCCCTTTGGGGATTAGTTTTATCTGTCAAACCACCATATGTGTCTAGCACTCTGAAGTTTTCTGAATTTTCTGTTGAAATGGAAGGGTTTTAATGAGTATGTGTGCTTCTAAAGCAAGCTGCCTTTACTAGAAGGGTGCATCAGAGACTTTGAACTAGTGTACGTAAACCTACCCTGCTGTAGAGTCTGAACCAGGTGAATACGTTAGGTTCTTTGATATGCTGTGAAGGGAAATCGAATGCAATCTATGGCATGGGACTTTGATTTCAGAACCTGGCGGGTTTCTTGTTGTAGTTCTGTTACATCTAACATCAAATCTGAGTGAGCAGACACTATGTTGGACTTTAGTAAAGCTTTTCATAAATGGGCTTTCTGATTATTTTCTGATTGTTCTCATTTCTTCCATTTTATTTTTTCTCCAACAGTACTCTTGAATTACTTGGTATCTAAATATTTCCATTTAAATGCAACTTAAATAAATAATTTACTGCACTGGCATATCTGTAAGGAATGAAACTCATGTCATATTCCATTTCTTCCTGGTTTTTACACAGCAGATGATAATTGAACAGTTACAGTGGGCCTTTCAGCATCGTCAGGTGAGCTCGGCAGTGTGCTGCGGTGGAGGTTTGAGTGGTTGTGCTTCCCCCCTTAGGTGTAAATACTGATTTGAATGATGTCTGCATGTCTTACAAAGCCCCCTCCTCTTCACTTACATTCTTACACAGAACATGTTAAGCATTTATCTGATGGCTTAAAGGAGCTTTTCTTGACATTTATCACACTTCAGTGAAATAATATTGTAGCACCTGCTGAGTATAGGGTGCTGTTTGCACTCCTTGCGTTGGTTTTAGACAACCCTGCTCTCACAGTTGCTGAATTATCTCCTGTTCCTTACAGTGAGGCACTGATTCAGAAACTGGAGGACCCTCTGGTCCTGCTTCTCCACAGATCTTCAGGTGCTCACGTGTGATTTGCATCTTTACTGTTTTCTGGAATGCAGAAGTTGCTCCACTCTGGGAAGAACCCTGAGGGCTTCACTGTGAATAATGTGCACCTTTTAAGATGCATACATTTGGGGGCATGTGTTTGGTCCCCCGCATGCCTCAAATTCATGTGCACATGTATCACAAGGGAAAGGTGAAAGTGATGTGTTTGCAGAGAGCAAATCTCCTTCAATGACTGTGCTCGGAGCCACCGCCTATGCACTGTCAGAGAAGACGCACATCACCTTGACAGTTCAGAAAAAATCTTTTAGGTGTACGTTTCTAAAGTGAAATCAGTAGACATAAAACTTAAGTGAAAACTCAAATAGTTATTTTTAAAAATGCATCTAAGGAATTTGTAAATATTTTCTTTAAGGAAGAGAAGTTAATGAATCTGCACCATTAGCATCCCCGTGTCTTTGTTGTTTCTCGAGTGTTAAGACTCATGAATATAAGTTTCAAAACCAAGTTGTCTGTATTTCCTAGAGACCCAAGGTTATAGTCAATAAAAATTAAGGTGAAAATGTGAAGAATGCCTTGTATCTGATAGAAGCAGTGATGAATGTTCCCTAAATTAGCTGCCTAGTAAGTTACCATAAACTTGGTGGCTTAACACAACAGAAATTTATTCTCTTAGCGTTCTTTGAATTTGAAGTAAAAAATGTATTCCAGTGGGCTAAAGCTAAGGTGTTGGCAGATCTTTTCTTTCTCAAAGCTCAAGGCAGAAGCTGTTTCCTTGCCTGTTTCTGCTTTTGGTGGTTGTCTGTAGTACCTGGTTCTCCATCGTCAAAGCTTGCCATTCTAATCTCTGCTCCAGAACCCACTCCTTTCCTGGAGTCAGGTGTCTGTGCCTAACTGGTAGTACAGACAATTTTGATTATATATTTTCAACTCATCTGGCTAATGTACAATGCTTTCCTTATCTCAAAATCCTTAAAGTTGTCATTCATTTGGCATGTAAAATGACAATCTTGCAGGTTGTAGAAGTAAGAACTGCAGAATTTTGGAAGCCATTATTCAACTTACGTAACTGCTGTGTAGTATTTTGTGCCACTCAAGAGTCTTACACACCCACTGGATATTGGTATAAATGAGAACAGAGAAAATCACTGTGGAAAGGCATGAGGGCTTTTCTTTTGTTAATAATCAAAAGAAGAAGAATATCTGTGGTACATGAAAATTCAAATTCCAGTATACATGATAAATGTTACTGGAAGAAAACAGCCACACTTGTTTGTTTCTGTGTTAAAAAAAAGTTGTTTTCCCACGATAATAACAGAGTTTAGCATTTGGAAATGAGATTTTATGGGGTGTAGAGTCTAACATATTTAATATCTATTAAAGTTTTGTTGACCTCTGCTTTAGTCCCTTACTGAGTTCATCGAATGTTCAGGGCGCTTGTGTGATGTCATATGACGGTCTGCTTTGCCATTTTTTCCTGCTTCCTGGCACTGACATTGTTCTATATAATGTGAATATAAATCATAACATTCTATGTTCTTGAGCAGGGTTAATGAAACCTGAAACAGATAATGCTTTTAATTTTGAATACCGAGCCTCAAAGTGTTACTGGGTGGGGTAGGGGGAGGTGGACTATGAAGGTGAGTGTTTGAGATTCATTTAATGAAAATAAATTTTTTGAAGATGCCATCTTTGTTTATATATTTTTATATGTATATGATATATGTATGGTAAAGCCAAAACAACAAAATCTAATGTATATAGACTAATTTCTGGCTGAATAATGCCATAAACAGCTCCTTAAAATCTGTTGCCGCAGCTGTGTGCTCAGGTTTTCTTTTTACTGCTTTGTGCCTGTCTGCTTTCATTTTAAAAGGCAGTCAGGCAGTTTCCTTTCTCTGACTTGTGCCCCTCTGCTGCTGCCTTGTAAGAGGCCCAGGAGTGACCCGAGCGGACAGGTCCAAGGGCAGCCTCGTTCTTCAGCAGCACCGCCTCAGTCACGACCAAGAACTACTCTGGAATGAATAAACAACGATGCTATTTTTTGTTCTTGATATATTATTTTGTTGTTTTCTTTGTGATTTTTTTCATTCCTGGAATCCCAGTTCTGCAAGATCTGTAGCTATGAAAGCCCTCTATAATCTCTTATTTCTATTTTCTCATTGGTTAACTATTGAAAGTCCAAATAGCTACATATTGGAATTTCCCTTTATTTGCTTAGTATGTGTATCTTCTTTGGGTTTTTTTTCTTCGTAAGTTAGTATTTTGTGCTCTGCTGTTTTCTCTGTGTGTTCTTCCGGTTTACTGTGTTAGTCTAAATCCTGTGTACTGAAATTTTGGTAACAAAAACTAGTATTTATCACTAAAATGAAATACAATCTAGCTTCTTTCATTTTCTGCTATCTTTGGTTTTGGTGGTAGCAGTTTACCTGTATACTGTTTTTGAAGCGTCTTGCTCATAATTGTTTCTATGTATGTATTAAAATGATTGGTCGTGAGTTAACTCATTGGGCATTTGACATAATCTTGCTGGCCCATTGTCCCAGAGAATGGCCGTGCGTTCTTCTGCATTCTTCTGAGGAATTTTCAGCCCACAAGCAGCTGTATAATGTGATTTCCTGAGGGAAAGCTGCGTTCATTTTCCTTCAAAGCAGTACAGGGCCCAGTTAGAGATGCAAATTGCTAGATCTATAGGATCAGAGAACGGGGGCTAAACTGAGAAACAGAAGGTCCAGCAAGTCCTGCTGAGGGATTCTTACCACTTTAGAGAGGCTCCCAGTTTCAAGCAGAAATTGTAGTTCTGAATCCCTGTCTTATTCAGGATAGCCTTACTTCCTCTTAGTGGGCATCGAAAATCCAAATCTATTTGGTTTGACATGTTTTCATTCTTAATAGACTTTCTTAATAATCTAACCCTCCTGGGAAGATTGTTGTAACTTTTTGGTATCACTTTTCATTTGATTATTTGTACATTTGAAGATGCCCATTTTTTCCTTGTATCTCAACAAAAGTGTATTTATTTTACTCATCATTGCAAGGTGTGTGCCAGAAGAGGACTCGGCATAGCTAATGTCGTCCTGCTGCTGGAAGGCAATAGCTAAATTGTCCATGTGTGTATTGGTGTTTTGAATGGTGTATGTACAATGTGCATAGTCCGTGTGTGTATTGGTGTTTTGAATGGTGTATGTACAATGTGCATAGTCCGTGTGTGTATTGGTGTTTTGAATGGTGTATGTACAATGTTCATAGTTCGAACTTCAGAACAAGATTCTTAGAATGTATAACTCTTAGTTTTCTTCGTATTATCGTAAATTCTTTTTTTTTTTAAAGACTTCATTATTATTGGAAAGCCGAATATACACAGAGGAGGAGAGACAGAGAGGAAGATCTTCCATCTGCTGACTCACTCCCCAAGTGAGCCGCAATGCCAGTGCTACGCCGATCCGATGCCGGGAACCAGGAACCTCTTCCAGGTCTCCCACGCGGGTGCAGGGTCCCAAAGCATTGGGCCGTCCTCAACTGCTTTCCCAGGCCACAAGCAGGGAGCTGGATGGGAAGTGGGGCTGCCGGGATTAGAACCGGCGCCCATATGGGATCCCTGGGCTTTCAAGGCGAGGACTTTAGCCACTAGGCCACGCCGCCGGGCCCTATCATAAATTCTTTATTATAGTATCTATATTAACAATTATCTAATGGTCAAAATTGTCGTTAATCTTCATTAGAAAATTATATAAGGAAGAAATTGGAGCAAAGAAAATGACATGATGTTATATAGAATACAATACATGAAAGTATTGAATATTGATGGCTCTTACATGCTCTAGAATGGAATTAATATGGAATTAAGATGCTGTCTCTTAAGAATATCTGTCTTAGGATGTAAGTGAGGTGTGTCCCACGCATTACCTTTTGAAAATCAAATCTTAGAAGCATTTTATAGATGCGGAGGCTAAAGCACAGAGAGGTTTCCCATTTCCCATGGCTGTTAATGAAATGAAATGAAACGTGACCCAATGCCTCCCACTGTAGTGCTCATGTTTTAACCAAGTGGAGCACACACCTCCTTTTTAGAAACTACAACACGTTTTGAATATGCAAGTTTTGTGTTTCGAACAGTAAATATCATGTATTTTCTATTTACAACAATCCTTTCAATTGTATTACCAGTCTAGCTCACCGTTAATGTGTTTTAGGAGACGTTGCCCGTACAGGTTAAGGAATGTGCCCCAGTGATTCAGAGATTCAAATCTGAACTCAAGTCTGCTTATTGCCAAAGTACCCTATGTATAACTGGGCTAGTTTACTTAGTCTTAGATTTTTTTTCCCATTTCTACAATGTTGATTGAAGAATTGCTAGCCCAGTTATTAGATGTTGTATCTACTTAGTGGAATTTGTGATTTCTTCAGGGGCCCTGTGTTATAACTGAAAGCGTATTTGGACTGTGGTCTGAGAACGCTGGCTTTGTTTCATGGACGAGTAGCTAGCAAGGACATCTATGACGTCACTCATTCTCTCGGTGTCCGTTTTCTCCCTGTTGTTTTTAACCTAACAGATCTTTATCCCTGTAGCTCTGTTGCTCTAATTTAATAGCAGTACCCATAATAACTTAAAAACTTAAACGTGCAGTTAGTCTTAATAATTCAATTTAGTTTTCTTACTTGTCTCAGTAAGGCTCCGTAGAGTACCTTGTGATGCCTGCTGAAGTGGATGTGAAACGTTCATTGCTGAGGTTGGGAGAACTATGGTACATCTAGGCATCCTACATGACCCTTCGGCTCTGTGCTTCTGGAAAATGTTGTTAACATCCTTCATCATGACTAGAGATGCAAACACGTTGTTTTTAAAATGCTTGTATCAAAGAACAAAGCCATTTGAATTTGGATGATTTAGCATAACACAGCGAAGCGCGGGTTCTGAAGACACTGCTAATTTCCAGTTATAAAATCATGTTTCATTCTCAGTCTGCCTGCTCCGGACCCCATAAAATTGCGAAAATAATGGTTTCTGCATAATTGGGTGAATATTGAGTAAGAAAATGCATGAACAGCTTAAAATACAGTGACTGAAGCCTAGTAAGCACTCTTAAGTTTTACCATTATTGGGCCCGGTGCGATAGCATAGTGGTTAAAGTCCTCGCCTTGCATGTGCTGGGATCCCATATGGTCACCGGTTCTAATCCCGGCGACCCTGCTTCCCAACCTGATTGTGGCCTGGCGAAGCAGTCAGGGATGGCCCAAAGCCTTGGGACACTTGGAAGACCCGGAAGAAGCTCCTGGCTCCTGGTTTCGGGTTGGCTCAGCTCCAGCCGTTGTGGCCGTTTGGGGAGTGAATCATTGGACGGAATATCTTCCTCTCTGTCTATTCTCCTCTCTGTATATCTGCCTTTCCAATAAAGAAAAAATAAATAAAATCTTTAAAAAAAAGTTTTACCACTATTGTTGTCATTGTGATGATTCCTGTTACATTCCTTTGTGTTGCAGTTCTTGCTGAATGAACTTTCAGAAGAATAAACATGTAATACAATAATTAAATGAGAATTTTTAAGTTTAGTTGAGTAATTGTTCCAGTCTGGCAGAGATGCAGTTCCTTGTCAGCATGAGTGAAGCTGCATGTGCCACAGGAGCCCGCTAGCCCTTGCTAAGCCACGTCCTCGTCCAGTTGGTCCCATTGGTTAGCAGCTGCCGTGGTGGATTGTCGCCTTTCTGCATTTAAGCTTCTATCCTGCCTCCCAGGCTGTAGACTGTACAGAAATTGAGACAGTCTGTCTCTAAATCCTGTACACCAATGGCCCATGCCTACCACTGTCATTTCTCTGCAACTCACCCTTTGGTCTCCCTGCCCCTACAGTGTTTTCCTGTCCGCCCAGCTTACAGCCTCCCACGTCTGTCTACTCACCAGGGGGCAGAAGCATGGCTGTTAGGTTTTCATCAGTCCTCTGACATGTTTACTACTATGACGATGAGTTGCTTAACTATTGGTAGATTGCCTATCTTTGGACTCCACTCTTAGAAATGTTAATGGATTTATCCTGCAGCTGACTAGCCCAGATCATGTGCTGACAATCCTGGTCTCACTCTGTGTGACTGTTTGTCTCTCACATTCTCACTCCTCCCCCCCTCTTCTAGGCAAGGTTGTTTAATGGCATATTGAATTGCAAATTAAAACTCCATGCTGTCAGTTAGGCTGTGTGACAGAGTTTCTTCCCTATAAATGATGTTTGATCTTGATATTTAAAACTCTGAATTTGGGATCATAGTACTAAGCTCAGCTGTCACACTGACTAATATACCTGATTAATACTAATTGTTACTGTCTGTCATATGTCTAATAAATGTTTGTTATTTGTTACTGAGGATACCTAGTGAGATGTCATAAGCTTTCTGAGAATAGCTACGAAGTGTATGCTTGGTGATAATTCATTGAGCTGAGCATTTGGTGACCTGCTCTATGTATATTTTATATTTTTTGCCAAAGAAACCTAAACACGTGATGTGACCTGACCTCAAGTTTTTAGTCTCATAGGAAGCTGACTTGTAAATTAGTGATTTCAGAGCAGAATACTGAGTGCTATTATATGAGCAGGTTTCCATGGAGGCACAGCAGAAAGTCATCTCATTCTCTATGTTTAGGGGAAAATTCATAGTACAGATGTACGGGTGACACTATCTGAATCTTAAAGGTTAGGTAGAACTCTGTCTGAACAAATACATAAAAAGAAAGATCAGGACTTCAAAAATCCCATGTGACAAAGCAGCCTACCTGAATGGAACAGGATTCTGAGTGCTGGACGTGGGAACTGAAATGAGACAAGTTACATTATGGAAGCCAGATTCAGAGATCCTGAGCGTGAACTTCGACAGTTTCAGAACAGAACCTAGGATATTGAAATATTGACGCTTTAGCCCTAAAATAACAAAGTTTCAAAAGGTACTAAAACACGTGACTAAAACGAACGGAAGAACCTATAGCAAAAGAACAGGAGCCAGAGAAAAGCTGATCTCCAAAACTGGGATGGGATTGGAAGTTTCAGACGCCGCAGAGATCTCAAGGAAGCTATGAACAGTCAAGTCCCAATGGCTGGAGCAACGTAGAGATGCCGTAAGGACAGTGCTAGGACCCAGGCGAGCTGTCAGCGTCAGAGCAGGGCATTGTATCATTTGGACGTCATTACCTTTTCATTCTATTTTAACCACTTTGTGTTTTCTTTCTATTTTGTTTACATTTGGTGTATCTTACTTGTTAATTCTTACAACTTTCTTTTCCTTTGTGTTTCACTCTTCCCTCTTGTTGAAAAATCTATTCCTATTAATTTGAAACAAGGGATTTTATTATGGGGAATTACATATATTTTCTGTAGTGATCTGTTTATTTTTGAAAGTGATTATCTTTCTATGCAAGTCAATGTAATGGAAAGCTTTGTACTTATTATCTTGGTAAGTAGCACATTTGTACTTGTAAGTTTTTCAAATTTAATCTTTTTGCCGGAAAGGACTCTCTGTTTTGTGAAAGCCTTTTTTCAGTATCATCTGGCGCATCTTTTCCTCATTTTATCAGTCAGTTGGCGGGTTTTGATCTTCATTCATACTGATTCTTAATGAAAGCATAGTATATTCAGTTAGATTTTATATTAATTAATAGCATGTGTAGTTGAATGTATGTATTTATATAGGAGCAAAGATATAAGGAGCGTGTTTCTTAGAATAACTTTAGAAAAATACTTTTAACACTTGAACAATGCTTTCTATTGCCTGATAATAGTTTTTGTCATACTGTGCTTATTGTATATAGTTAATCATGTAATTGTGAGATTACCATCATCATTGCCTAGTAAATATTTTTAGTTCTGAATTAATACCAATGATTCTAGCTTTTACTAACTTAAGGGTTTTAGAAATTGTTTTCAAATATGACTGTTGGAGCTTACTTTTGAGGATTCAATTGATATTGTTATGTTCCTTCAACTCAGAAAGTGTTATTATTTTAATTTTTATTAATGTTAAGTTGCCTATGTTTTTAGTCTGTTTTTCTTCTTCAGATAAATTTTTGATTACTAGTGCTTTTCTAAACCACTTTTCTTTAATTTACCAAGATGTAGTATTGGTGAGCAATGCGCAATTTCTCACAAATACAATTGCAGCAATATTTTTAATTGAAATTTTAGTTAACTCTCAATTTGAAATTCATAGTACTTTCAGTAAGCATGTCTAAAAATCATTAACACTATGATCAAATAACATAATAATCACCTAAAGCTACACATGAGAAGAGAATTACATTGATCAAATGAATATGAGCATTTTATTTGGACTATTCCCAATCTGTGAAAATCAGAATCTGTTTTCATTCTGTCGTTGTGTGTGTAAATACATGTTTATATCATTTTTCTCTTTCACCTTTTACTGAGTTATTTAGAAATTTCTTAGGTTTTTTTTAAAAATAATCTTACCAGAGGCAATAAAACACTGATGATATCTATGGAAGATTTTTGTCGATAAGTGGTTACCAGTGTTTCAATATACTCAAAAAGCAAACTACACCTTGTATGTCATATGCAGTATGTAATTGGAAAATCATCACCACTCTTATGCTGTGCTGTGTTTAATTTTTTAAAAATATTCCTCCATCATTTCACTGTGAAGAGTCTTTCCAATGTATATGTGATTTTACTCTGATGGTTTCCCTTCAAAAACACCACAGGCTAAGATAACATGTCATTTCTGTTCAGTTGAAGTATCCACTCATTTCATCCAGCTACCTGTCCTTAGATTTAACTGCTGGTTAGTTCTTCCATTACCCTTACTTCATAAATAGTATTCTTTTTAATTCCAAAGTAAAATTTATCTTAAATTTAAAAAAAATTAACTCATTTTGTTGTGGATGACAGTGTAAGTCTTAATGTTTTCTCTGGTTTTAGAGTTCATAGCACAAAGTAGCATGGTAGCAAAGGTGAAAACTTACTGTTAGAGTTCAAAGGGATATAAGAGGTGCTCGAGCTGCACGTTAAAGGTCGAGAATTAAAATCACATGTTAGAAGGTTTATTGAAATGTCGTGTCTCAGCACTATTTTTTGTCAACTCTTGAACATATTGTTGCCTTCTATGTGCTTTCAGAAACAACTTATATTTGTATAAAATATAAGAATACAGTTTCTTCTTTTTTACCCAAGTGGTGACATGCCCTTCCTCATGCATCCTTTTGTGTTTTTAGCTTTCCATTTCCTTTTTTTAAGATTAATTCATTTTTACTGGAAAGTCAGACATACAGTGAGGAGGAGAGACGGAGAGGAAGATCTGTCCACTGATTCACTCCCCAAGTGGCCACAATGGCTGAAATTGAGCTGATCCAAAGCCAGGAGCCAGGAGCTGTTTCCAGGTCTCCCACACGGGTGCAGGGTCCCAAGGCTTTGGGCAGTCCTCCACTGCTTTCCCAGGCCACAAGCAGGGAGCTGGATGGGAAGTGGAGCTGCCGGGAGTAGAACTGGTGCCCATATGGGATCCCGGCGCGTTCAAGGCGAGGAGTTTAGCTGCTAGCCTAACATGCTCTGGGCCCTAACTTTCCATTTCCTACGGAGTTTCCTGTAGCAGCATAAAATGAACTTGCTCATTCTTTTTAACTGAATAGAAACTTTGTTCTTTGTGGCATAATTCATTTCACAAATTTCCCTTGTGTTACGATTTTAAGGTAATCTCAGTTTTTTGCCTTAATGTTGCAGGCTGTAATAATGCCCATAAGTCACTTTGCACAAGAAAAAGTATGGCTTTGGAATAAATTTCCCAAAAGAACACTGGCAAAAAATAATTAAGATTGAGGATTTTGGTAGGGTGCACATAATTTTTTTTCTGTAAGATTAAACTAACTTTTACTCCCATTAAAAATTAATGAAGTTAAATAATAAATAATTAAAAAAAATGAATGAATGAAAATATCTATTTTGTATATATGTACCAAAAAACATAGTGGGTATACTTGTTTGTTAAACCAAATACATTATACTTATGTTATACAAAGGCTTAAGGTTCTGAACGGATGAAAGTAGCTTATGATTTGTGGTTTCTAGTAGTCATAAAAAAGCAGTTACCAATTTTTGTCCCTCACTAGATGATGTATAGTATCAGCAATTTTAAAAAGATTTATCTGAGGGCCCAGCACCATAGCCTAACAGCTAAAGTCCTTGCCTTGCATGCATAGGGTTCCATATCGGTGTGCTGGTTTGTGCTCCAGCTGTTCCACTCCCTATCCAACTCCCTGCTTGTGTCCTGGGAAAGCAGTCAAGGATGGCCTGAAGTCTTGCGACCCTGCACCCAAGTGGGAGACCAAGAGGTGACTACTGGCTCCTGGCTTTGGATTGGCTCAGCTGCAGCCGTTGAGGTCACTTGGGGATTAAATCAGCGGACGGAATATCTTCTTCCGTGTCTCTTTCTGTAAATCTGACTTTCCAGTAAAAAAAAAAAGTAAATCTTTATTAAAAAGATTTATCTATCTGAAAGGCAGAGTGACAGAGAGGGACACACACACACACACACACACACGCACACATGCACACACGCACACATGCACTCACATAGGGGGAGAGAGAGAGAACGAACTTCCATTTGCTAGTTTCCTTTCAAGTGATGCTGGGCCAGGTTATAGACAGGAGCCTCGAACTGCAGCCACCTCTGCTATAGAGGCGGCATGTAGCCAGCCTCTAGGCCACCTTGCACTGTTTTTCCAGCAGGGAGCTGGATTGGAAGTGGAGCAGCTGGGACTGAACTTACATGTGTAATACCAGTGTTGCAAATAGAGGTTTAACCCCGTGCTGCAACACTCGCCCGTTTGCTGGAATTTATACCTTTGCTATGTTAGCAGAACGTAATGGCATGTTAAATCAGTGATAGCAGTAAGTGACTAAATGATACAGCAATCGAGTTCTAGGTTATTGTCTCAAACACATGAAGGGCTTCATTCTTACTGACTTTTATTTCAAATACATAGGAGGAAGACTAAACATTCTATGAATGGTTGTGTCCAGCTAACCCATTTATGTGAGGAGGAAAAGGATCTATAATACATTATTTTCAATAGAACAAATTCCTATTTGGAAAAAGAAAATTGCACATTTAAAAATAAAGAACTGTACACATAGCTTGTTGCCAGACATTCCAAGAAAAAAGAGTATACACTGGTATGCTTTACCAGCATAATATTTACATATGTTCACAGAAATAAAAATGAAATTTAGAAGGTAATAATACAGCTTGACTGTTGAGGATACCAGTACGAGAGACAATTTTGAGTGATTGGGGGAAAAAAAAGCTTGCTTTTTGTGTGTGTTTTTTTTTTAAATGCTTTATTTCAGTTGTTTAACTTCTGTCAATCCACATAAATGCATAATATTAACAAAGAAGGGAATTGTCATTAACTTTGGCTCAAAATATATAAACCCAGGTGTTTGCTTCTTATTATATTTTTTCCAAAGGGACTGCTTTCTCCAAAGGATGGAGTGTTTGCTATTTTTGCCTGCTATTTACATTGAGGTTAACTCTGCTGGTTAGCGTGTACTGGTAATGACACCAATGACATGGGTTTTATTTCCATGTGGTTCAGTTAACTTTGGTTTTCCACTGCCACAGACTGCTCCTATAATTATGTCTAAAATGTGCTCTTGGCCCCAGGGAGGTTTGCTGAAGCCAAGTGCAAATCCATCACAGTGTGGGAAAGTGGACATCCAACTGCTCAGCCAGCTGATGAGGCTGGGGGCGGGCTCAGGACTGCCACCATAATGTAATTACCTAATCCTCATTTCCATAATACAGAATCCATCGTATTTATGCTGTAGGTTCAAGATAAATGATGTAGTGTGTTGGTCTTAATGGGTTCAAGGTTAGTTACAGTTAAAAACTTGATGTTATAAGCAAATCTTGAAACATCAAGCAAAGTTACTTTTTGGAAAAAAAAAAAACTGAGTCATGCATAGCCCTTCCCAATTCCATAAAGTATTTACTTATACAAATGCTTTGCTGAGTTTAAAATATCTCAGTCTCATTTTGAGATTACATAGGACAAAGATTTGATTGTGGAGTACAGTGAAGATGGAAGCTCTGTTGTAGATATTTAGAAGCTTGATCTTTGCAATATCATAGTGTGTGTCTAATCATCTTAAGACAGGCTTAGGAAATCTCTCAGATATCCAAAACCAGTGTCCTTTAGTTTTTAAATATATAGCCTGTTTTCATGGACTGTTTCCTGAATTGCAAAGGCTATCAAATATTAGAAGGAAAGGAAGTCGTGATGTGGCAGATAATTTATTACAAGGTAATGTGAAAGTGTTTTAAAGCAATCCACTAGGTATATGACTATGAGAATAGTGATTACTAAGGATATCCAACTCCGGATGGAAAAGCTGTTTTGAGGAAGAATTAATCAGGTTTCTTAGTCCATTCCTCCCGTTATGCAAATATATATCGGTCTCAAAAATTTACAAGTAGCAGAAACTTTTTTAGGTCATACGAAGTCCAACATCCTGGCATCAGCAGGTTCTCATATGATGTTAACTTGCTTGCTCCTGCCTCCAAGGGACTAATGCTCAGGGTTTTCTCATGTTGGAAGGGATGGATGGTTTCCCTCTAAATCTTTGATAAGAGGACTAATCCCATTTGTAAGTGGTACACCTATTATGTGACACCTTAAAGACCCAGCTCTTCATGCCATTTTATTTATTATGTAGCTTCACTCTTTCCTAAGTTTGTAACTGTGTAGAGCACATATTCTAAAAATATGTGCTTTGTCCTTGGATACAGATTTTGATAGTTTTGGTAAATGTGTTTTTTACACAGATATTTATATAGGCAAATTTATACACAAACGCACCAGAATCCTTTGGAAAGCTCAAGGAAAATGGAATTAAAAGTGTGGAGATGAGCATTTGGCCTTAACGAGTTCCAAAGCTGATTAAAGTACCTGTGCTGATTCCCAGCTATGACTTCTGACTCTAGCTTGGGGCCACTTACAGAGCCTGAAAGACAGTGGTGCTGACTTGACTGGCTTCCAGTGGCTTGCCTGCCTCCTGGTTTCTATCCAGCCACGTGTACCTGTAATTCAGAGACTGGTATCTCTATTTCAGTCTCTCTGTTGTTTGTCTTTATTTTGTCTGTCTCTCACTCCCCTTCCCATCCCTCCTCACCCCCGCCAACCCCCGCTTCTGTCTGTCTCTCAATGTATGTCTCTCTGGCTTTCAAATGAAAAGTAATTTTTATGGTAGTAAGAAAGTTGACATATATGAGTATGCATTTAAACAAGGTTATGTAACAGAAAAAGTGATGATAAGAAAGACAACGTATCGTGTTAGATCCCTTTAACTTCAAGAAGTCTTTTTTGATGGGATGATATCTTAACAAAAGTCACATATTCCATATTTTGTATGTGCTGTGGTGTTTTGCTGTCTCACATGTGTTTATGTATGAAAGTGCTGGAAAGAGAGCCCATTGCTCATGAGTAGGATCTTTGAGGTCTGTTAAAAACACGTCAACCTTCCTAACCCTTAGGCATTAGACAGCAAATACAGTACATTGTGTTTCTCATATAAAGATAGCATTTTGTACTCTATGGAGTCTAAACAATGAGCATTTTCTCTTTTTCCCCTGTCTTTTAAAACTGCCTGCCTCTAGCCTGTCAATTGTGATTATGTGTACTGTTCCCAGCTAATGCAAATAAGAGGAGTTGCTGATGGAAAGGGGAATTTTAAGGAGACTTCCAGAAATATTGTGGCAACACCAAATTGTTCCAATCAGCATGCTGGTGGAGTTCACACAGGATGGCTTCTTTGACTGTATCTACAAGTCATCCCCACTTGTAATTTGGGCTCTGAGTTTTTTATATTTTCTGCATCTTTTTTTTCCAGTTAAAATGCAACAAATCCAGAAGCAAAAGAAAGGCAGATTGGCTGCCATTGTTTAATAATCAATCCTATTGAAAAAGAAAAAGTTAATTAGAAATATATGAAAATGAAATGAGGAACCTCTAAAGATAGGCAGTACAGTGCAGGCACTGGTAATGTGACAACTTGTTCCTGGATAGGCAGTTGTAATCAGTATTAAACATTAGTTGAGCCCTTTTTATGTTTATAAAAGCTACTAATTAAGGAAACAATGATCTGTGACATTATCCATGAAAATGATTTGCCATCTGAACATAATATCAAAGAAAACATGCATTTGGCATCTTCTCATGCCGTAATCTTACACTGTAGGCTTTTTGCTTTACTTTTAGTTTTCTAAAAATTTTTTTAATCCTTACTGTTAAAAATTAGATACACATTATTAATTCTCAGTAATAGTAAGAGATTATGAAATCATCACGATCACAAACCTTTCTATTTCTGAGCTGGGTTTGGTGTGTTTGCTAGCCCTTTAGAAGTCCCATTCGATGTCTGATTTGGGAGAAGCTGGGCTTTGAGGAAAGTCTTAATCTTTCCTTGCCTTGTCAGTGACACAAAAGGAGATGGATCTGACAAATTAAAATATTTATTTTATACAACTTATCTCTGAGACATGTACTTTGTGTTACTCTGCTGTCAGATGAGAAGATGGCTTAATTTATTAGAATTTAAAAGGACCCTGGATGAGAGGATTCAGAAAAATAACTAATTGTGAAGATTTGAGAAACAAACAAAAGAGACTTACAGGTACCTTAAGTATATTTTCCTTTGTGTGAAAAGAAAACGAGTAGATATCAAAGATGAATGACTCGTCACATGTCTTTTTTTTTGTAAACTTCAATGGGAATAATGATTTCAAATAAGAATTACTGTTTTTGCAGAATAATTGTCATCCCTATTTATTTCTCAGTAGTTACTACTCACATTGTTTGAGCCACTCAACCAAGGTAACTTTTCACCTCGAGAGACTGTGCAGTAACCTACCCAAATTTGGTGCAGAGTATCTTGATGCTAGTGAGTTGTTTGCAACATCTAATAAAATCCTGTTACTTTATGGATGTGGCCATTGTGGCCAATCAGTCTAAGTTTAAATTTTTACTGCCCTGCTGCCTAACAACGAGAGGAAGAAGTGAAACTCGGCTGATTAGTTTCCTTCTGAAAGGCTTAGTGGCAACTTTTCCTTGGACTTGGGCATCACTGATTAGCCTGAACAGCTCTGGTTTTTGTTATTACTGTCCTTTCTGGCAGACTGTCACAATTCCAGATAGGAGTAGTTTCTATACCTGCTGGAATAGGAATCCCCAATTATTCAAAGATGAATAGAAGGGAGAAAATACAGTCAGTGTAATGTAAGTTGCAATTAAGGGACTTGTCACTTTAGAACTGTTTGACTTATTGATAGTACTTACCTATTTTGTGTCATCTGACTTATCATTTAATATTCTTATCTGGAAGGTTAGATAGCATGTCTCTGATGTTTCTGTGTCTGCCCAGGACAGCCAGTTTTTGAACTTCCGGCTTCCCAAGTTCGCATAGTGGAGATGTAAGTACTGGAATAGAGAAAAATCAGCAGAAACGTTCCATCTTCTTTCTTTTCCCTTAATGGTTTTGCACTTCTGTAAATGTTTGTAAGAAGTTATGCTTTTAGTGTTTCCTTAAAATTTGTTTTGTGAACAGATGCTTTTAAGTATAGGTGATATTCTTAACAAAAGCCCCTACTAAAGATTTTGAATCTGACAGATAAAATTCACAAAATGAGTAAAGTAGAATATATTTAAATCAGAAGCAAAGCAGTCTGGGAACACAGAAGAGGAAATATTTTCAGATACCTGAATGATGTTAAAACATGATACGCTTTATGAAAAGTAGTAGAGGGTATTTACTCTGGGCACAGGGTTGAAGAATTTTGAGTGTATTCTAGTTGCTGAATGCCAGAAAGGGTCTTCTGTAAGTGAGAGATCACAGTGGGGTTTCTCTGATAAGCAGAGCATAATGCTTATGGAACCAGATTTCCGGATAAATCCTAAATAACAGCATGCCGAGGAGTTTGAACTTTACGTAGGCGTATGCAGTATCATAACCACATTTCACCATTTTCTCTGGCTTCATTTTCCTGAAGGACATCCAAGGTGAATCAAGAACCTCTTTCCATAAAGCTTAGGTCTATGCTTATAATATTTAACTATGTATCCCTAAAAGCTCTATCGAGTCGGTCACCTGTGGCCCCACTGTGGAATCTAGTGACAACAGACATCTTAAAGTGATTCTTAAAACCAAAGAGTGATATGAACGTGTGCTTCAGATTCATTGCTCTAGATAGTACAGGGGGAAGGCTGGGATGCTTAAGAACCCTATGGAGAGAATATAGGCAGATGCTGTGATTAAACTGGGATGAGAGTTTCTGGAGACTTCTTAGGTGTACAATGAATATATGAGACTTGAAGATTCATCATGCCTTTCTGAAACATTTAAAGCAACTTTTTGTTTTACCCATGGCATCAATTTGAAACATTGTCAACATTGTATTATCTGTTTCACAACATTGCACTGAATTGATCCCCAGATATTCAAATCAGCAAGAAAGGAATTAGTTTCGGGTTTATAAGGAATGCGGAGGGAAAGGTAATAATAATATGGAATCTCAGCCTTCAGAACAGAATATTGATAATATTTATCTTGTCATTATAAAGTTCTACTCAAGTATTTTTTCTCCTGTTAATACTTACTTAGTATTCATAATTTATATTCTGTCACATTTATTACTAATTACAATGTATTCTTAATAATGAAGAGATACAAGTGGTAATAGTTACTGTAATGATCCTATAAAATTGTTTTTGTCACCGTCCTAGGGTAGACTGAAGAGAAGTAAATGAATGAGTGTGTATCCAAGGGCTCAGATGTCAAAATACACGCTCCATAATCTTTATAAAAGAATGTTAATGTTTCCTAGTTGTTTTTCTTTTTTTTTTTCTTTTTACAAATTTAGATATTGCTTCATATACATTTGGATCCAACTTTTACAAAAGTACCTTTTATATGCTCACAAGATCATGCAGCTATCACAACTACATCCTTGTATTTTCATTGACTCAAAAAGAAACTCCCTAACTATTAGCCGTCGTACCTATTCCATTTCTTCTATCCTCTGGCAACAAATCTACCTTTATAGATTTACCTCTTCTGACCATTTCATATAATTAAATGATATAACACTGTACAGAAGCAGCACATTTTGAGTTTCCATGCATCATGTGATAGGCAAGTTGGGCTGCTTCCATCTTTTGACTATCACAAATAATGCTGTTGGCCAGAAGGGCCAGTGTCACAGTAGCCGAGGCCACACTCCAGAGCCAGGACACATGAAAGACCTCATTCAGAAATGGCAGAATTGCTTCCTCCCATTAAGTTTAAGAGTCCTTTGGCAAGTGAACTTTCTGGACCTCCTTAATAAGCACACTGTATCCTGTAAGGTTTGGTATGTTGTGTCTTTTGTGTTTGCTCTTTTCAAAGAATTTTCTAATTTCCTCTTTGATTTCCTCTTGGCTCATAATTATTCAGGAGTATGTATTTTTAAATTCCTATATATTTGTGAATTTTCCAAGTTTTCTTTCTTTATGGATTTCTAATATTCTGTGGTCAAGGAATATATTTTTAATGGTTCCAGACATGTAAAATTTATCTTGACATGTTTAATGATCTGTCATATGGTTTATCCCAGATAATGCATATTGTACATTTTATTTGTTTCTATTTTTTGAGATATTTATTTATTTTTAATAATCTTACTTAGTTGATTAGAGTTCAAAGGGTCAAGGGTTACAGGATGAAAGTGCGTAATACCATTGTTTCCACACTAGTATTATCATTTTTTTCCTGTATCTGGGGCCAGGGGAGAAACAAAGGGAAGAGCCCCTCCCACCCATCCCAGATCCCCAGTGTGATGTGCGCTCTGAGGGTCCTGCTCCAGCAGTTTTGATAGTTCAACAGTTCTGGATTGCTGCCAATCTCGCAGTTCCAATCGCAATGAAACCTATTCAGAGTCCACTGGCTGACAGTCTCTTCATGGTTGGGGTTGTCCCACATGGGTGCAGGGTCCCAAGGCCTTGGACTGTGCCCTACTGCTTTCCCAGGTCACAAGCAGGGAGCTAGATGGGAAGTGGAGCTGCTGGGATTAGAACCAGCACCCATATGGGATCCTGGCACGTCCAAGGTGAGGATGCAGGAACAGGAATGAGCTAAGAGACTAACTTTGTTTCCCTATCTTACAGATAGAGAACCTGATATGCCAATGAAAATCATTATTAAAATATACTTGACTTAACCCTAATCAAAAATTTTGGGAGGCAAAAATCAGTTACTCTAATAGATGCAGAATAAAAACTACCTCTTATTTTTAATTTCATGATACTGTGTCATGTGCCACTCCTCAGTATACCCTTCTGAGCTGTTCAATCCCAAAGAGCCATCACCATGCATTGCATCATCAGCTAGGTTGCCAAAAGGTTGAGTATTTTGCTTGCCCAGGAATGACATATACCGACATGGTTGCCCTCTGTTTTATTGCTGCTTCCTGCTATATATAGTGTAACACTTTGTAAAAGCATTTACATTTGCCTTTCTGGGATAGATATTGAGTTTCTGTAACTTATGTTTTTCTTTCATGCAGCACAACCTCTTGGTAAGCTATATCAATCACAGAGGAAGGCAAATACTGGCATTAATGTATTGCTTGCCTGTTTTCATCCAAGTTCTGACTCAGCCCAGTCGCCATTAGGTTTCTGGGATCTAATAAGATCACAGGGCATAGTGATGTAGCTGCAGGCAGAAAATTCTGCTTGCTAAATATATTTCCCTTTTTGACAAGTTCACAAATTAATGTAGGGCACGGAGACGCCATGGCTCTCCCGCATTAAGACAGAATTCTCTGCAGTTGATTGCCTTCCCTTACACTAATTTCTTAGAAATGGTGCCAAACTGTTGGTCAGCTTTAATTTCACTGTATCCTACCCTCTTGGTGTGACGTGATAATTAGTATGACTTTACAATGTGAGGTGGTGATCTACTTCATTTGTAACACCCATTATTCCAAGGTATTTAAATGTGATTGTAAAAACCGATTCTGAGGGTGGAACTTGACTTGGGAGCTTGTTTTAAGAGAAAACAGTTGGTTTCTAGTTTTTTTGTTCTTCTTTTTTTTTTTTTTAAGAATAAAGTGTCTCTGTCTTTATGTTAAATTTAATGTTACTTCTGAGCCCTTTAAGCATTATGCAAAATTCCTGAAATGTAACTAAAATTTTGAATCTGTAGCCAGTTTGGTGTCCTCATTTTGCTATAGTTTGTAGAAGTCACTGACTGAGTGGCATTTTATGCTAGGTGCCAATCAATGTTTAGATTGTATTTGATGGGCATTTTCCTTTTTTAATTTCTTTACAATTATAGATCTGCTGCAGGAGACCCAAAGAAAAAATGAAGAAATGGAATCTCTTCAGGTAAATAAATTCTTAAATTGGGCAAGGGTCTTTACAGTAAAAGCATGGTTTGATTGTTCTTTTATTCTCTATTATTTTCATGTTTTTACTGCTGTATCACATGAGGTGACAAATATGATATAAGAATATGAACGCTCAGGTTGGAATCCTGTTAAACAGTCTTTCAGAACCCCTATACACTAGAGCAAGATGCTACCTAAGCCTCCACGTGACCTTTTTCTTTCCCTCTCTCTTCTTCTCCCCCTCCCCATGTGACTCTTGAAAGGAACCTTTATTCCTTATGGCAATTTAATGTACAGTGGGACAGGAAAGGAAGGCCACATCCTCTCTCAGCGAGAATTCTCACAGTGCAAGGCTGATGAGTGAAGATGAATTCATGGAACCTACATTTCCAAGCAAAACTCAAAACTGTTCTGGTTCTGTGGATATTGTCTACCACTGACCAACCAGGAATGTTAGCAAGCATCTGAAGCTAAAAAGTGATTTTATGTAGTCTTTGATTTAGTATGGGTTGGTTGATGTACATTTCTTGAACCAGAAAATTGTGTTTGAAAAGTTTCTACTAGAATTTTAATTGACATTTCCGTGGGATGAACAATTAATGTTAAGTTGGCATCTGACAGAAGTCCTCTCTTCCTTTTACATTGCACTAACTTACAAATGGATAACTCAGACGTCTATCTCTATTAGGGAAAACATAATCAGTTATACTCACATGACAGAGCCAATTCACTGAATTTCATATGGAGATTAAAAACAGTAAATTCTTTAGACATCCAGAATTCTTTGTTGGTCTGCAGCTGTAGGGCGGGACTAGAGAGTGATGTATAACCAGCTGGCTTTGGGGCTGACGTTACTTGCTTCTGGCAGTGAAACATGGGTCAAATCAAGCCCAAAGGGTAGAGGAAATGTTCTGTGATTGGATATTTTTCTCTTAAATACCTTATGAATTGAGACAACATTGTGTAACTGACCTGAACATGCTGAGAAAGCATAGTTTCTACAAACTCTACCGAAGTGACTTGTTAGCTATGGATGTGGACTGATAAATTCTTTTGCTTTCTTACACTCTTCCAAAATGGAAAAAACAAAAAAAAAAAGAGCACTGGAAGTTGAAATCTGGGACTAAGAATAAAATTCCAAGTGTGTACTTGCCTTGCCCATCTTCTTTAATTTAATATAAGCCATGTTTGTTATACTCACAGAAGACAAGACTTAATGGCATGAAGTAGTTAAATTGAGCTGAGCTGGTAATCAAGTCTTTCTGGTTATGTATTGTATTCTGTTTGCCCCAGAATATCAAATACAAATATATGTACTGCATGCCTATCTGACCTTTTGAGAATGGCAGCACAAATAAATCATTTTGAGTTTATCTCTCTAACAGTATGAATGTTGGAATCAGTAAAAATTCATTCAATTTAATAGCCTACATTGCATCTCAAATGTTTATTAAGTATTGGCATCATTTTCCACCAAAATTTCCATCAAAGGCAATGGAGTATTCCAGCCAACTACAACCGCTACACTTGATAATTTAGAGAAGACTAGTAGCATATAATTTAAAGCCATAAAAGCACATAGTAGTACTGTAGGGGGAAAATATAAGTTAGTTTTTAAAAATTTTTTGAGAGTATGGAGATGAGGTTAGCAACCTTGAGTTTTAAGCCCTGGCTCAAATTATGATTCACTGGGAAACCTTGTCTAACTCAATGAACTTTTTCTCATCTGCATACAGCTGTCTTCTAGAAGTGTTTAGTTAGATTATCCCAGAAGGGAAAAAAAATATTACAATTTACTGTGTTAGGAAATCCTCATGTACCCAAATTGAAATCAACTTTATTTACTTGTTAGCATTAGGTGTAATAGAATTCTGCATTCACCACTATTTTTCTTAAAGGTAAAAAGGGTGTTTACTGATCTCTAAGCCCTTCCAAGTTTTCTCTAAATAAAACCTATTCTATGAATTCATTGAAACAAATATTGAAACAAATATTTATTGATACCATTTCTGTACATGAGTCTGTATTAAAAGCTAGGGTTAGAAAGCCACCTGTGTATGCTATATATCTCTTCATCTTCTAAACCAGACTAATGGAGAAGACAACTAAATGAGTGTTCATGGTGAATATTGAAAAAAAACTTATGTGAGAAGCACTGTGTAAATTACTGTGGGTGTTTGTAATGAAAATAACTCTTGTTGCTTGTTGTAGTTTGATATGGGTTTTTGGGTGTGAAACAGGTCAAGTAAATTGAAAGCAGGTAAATTGAGACTAGGTGGGGGTAGAAAGCCAAGTTGACTTTCCAAATAAAGCCAACATTTAAATGATTACCAAGTCTTAGGTAGGAAAGTTTGGGCTAAGGGTAAGAATAGTTTTAGGAAAGGTATGGGGGTTCTTTTGGTAAAGAAGAGCACAATTTCAAATTGTCAGGAATTGAAAGAAGTTCACTGTAGTAGAATATAATATCTATGAGAAGAAAGACATAAGAACTTGAAAAGTAAGTATGGGTCTAAATGCCATAAAGATAGCTGGGACTTAGTGTATGCAAGCAAGAGTCAAAAGCAAGAAGAAACAGTGTGATCCAATTTCCACTTTGAGTGAATAAGTTGGAGGTAATGTTGAATATAAATGGGAGCAAGAAAGATTGAAACCAGGGACACCGTTACAAAGATATTTTAGGGAAATCTTGAATGATAATGTCTTGAGTTCTTTGGTTGTAAATAGTGTGAAAAACAGTGAATAGCTTCTAAGCAAGTTATAGGATATAAATCCATGGTGCCTCGGATTGTTACGAAGTATGAAGGAAGGAGTGAAGACTGACTCGTGTTTCTTCATGGATGGTTGTGCTAATCGGTAAATAGAAGAAGTTGATGATTTTGGTTTATTACATTTTGAAATATCCAGGTTACAGTGTTAAAAGAGGATTCAAAAGTGGTTTTTACCAGACAATGAATTTTGTGTTATTAAACAGATCTGGTGTCTGTATCAGTTAGATGACACAAAAGTTTATAGGAACAATTGAGAATTTTCAAGGGAATTTTGTAGAATGAGTAGACATGGAAAGGTGGGCCAGAAACAGAGGTAATTCCAACATTAAAAATTAATAATCTCTCTCTCTCTCTTTCTCTCTCTCTCTCTCTCTCTCTCTCTCACACACACACACACACACACACACACACACACACACACACACTTTCATTCCCTCTTGGAGCCTCCCACTCTGCCATCCTCCCCTCTTACTGTATTGAAGGCAACGATCAGCAAGTGAAGAGGTTGGTATGAGTGCTGGGAAACAGTGGAAAAAGGTAAAATGACAGGAGAACAGGGTGGGCAGCAGGGAAGAGAGTGCTTTTAATCTGCTGAGGAATCACAAACAAAGGAGACAGATGTATTCGGGGTAATTTTCACAATACAGCTTATAATTACTGAGATTCTTCATTGGAATTTAACAGTGTTCATTTTGTGAGATTCATTTGCCGTTACATTGTGTGATCCGCTCTTTGAACACATAGTATGTCTTTGGACTATTAATCTGTAGTGCAGTGTCTGAATCCTATCTGCATATGGATTTGAGGGACATCGCAGCAAGCATACTCATTCTTTAATTTTTCCAGATGAGCGGAGGGATTTACCATTGACTCCAAAGGTTTTCCCTTGGGTCAGGTAAAGTGTTTTCAGTGAGTTCATACCTGTGATGGATGGCAGCTAGAGACAGGTGCTGCTGCTCTTCTTGTTTTATTTCTATTTGTTAACATTTCAATTACCGGATTCAACTTTCACCAGCTTCTTACTTTCCTCATGTTGCTTATGCCAACCACCCCAAAAGAGATAGCTTAGGGTCATGCTCAATTATGAAAAGCTTCACCATGCAACCCAGGATGAAAGAGTGCCCAAGTAATTCGTCTGTTCTTCCCTCCTCTTTGCTAACTTAGTCATCTCCTTTTTTAGTTCATTTGAAATGAGTTAAAATTAGGTGAGGATGAGCTGTTTTTCCTAGTCCCTCCCTTTAAAAAAAAACAAAACAAAACTAGGCCATCTGTACATTAACTTTGAAGGAGACTGAAGAATATGAGGAACTTGAAACCTAACAGGTTGTCGGTAAATATTCAGTCTGGGATCTGCTTATTGTACCCACCGTATCCCAGATACAATGCCGCATGCTGGAGATACAAGCAAGAAACAAGGCAGGGATTTCTGGAAACAATTTCTGATGTTGTTAGATATTTTGTATAAATTACCTGAATAATTTGTTTGATTAAAACATGTTTGTGTTAAAAAAAAAGACTTCCCAGAGTCCATGTTGCTAAGAATATTACGTGGTATTAGTAATGCGCTATTATCAGATGAACCAAGATTATATTCAAATTCTCTATTACTTGCACTTTGGAAATATTCTGCAACCCTCAAGTTGAAGGAAGTTTTTTAATTTGCTTAATATATATATATTTTTGTAATTTTTGGAACTGTGTCAGTGATGGAAGAGTTGGAAATGTTAAGTTTTGTTTATCACCTCTGTAGTACTTGGGCAAAAGCATTTAAAATGAGCAGAAAGGGGCAACTTATCTTTTCCCTAGCCACTACCTTAGTTTGACTAGTTATGGGGTAGCATATGGCAGCATGACTATATTGATTTGGAGCAAGCCAAGTAAATATTGATATCAGATGTAATAACACAGAAATAGCAGCGCAGAATTGTCCGCCAAATTGTTGAAAATATGTTTATGAAGAAAAATCACCAATGAATGATAAAGGGGCAAATGGTTGCCCTGGAAAAGGTTGACATTAACATCTCACCAAATCAAGTAACACTGCCAGTCCTCCTTGTGAACATCCACGTGTTAAACTTGGATAGTGAAAACCCTACACTAATTTCCAGGGTTTTCTGTCAATTACTTTTCCAGGTTATAGAATGCCCATAGGCTGTACCTGCAGTTCATATGATAATTTGAGATTTTAAAGCCTTCAAGAAGATAGCTAGAACAATACGAGTGTGTCTTTTCATTTTGAGGACAGAGAAACAAAGCAGAAAGAACTTTTGTCTACTTGATTACTCTCCAAATACTTGAAAAAAAAGATGGAGCCGAGCCAGGCTGAAGCCGGAAGGCTGGAACTCAAACTTGGTCTCTTGCTAGGGTGGCAGGTATTCAGTTATTTGAATCATCACCTACTGCCTGCTAGGTGCCCATTAGCAAGAGGCTAGAATCAGAACCCAGGGACTCAAAACTGTTCTCCAGTGCAGGTTGCTTATGACCCAAGTAGTGCCTTCATCTCTGTGCCGCATGCTCCCTTAGAGTTATTTTAGAAAAAGTAAGGGTGAAATGGGAATATTTCCCCAATAATTCCTCCCCCCTCACACACCCCACTGACACGCATACCCCAGGAGCTACTGGAGTATAGCTTTAGAAGTCTCAGTGTGACTTCATTGACAAATTGTATTAACTGTTTGCAATTTTATTTAAATAGAAAGTGATATGATATCTAGGTCTTCCTGAGCATGACTCCTGAGATTTATAAAGGAACTTTTGTAACTCTAGAAATTCGAATGCATGATTGCATACCTACATACTACACTAAGATGCCCATCACAGATAACTGTTACTTTCCTCTTGGAATCCATGCTTTAAAAAATGTTACAAGCAATGACACGAATGAGTCACGATATGGGTACTTCTGGATTGGTGGGTTGGACAAACCTTTGGCACTTTGATGGTCAGGTGGCATGATGGTTCATTAAACTCTGTTTTGTCTAAAGCTGAAGAGACGTATCCAGGTTTCAATTTGGTTTGAAGTTTCAACCGAGATAAAATGTGAGAGTCTGTCTTGGGGTCAAGCAAGGTCTCAGCCAATTAGATTTGCACACTTCAATTTACTACATCAGGAGGCCTCGGGAGAGCTGGGAACCAAGCTTCCGAAAATGGCGTTCACTAGAAATTTTAGTGATCATCAAATTTTATCACTCTGTTTTACCTAAAATTTGCAAGTTAATTTTAATTCTAGATTTATGACAGAATAGGACTTGAAAATAGAATACCCAGAGAGAGACATATACTTGTATCTGAATATAGTGGAGTTGATTGGCTAGGTCACATTCTTATGAGGATTTAAAAAAATGCAAAAACGTGCCTTTTTTCTGTTTATCCAACAGAATAAAAAGCCCAAGTCTTCAGGACTCAGCAGTCTCCTTGTGCCAAACTTATAAAATAAACAAATAAATAACCTCTTTAAAAAAAACAGACATGATTTGAAAACATTTTAAAAATAAAACGACAATGTAGTCTTTAAGCTCAATTGCCTGAATTTTTCTTTGAGAGTTTACTAAAAAGCTTGGTAGTGGTAGTGAAAATGAATGAGTGTGTTTTATAGGTTTTTCAAGCTGCTTCCACAAGGAGAGCATTATTTTATCAATCATCATGCACTTTCTCCTGTGGCTGTTGACTTCACAAAATGCAACTCTCCTCTGCAGTCAGGGGGACACTCCTTGCCCCCCCAGGGTCCAAGATCTGGTTCCCAGGGCACTGAGATTGATACATATAACAGCTTGTATTTTGTTGCGAAAACGCAAAGCTCTTCTGTAGGTTATGATGTTTCATGATGTTGTGCTTCTAAAGTTTCCAGAAGCCTCCTGTATCAATGGCCTTCTTAGAATTGGGCACCATTTGTTTTGGGTTTCAGAACTTAAGTGACTACATCAGGGCTACTCTCCATAATCTCTACCTGTGTTGCTCCTACTGGATCCCTTACAGGTCTGAAACTTTGGGCACAGAGCCCTGTCACTCCGTTTGTCCTCCATCTGCTGATATCAAGGACAGTGTTGAAAAGCATTTTTCTAATAACAGTTATAGAAAGTGACAGACTTGGAAACAAACGCTATACAATAATGCCTTTATGGTGAAAAAAAATTTCTGTGGACTCATAAAATAAGTTTTTGAGGTTCTACATGTTAAATCACTGAAGGTAACGAATTCTTCTGACTTCTAGGCTATCTCTGCCCAACCTGTGGCTGATTTTGCAAGAATATAAAAGTGTACTACATAGGATTTTCCTAATCTAGGATGTTTAAAAGTCACTAGTACTGTGACTCGGGCTACTAAACGTTATTTGATCAAACCATACGAACACCTGTTAAGACGATGCTGTTTGGTTCAGAGGGCAATTACCCATTTATCAATATAGAAGAAAATCATTCTAACATGTCAATGAATGGCGTGAATAGCTGTGTACTAGAACTTGTCAGATGTATGCCACTTGGTCCTCATCCTAAAACCCATAAAGTAGACATTAGTGTTCTCCATTTATAGATACCAGAGATGCTAAGGTTAATAGCTTATTTAACAGGATATTACGTGTATTTGTGCATCTGCTTGCCTTCTAAACTATTGTACTGGAATATTCAGGAGCTAAGGAGAAACAAATTTCCACACTTTTTTTTTAAGTTATTGGTCTTACCTTCCCTTACCGCTTCATAAAGTCTTTAAATTTCAAGCACTACTTGGGATTTAATAATACCCTTTATAATTCCATAAATAACTACAAGCAACAAAGATTTTGAGTTTATAATCATATAACAGCTGGAACAGTAATGTGTGTGTGTGTGAAGGAAGATGCTTATTCTTGGTGTAAAATTATGAACAAATCTGCTAACCTCAAACATTTCTAGGGAAAAGAAACGATCACTTTTCTTTTTCTATTCTGCACCTTTTTTTTTTTTTTTTGCTTATTCCTCAAGTTTTAAACAAGGAGACCAAGAAGCTATTATGAAAGCCCTCCTCAGGCTTCTTCAATTTCAGCTTGAAATCAACCTCAAGACATTCTGGCAGAAATTAGAGACAGCATAGAATATGTTCACAGATTTTAAATATCCAAAAGTGATAACACTAAAATGAGCTCAGAAAATTGCTAATAAGCATCTCTTCTCATATTTAGTGTTTCTTTAATCATAATCGGTGATTATTTTGGATTTGTTTTTAGAAAACATGGTTTTCACTGCATTCATTTTTTTGGTCAGTTTTTGCCATATACTTAATATTCTAGATTGAACTTGTTAGTAGTCTAATGTTTACTTTTAAAAGTGTGAAGCCTTATTACCATGTTAATAAATAGCATATAATATTTGTAATATTTCTGATTTTGCTCATAATGTGAAATAGAAACATTTCCCTTGAAGAGATTTCATGCTTGGACTGCATGCTAGGTTAATTAAAGCCCCTCTCCTCCTTTTGCTATTGGAAAAAAAAATTAATAAATTTGTCACATATTGAATGTGGGTCACAGGAAAGAGGCTACATATGAGCTTTAGTAAAATATAGATGCCAGCAGCCAAGCCCCAGAGTTAGGGTGCAGCACAATAAAAGTGTCACTTAGCTGCACAATGTCACAGCTAATTAAGTTTGGATATTTGCTTGCCTTAATCTCCTCCTCCTGCCATTTCCCCCTGTGGTCTTGACTGCCTGTGCTTCAGCAGGGCTGAGTGTGGGTAAGTTAAGGAGTTGCGGCATAGTTAAGAAAGGTAAATGGGAAAAAAATTCTACTTCTTGTTATAATAGAATGAAATAAACACAAAATGTGTACAAATCGTGGTTTTTATTTAAGTAGGAAATTATATTTTAAAATACAATGTGTTTTATTGCACCCTCACCTCATGTTTGTTTTTTTAATTAATTTTATTTTTTATTATGATTACATGGTTGATCAGGGTGGGAAGGATCGAAGTTTAGGGAAAACTGGATGAATTCATTTTTTTAAAATTATTTTTTAATAATCTTACTTAGTTGATTAGGGAACAAAGTGTCAAGGGCTACAGGGTGAAAGTGGGTAATGCCATTGTTTCCACATCAATATCATTTTACCCTGAATCTGGGGTCAGGGAAAAAAACAAAGCCCCACCCAACCTCCCACCCATCCCAGATCCCCAACGGGAGGCGCACTCTGAGGGTCCTGCTCATCATACAGTTTTGATTGTTCATCAGTTTTGGATTGCTGCCAATCTCTCAGTTCCAATCGCAATGAAACCTATTCAGAATCCACTGGCTGACTCTCTTCATGGTTGGGGTTCTAAGATCAGCAGTTCAGTTGGCGGGATCTCCAAAGAAACTTCATCTGAGATGATCCCAGGCCTGATTCTTGTGCAAGTTTGCTAGTACAGAGTCTGACACCGTCTGTCACACCAATCAGCTTATGCTCATGCTGGTCGTTGGGATTGCTGGGTTTGTGGATGAACTCATTTTTTTCTGATTTTGTTATTCTTGTTTCTGGGAGAAGGGGAAAGACAAAGGGGGAAGCCACTCATGACTTTCCACACGTTCCGGTACCCAGGAATGACGAACTGCCACCTTGTATCAACGCAGAGTCTCAATGTGTACATATTATAAAGGTTCTGCCAAAGTGGTTTGGATAGTTCTGGAATGCTGTTGATTTCATCAATCCAAGGATGATGTCACCTTCCCAATGTCCATTGGCTGATCTAGTAAGCCTCAAGCTTCCATTCACTGAGACTTTTTGCTGTAATCGTTTGACTGGGATAGTGGTCCAGTTTGTTCTGATCTCCTCCTTCTACTACAACACCAAATTAGCTGCCATATTCTCCTTTTACAGCAGGGCCTGTGTCCACTGCTCCTCCTTTTTCACTAAGTAGCATGTGTTCTTGCAGGTGAACCCAAGGATCCGGGCCAGGCAACCCAAGCCCTGCAGGATCCCCTGCCCCTAGGGCTCATAAACCCAGCACCCACCTTACAGGCAGGCGCCAGTCCCCGGGCCAGACAGCCCAAGCCCCACTGGCACCTGCTATTTGTTAAGAGGCTCTAACGTACTCCGTTTATTTTAGGACAAACACTCCAGGGTGGTTTTGCAGGCTTTCCCTCTTCTCTGCCACACGCAAACACAGAACAGGTTTGATGGTAATCAAAAAGCATTATTTGTCTATTTGTTCACAAAACTGCGCTGTCAGCATACATATTTCCACTAGCTCCATTCATGGAATTCATAAGAACAAAGTGTGTATGAGAATATCAGTATATGTATGTATCTATGTGTACAACCTTTCATTTAATTTTGAGAGTTATCATATGCTCCATTCAGCCCAGCTTTTGTTGGATTACAGCTCAGCACCCGCCACTTAATTGTAAAGTGAACTTCACCATATTTAATATCTTCATATGTGTTTCTCTAATTTAAAAGAAGGAATTAATTGAATGACTAATAATATCCCCTATTAGGTATTGCAAGTATTAAAAATAAGAACGTATGTGGCAGAAGTACATAGTGACATTTTGGCTGTTAATGAACTCTTAATAGTGTTGACAGTTATGATACTTACAATATAAAGGGATGTTTTCATTCACGGCAACATTTTGTGTTAATGTCCCATTAGTTCTATGAATGGAAGTAGATCCTTTCCTATGTTGGAGCCTTTGCATTTCCTGTCCCCTCGCTGTAATACTTTCCCTTGTTCTTTGAATGGCTGGCTCCTTTCCATCCTTATTTAGGCCTAGAGTTAGCCTGACCAAAGCATGTCATATCAACCTTCACTTTCAACTTACTTCTTTATCTTCTCCTTTGAAATACAAGCTCCACAAAAACAGGGACGCATTCTTCCGGTTAAGCTTTGCTCAATTACTGCTCAAGAGTGAGCAAATGATAAATTCAATCAGTCCTTAGATGCATGCTCGGGAGGGAGGGAAAAACAAAGGAAGACAGATTACTGGCAAAAAGCAAAGACTGGTATATACAAGAAATAAAACAGAAGGAAGAAACCAATATGACTTTAGGAATGTTTTATATTCTGGATAAATATATTTATGTGTATGTATCTGTTAAGTCTGGTTTAAAATGTAGAAGAAAGTTACCTGTTTTCTACTGTTTCTTGTTCTTACAGTGTATTTTGCTTTCTCTATTCCTTTCAGAAAGCTAATGTTTCTACAATGTGACCTCTGTGAGGCAAGAAGTAATCCCCATAGGATAATAAAACCTTAAAACAAGGGTCTTTAAAAGGCCGCATTCTAAATACTTTCACGTTCTCCTGAAATAACTGCATTTTAATATGAAAACAGTTACAGAAAATACATAAGCAAATAATGATACTGTGTTCCAATGAAACTTTATCAATGATGAAATTTGCATTTTAAATAATTTCTAAGTCATGAAATATTTCTCTTTTTTAAATAATTTTTTTGTTTGTTTATTTGAAAGGCAGAGTTTCGGAGAGAGTGAGATAGAGAGAAAAAAGAGAGCCAGCAGAGTTGGAAAGAGGGAGAGACCACTATCTTCCGTCTGCTGCATTGCCCCAATGGCTGCAATGAGCACGGCTGGCCCAGGCCAAAGGCAGGAGTCTGGAACTCCTTGGACATCTTTCACATGGCTGACAGGGGCCCCGGTGCCTGAGCTGCCGTCCACTGCTTTCCCAGGGGCATTAATGGAGGTGGAAATGGAGCAGCTGAGACTCGAACCTTCGCTTTTATGAGAATGCAGGATCACAGAGAGCAGCTTAACCTGCACAGTCCTGACTCAGAAATATGCCTCGGTCTAGGTTTATTTACATTGAATTGTGAAGACTGTTTTTTATCTTTGGGAGCTTTAAAAACAGCTCTCTAGCTGGACTTGGCTTATTTACCTACCTTCATGACTCTTGTACCTGAATTAAAGGTTACCCATCTCAAGAATGTTTGTCTTTTAAAAGATGAACTGATACTAGCTTCAAGAATACATTTCTGAGTTGATTTTCAGAGAATGTACTTATGTCGATAAATTTTTAAATTACTTAGCAAGTGGAAGGAACATATAATTTTGATTAATAATGTCTTCCTAAACTTCATATCACACTGCTGTGTTAAGCATAGGTAAGACACACTAAGTAGTCAGTCATTTTGTTTACTTGCTATAAGTGGCCCATTACCTGATTTATTCATTCATTTCTTAGACTTTGGAACTTCAGATCATTCACTGCCAGGATTTTTTTTTTTAATGAAAGAAATTGAGAACACTTTCAGTTAAACCACTGCTCTTTATTTATAATGCTGTAAAGTAAAATGTTTTGAATTCTAAGTATTGATTTTTCTAAAATTTGTTACTTTAAGTTAAAGAAGGTGTTATTCTGGAACCCATTTAAAAGTGCTATCTGAAATCTATTCTGTAACTCTAGATGCAGAAATTTAAAAATTAGCTTGAAATTATATTGTCTTGTATTTATAGTGCTTTCAATTAACTTGAGGTAATGGAGTTTTTTGAGGCTTTTTCATAACTCACATCTCTCTTAAACAGCTAAAGCTACCATTTAAACTTTCATCTTGGGAAGATGCTAGTCAGACTGCAGAGAAAACTCAGACTGAAGCTCAATTTGAAGAAAAAGCAGTTAAGTATTTCATGGGTAGGAATATTTAGGATATCTGTATGTGAATAGTCAGAAATCGTCAGCTTTATTTTAAGGCATGGTAGGTAAATTATACTTTATGTATGCTTTGTGCTTCCCAGTAGTGCAACTAGGTTGTTGAGTTGGTTTTCTCTCTCTTTCACTTCTTTTTCTTTTTAGAAAGAGTAGTCCACCATTGCTTATCAGAGATAAAGTAATCTGAAGCTAGTGTTAACTCTTTATCTTGTGCTTGTCGTGGAAATTAGTGATAGTTTTTTTCTAGGCCAAACTGACTTATGAGGCAAAAAAAAAAAAAAAAAAAAAAAAAAAGAAAAGAAAAGGTGACCGATGTCAGCCACATGAATTATTTTAAAACCTCCTGGTTTTGTGTTGAACATCCTTCTCAGTGGTATCTCTGGTGTCCAGTGCTGAGGGATGCCTGTATCCAGAAGCATGGGGAGCCATGTGAGGATGAGGAGTGAAAAGGCCCCCCCTTACATACCTTCAGCTTTAATCCGGAAGTAAGGGACTCTGATGTAAGTTAGGATATGGACTCTTGGGGTTCCCCAAAGTTAGATAATTTAATCCCCATGGCAGTCTCCTTTTGCTGTTCCATGACTCACTCAGTCACCTACCTGGTAATCAACACCAGGCACTCTATTCAGATATTCAGGAGGGAGGGGCTTGAAACCTAGGAGTCGTATGGTTCCATGGTTTGCTTGTGAACATCCTTTCTCCCTAAGCCTGAAAGAAAGCAAAGGCTAGAAATGTCAGCACCAGGCCTTCCCATGGGATCAGCTGTCGTTGGACTCCTCAGGGTTCCTGGCAGCCAGAGTGTCCCCTCTGGTGTTTTCTACAAGTTCTGTATGACACAAGCCCACTCTTAAGTCATCCTGCAGTCACCGCTGTGGTATGTTTTCCATGGGAATTTGGAGTATATTCTGTCGATATATGACTAACCTCACCACTGGAGACATGTACTGTATTTTTTTATAAATCTCTGAAAAGCGGTGGTTTGTTGGTTTCTCAGTTGTCGGCTTTCTCCCTGCAATCTTCAACACCTGTTCCGGCATCTCTTTTGAGGTGGGGGTGGACAGTCAATCTTTGAAATTACGTTGGTGTCAGTTGTATTGCCCCTTACCACATCTCAGTCTTTATTTTATCTACAAATAATTTTTCATTGCTCTCCATTTCAGCTGTCACTCACTGAGCAATTACCTTAGTTGCCTGTTGTCCACAATCTCACTGTGGGATTCAATACTCTTGGAAGAAAAATATTCAGTGTCTTGTGCCCTGCCTTTTGATTGGCATCCTGCTCCGTAGGCACACACCTGTGCACCACGCTGCGTTGTGCTCTGGAGGGAGAGGCTTGCAATGGTTTTTCATCCTGAGATAATGCGAAAGAAATCTCAGCACTTTGCTTTGTTTGCTAAAGTGGGCAAGATAAAGCTTTTCTCCATTTCAGACCCATACAGCCGACTATAAGTGTTGACAGGAACTTTAATGAAAACCCTTGCTTACCTGCTGTTTCAAGTTTTGTTTTCCTGTCTGAAAGCTGTCAAGAAAGAAAGGAAAAAAAAAAAATCCCGTCTCCGGTGGCCTAGCAGCTAAAGTTCTCACTTTGAACGCCCCGGGATCCCATATGGGCGCCGGTTCTGGTTCCGGCAGCTCCACTTCCCATCCAGCTCCCTGCTTGTGGCCTGGGAGGGCAGTTGAGGACGGCCCGAGGCTTTGGGACCCTGCACCCGCGTGGGAGACCTGGAAGAGGTTCCTGGCTCCTGGCTTTGGATCGGTGCAGCACCGGCCCTTTGCGGCTCACTTGGGGAGTGAAACATCGGATGGAGGATCTTCCTCTCTGTCTCTCCTCCTCTCTGTATATCCGGCTTTCCAATAATAATAAATCTTTAAAAAAAAATCCTGTCTCCATAGCTCTCTGCTCATCTCCCCCCACCCTTTGTGTATAGTCCCTTCACTTCAAAGCCAGGCTCCCCTCCCACTTCAGGGTAAGTGCAACCTCAGCTTTTCCTCCACGGGGTCAACCTGTGGCTGTCACAGTCAGTAGTGGTCACACCAGGGGCAAGCCACAAACCAGATGGCCCCTTCTGGGAGCCTAACAGCAAACTCACAGGTATAGGGACAGCGGTCGCCAACATGACTGTCATAGGAGGCAAGAGGTCCTGAAAATGTGAATTAGACATTTTGAGTTAATTTCACCTCCTGGTTTGTTTTTCCTTTGGGGCCTGTGAGCCGTTTGCCAGCCCTGGAGCAGAATGGACACACCAGGAGCCGGCACTGCGAGCTCCCTGTAGCTAGGACATGATAGATCCCTTGAAAGTGGGTTTTCTTGAGATGCCAAAATGCTGAATGAAGCTTTTTTTTTTTTTACTAGCACAGGTTTTATTTTAGACAAAATGTTGGTGCCTTACTGTATGTTGTTTTTCAGTGTTTCTAGTTGCTTGTGTTGAGCCCTGAAGTAGATTATTTGAATACAGCACACAAATTTATCGTGAAATGAGTTAGCAACTATTGATACCAGGTATCCAGTGATGGCTAAACGGAATTTTGATTGCAAAATCAATACATGATATTCCAGTGCAACTTGACTTAATTTGCTTTAAATGTGAAGTAACTGACTTTTAATAGACAGCATACAATTTTTGTATAGATAATTGAGGCATTTGACACATGTTATATTTTAAAGCTTTGTAATGTTGCTCCATTGAAATTATGGTTCTTTGTTTTGTTTTACTTTAAAGTAAAAATGAAGATCAGTTTTTATCACTTTTTATTTTTGCCACCATCAAGTTTGAAAAAAAATTTAAATTAATTCTGCTTCTTTGAATTATTTAGAAAAATAAAATAACTGGCAAATTGTTAAAGGTAATGGATTGTCTTAGAGAATGCCTAGGAGGGGAAAAAATGCATATTACTTGCATTTCATTCCATGTCTTAGATATAGGAAGTAGCAGATGAAGTGAGACTTGTAATTAATAATTAACATTGAGAGGAAGGACACGATGCACTGGTCTCTTTAGATGGAGCTGAGGGGAGTTTTCTCTTCCAGAAAAGAGGCTTTGTGCATCTAGAACAGAAAGGGAACAGAATTTAAAAATGTAAAGTCTTTCTGGATTGTTTTTATTTGTAGTTCACACTTATTAGTGAAAAATTATGACCTACACAAGTCTCATTAATTGGCAGTAGCGGTTAATACCTTGTTAGCTGTGGTTGATTCACCAGCTGACATAATACAATTCGGGACAATGTACCTAATTTCATATTTCCCTAATTTCCTATTATTTAAAAAAACATTCATTTCTCCTGGGAACTTATGTCAATAACATTTTAGGGTGAAGTAGGTTACAGACATACGGAGGTCATTTGCATCCAAATAGATTATATATTAACTTATATATTTTAGCCATATAGAATTGCTTCAAGCATTTGGATCCATGATTGTATAGAGAGCACTTTTTAAGAAAATGTTTAAGATTTACTTGTTTTTATTGGAAAAGGAGATCAGATTTACAGAGATAAGGACAGATAGAGAGAAAGATCTTCCATCCGTTGGTTCATTTGTCTCACCAAACTACTGCAATGGCCAGAGCTGAGTTGATTCATAGGTAGGAGCCAGGAGCCAATGCAAAGCCAGGAGCTGCTACATCTTTCATGAAAGTACAGGGTCCCAAGGCTTTGGACCATCCTCTCATACTTTCCCAGTCACAGGAAGGGAGTTAGATGGCAAGTGTAGCAGCCGAGGTACAAACTGGTGCCCATATGGGATCCAGATGCTTGCAAGGTGCAGATTTAGCCCCTGAGCCATCACAGCTAATTCCAAGTTTTTTTTTTTTATTGAATTAAAAAAAAACTTAGACATTTGAAGACATTTAACAAAAGTTATAGTTAGATTAGTTTATATTTGACAAAGACTGAGGTATGAATTAAGGCAATTCACTTCAGTTGTATTTATCATCATATGCAATGACCTAATCCTTTTTTGAGCAGCAAAGTGACAGAGGGAGGATGAGGCAAGAGACATGGGAGAGGCCTTCCATCTGCTCATGTACTCTTCACATGGTGTAATAGCCCAATGTGGTCTAGGCTGAAGCTGGGTCTCCCATGTGGGGGTGGTGGGAGCCCAAGCCCCAAGGCTGCCCTCTGCTGCTTGCCAAGCATTTTAGCAGGGTACTGGCTCAGAAAGTGAAGTTTCCTGGGACTCCAACTGCAATTTTGATATGGGATGCCAGCATGTCAAATGGCAGCTTGACAATTGTACACAATGCCAGCCCTGCAAGCCCATGACATCCCCTGCTCAATGCGAACTCAGTGCATACCCTCCAAATATGATAATCCTTAAGTATGTCAGTCTACAAACCCATGGTCTGGGGAAAACTTAAGGCCCAAATAGAGGTTACAAATATTTTGAGACTTCTAAGGTGCTTTGTAAAAATGTGATCCGGCCCAAAGGCTGTTTCCCTCTGTATAAGGCTTTCAGTGTGCTTCTGTGTACTCTGCAAAGGATAATAAAGTATTGCTGAGTGATTTTGTCCCAGATGTGTTATGGATACCATGCCAAGTAAGAAAAGATCAAAGTCTTTTGGGAGAATCATATGCATTTATTATGAAGCATTCAAATGTGACAGGATAGATGTTACCAACAAAACAGCGGTTATTTTATGAAGATGATGGGTGCACCGAGGAAGCCCTCTCAAGTGTGCCAACCAAATGTTTTTGGCGAAAAAAAGGAACGAATTGTTAAGTTTATTTAGTTGCAAAGATTTTTGAAGTACATGATTTGTTTTGTTTGTTTGTCTTGGGTTTTTTGTTTTCTTTTGCCTTTTTTTTTTAAATAACAAATTTTTCCATGAAGTTTTTGAAGCTTCTTCATATTCCTAAGAATAGCCTGCTTTGGGCTGATTTTGTCTTAATTTGACTCATTTAAATTCTCCCCACATAGTCAAGTGTTTGCAGGACGGAAGTATTCCAATCAGTTTCTCAGTGTGAAGGTGCAAGTTGATTTGCAGAGGCCTGCCCTGTGTTGTAGGTGAAACAGAACATATAGGTGATGTCCAAGTTGATTCTGTTCTTAAGTGTCAGGAATCCATGTGGGTATCTGTAGTGCTGCAAGAGACCCGAGGTGAGTCCTTCTCTATGGTAGTTTCCTCCTTTGACTTCAGACAAATGATTAATCTGACTGAACAAGTTCCCTTGTCATCTCTGGGAAAAAAAATGGTATATAATTGTTCTCTTATGCTTTTAGCTTTTTAAGCAGTGTTGTTAATGAACTTGCTTTAATGTCAATATTGCTATACACCTGCTAACATTCTGTAGATTATGAAAGCCATTCTTTTGTTCATTGGGAATACCTTTCTCATTTGTTTTCCTGGCTTGTTTTTAATAATGATACAGTTATTCATTCAAAAATATGTATTTATTTGATAGGCAGAATTACAGAGAAAGAGAAGGAGAAACGGAGATCGTAAATGCACTGAATCACTCCTCAACTGGCTCAAATGACTGGCACCGGGATTGGCTGTTGCCAGGAGCCAGGAGCTTCTTTTGGATCTCCCATGTAGTAGCAATGGTCCAAACATTTGGCCAACCTCTGCTGCTTTCCCAGGCGCACTAACAGGAAGCTTGATAGAAAATGGAGCAGCTGGAACTCAAGTCAATACTCAGACGGGCAGGCAGCAGTTTAAACTGTCTCCCCACAACATCAGCTCCTGCTTTTGAATTTGTAAAAATTTATTGGAAAAGCAGAGAGAAATGAAGTGAGAGCAGCAGAGATAGATGGACAGACAAGGTGGGGCCGGAGCAAAGCTGAGAGCCAAAAACACAATCTGATTCTTCCACACGTATAACTGGGTTTTCATTATCTGAGCCATTGCTGTTACTTCCAAGGTCCCCTGTTAGCAAGAATCTAGAGGATTGAATGCGGGAATTGTGATATGGGACACACGTGTCTAAATGTCACATCCTACCTACTTACTAATTTTAACTGATGAACACATTCTTTTTTTAATAGAATTTTTTAGTTTTCCCTATTTTTAAAAGTTGTTTGAAACAGGTGAGAGAGAGAGAGAGACAGACAGACAGACAGACACCATATCCACCAATTCCTGCCCCATATGCCAGGTGCCTTAGTGCTCCAATCTCTCCTTGAAAGGGACCCAGCCGAAAGAGCAATCCCCTGCTGCATTTACACTCCCGGCACATCAGTAGGAAGATGGAGCCTTGAGAAAATCTAGAAGCAGAATCCAGGATCTCTGACACAGGACGTGGGTATCCAGCCGGTGTTGTCACAGTCACGAGGCCCACGGACTAAGCTCTGTTTATTCTCAATTCTGCCTTCCTGCAAGATTATGTTAGTACCTTGTATAGAAAGAATGACTAATGTAGGTGCTGGATTCGTTTTTGCTAACACTACTGTTGTCCAGTTCTGGCTCATATATTCAAATCTATGACTTATTTATCCTTAAATACATAGATGATTTTTCCAGTACAAAAGTGGTAAGAGTGATTCCTTTCAGCTAACAGATCTAAAATGATGGTATTTACTGTTAAACTCTGTAATCCTAATACTGTATAAAATGAGAAAGGGAATAATAATTATTTCGTGGTTCTTTTTCTAATACAGGCATCATCCTGAGTAGGAGTTTTCATTCTTTACATTTTGAAAATAAATAAGTACTAATGGTGGATACTAGAATGGTTAGCAACCGAGTGCATGTGGAATGACTTTCTATAGCATTGGTTTTATAATTCTGTGTTCTGCTTTATTTACAGGACCGTGTACATGTGTTAGAGACGGTAAGTTGGGGCATTTTCGCTTTCCTTGTATCCAAAGTACTGCCGTTTCCTGATGTGGATTTCAGAGCAAAAGAAGCAGTTGGAGAAAGTGCTTCTGTAGCTACATCTAACATTCAAAGCTGAAAATGAACTAAATTGTTATAAAGGTATGTGAACACAGACGTTTTGGGTGAAAAAAAAAATCAAAAACAAAATACTGAGTGCATTTCAATGGTCAGTATCCTGTAAGACACATATAAGGCTGTGCTCATCTCCAGGAAACATAGCCATTTGAATGTCATCAATGCCTGGCATTTTTATTTCTTTATTTCCAATCACTGACAGGATTGCCTGGAAAGAAACCAGGTCAAGGATGCTTTCAATGCGCATGTTTGTACTACCTTTGTGGCCACTATTCAAAAGAAAAAGACTAAGAGCTAACTCTCACCGATTTGTAAGAATCTAATATTTGACAATAATTCTTAGGTGAAAGCTGTGAAAGTGTACGGGCTGCAATATTTCTCAAAAATCGCAACTTTAAAATGTTAACTCATGTTTGCTTTAATGGGAACATTGGGACATATTAAAAAAAAACACAAGAAAGTGAGCAAAATTCATAATATTGAGTAGTTAGGCCAGAATTGTGGGTTGTAGTTTCATTCCTTTCTGTTTTCAAGTTTTAAAACGTATGGCTAGATAGCATAGACATTTCTACAGTTAAAATCATGTGGTTTAGAGTAACCATAAAACAAACTGTGTTATTGTGGTACTTTGAAACATCATGCAGCTTTAAGAAATCATTTCACAGCAAATATTGACATGCTGTTTTTCTTAAAAGAGAGGAAGAAAAGATTTGTTCATTTGAAAGTCAGAGATGCAGAGAGAGACGGTGAGATAGAGAAAGAGTTCTTTCATCAGCTAGTTTATTCTCCAGGTGGCCCGAATGGCCAGAAGTCAGGAGCTTCATGTAGGTTTCCACATGGCTGGCAGGGTGCCTCCCACGTGGGTCATCCTCTGCTTTCCCAGGCACGTTAACAGGGAACTGGATTGGAAACAGGAGTGAGAACAGAAGCCCACATGCAGCGTGGCACCAAAAGCTGTAGCTTAACCAATGACATGAGCTCTGCTGTGCTGTTTCTTGAAAAGTTATATACTCAAATAACTGATGCAAATATTGATGATAACATTTTTATTATAGTGTTATTCAGAAAGATGTGAAATCATATTATGAATTTTTCGTATGGTGGTTTATTTTAATGACGTTAAAACAAAGATAAATTCAAGTCCTGTAATCATTAAGACTAATAAAGGGTATTTCTTTTCTCTTTAGACTGGAAACACGTTAGTAAAATATAAGCAAACTATTTTGATTGACGGTATCCAGACCCTAAAGGGTAAATAACTTCTGCGTAGGTTTTGCTGGGCCATTTAGAAAGTACACTGTCCTTCTCAGTTTCAGCGTGAAGCTGTTGTAGAGGAATCAAATGCCTAGTATTCCTCATGTATGTTTTATTTACTCTTACAGAGTCATGCCAACAGGATTTGGCTGTGAGTTAAATACTCTTTGACACATATGACCAAAAACAGAATTTCTGTTTTGAGAACTTGTATTCAGTGTACAAAATCCCCTGCTTAGCAAGTTGCAGCTTTCTTCCTCGATAAAAATGGGTATAACTAAATATCAGGTACAAGTGAGAATTAACAAAGAAAATGAATGTGAAAATATTTAGGACCAAACAAGCATCACGTTGTCATTATGTGACTGCTTGCTATTTCTCACTTACTCGAATTATCACCATAGGATACAGGAAACTGAAAAGTTATAACAAGAATAACAAAAAAAAAATAACAAAAAAGCAATACCACATATTTGTATTTGTGCTGTTACTAGCAAAATAATATAGGGCCCAGTGCGGTGGCCTAGTGGCTAAAGTCCTTGCCATGAACATACTGAGATCCCATTTGGGCTCCGGTTCATATCCTGGCTGCTCCATTTCCATTCCAGCTCTCTGCTTGTGGCCTGGGAGGGCAGGCAAGGATGGCCCAAAGGCTTGGGACCCTGCACTCACGTGGGAGAACTGAAAGAGGCTCTGGGCTCCTGGCTTTGGATCAGCTCAGCTCTGACCATTGAGACCACTTGGGGAGTAAATCATCAGACAGAAGATCATCTTCTCTGTCTCTCCTCCTCTCTGTATATCTGACTTTGCAATAAAAATAAATAAATATTTAAAATAATAATAATAATATGGAGTAGAATCTTAAATGCCTTATTTTAAGGGATCCCCTAGGATTAAAGATAAAATTAAAAAGTCAACAGGAGAAAGAAAAAATTGGTGAAATTGACTAGGATTTTTACAGTAATGATTTTATCCAGATTTAATTTTAAATAACTTCATAAAACTGTAAAAACTAAAATGTTCACTAATAATGCTCACATGCTATGAAGTCCTTTGATTTCACAGGGCATTATAAGGAGCAGGATTTAATGCGTTGGTATGCTATTCAGCTGCTGTTGTCATTCATGAAATCAAATATGCTGAAAACGTTTTCAAACCCATCTATTATTCTCCTGAAAGTCAGCATTTAAACCATAGCAAAATGTTGATGGTTGCGTTTTATTGAATCGGTAGTAGGCATGTGTAAGGTGCTACACGTGGCGCTATAGTACATCCAGATCATACACATCTGTACAAGCTTAGTATTCCATCATTCCTTGAAATAAGATTTGAAAATGAGATCATTTGTAGCTCATAATGAAAAGCTTGATTTTGCCTACCACGAGTTAACTAATGCTGCTATTGCAATCATATGCTTTTCCGGTTTCTTCTTTCTCAATTTTTCCCTCTTCTTACCTTCTGGCAGGTAAGTGCCCTGCACTAAAGTTTTGTTTGCAAATGAATGCTTAGCATCTGTCAAGAATTCCTAATGTGTCATAGACAGTTAATAACCACTTGTGAAAAGAATGAATTGGCAAAACTGAATGTATTCTGTTCTCGTGTAGGATTGTACCTTGGAATGTAAACGGTAGTTGCGTGATGGTTGGGAGGGGAAGATTCCCCAAATCACATCCATTTAGTCTTTATTTCCTAGCCTTTCTGGTAAATAGTTGTTTTCTCACAAAAGCTCTGATCATCTTCACTGAAGATTAATGTGATTTTATTTGGAATGAAACTTGTTCAACCAAAATACAGCAACTTAGAAGTTAAATAAAAAAATAAATAAAAAGAAAAAAAGTCTTTATTGCAAGCTCCTGCTCACAACCTGTGGCCAGAACTTTGCAGGGAATATTATATAACATGTCTATACACGTTATTCTCATTTGCAGAGCAATAAGTTAGGTATTTTATAAAATCCTTAGTTTATGTGGTAACCAAAGTTCAAAGAAGAGAATCAACCCATGTCACAGAGCTAAGAAGTAGCAAGGATGGCATTGGAACCTGTCTGCCTAACTCCTAAGCTCTCCTATCACCTCATTGTGAAATCCATGGAGTCATCAGTTACCCACTACCTGCTCCTCATCAATCACTGTTTAGAAGATGTATGCATATTTCATGCAGTGTCCGTGGATGCTACAAAAAATGCCACACACGTAGCTCTGAACTCAGAATCTCTGTAGTGCATTTAAAGGGAGTCAATCTATGTAGAAACATTAAAAGTCCACAGAAGCAGCAAAGATAATTTCTACAGGAGATGAGAGGAGGCAGTCAACCAGTCCTCTCAGGTCACTGTGCAACTTGGCATCCAAGAAACGGAAGTCCGTTTTCTATTTTATGTAAAATATCCATGGAGAGTTCACTGCTTTTGTCATAAATTCTATGAGCTGCTTTCAACTGTATGTTATTACGACTTTTTAATACAGATCCCTGCCGAAGTGTCTGGAAAATGGTAGAGGAGGGACCAAATTCTTGAGCCTCTGCATCCATGTGGAGAAGCTAGATAGAGTTCCAGGCTCCGACTTTGGCCTTGTTCTGCCCTAACCACTGTGGGTATTTGGGGACCAAAACACTAAATGGAGGTATCTCTCTCTCACTGTCTCTGTCTCTCCCTCTTTCTGTAATTGCATTTAAAATAAGTAAATAAAATTCAAAATCTGCAATTGAATACAAGTCAAAATTTATTGTCCACTAAAGACACATAGAAAAATTTACTTGTATTTCATGTTCTTTCACATTTTTCCCTACAGTCATGACAGATAAGATATAGTCAAATACCAGTTTTAGAGAGTAATAAGAGACATTTTAGAACTTTGAAATATAAACCAGGACTTTAGATTTCATCTTATTTTTTTAGGGTTACAAATGAACCTTCCTGAATGCCAGTTTCTCACGATATTAGCTACTGAAGCACTCTTCTAAAACAAATCTTTCATATGATTTTTCTCAGTATTTAAAAAGTCTGTATTTGAAAGACAGAGACAGAAGGAGATTTCCCAAATCCCTTCAGTAAGCCACGCTGGGCCAGACTAAAGTTGGAAGCCAAAAGCTGGTAACTGAATCAGGCTTTCCTACATGGGTGGCAGGGACCCAAGTCCCTGAGCCGTCACCTGCTGCCTCCCAGGTGTACATCATCAGGAAGCTGGAAGCAGGATGAGTGCAGACTGGAAAACAAACAGGATGGGAGAATCCAAATTGACTTCTTGCCTGGTATGCCAAATGCTACCCGAAACTGAGATGTTCTGTTGGGATGATTCTGGCTTCTGTGTTATTTAAAAAGAGAGAGAGAGAGAGTTAGTTCTGTTATCACATTACACTGGATGTCAAATTCATTGTAATGTGGGGCAGTGAAAGATGGAAATATAGCTCTTGAGCCAATAGAGATCCCCAAGGGCTACAGTTTGGCATGTAGGAAATGTGGTGTATAGGAATGCAAAAGTAGTAGCAGTGTGAGGGTGGAGTGTTGAGAAACTGCATGTAGAAAAAAAGAAAGTAACCCTTGGAGATGTTCCAACCTTAGCAAATGTAGTTGGGAAATTAGGAATCGGGGCAGTTTGGTGCCAGTGGTACCCTGTTTAGTAACAGGAACTACTAATTTTAGAAGTTGGAGGTCAAGGGAAGAAAAAAGCATAGACAGCTATTGCTTTAACAAACTGAAAGACAACATAGGGCAATCCAGCTTGGAGATATACAGTTTTTCATATTACTGCTCAAATTGGACCTTATTCCTATCTTCATTAATACTATGATGATTTAAATGCTCTTACCTTGTATTATTAGAGTAGACACAAGTGCAGTATTGGAGAAAACAGAAAGTAATAGTGGATTAAATGAGCTAAAAGTTATGACAATCCATGCGTAAACTATTCATGGCAAGTATGGTATCACAGCCTTGACTCCTGTTGTGCTGTTCACTCCTTGCCCCCTGTATGTTGCTCAGGTGACCCAGTACCTGGAGCATAGCTAGTAAAGAAAAGAAAGGACCCGGGGGTAAAGGCATGTGGTTGTATGTGAGCAAGTTTATGTAACTTTTCTTTAATGTGAGCTGGATGTTGTACATACAAGATCTGTTCTTATCTGTGGGCCAGAATTTCAGATGAATCACAGGCATTTGGATTTTTCAAAGCACACTTCTAAATAATTCACAGGTAAAGCATAAATGATAGTGAAAAATCATAGAGTGTATAAGAAAAGTGAGTGATAATCGAAATAGTATGTGTTGGATAACACCAGACATGATATGTGGGAATTTAATGAGCTCAAAGTAAAAGCACGCTAAGCATAAGGAGACGAAACATAAAAAAAAAGATTATAAATAAATGAAATAGGAGACCTTGAACCATCCTCGGCTGCTTTCCCAGGCCTCAAGCAGGGAGCTGACGTGAGGCTATCACGCCAGACCCCAACGTTAATTTCTGTTGATTATGATTTCTTAGAAAAGAAAAAAAAAGTGGTTGAAATGTTTAAGCTGGCATTTCAATGGCCAAAGAAATATCTTAGAAGATATTGATCATTAATTGTCAAGCAAATACTAATTCACAATAGTCTTTTTCTTTAAACTGTGCATATATTTTCTGTACATTTTTTTATATTCTCCCCCTTAATAAAACAATAAGGTAAAGGGAATTATAACACATCAGAAGAACTTTATATTATTATTTCCATAACAGATTGACTCTCAGCCATCTACAAATCCAAGATAAAAACTCCAGCACTGACACGAAGCGCTAGTTCTAAATGTCCTTGGCAGCTCTCCTCCTTAAGTTAAGGCATTGAGGCAAGAATTTTCATTTAACATAGTCACATGTTTCTTTTTGTTCAAAAGTAAAAGTTTGTTACTTGTAGGGGACCTGGGATCGAGGTGTTCTGAGTTATATGGTGTTGACTGGGGCTGGCGGGAAGTGAATGAGACATTTTATGGAATGTCTTCGCCTCTTTTAACAGCCTGTTAAAATCAGAGAATATATGAGGACATTTCAAAAGTTTGTAAAAGAAAATGTGAAAGAATGAATAGGAGATTATTTCAGTGCAAAAACATTTTGAAATCTGTATACAGTTTTTCTATAATACACAATTTTTGAAGACTTCTGCATTTTCAGAAGTCAAAGCTAAGAGTGTTGGTAAGAGATAACTAAAGAGCGCAGCTCTTACACTGTGTGGGTAAGCACCTCTGTCCAGGCTCCGTGTGTTATTGTTTATCTGTCCCAGCATTATTACATAGAGTATGTTGAACAAGATGCCTCTGAATGAAGTCTTTGCTGAGCCTTGTTTTAGTATGTCTTCCAGAAACAGAAAGTAAATGGCTTTCATAACCCCATTATGATCCTCTGGGTGCTCAGCTAGCTTCCAAATATTTGCTTTCAATAAAATTGAGAGAGGATCTTATGGAATTGGTAAATCATTAAAATTAAGTTTTGATGACATTACTATATAATGCTTACCATCAATGTAGATAGTTATTACATTATTACAACAGAAAAGTGTTTTTGTTTTCATGTACTTTTTTGGTCAAGCAAAATTCCTCCAGGTTTCAATCCATAGTAATAGTAAAGTGGAATAGAAATGAAATTAATCCCAGTTTATTCAGACAAAAACTAGAATTTACCAATGGATAAATGAACTAATTGAATGTAATTGGTTCCCATCCTCTTCTGGAAGATAGATGCTTCCAGAAGCTTTGGCTTATTTTCACATTTAATAATTTTTCTCAAAATGTATGATATTCCTAGTGTTAGTTGCAATAACAATTCAGCCCACAAAGAATATTATGGTTACAGGAAATTTTTCAAATCAATGTTTCTATATACATAAATATATACATACACACTTTCATTTTAGAGAAAGATAAAATGGAATAGGGGAGCCAATAAGAACACTTACAAATATAAAGAAATTTTAAACCAAGATAAAAGTCTGTTAAAGAAAAATAGATTGGAAATAAAAGGGATAAAATAAGGTTAATCTTTGCCTTTTAAAGAGGATCGTTCTTCATTTTACATGTAGCTAAACAGCAGCAACAAATTGCTGAGATGTTTGAAGTTCACTGGATAATTTTTATGAGTAGCATGTTAAGAGTATAAAAGTTTTATCTGAATGTATCAGTATTTGCTGATACAGTAATAGTACACAGATGCCATCCTTTGCACCTGATTATACTTACAGTGAAAGCATTTAGACAGATTAAATTTTGTGTGTGTGTATACACAAGTATGTGGGAGGAATGTGTCATGTAAAAATTATCCTGGGGTGGGCAAAATTATGGTATAGTGGTTTAAGCCGTCTTCCAAGAGGCTGAGTCCCACATGAACACGAATTCAAGTCCTGGCTGCCCTGCTTTCACTCAGCTCCTGGTTAATGTGCCTTAGAAAGCTGAAGAACATTGCCCAGGTACTTGGCCCCTGACATCCGTGTGGGAGACTCGAGTGGAGGTCCAGGCTGCGTCAGTGCAGCCATCTCTGGAGTGAGCGAGCAAATAGAAGATCTCCCTGCCTCTTTCTGTCTCTCCCCCAGTCTAAAACTCTGCCTTTCCAATGAAAGAAAGAAAAAAGTCTGAAAAAAAAAATCCTGACTTAAAGCTATGGGAAGAAAAACAGATTTGCCTTTATGAAGAAGTCTTACAAACCACTGGAGAATTCAGATGTATATGCCTTTTTGTTTTTAATTGTAGAGTCATAAGAATTCCTCTGACTGCCGTGAGAAGGGGCAGGTCTGAAGTAGGCATGCTTCGTTTCAGGATCTTGGTATCCTGTATTGTGAATGTAGTCCTATGTCTCCATGGAGATTACAGACTAAGTAATGCTTTATCTACTTAATTCACTTGTTTGCATTAGTGTAAACAATTGTTATTGACATTTTGTTTGTTTTCTTTCCACCCTACATGTGGTAAGAATTGTGCAGCTTCCTTCTTCATGTGCAAATTGCTGTACCAAGTGTTGTAGAGTCAAGATTCTGTTGGGACAATGACTTATGCCCTAAGGCACTTAGGAATTTAAGAACCCAGATGAGTTAATGTACTTACTGAGATGCCCTCATTAGGCCCAGAAAACAACTGAGTTGAGTATGTAAGTCTGGCCAAATAATTGTCCATTGCTTGCAGTGCCTTTCCAAAGTGTTTGTAAGAATCTTGAAACTGAGCAAAACTTGGCCTTTATCTCCTTACAAAGCCAGAACTTGCTGTTTCAAAACCAGAGATTGAGCTAGGTTCATTTTTGGGTTTTGCCAAAGGCTATGAGCCTCTCATTGAAGTTGCTTGAAAGGGACAGTCCAATTGGCTCTGGACCAGATAAGACGCAGTGTGCTCTGTACAGTTTTGACCCAGAATCAGGTGAATCTCAGCAGTTTTGGCTGAGTTACATTGTAAAATTTTGGATTAGTTCAATCTTGACACTTCCTGGGAACCCATTCAAACCGAAACCGGAAAAAGGTTTTGCACAAACCCTGTCCTAGCCCATTCTGCCAAGTTTCCCACTGCTCTAATGTTGGTCTACCTTCTGTATATTCGCATCGAGGGCAAACGGAAATATCCTCATGAATCTCTCATGAGGCATCTGGGGTGAAACAATGTAGACTTTCTCCTTTCTCCACCTTGTCCCAAAATACAGCCCCTGTAGGCCATTTTAATATTAAAGGATGCATATTTTCTAATAATGGGGTCATCTTCAAGGGACTAAGCCTTCTGGTAAAATGAAGAAAATACTGCTAAAACAAATGGGCTGTTTATGCAGAGACGCAACCTTGTTGCAAAAAGGTGAGGACCAAGTTAAAAAAAAAAAGTAAGACTTCCTCAAGCCTGCAAAAAATTGTTTCTTACAGCCCTGTCAAATTTTTCATAAATGTGGTGATAGAGGGAAGGTGTCGCTGAGAAGTTACATAATGGGTACAGCTTCACCATCAGATGAATTTACTGTTATTGAATTGCTCAGTGTTTGAAGGTCAGACTGACAGCTTCATATTTGATGCTGATAGATAAGTCAGATTGCTTGTCTGACTGCCTCACTTGATAATGTGTTTTGTAGTCATGTTCTAAACACTATCAATAACACGGTGCGTTGGCTGGGCACGAGGCTTATGCTTTATATTGTGAAAATAACATGGACATATATGAGAAAGAACAGCTGGACTCTGTAAAGAATAAAAGTGACAAGAAATGCCTTCTCCAGAAAGCAAATCTAGATGAAATCTCAGAGTATTAATAGCTTTATTTTAGGATCCTAGCTTAACTCTAGAATATTCATTACACTCTTAATATTTAGTAGTTGTAAGTAGCGTATTTTAAAAATACATACCAGCCTATCTGAAAAAAACTTTAAAATGAAAAATCGATTTGGAGAATCTTCATTTTGTGCATATAATTTTAACAAAATACATGCAAATTTCAACTGAAAAATACTGCATGTCTGATTAAAATGATGGAGACTGATATGTTAAAAATTAGCGTCAATGCCCGGCATGATAGCCTAGTGGCTAAAGTCCTCACCTTGCATGTGCCAAGATCCTTTTTGGGCACTGATTCGTGTCCTGGATGCTCCATTTCCATTCCAGCTCCCTGTTTGTGGCCTGGGAAAGCAGTTGAGGATGGGCCAAAGCCTTAGAACCATTCACCTGCGTGGGAGACCCAGCAGAAGCTCCTGGCTTTGGATTGGCTCAGCTCCAACCGTTGTGACCACTGTCTCTCCTTCTCTCTGTAAATCTGACTTTCCAATAAAAATAAATAAATCTTTTTTTAAAAATTAGCATCAGATTAAGAGTACTAAGATATGGATTCTGGTGACATTTCCACTATAGCTAGGCATATGATTCTGGGAAAGTTGTTTAAACCTGTCTGCATTCTGATTTTCTATTTTTTTTTCAGTAACAGGGCTGGTCTAAGTAATATATAAAATCTCTTCATAATAGGCTTCAATCTAGTTTAGGGGGGAGTGAAAATCTACTCTTTACAAAATGTCTATAGAATTGTATTAGTTGCCCTCTAACAATACACCCTGATTTATTCATATGATGCTATGTAACGTTTATATCGAGTACCTACCAGTCTCAACACTGATTCCTGAATACAGCGTGCTGTGTCGCTGGGGCCATGGACCTCTCATTCTAGGTAATGTTACAACTGGAAGCAATCATAGAGCTCCAGTAGAGGCCAGAAGGGCATTATAGATTTTTAAATGTTAAGATCCCAAGTTTAGAATTCTACTTCTCATCTTCTACTTGTGCCTGGTGAGGGTAGCAAATGTATGGGTAAGGGATGCATTGCAAGTATCTGGTAAAAGATGCAAAGAAAGGAAGAAGAAAATCAACAACCAGATGTCGTATTAATTTTGGACAGATGAAGAAGAGATCTCAGCAACAGAGCCCTAACTTTTGTGGATTGCAATCAGGATGTGCCCTAAACTTATTGGCAAATGGGATTTCATTAAGCAACTTTAATCTCATTTTCTGCCTTTTGACTGTTGGCATGCCCCTAGGTTGCATTGCTAGTTCTGTCTTGAGCTTTCTCCGTGATATTAAACACCTCGGTTGATCTTTTTCATTTTATGTATCTCCACAATGGCTCTAATACCACTTACACAGTCCTTATGAAGTTTGTTTAGAGCTTTTTAATAAACTTTGATCTCAGATGAAAGGCTGCAGAGGGTATAAATTGTCACTGCTGGCATTATTAATATAAATACTCAAATGGTTGCATGTTAATTATTTAGCAATAGTGAATGGTTTCAACCCATCCTTGCCCTCAACTACATTATACTTGAACATCAAAGAGTAAAAGGCCAAACCACCAAAATAGTCCCTCCCTCATTATTCTCTTTAGGCTCTCCCACAGGCGATCATCCATAAATGCTTGCCTGGACCTTTTTCAAAAATTTTCTCCACCAGCATCTTACTTCTACTCGTTTACACAGTACAGGCTGATGGAACACATCCTTGCTATGTTCATCTCATTGCTAACCATGTATCAAAGCACATTAAATACAGATTGTCTTCCTGAACTGTGTATATACATTACACAAAATGTGTTCTCTTTACATTACTAAAATGTAAAACTTATTTAAAAAATAAGCAGACTCACTTAAAATACTTGACATGTTAATCTGGTTTATATTTCTGGAGTGAAATAGTTGAAACTAGGTTCTTTTGAAGAGGTGGTTTATTTAGCGCACAACTTTGAAAGCATCAAGTCCAGGACCAGGACTGGGCAGTCCTGTTGGCTCAGACTATGCTGAGGGTCGGAAGAGCAGATGGCATCCCAGCAGGAGTGTGTGTGAGAGATCATGTGAGAAGACAGATTTGCCAATACAACTCATTCTAATGAGACCTAACTGAAGATCCTGTAAATACTGCTTTAATATCTAGAAGGAGCAGCATCTCAGATGAAATGAGGAGCTCCCTCTGGACCCACCTCCTGAACAGCCACATCACCTCTGTATATTGCCATATTACCAAGCTACCAACACACAGATCCTTGGGAGACACATCATGTTTGGATTTTTGAAAGTATTCCCCTTGTATCTTCTTTTCAGAGAACTTCCTGTTTTCGTATTTTCCTCCATGGTTTCTAACTCAGACTTTGGTTTGGCCATATAGTTCTGCAAAGCCCTAATTCAGCCACAGTGTTTCTTTTAGGCAGGTGTGTTTTCTTCTAGACATATAGGAGCAAAGCCAAGGAATCTCCAACTGCCTCAGATTCAAATCAGTTAGGATTTGATAAATGGGAGATATGAGGCCTGGTTATTAATTCTGACTTTGGTCAGAATTATCTAAGAAATGTGCATTGTGCTTGCCCTGCTTGTCTCACAGGTTTGCTAAGAAGATCAGACATGTCAGTGAATGTTGTAGTCCTTTTCTAAATTTTAAAATTTTCCCTCGGTTGTGTGTGCTTTACATTCACCAGCCATGGTTGCAGTATAGACTGGAAAGATTTGACTCATTAATTAAAACACATTTTACTCCTAGTTTTTTCCCACTAGTTTTGTGACACTACATGATATATAAATTTTATCTCTATAGTTCAATCAGTTGTTTCAAATTTAAGCTATGAGGAGTTTTGAAGTTTTGTGTTGAAATAAAAAGAAGAAACCCTAGTTCTTTTAAGTCAACACAACACTCCGCACTCCAAGATTTGATTAACCTGGAACAGGACTTTGCGTTGTTTAGAACTCGCTAGGTTGCATTGTGCAGTCATAGGAATCACTGAGTATAGTCTGATCATGTATACCTTCCTGGCTTATCCTTTGAGACTGATGTCACTTATCCTTGGCATCTACTAAATTTAGTCGTATTGATTTCCATTGGTGGAATTTCATTATTTTCTGCTCAATAACACTGTGTTTTTTCTTACCAATTCACCTTCTTTCTAATCTACCCAATCAGAATATGTAGAGCTATGATTTAACTTACTATTTGTTTACCTGTCATTTTTTCCAGTCATTATAAATTCGCCAAACGACAAATTCATTATTATAAATTGTTTTAGAAGTTAGAGTAAATGATTCTTTCATTTCTGTTTTCTCCATTTCCTCTCACTATTCTTACTTTCCTATTCTAAAATACCCAATGCCTTTCATTCATTTCTTCACTCAGTGCCTGATAACAAACTCCTCCATGCAAACAAGCAAAAAACTGAATCATAAGTGTGGTTTCTCCTTACAGACATCTCTGCGGGATCTCACCAGACAAGTACTTCCTGAAGTGCCATCAGGTTTCATATGATCAATAGGAAATGCCGTATATGGTGCCTCATGGGGTGGAGACAGTTAAAACTAAAGGTTCAAGGGGATTCTGACAATGATGATAAGGATTGAGAGTTTACCAGTGTAGGAAAGTATTCAGTAGGCCAATAGGGTAGGTTAGACCTAATCATGTTGGCTTTTTTAAATTTCTTTTTCTAAGATTGATTTTTAAAACTTAAAATTTAAAGATCTTCCAAAGTACAGAATAAGGTCGTCTTCACTTTAAAAAAAAGAGAGTAAGAAACATTGTCTGCGGTTGCATAACAAATCTTAGTCACCTTTTAAAATTTTCTTTTTAATCTTCTAGAAGTTATTTTATTGTTTACCTTTTGTTACTATTTATGCTAGAAAACCAAAAAGTATTGAAATGGGGAAATGATGGCATCATCCAGATGGGTGTCACCTTAAGTGAACTGAATCAGTACTTTGACATCATATTTCATTGGTCTTACTGTCTGGTGTTGCTCAAGGTACATCCGGGGTTGTTGATGGATCTGAGATTTTACCTTATTTGAAAGTAACCAGTTAGCCTGGCATACTTTCATCAATGCTAGGACAAGGTAGGAGAATGTGGCACATCATGAGCTTCATAAAGACATTGGCTTATCTAACTCTTATACACCCATAGACATGAGAAGGAAGTGAATCCATGTGAGAGTTGCATTTGTAGTAAGTTTGTCTTACAGCTGAGGAATCCTGAACTTGTGAAAACCTATTCTTTACATTAGATTCTATTCTAACATTAACATTCTTAATGTTAGAAGTTCTAACCAACCTTTGCTACAGAAAACATCTCTGTCTTCTGATGCTGTTGTACAAACATGCTTGTACAAGCATCAATCAAAACTAGGACAAAAACTACAAGATCTTCAACAATGTTATGGACGTGCTTTGTAACAAAATATTTGTGTCTTTTGGGAAGTATAGTCCTTTAAACTTACTATTAAGTACAGGTTATTAATCCAGAAAGAAAACATATCTGTTTTTAGATCCTCAGAGATGAGTGTAAAAGCACACCAGCACTCATTCTAACAATGATGTTGAATTTGAATAAGCAGAAAGATTGAATTTTCATTTATGGTATCTAAATGAAACAAGAAGTAACCAAGAAGTAATTGCAAAAATCGAGGAGTAACGAGTATACATCTCAAGACAAAAAGGAAGAGGATGCTCTCATTCTGTTGGTCTGAGAACTGTGAACTTCATGATGCAATGTTATTACAATAAGGACCTTGGCCACACCATTTGCTAAAAGGATGTGGGAAAGCATTTCTTCTGTAGCCATGACTGTACACCATCATATACATCATACAGTTCATAAGCAGACAGATGTTGAGAGCAAATTGTATGCAAAAGTGATTGCATGGGAAAAACAAAACCAGTTGATGCTTGTAAATCTAAGAAGTGGAAGAATCTTATAAATGTGAAGGAAATGCTTTAACGAAAGTGTTTTCCCGTTACAGTGATCACATTTTGTAAACACTTACTTTTAGAAAATGAAGTGCAGAATGAATGAACCAGAAGTACTGATAAACTAGAATTGTTAGATGTGTATTTCAAACCTTGCATTAGTCATTACAAAGTATGTTCCAGGCATGTGAGTGAGTGTTTTTTGGCTGCACATTGCATTTATACCTTCAAAACCAGGAGTATATGTGATATTTGAATCATTATAAAAATGTGTGATAATTTGTATCATCTTCCTATTACTATCTCAATTATGCATCGAATGACTAAAATACTGGTTTTTTTTTAAGAAAGGACCTAAATTGACAATGTTGGTAATTCTCCTGATAAGATTACATATCAATAAGGAATTTTATATGCAATTCCAGAAAGTTCATTTCTTTTTTTTTTTTTTTTAAGATTTATTCATTTTATTACAGCCAGATATACAGAGAGGAGGAGAGACAGAGAGGAAGATCTTCCATCCAATGATTCACTCCCCAAGTGAGCCGCAACGGGCCGGTGCGCGCCAATCCGATGCCGGGAACCTGGAACCTCTTCCGGGTCTCCCACGCGGGTGCAGGGTCCCAATGCATTGGGCCATCCTCGCCTGCTTTCCCAGGCCACAAGCAGGGAGCTGGATGGGAAGTGGAGCTGCTGGGATTAGAACCGGCGCCCATATGGGATCCCGGGGCGTTCAAGGCGAGGACTTTAGCTGCTAGGCCACGCCGCTGGGCCCCAGAAAGTTAATTTCAAATACTGGGTTCTCTCTAAGTTTGTATGAGTAAGACTGTAGTTATTTAAAGTAATATTGTGTAGACCTTAGACACATTCCTCTGTCTTCACCTTCTCACAGCTAGTACACAACAAAACTGATCTTTACTCTCAAGCGGAAGTCTGGAAGGAGATGGGAGTAAGGAGCTACAAGGTTGGTTTTTAAGTAGTAATTCCCATGGATTTCCTGTCTAGAGTAGCCTAGGATAGTGGGTGGATTATGCTTTCTCAAAAGGACTCAATTTAATCTCATTGTTGCAAAGTTATCATTTCCTTTAGAGTGAATTCTAGAATTTGTGATATAGCCACATTTGCTTAGCAGCAGTCTGCCTTTCCCAAGTTAAATATTAGTGATCTGATCTTTTACATTGGCTATTAAAAAATGGTGTTTTGTATGTGGGCAGGTAGGGAGATGGATGTGTAGATACTTTATGGCTAACTGTAAATTTTAACTAAGTTTTAATTGTAACTCTAAATTCAATGTTAATTGTCTACTTTTTTATATTCTAACATCATAGTTTCAAAGACCAGTAAGTAAGGCATGATCCCTGTTACGGACTAGATATTTGTATCTTCTCCAAATCCAGCTGTTGAAACCCAACCCCCGAATGGAAACTAATCAGGAGGTGGGCCCTGTGGGTAGTTAGTAAGTTTAGATGAAGTCATGGGCCTGGAGCTCTCAATATGAGACTAATCTCCGTATGAAGAGAGAAGGGCCAGAGAACTGACTGCCTCCTGTTTTTGCCTCTGTGTTGCTTCTCTTTATTTCTGCCTTTGTGAAGATATAGTAAGAAGGTGTCTGTCTAGACACTAGGAAGCAATACCTCATCAGACAGGATCTGCGGGAGTCTTGATCCTGGACCCGCTAGTTTCTAGGACCATAAGAAAGAAATGTTGAAGCCACCCAATCTGTGATATTTCCACTGTATCAGCCTACATAAGATGCTCCCTAATCTTAGGAGATCTCAATTTTATGAAAAAACTGGTTAGGGAAAACTGACCCCAGCATGCTGGTGCAATAAACTCTGTTTGCTGTTCGCATTACCAGTGAGACTCTTTGTCGTTCTCTGGGGGTTTGCTAGCTCGCACACTGATGTCCGGGGGCTTTGGCCCAAACTCTAACATACGGAGGCCCCAGTGAGATTGTCAGCCTCCTTTTAGAGCAACCAAACAGTCAACTGGCATCATATCAGAGTTAAAATTCCTCCAGGGTTCGGGTTAGACCCAAGGGGGAGCAAGAAGCTCCAGGGGGGTGAGTGAGGCCATAGGTACCTCAGCAGGATTTGATCACCCTGGAGAGGGGCAAGACGCCCCAGGGATGCGAGTAAAGCTACAGGAGAGATAGTGTTACAGTTTTATTGGAATAGAGATTCTCTCCATTTTCCCGACCCTCACCTTCTTCTGTTGTAATTGCAATAATGTGATTCTCCAGCAATGCTTACAAGTCCATCATGCTCACGTGCACTTGGCATTGTAAGTATGCACAAGGACAGATACATATTTCACCCAATTGCTCTAATGATTTATTTTCATTTAGAAACCCTTTGTCAGCCTTAGAAGTCTGCAATAGTGATAATCTAAGCTTGAGTTTACACAGAGTAGATATGTAATAAATAAATGCCAAGTACAGACTGAATATCATATTCAATGTCTGTGTATTGGGTTTCTGAGAAAACCTCTATTTCCACAGTCTCTGATCCATTTTCTAGTATACAAATTTCATAGTATAATTTAAATGGTCAAAGTCATGTTGGCTACTTATAATTTTTAATGGGTTTGGTAAAGGCTAGAGAGCTTGTTTATTTCAGTTGGATATGTTCAAATGAAGGGAGTCAAGATCAAATTTGGAGGGGCAAGATCAGCTCATTTTCAGTGAATCCCACAAGGCTTCATTGTTGTCTACTTGAATGAATAGATGACTTTCATTTAGAGGACAGAACTTTCTAACAACTGAAGTTTCAGGAAAACAGTTGACTGTGGCGAGTGTCTGGTGCATTTGCTTACCAAATAACATTGCCAACTGTGTTGTCCCAATTGCTCTGCATGAGCCACATTTCTCAGCCAGTAATTCAAAGTCCATTTCCTGACTTTTCTTCAAAAATACATGTTTATAAACTTAAATATTCTCCCATCTTAGCCCTTCAATTCAACTGTTAAGGACATAGCTTAACAAAGCATTTCAAGCAGCATTCTTATGGTTCATCTTTAACAATGGCTGTGTATATGAAGTGTTCATCCAAATATATGAATGTACCTTTAAATTAAATTAATATGTTCTAATTAATGTGGTGTGGCTATATGGAGATTGCTTTAGAGACAGTTTAGTTGGGTTTCCCGTAGTTTTCTAATATGCGTGTTAGTCCTTGCTTCTGTCTGCTTTGGCTGGCTTCATCAGGGAAATGCTTTGTATGAGATCCAAAAATTGTGCTTCTAAGTGTTCAAAAAAGGATTAATTATGAAAGAAAACCTTGAAAATATAGGCAGAGTTGATCTCAGTTATTTTTTAATTAAGTCCCAAAGCCACAGTGATAAAAATAAAACACCTTGCCTGATTTCTATTTAGATCTGATCTGCCTGTCACCAGAAACTCATTCATATAGGGGGATTAACTGTTCACATGATCTTTCATCATCCAAGTGCTGTGTGTGGAGTAATGGAAAATGATTAATTTATTCTGTCGTTCTCTTTGAGAGCACAAGACATCTTTAAAAAACAAAATAACACTTTATTTTCCAAACAAAAAGATTAAGTTTGTTCACCTTAAAGGTGCTTTTAAGTAAATTAGCCCAGTCCCTACTGCAGCCTCGCCAGTTATTCCTCATTATCGGTGTTCTGTATCAGGACGCTGTGTTCTGTGTTAAATATGGACAGAAGCAAATGTGATTGCCTGCGTTAGCATGACCTGGGGCTTTGGGACAAAAGCTTTGTGGGTTTCAAAGAAGTGATGAACATTTTCTCAGTATCTGCCCTAGGCTGAGTGTCCCCATCAGGACCTGTGATGGCTAAGTCCCTCTCTGTGCATCCACAGGAAGTGGGATTCCACCTGACTCACCTGTCTCCTGCACCGCCTCATTAATCCAGCGGAGATGTTTGTTCTCATCGCCGTCTCTGTTCAGTGTGGATTGCTGAACTCAACCACAGCATCCCCTAGTTTTTCTTCCATTTCTACCAATTCTCTCTTTCATTTTTGAATCAGAAATATTCCTTGTTCCTCAAAATCCTTTTTCAGTTCTAGGTATAAAAAGAATCTTCCTGGCAAGTTGAGGAAAAAGAAAAAAAAAGTAAAGATGTAATTATAGATACTAATCAATCTCCTGTTGTTGATCAGAAGCAAAGACACATGCTGTAGACAGACATCCATTGTGTCCCAGTGGGCGAATCTCTCCTTTTGAACCATCAGGTGAGAGGAGAGACAGTTCCCTGATCTCGTAAATCTGTATCGTCGAGATAATTAAATAAATAAATAAATATTAAAAATTTTAAAAATCTTGAGCCTTATACTAAAAGAAAGTAATCTTCCTGTGTTTTCTCACAGTATTTGTAAATTTGAAATACCTCTTTATGATAAGAGTTTTTGCATAAAATAAATTCATCATGTGCAGCACAAGTACTTGCTTTGGAAATATAGCAAAACATACAATCTTTCACTTAAGGAGTTTGAGGTACATTGAAAGCATCACAGTTATGAAGTGGTTGCACTGCGTGGGAGACAGTTATACATACAGACAGGTCCAATATTGTGCACTTCATGAAAGTAGGATGGTAATAGTCCTCATTGGGTGCCTTCTACCACCAGTCTCTGCTCTAATTGCAGGGGTTCATATTATTAATTTCTTAGAGTAATTGCACCATGGGTATTACTCTCAAATCTATTTATAAATAAAGAAACTGCATTCTGGTGTGGTGGGATCTGGACCTTCCCTGGGGACACACAGCCATCAGGTGACTAAGCATGGTGTTTAAAAGCAGGCAGATGGGTTCAAGAGTATGTGCTTTAAATACCATGCTAGAGTAGGTAGTCCTCAAGCCAGATCTTGCGGAAGGTGAATCAGAAGCTAATTTAAGCAACGTGGAGAGGATATTCCAGACGGGCAGACCTTCATGTACAAAGTCATGACGGCACAGAGACTTTCAGGGCGGAGTGCCGAATGCCGCTTGGGTCACTAGAGACAAAAGTTGACAAGTATGCAGACAAGAGGACACTGTGAAACCAACTTGTCTTTTTTGTTAGACCATTTTATAAAACAAAGAAAAATTGCAAAGCAGTTTCTTCGCCTTCTTTGGAAACATCTTTTCTAAAAAACACAAAATGGCCAGTATTTGAATTGGTAAGTTATTGAGTTGGTAGAGTTGGGGCAAACACCCAAGAAGACAAAAATGTCTTTCTCCTTGATTTTCTTACATAGGATTTAGGTTTACTTAGTGCCATAAAACAGTGAAATTTGTTCTGATCACATGGTGTTCTTGGGTAAATATTTATGGTACAAACCTATCTACAATCTTCTCTGTATTTTACTTGCTCTTTATATTAAACCTTCTTTTTTCATACTCTTTTCCATTCTTTTAAACCAGTTTCTACCCTATTGCGAGAAGAAGTTAAAGCAAGCATTGACTGAGCTCAGACCCAGAAAGGACATCAGAGAAGTTCAGATCCTATCTTCCCATCTTCCTCACTTGGAAACTGAGACCAGGGGTTAAATGATTTTTCCCACCTCTGGTTATGGCAACATTGTGCCTTCTGATTTCTAGTTGGTGATACTTTCTATATCCTAAACAGGCGGCTACTTTATTTAAAAATACTCTATTGTGGCTAGAGAATGTATAACATGGACATTTTGAGAGATTTATAGTAACACTGCATACTGTGGGGTTGTGAGAGTATTGGGGATGAGTCCGAGGGGTTGGTTTGAGGCTGTTAGCCTTTCTTCACTTTCTGCGTTCCCCCTGATCTACTTCTCCCACGGCTTCATTTGGTGGTCCCTGAAGTGCAGCTCAGAGACGGCTGCCATCTTGCCTTCTCAAGCACTAGCGAAATTCACAAGTTGTTCTCATGACTCACGGTGAGAGGCTAGCAGTCTGTTCTCCAAACAATATCTAGAATGTTCCTTTCAGGATTAAAGGAGAGCCTGCCAGTACCCTGCTGGAAATCCTCACAAGACCTTCTAGCACATTGAGAATGGAAGACAAAAGCTTGACTATGTCCTGAAAGGCTCTCTAAGATCTTGCCCTTGGCATCTACCCAGATTCTTCGCAGCTCATCCCCGCAGGGCCGCAGCGGGTGCAGTCTGAATTCTCTCCCGGAGAGAGTGCCATGAGTGGGTCCCTCTCCTCGTTCAGCTCCGGAAGCTGCTCCTCTGAGGCTGTCACGGGTTACCTTCGCATCCACGGTGGTACCTCATTGCTCCCGCGCTGCTTCACCTTGCTTCCTTCTGAACGTTTCAGACTAGACCATATTTTAGGAATGGTTTTTCTCCCATTAAAATGTAAGTTCCATGCAGACAGATATTTTTGCCTTATTTTCAGAAATGTGGTGGGTGGTCAGTTCGTATCTGTACGTTGAGTAAGCACGGTTCCTACATTGTGGAATACCCACTCATTTAAGAAGCATCTATCAAATCCTCCTGCAGCAGGCACTGGTTAGAAAGTGAGATACGTGTGCTGCCCTTCTGGTGCTAGTTGGCTGGGATCAACCCAGATAGTCCTTCATCATAGAAGTAAATAGAATATTGCCCACTGAGGAGAGACCTGTGGAAGACTTGCTTGACAGAACCCGCGAATGTAGAGAAGCCCTCCCAGAAGAAGTGATGACAAAACTGCTATGCAAATGACAAGCTCCTTCTCCTGAAGCAGGTGCATTTCATTATATGTAAATTTCAAAATATATAAACAGTGCCCTAGGATTAATGATATGCCCCGGAGGCAGGTAAATGGGTGATCTTTGTAATTTTTTTTTAAGCAGTTTTGCTGTTTGCTTGAAAATGCCTGTGCGTACAGGGAGAGAGTAGCGCAGTAGCCATTGATGGATTCCGGAGGAGGGAGCCTCCACTCAGGCACCTGCAGGAAGAGAGGCCTGTATGTGCCATTACACATCTATTGTTTTATGCTTTGGAAGGTGTGAGTAGAATCATAATAAATGTACTCCTAAATGTTGGCCATGGCTTCAGTTAGATTTGACGTGTTTCTGCTCTGTACACTGTTAATTCTTTTTTTAAACTATGCTATTAGATCATCACTGGCCTTTTTATTTGAAAGTTACCCAGAATTGCACATTCCGTATTAAAGGAGGGAAAAAAAAATGCTTCATTTGGAAAGTGCTTGACAATTTTCAGAGTGAATTTCACATTCACTATATCACATGATAATAGCTCCTGTGTGGGTGCAGGATAATAAAGACCATCATTATTTATCCCCATTTTGCAAATAAAAGACCGAAGCTTTGAAGGACAGGGCAGATTGCTAGCTCCAAAACCACAGTACCATTCCTGGAACTGTAAATATCCACCAGTCAGTGATGGTATTCTGCAGGTTGGCACGCTTTCCACCTGCCCAGTGCTGCTCAGACAGATGACACACATGTCCGTGACCTTGGTGTTTATACGCGTCTGCCACCTTAAATGCAATCGAATGAGGCTTCTTCAAGGAAGCGCTTGCTAGTAATATTTGCCCATTGTTAACATGCTATCCCATTTGATTGCTTTTAATTTTTTTTTTTGACAAGGGATCTTCAGTTTCTTTCACTTTGTTTCCTTTTTTCATCTAGAAGTTAAAGAATGATTTAGTTCTCAGTAAAAAGTGTGATTTCTCGTTCAGGAAACTGAGAGCACTAAACTAACCCACATTTATCTGGGTTTTTTTTCTATATATAGGAGTGGAAAGAACAATATTTAAGGAGATGGTTAAAAGAGAAACTCAAGAGATCTGTTTCTTTATTCTCTGTCTTCCTATCTTGTTGGATTCATTCTCTATGTTTTCATCCTGAATCAAAAAGTCTGGAGGGCAGCACTACACCTTTTTAAGCTGAATAATAGATAGCAAGTGAATCACAGCTTACAGTCTGATTCTGTGTTCTAAAAACAACTTTTGCTAGAAATTATTGTGATGCACAAGTGCAAAATGCCTAGGAAGTCTTCAGCATCCAAGCTTCTCTTGAAGATGTACAACCTATTGTGAAACTCTGAAGCATTTTGAAGGAAAAATACTACTTTTTGAGTAGAAGATTGCTATATGAAAACAAGTATAATTTGAATTGAAATATCCTTCTGAGTGATGCCTGTGGTGCAAGCAGTGATGCTGTACTCCTAGAATTTTGTCTTAGCAAGTCGTGTATCTGCTCTTACCCAGAATAACGCACTCACACTTCTGAGTGTCCGCCCTTTAGATCTGTCTTTAAGTACAGTCTTGAAAGCGCTGAACATTGTTCTGATCTTTCAGGTGTACACACTGTTGAACACAGGAGCCCTGCAGGGTAGGCCCTGCTCCATGGCTTTCTAGGCCCACTCTTGCTACTGTTGGGTTTGCTTCCGGCATGGACCTCACCCAGTCTGGATGGTAACAGGTCCCTGTGACGCAGTACGGCTGTGCCAGTCAAATGGCATACAGTCTGTCCTTGTTCTGATCTCACCCTTCCTCTCTGAAGCATGTGTACTTAGCATCTTTCACCACGTTTCAGGCATCTGTCAGGGAAGTTTGACAGTGATTTTCTCTCCAAGTTCTCTAGGGCAGAAAAAAAAAAATTAAGCAACTTAATTTTCTTAGTACTTTACCCTGGCGTTTGCCACTAGGAACTGTTATGATATGTATTAGCATATATGTGTAAGTATAAATATATATGTTATGCCTCATAGCATCCCTCCGTCAGCAGCCTCTGATCACAGCCAATGTCACATTTGAAAAAATAGGAAACAAGCAAAAACCGAGGTTGAAATGTTATATATATATTCTTTTTTATTTATTTATTTTTATTGGAAAGTCAGTTATACAGCAAAGAGGAGAGACAGAGAGGAAGATCTTCCGTCCATTGATTCACTCCTCAAATGGCCACAACAGCCATAAATGAGCTGATCCGAATCCAGGAGCCAGGAGCTTCTTCCCGGTCTCCCACATGAGTGCAAGGTCCCAAGGCTTTCGACCATATTCTGCTGCTTTCCCAGTCTACAAACAGGGAACTGGATGGGAAGTGGGGCTGCCGGGATAGAACTGGTGCTCATGTGGGATTCTGGCATGCGGCTGCTAGACTACTGCACCAGTCATGAAATGTTATGTATATTCTTAAATGTCTATGCCAACAGGCTTTCCTGGGGGAGCACTAGAACTTTTTTTTTTCTCAGAAGGCATAGTTTTTCCCCTTTAATTTGGAATTCTCTAACCTCAAAAGAGGGACTGCAGACCCTCATTAGCATGATTTTCCAGAGCATCTCTATCATGTTTCCAGAGCATCTCCATCATGTTTCTAGCAGCGTCGGGATGCAAGGAGGTGCCAGTGCTGCAGGTGGAGAGCTGAGGATGTAACTCACCACGATAGGTAGCTTGTAACTACTTCCACCTCTCTCTTTGCAGTACTAATTTCAGTTATTCCAACTGAAAAGCCAGACTTCTGCAAGGTGAATGGCATCTGCCTTCTGGTGTTATTCCCAACTTGGCTTTGACACTTTCTGTTCAGAGTCATTTAATCCACATTGCATTGTTTTGCAACTTGGAGTTACAGATTTTTTTTTAAAGTTTTGTCAGTTGTAAATCAATATTTTTATTTCTTCACATCCTTAATTTTGTAACATAATCTTGGGGCAGAAATGTCTTACTTCACCATTTTATTTAGTTCTCAGAAAAGGTAACTCATGCAATGGTATACATTGGTTATTAACAAACCCTGAAGTCTTCTAGTTTGATGCAAAAGGAGTTCTTGTCGCATTCATGTAACATCAGCACGGTATCTGTGTGCCTGTCCTCTGTTTGTTAGCTATGGCAACCTGAGTATATGGCCCCTTACAGCATCAAGAAAGAGACCAGGGTAAAAGAAACAGCACGCGGACTCCTGCCTGAGTCCATTAGTGACATACACGGGAAATGTCAAGGAGCCCATTAAATATTGTGTGAGCATTAACTTCTTTCCAGTTGTCTTTCTAGATTCTTGCTGGACACTTCAGTGTCTTCTCTTGCACCAGCCATGGATTTTTTTTTATTTCAATGAATATTTAAAGTTCATTTTAAATTTAAAAACTCGAATTTATTGCCTCCCTCAACATGTTCTGACACTGTGACAGGTCTAAGAATGTGTGTATTCCACATTTTCACGGGTCCTCAGAAAGCCTGTGGAAAATGTGTATTATGAAGCAAAATATACAAGCACTTCAATTTTTTTTTCTCAAAATATAGTTACCTTTTATTTCTGTTGTTTCCATGAGCCTTTTTATTAATACCTTCATAGTATGTAGTCTCTGGTCTCAAATATTCTTTCATTTGATCTCTTACTTACTTTACACTGGTGTCGAAATGATTCCTATCTCATTCCTTCTTAATGTTGATGTTGGTGAGAGTCATGCTGACAAGCTGATGAGAGACCACATGTAGTAATGGACTGATTTGTAACTATCGTGATCTTGCCTCTCTGTTTTAATTGTGGATATTTCTTTCCAAATCTTCTGTAAAATGCTTCCCACTCCCTATTTAACTAAAATAAGTGCTAAGAACTTTCTTCTTTATAATGACAACATGTGGGAATGTCTAATAACCTTGGTAGCTAAGTAACTGCAAATTCATCTATTTCTTGTATTATCTTGTGGTTTATTTCTGATGTTCACTGAAGCAGGCTACTAAATTAATATTCATATGAATATGTTCTGCACAATGTTCCATAGCAAGTCAGATGAAAACAATTATTCAGGAAGAATCTTTATATTTGAGTCAATCTTGCAAATATATCTCATACATTTTTTAAAAGCAAATAATTCTTCTGATTTAAAAAGATAACATTTATCTTGGAAACACATGGCTGTTGTATCTGTTCTTGTGCAATTTTCTTAAGTGTGTAATTTGAAATGCTTATACAGAGGTGCACCTCATTTTAATATTTGCATTCTGAGAATGTTAATTAATTTTTAATGATGTTTGGTACCCTTATGATTTTTTTTCCAGAGTACCCGAGTGGCTTTGGACCATCTGGAGTCTGTGCCTGAAAAACTGAGCCTCCTGGAAGATTTCAAAGACTTCAGAGTGAGAAAGAGTTGGCTTGTCTCTTTTAGTGTATTTGTCTGAATGAGAAACTTGACATCTTCCTGATGTGCCGAGAAAATTCTAGGAAGACAGGAATGAACTTTTAACATTTCATCTCATCAGAGTTTATTAACATTGTGAGATCACAACTGAGAATAGCAAAACTTCTCTACTAGAACATTTATACAAAGAGAGACATTTTCTACTATTGGAAGCCCCATTGTTCCTCTAAATCTTTAAGAGTAATTCAGAAATACCTGAAAAATAGAAGGAGTTATGCATTACATTGATATTTAACTTTTTTGATTTGCAATTTTAATGTATGAGTTCCTTTGAATATTTTTAAGAAATTGCTGGAGTACTCCTTGTTTTATAGCAGATTTAGCAGATTTTACTATGATCCATGAATTCAGATCTACATAGTTTTAGATTTCCTATCCCACGTTGTTTGTTGCTAGAACTCTAATCACAACACGTTTTATTACCGTGCCTATTACTTGCATATGTGGGTTTACATCCGTAAATGTTAGAGACCCTCATAGATGAGACATGCAAAGCTTGTCAGAAAGGACCTAGTCCAGCCAGGAAAAATATATTTGCATGTATTGGTGTAATGTGCAGTGCAAGTGGTTTCTAATTTTGAAGAATTGTTTCTTAAACTTCAAACAGCAGAAAGAGAGCTTTCATCTACTGGTTCACACCCCAGATGCCTGCAGCAGGCTGATCCAAGTGCACACACCAGACAAAATGTTTTCTCGGATAGTTTCTCTTCCATAAAATGAGAATTTGAGCACTGTTATCTTTGTGATCTCTGCTCACATGAGCTGGCATCACTAATAACATATGCAAAAACATATTGCACATTCCTCGTGTGTACTTTTCATGTAAGTCTCCTTGACCAGTCCAAGTAGAAATTCTATATATAAATGGATTTGACAGTTTTTAGAGTATGGTTCTCTCTTTATCACCTCATCTCATCCCCCTTGACTCCCTCCTTTTTTGAACCTCATCTTGGAACAAGGAGTTATATTTTACAACCCCACACTTAAACATTATTTAATTGATGCTGTGGACAGGTGGTACCATGAGATGACAAGCCCCAGTCAGCCACAAATTGCCTGCTCCTGGAAAAAAATGTTTTCAAGTTTCTTCGGCTGTAGGGATTTGTTTGTTTTGGCTTTTAAATAAAAACTAAAGTATGGAATTCTAATCGTTTTTCCAACTTGAACATTCAGGAAGCTTAGGCTTGGGGTTCCTGGGGCTGTTGATGATACTGAAGCCATTGATGGTTTTTCTTACATACCAAAATCGCTATCTTTATTTTTCCTATGTTCTTCATAAATTATAAAATAGTTATCTGAACAATTGGCTATAGAACGTGTGCTATGTTCCTTAATCTCCCAAATAATTAAGGGGGAAAAAAAGAATAGCCCTGGAAATCTTACTTAATTTCTTGTTTTAACAGAATCTTTTTATGCCTATGAAGGCATATGGGATAGCCTTAAGTTTAAACTTTTTCTATGGTAGAATGTTGAGTTTAAGTGAAGAAACAGGGCTTAATTTCAAAGCCCGTCTTTTTTTTTTTTTTTAAAATGCCAAATATACAGTGTTTAGTTGTGACACAGTATCATTAATGATCATCTTTGGACAATTCAAATAATTTTTTCATTCACCTGTAGGATGTTACTCATTTCACATTGCTTTGGGAACTAGTTGAGGGGAAAAAAAATCCGAAAACCATGTGGCACTTGTTTTTATGGTAGCTTGCACACTAGCCTTCCGGGCTTATTTTTCCCCTTATTTGTATCTCCAAGTACCTTTTATTATTTATGATATGCATATTGATATTTTCTTACTGTGGTTTAAGCACTGGTTTCTTTCTTACTGGGTTACATCCTTTCTTGTCTTTCTAGGGTTCCCGCAGTTCATCCGAGAGAATTGATGCTAGATACTCCAATGCCACAGCTCCCAGAGCTTCTCTTCAGCAGTGCCGAGATGATACCAAGTACAGAATCAAAAGCTTCAAAGTAATGTCCTTCACACGCACACACACGTGTGTGTGTACATATATATAAATAATATTTGAGTATTACTCACATTTAAGTCTGTTACCTGTTAACTGGTACCTTTAGGATTTGTGTAAATGCACTTGTGGAAGAAAATTTTCCTAATAGATGCACTAGATTTTGCAATTCTATGGTAATAGAGATAAAAATCTAGATTGTGCTTCTAACTTTTTGTTTGGGAACCAAGCCTTAATTAAGCCCATGCCGATTTTGGTCAACATGTTGTTTTTCTATAGGGAATCAATGCTGCTTAAGAAATCTTGAGCCAGGAACCCCTGATCACTTGGCTGGCCAATGTGGATGCCCATTCTCCTCTGGTGTCTGTCCAGCACTTTCACACTGAAGTTCCCAGTAGATCGGGTATATATGGTGCTTGGTAAATTCATCTCCATGTTCTTCTGTTCATTCTTTCTTTGGGGATATGCACTCCATGCTAATATTTCAGCTCATTGTTCATTAACATGGAGCCAACATTGAAGACTGGGAAGATTTGATCATACTGATCTAAAGGATACAGTTTCCTAAGGCCTGACCAGCATTATCCAGGAAAAAAATCCATTTGGTCCTGCGTTGTTCTTAGCCAGGAGCGGAGTTTCTCAACTTCAGCGTTTTGACATCAGGGCCAGAGAACTCTTTGTTGTACAGATTTAGGCATTGTTGCAGGGTGTTTAATAGCATCTCGGGAGTGCACCCACTGGATGCCAATAGCATTCTTCTTCGCTGGTTTTGACACCCAAAAATGTGCCCAGACATTACCAGATGTCTCCTGGAGGGCAAAATTGCCCCACACTGAGAACACTGACCTAGAGAAAACCCATCTATATTTAACTATGTTTTCAAAGGCAATTAAAAGACAAAAGCTAATGACTTTTTTACAGTCCTACAAACTTTTATGTATGTATATGAATATTCATCACACTCTATATTCACTTCTTACAGCCTAATATAATTATTTCTAAAAAGCTTCTTCCCTCCTCTGAATTTAATTGGATAGAATGCCCAATGGATATTAAAACAACCCAGTTTTCCATGAGTTCTTCTCAGCATTCTGAAAATAAGCACTCCTCCTATCCAAACCCAAAACTAGCACAGTGTGCCAATTAACTGATACTTCCCTGGAAGGGGGCAAATTCTGCATTTGTTCCATTTGACTTTTATATGGTATCATTGATTGTTGTCATAACCCTGTTGCAATTTTTAAAAAGAAATACAAGATTTAACCAACATGAGTTTAATGATGGACAGATATTACAAAAAAATTCACTAAATTGCTGTTTTTAAAGATATTGAGTGCCTTATATGCATTATCATGTTTAATTCTCAGAAATTCTATCATGTTGGCATCATTTGTTTTTCCTCTTTAGCCACTGAAGATGGCAAGAACATCTTCAGTTGGTGGAATCAGTATTAAATCCTAAATCTTCCTATTGCATAATGAATATAGACCTAAACAACACTAGTTTTTCTGGAAGTCACCAAATATAGGGCTGTATTTTTAATATGTAGAATTCCATTTTCTGAAAAATACCTGACTACAATACATGCCCTTTAGTTCAACAGAGGACTTGATTCAAATGTAACATTTAAAGCATTACTTGCATTTCCCAGTACAGTTAGAGTTTGGTGTCAGGTGAATCCGTGCTGTCTAGCAGCACCCAGATTGCTGTAAATCACTGTAATTTCCATAACTTTATGTGGCAAAGCTATGAATGTTTAACATGTTCGGCAAGCAGTCTCATTGGATTTCTTTTTTTTTAAAATATTTTATTTTCATTACAAAGTCAGATATATAGAGAGGAGGAGAGACAGAGAGGAAGATCTTCCGTCCAATGATTCACTCCCCAAGTGAGCCGCAATGGGCCGGTGTGCGCTGATCCGAAGTCGGGAACCTGGAACCTCTTCCAGGTCTCCCACGTGGGTCCAGTGTCCCAATGCTTTGGGCCATCCTTGACTGCTTTCCCAGGCCACAAGCAGGGATGGGAAGTGGAGCTGCCGGGATCAGAACCGGCGCCCATATGGGATCCCAGGGCATTCAAGGCAAGGACTTTAGCCGCCAGGCCATGCCGCCGGGCCCCATTGGATTTCTTTTTAAAATTACATTTGCAGCTGAAGAGAAAATCAGGCCTGGTTCATAAGGCAAGCCAACACTTGGCAAAATGATAAATAAGTTGGAAAATTTCCAAACAGGTATTGTGCAGATAGTGTAGGGCCCCCCAAGCAAACTTTCTACACTAATACTATTAATCGTTTAAAGACATTGATCCATTTCTGCAATGAATGTATATTTTATCACCATATAAAAGATACCTAACCTCATGTAATAGAGTAATGTGACACTAAATGCATGGAAATATGACATTTTTTTGTAGTCATGGGAGAGAAAATATGAGAACACTTTATTTTGTGCGCTGCGGACACTAACAGTCATTTGCTCAGAGAGATTCTATGTCAATCAGTTCTATGGAAAGAAAGAAGGGGTGGCTTTCAAGGAAGAATTAGCTCAGGTGGACTGTGAGACTGCTGTGTTAAACATTTCTTAGCTTTGAGGACAGTCAATAGCACTAACTCTGGTTGATCACCACCATCCTAAAGAAAAGACTTAAAGGAAGAGAAGTTAGAACTCTTGCTATTAAGAGAGAAGGATCCCAGTTCTTCAATTCTACAACCGCTGCTAGATTCCCCCACACTTTGCGGAGTTCAAGGAAGAGGCATGCTGCAGGGACTTGGATTCACCAGTATGATTGAAAAGTGAAGTTTCAGGAAAGCAGTGTAGGATTCCAGTTAACTCTACGGGCATCTATTGTGCAACCACTGCATCGCAAAACACTGCTCGGCTTGTTAGGACTGGGTACAGGGGTTGAGGTGGAAGATTGAGACAACCTGGTCTTCAAATAGGGACTGGTTACTTGGTCATCTTCGTTCTAGCAGTTAATTCTTGCACATGTATTCTAAAGCAGAGATCAACAAACTGCTTCGGGGCCAAATCTTGCCTGCAGATGTTTTTATAATAAACTTTTATTGGAATGCAACCACACTTACTTATTCAAACATTGTCTATGACTGCTTTTGCATCCAACAAAAGTTGAGAAATTATAACAGAAACCATATGGTGCAAAAACCTATGGCCCACCATAGAAATAAAGCTTGCCAGCCCTTGTTCTAGAGCAAGGAGAAAATAACATTCTTTCTTCTTTTACACATTATATCAAATATTTCCTTTTCTTCATTTTGCCAGCCAAATAAATACAGCCCAAATTTACCAAACAAATATTGTTCTCCTTGGGAAGTCATACTGATTCATTCAGTAAATAAATACTTTTTTGATTGCTAGCTCACATACTTCCCAAGCACAAGGGACTCACACAAGTGAGTCTTTTTGGAACTTGTGTTCAAATTGGAAGACCGTCCGTCATATTTGTTGTTTTTCTGAATGCAACATTCAACAGATATTCATTATATTTCTACTTAATATTTGGGGCACTGATTAGGAGAATGGTGTTAAGGAGAAAAACGCATTGGCAACTGCTACAAATTTCAAGACTTCACATAAATAGCTATAGTGCAAAGGAGAGAGAGAGAAATGCCATGAAGGTGCCCTCAAGAAGCTGAATTGGAGGTTTGGAGAGAACTACTCGAGACTCTTGAAAGGAGGATTGTGATGACAAGGTGCATGGAAGTGTTTCGTCCACTGCTCCATTTGGAAGGGGATCTTTAGAAGCATTTTCAGTTGTAGAACCCTGTGTGACTGTTGACAGACAAATAACTGCTGGGAAGCAGAACTGTGTCGGCAGCTGGAGTCTCTCATGTTGTTGCTGTTGTCAGAAGACAGTGAAACTTCTAACATGACCACACTGCTGGTGGAGGGCAAGGGTGAGCAGGAAGTGGGCAAGTCAGGTTTGCTTTCAATCCAAGACTAGAACTGATCTCCTGCTGCTCATTCCTGTGGCAGCCACCAGAACAGAAAGATCAGATTGCTAGAAATGTGTCAAAATTTTGAGCAGGACCCATGCCCACAAATGTGAGAGCATAATATAATATTGCACTAAACTGAATGAGCTAATTGGACAAGATTGATGTAAAAGTTAATATTTGGAGAACAATTTAAAGCTGAATAGAACTTATTTTTGCTGTCTCTCTGTGGACAACAAAAGCATTTCATGACCTTTGTCTGTCTGTCTGTCTGTCTCTCTCTCTCTCTCAAAGCCTAAGTGGATTTCAGTGGGACATTCAGTCTTCTGTCCCAGCTGTTTCAAATGGAACAAAATGTCCACCAGTCAGCCAGTAACAAAGCATTGCTAATTTGAATTCACGGAGATGTGTGGTTTTGTTCCCCCCCCCAAAAAACACAAAAAAAACCCTAGTGGTTACCTTTGCTCATATGAACTATACAGTTTTAATTACCATTGGACTGTTTTACCAAACACACAGAAGACAGGTTTTTTCCCAGCCTTCCTCCACCAGCAGAAAAGCTATAAGCTCTAATTTTTTAAGTTAGTACACATCTTTTTCTAAGAGAAACAGATGTTTCACAGATGAGATGAAGTAGGTGAGGAAGTGTTGCTGATGGCTTGCAGGAGAGTTTCTGAAGACAGAGGCTGCCAAAACCCTTTGTCCTATTTGCTCAGAGTGAGCACATGGTGGTGAAAAATAATGTTTTCTTCCTCATGGAATCCCTCTGTGATTTGGCCACTAATGGCTAAAGCTTTTTCTCCCAAGTCAGCTACCTCTCTCGGAAATCGACAACAGTAGCTCCTAAAATACGTTGTGGTACAACTTAAAATTGTAGGTGTTGTGCAAGCATTTTTATTTTTTAAATAATGAATTCATCTTATTTTGATGTTGCTCATGTAAGTTGAGAGGAACATACACCCACGTGGACCGCTGATTAGGGTGGGGAGAGTTGAGGAATGAGGGAAAGTGGACAAGACCACTCTTCCCATCTCCTTTTTTCTTCTAGTATTGGCAAAGTGGGGAGAAAAGGTGAGAGGATCGCTTCCACCAGCCCGACTGCATCAGCACCCAGGAATGGGAGAAGGCCACCCAGTGTCATCCCAGAGTCCCCAGTGTGAAACTTGTTCCGAGGATGCTGCCCAAGTGGTTTCGATGCCTTTGATTTTGTTGTTCTGTGGTTGAGGAAAGCTTTCCAAGTTCCATTGGCTGACATAGTCTATCTTAGAATCTTCACTTGGCCAGAAATTCAAAGTCAAAGCTTGTCCAGGAGAGCTCTAGTTGTTCTTCCCTGCATGGTACTAGACATCCTCTGCAGGCCTTAATGAACTGGTTGTCATGTCTCCCGTGAGCATCTGGGCATGCTGTCCATTTTACAGGCCTCAGCTTCTGTGGAGACCCAGTTCTGACACATGCATTCCATGGTCAGACCACAGATCCTGTGATTTTTACTGTGGTTGGAGTTCTGAGTTCAGTGATCCAGTTGGGGGAAGATTCCCAAAGAAACCTTTGCAGAGATGACCCCAGACCTGCCTCCTGTGTGTGCCAACCAGTGAGGGGTCTGGCTCAGTCCATCACCCAGATCAGCTTACACACACACTGGTGGTTGCAATCACCTGGTCAGTTCTGTCTATCCCCCACACCATCTCATATGCAAACCAGTTGATGCTGCAGCCCAACCTAACCCTGACCACCACACTCTCGGCCCTCGTACACACCAGCGAGAACTGCAGCCTAGTTGGAACGACCCCCACGAGGCCTGCCCCTGCTCTGGTTCTTGGCATTGCTAGTACTTGCAATAGACTGGTTCAGTCAGTCCTGCATCTGTTTGGCTCTCCCACACATCAATGGATATTGGAGCCTAGCTCAACCCAACCAACACACTATCCAGCCCATATTTATGCCATTCGGGTACCACTTCCTGTCCAGCCAGGCCCAACTCCAGTCCTGATTCTCATGCCCACCAGTGGGAGTTGCAGCCCATCAGACAGCTACCCAGTTTCCCTGTAGGCCCATTCCCAGTCCTGGATCTTGCACTTTCCAGATGATTCTGCAGTCTAGCTTGACAGCACTTGCTGCTGGTCCCACACCTGCTGCAGGAAAGCCAGACCAGCCTGCACTCATATGTGCCCAGTGTATATAGTCGCTTAGCCCTGCCTGGCTGTCCCCCAAACTCAGCTCACATGCAGTCCAAACTCACCTCCCAGCCTGTTCTTTTTCCAGTCCCAGCTATCATGCTCACCCATGGGAGCAGTGACCCAGTAGGGGAGCCCTCACACCTCCCCTACTGGGCTCATCTCGCATCCCAACTCCCAGTGTTCATGAGTATTGTTGTTGAGTTCCATAACCATGCCTAACTCAGCCATCACCACTTGCAGACCTCGAGAAAACCAGCTGGGATAGCAGTCCCACAGGGATGAGCCCACAATCCCCCGACAGAATCTGCTCCCAGTTCTCCTACACATCTCCAGACCTGCTTTCCTGAGCAATCCACCGCCCCCATGCCTGTAGAGCCCAAGTCCGGTCCTCCGGCAGTGTGTCTAGCAGTCTGGGGTCCTCGCTACTTACCCAGGACTCCACACATTTGTGTGTGGGTCTCCAGACTGTCTGCCAATGTGCTGGTGTGCCAGTGTCTGCCCCCCACATATCTTTTTAAAAAATAGATTAGGTAGCTATGCTGACACACTGGTATAGTTAACTTGAGTTTGGCATTAACCAGGCCCAGGATACCTGCCAGCTATTAGCTGCATTTCTCCCAGCAGTATAACACTTGCCTAGGTACAATGCAACCTAGGCAGTTGCTTACAGCTGGCGAACATTTTCATTTTAATGGCTATAAAACACTAACTATTGCATTATTCATGTTATTTTACAGACATTGTTTATAAACAACAACAACCATGGGAGAATGTGAGGGTGTTTGTACCATATAGGACCCTAATTATCTCATTGATACCCACCTTTTTTCATGCTTTGATTTGAAATCATATGTAAACGGCTATACAAATACAGCTTTGAGCTTCCTGTCATCCCAAATAAATGTTATCCTTTAAGCCCACCCTATAAAGTGATTCATTTCTTTTGAAGATGGTTCTTATTTTATTGGAAAGACAAAGAAGGAGAAACAGATAGATACTCCACCCTCCAACTCATGTCCCAAATGCCCTGAAAAGCATGGGCTAAGTCAGGTCAAAAAGCTTGGAGTCAAGAACTCAAATCAAGTCCTTTACGTAGGCTACAGGGAATGTGTTACTTGGGCTATCATCCAGTGCTTACCCAGGCACATCAGCAGGGGAATGAATTGGAAGCAGAACAGCCAGGACTTGAGCCTGCACTCTGATATGGGGTATCAGCATAGCACTGTCAGAGGCTTAATTCGCTGTGTCACAACACTGGCCCTATATATACAGAGATTTAAAGTTCAGGATTACTTAAAAGTCTTACATGTTGTAGTCTTTATAGAAAAATTAGACAGTAAATTAACATGATCTCTCCTCACCCTTTTGTGCAATAAAATCCCAGAACTTCTTACTCTTTTCTAATTATTAGCTAGTATCTGTCAATCAACTATCTTCCTCTTTATATGTCTTACTGGCCAGTGGCAGGCACCATTGTATTTTTAACTGTTGTGAAACCCTCCCATATAGGAGTAGAAGCATTTGCCTTTCTGTGCTTATATTTCACTTAAGATAATGACCTTCCTTTTTCGTTCCTGTTAATGCAATTGATAAGATTTTGTCTTTTTTCTAGATGAGTATTATCTCATTGTGTATGTGCACCACGGTTTCACTATCAGTTTGTGAGTTGATGGACACTTAGGCTGTTTCCATTTCTTGGTGGTTGTTCCTATCCATTGTGTATAAGGGTTTCCTTTTCTCTATACCATCACCAACACCTGCTATCTTTTGTCTTCTTAGTAGTAGAGAAGCTAACAGGAGCGAAATTGTATCTTACTGTGGCTTTCATTTTGCCTTTCCCTGACAACTAGGGATGTTGAATACGTTTTCATATAACTGTGGGCCATCTGTAAAACTTCTTTTAGAAATACCGATTTAAATCTACTTGCCATTTTGAAATTGTCTGATTTGTTATTTTGCTATTGAGTTGTTTTAAGCTTTTTATATATTAATCCTTTATCGGATGCGTGGCTTCCTTTTTCTTTTGTTGTGTAGTTTGTCATTTTACTATGCTGCTGCTTTTGCTGTGGAAAGGCACTTTTGTTTGATGAAATCCTATGTGTCTGTTTTAAGAAAACATATTTGTTGTAGTTTTAAAATTTCATTTTATTTTTGTGTGATGGAGAAAATCCTTGCCTGTTCCAGTGTTCTGTTTTCTTCTTTGAATACATTTGTAAAGATTTATTTATTTATTTGAATGTCAGAGTTACAAAGAAACAAGACAAGATGGAGAGGAGATCTTTGACATGATGATTCTCTCCGCAGATGGTTGCAATGGCCAGGAATTGGCCAGGCTGAGGCTGGGAGCCAGGAGCTTCTTCCTAGTCGCCCACATCTGCAGCTGGAGCCCAAGCACTCGGACTGCCTTGCTCTGCTTCTCTTAGGCTGTGCGCAGGGAGCTGGATCAGAAGTGGAGAATCCAGTGCTTGAGCTGGTCCCCATATGGGATGCCAGCATTGCAGGCAACAGCTTTCCCAGTGGGCCACGATGACAGATCCCCTCTGGGTTTCCTTCTAATCTCTAAGTTTCAGGTCTCACAGTTACATCTTCAGTTTGTTTTGAGCTGGTTCTTGTGGGAAAGATATTCCAAAAATACCTTTATGTTGCTGAGAACAGTATTCTTGCCTAGCATTTTTCCCCCTTCATTTCTTTCTGAGTCTCGTGCAGTTCCCACTAAACCTATTAGGTTTCAATAGAAGAAGTCTGCATTCAGACTTATTGGAACCATTTAAATATGGTTTGCTTCTGTTCCCTTGGAACTTTGAGAATTCTCTCCTGATTTTTCAACCTTGCAGATTTTGACTGCAATAGATGTAAGGATAGACATAGCTGAGTCTTTGACTTTTCTGTTTGTGAAGTGCTGTTTCATTGTCTAAGTCTGTAAAATTTTTGGTCACTGTGTTAGAATATGCTTTCTTCCCCTTTGGCATCCTCAAGTCCCTCTTGAGTCCCACTGGAGTATTTCCTCTGTTCATATTATTCCCTATTCTCTCTTTTATCTTGATTCTTCTCCTCCAATTGTTCAGTTTTGAATAGCCTGTGTTCAGGCTCATTTTTCTGTTTGGTTTATTCTGCTATTTATGCTTTCCATTGTGGTTTTAATTTTTGTGATGAATTTGCTGGGTTTCATTTAATTGCTTTCATCTCTCTACCAAATCAATCTTCTAGAATATGACATTTTTTCCCTGTGTTCTCTTGAATTTTGACATTTCTTTAAAAGAGCTGTTTTGAAATCTTCATCCAAGCATATGGAGTTTCCAATTCCAGATGTCTAGCTTCTAACATCTTATTTCGCTCTTTAAATGAAGTTATGGTTGCCTGGAACTTGTGCTGCTTATTGGAGACTCAGCCTGTGATGTGAGCACAGCTAGTTGGTAGAGGCCTTTGGGGATAGGGCTGCATGGGAGGGTCCTACGCTCCATCTCAAAGCCTCTCTGTAAGGCTGGAGTTTCCTGATCTGAGTAGTTGGCGGAGGGGTGACAGACTCCACCTGGCTGTGCAAGTTCCAGATTTGCAATCCCATGAGCAAGAGCTTGGAGCAGGGGGCTGTGAGCTTAAATGTAGAGAATTTTCTTCCAGTGAGCTAGGTCCTGGGAATTTAATTCACTCTCCCTTTCCTAATAAGAAATATCCTGTCATGCCATGCTTCCTGCAGGATGGCATGGTAATTCTTTTCTTCTTCCTTTGTTAAATGTGGCTTTTAAAAAAATTATAACAAGACAAGGTGTCGGCTGACTCGTGTAGTTTATTTAACGGTGACAGCTCTTGTGGTAGTGGTTGCCATATGTTTTTTTACATCTGCCATGATGGCTTCCTACAAAGTTAATTGTTACATAGAACTGAATGCAAAACTGTAGGATAACTATAGGTGAGCACCAAAGTTGGGGAAATGCAATTCTACCCAGTGGAATTGCATTTAAGGATAGATACTGCCACCTGATTCTGAGTAAAATCTAGAAAATATTTTATTCATTTGAACTGATGAAATTAACCTGCCACCCATAACATTTTACTAATTCAATCATGTACTTTAAAGGCTATAAAAAAGGTTGGACATTGAATTGTTTTGTTCTGTTTTGCTGTTAAACCTAACGTGGTAATGGATCCAAAGTGCTTATTCAGGAATTAACATAAGTACCTAGAGTTTACTTTTCGTACCAGTTGAGCCCTACTGTAACTACCATGTACTCCAAATAGTTTATTGACTGCGATATTGGACATATTAAATAACAACCATATTAAAATGAAAGTATGTGAAGAAGTTCACTAACAGGCATTTTTTAACCTAAAAAATACTATAAGTACCAGACATATAGGGACTGTCAATTTGTTACTTTTTTAACAAAAGTGTCATCATATAGTTGCCCTCACAATCATTGTTTCCTTTAAAATAATCACTTCAAGAGAATAAACAGTGATTCCCTTGAGGTCACTGTCATTGAAATGTTTTTGAGTTTTTGCTTTTATTTGTCGATGATCCTGTTTTTCAGGAACATTTTCTATAGCGAATTTTTATCCATTGTGAGTAAACTTGGTTTCTGAAAATGAATTATAAGTCATATGGAACCAGTTCTGAAGGAGGTTAAAATATCCGAAGACTTTTTCATTAGTACTATTCTTGGAACATATGGATTTTTATAAAATCAAATATCAGTTATCTAAGACTGAATATATTAGATCTGTGAGAGAAGTTACTGAAAGATCTCCAAATGGCTTCGTCTAACACAGTATTTTCATGACTATTAAATAAATGATTTTTGCTTTGGAAGCTTATATATTGTTTGAAGAATATGGTTTTGCTTTGTTTAATGGAAAGTATTGTTTGTGTAGTTACAGGTACTGTGTTACTTCTGTCCAGGTATATTTAAAAGTGTACAATGTCAGTGGTGAAAGGCCTTAGTGCTGGTCTGGTACTGTGAGTACCATGACGAGGGTAGTAGCATCCTGTAACATTTTGTTGTCCACAACAGTGAATTTTAATTTGTGCACCTAGATCAAGAAATGGACATACATGCTGATGACTGGGTCCTTAGTTCAGAGGATACCATGTTGCATTTCAGCATATTTGGAGACAAAGTCTCGTCATTATGAAGAGCAAGACCTAAAATCGCAGCCACTCAGATCCAGACATGGAAGACAGACTTAAACTGTGTTCCCCCACTGAACTTTCAAACAGGACTAGGAAAGAAATTAAGCTTTCTCAAGCACTGAGGTAGTTCTTAGAAATCATAATGGAGCAGAAATAGTGCATTGTTACACTAGAGACAAATTCAGCAAAAACATTTCTGCCAAAGGTTCAGAAATCCATGCACATTTTCCCTCCTCTCGAGGGAAAAAAGTTGGATAAATTAAAGTTTAAAAAAATTAAATGTTTCATTTGTCATATAAACTTTGAACTGATAATATCCCTCAGAGAAAAACACTTGGTGAGTATCATGAAATATTAATCACTAGATAGCATTCTAGCAAAGAAATTTGGTCAGGTTGGAACAGCTTTTAAGGAATCACTAACAGTGTGGGCTATGAAAGACAAATGGAAGACGCCCAGAGAAAATATTAGAAAAGGCAAATTTATCCAATGCAATTTTTGCACAGAATTTTGCCTGACTTAACACTAAAACTAAGATTTTGTGCTAAAGAATAAAAAATTGGGAAAAGGGAAAAGCTGAGATTATTAAAATTGCAAAGAATCTTCCTATTTAGTATTTCCTTTCTAATGCCTACTCATTTGCATCAGAGGTAGATAGGCATTAGGAAGAGGCGTTAATTTTTTGATAAATTCCACAAATTAAATGTCAATTGAAGATGAAAGTCTTTTTATATTCTAGTACATTGACTGTTCAAAGGGGTTGTTGAATATTTTAGCATTAATTTGGCTAGCTGTGTTTCAAGGTAATATAAATGCTTCGGGTAGGTTTTTAAAGCCTTCTTAAAGATTTATTTATTGGAAATGAGAGCAACAGAAACTGAGCATTAGAGAGAAAGAGAGAGAGAGAGATCTTCCATTTACTGTTCCACTCCTGCATGGCCCTAGTGTGTTGGCTGGGATAGGTCAGGATGAAGCCTGGATCCAGAAACTCTATCTGGGGTCCCAGGTCAGTGGCCGGCAGCAAGCCTGTGGGCCATCTCCTTCTGCCTTCTGAGGCACATTAAGCAGGTGCCTGGAACAGAAGCAGAGAAACCAGGATTGAACCCTCATTCTAAAATGGGACACCACTGTCATAAGCAGCAGCTTAACCCACTGCACCAAAATGTCTGTCAGAAGTCTTCTTTGAAGGCTTTTATTTTAACTTTTTAAAGATTTATTCATTTTTGTTGGAAAGGCAAATCTACAGATAGGAGAGACCGAGAGAAAGATCTTGCACCTACTGGTTCATTCCTCAGATGGCCGCAATGGCTGCAGTTGAGCTGATCCAAAGCCAGGAGTCAGGAGTCTCTTGGGGATCTCCCATATCAGTGTGTAGGGTCCCAAGGCTTTGAGCTGTCCTCCACTGCCTTCCCAGGCCACAAGCAGGGAGTTGGATGGGAAATGGATCAGCTGGGACATAAACTGGTACCCATACAGGATCCTGGTGCTTGAAGGGGTAGGACTGGTTAATTGAACTGTCACACCAACCTCCCTTTGAAGACTAATAAATGTTAGAACTTCAAGAGATGTTAGAATTAAGTCTTCTCATTTTGCATGTTAAAAATGACATGTGCGTCATTGATCATGAATAAATCAAACTGAAGTGCAAGGGCATGAGTCCTACATGCATGCTCACCTATTCATAGTGTCAGCATAAGTGACACAAAAACTGATAGAACCCTTAAGATACATTTATAAACTATGTACAGAAATAGGAAAAATCTTAATTGTACTCGGAGTCTTCATTTCTCAGTAGCTGATAAAACACTAGGCAGGAAATCAGAGAAGAACTGGAAGACTTGAATAGTACTATCAGCCAACGAGATCTGACTGCCATTTACATAACGACCTTACCAAACATCGCTAATTACCCGTATTTCTCAAATATACATCAAACGTTCTGTAAGATAGTAACGTGGTCATTTTTCCATTCAGTTATTGTTGATGGCCACTGTAGTCACATTTGACTTGTTAAACTTCCAATTTGGTGTAATATTAAGTCTTTTTACTGTATTATAAATTCAAAATATGTTATCTCAAAAAGACTGAAAACAGGAGAAGGAAGGGAGGAAAGGAATATCATGTTCTCTGAACTGACTGTGTGTTTAAATCACATTAAATCTGTTAAAAATAATTTAAAATACAAAAAGTTTTGTAAGATAGAATATATTTTCAATGAGAAAACAAATTAAGATGGTTGAAATTAATATGTTGCCTACCTTAGAAATCAGTAACAAAAAGGTTTCAGAAAAACTCTCAAATATTTAAAACTTAGAGGAGATCGGGCATGTTCAGGGTGGTATGGCCATAGACAAATATTTAAAAATTAAACAGCATGCATTTAATTATCAGTCTATGGATTTGTGAGAGAAGATGTAAAATGGAATATATTAAAATATTTTTAACTATTTGAAAGTGAAAACACAGTTTATCCAAGTTGCTGGGATCCAAGCTGACATTATGGCATGGTGGGTTAAATGCCACTTGCGGGCACCGGTTCGAGTCCTGACTGCTTCACTTCCAATCCTGCTCCTTCCTAAGAAGCAGAGGATGGCCCCAGTGCTTGAGTCCCTGCCCCCAGACGAAACTTACAACTCCTGGCTTCCTGGCCCAGTTGCTAGAGTGTAGCCATCTGAGGGAGTGAACCAGCCAAAGGAAGACTGCTATCACTGATTCTCTCTAACTCTGCCTTTCAGATAGATAAACCTTAAAAATTCAGGGCTCAGAAGAAAATTTGCACCATTAAAAGTATATGTGACAGAAGAATGCTCTCAGGTTAGTGCCTAGGCTTCTACTTGTAACCACCTGGAAAATGAAGGGGAAATTCAGCCCAGAATAAGATAAGAACAAAGCAAAAATAAAGAGCAGAAATCAATTAAATGAACTAGATTCTTTGAAAAATTGATGAAAGGTAAAAACTTCCAGCTGAATTGATGAGGAAAAAGGAGACAATATATAAATTACGTAACCAGGAGGGAAAGAGACAGATAAATGTAGCTCTTAATGACTTCAAAAGATACAATGCAGGAATAACATGGGAGGGGGGACAAATGTAGTGCTGGTTAAGCTGATGAGACTTCCTCTGATGGCCCCTGATTTCCATTCAGGGTCTTTCTGTGTGCCTCAGAGGCAGTGGCTGATGGGCCCAGGGACCCAGCTTCCTTGCAGTCTGTGTGGCAGACCCAGCTGGAGTCCTGCCTCCTGCCTTCTGCCTGGCCCATCCTTGGCTGTGTGAGGCATCCATCTGGGGAGTTAGTGGAGGGGCGATCTCTGCCTCCCTCAGTCCCGTCCTTGTTCTGTGTCCTTATGCCTCTCTGTCACCCTTGCTTTTCAAATATCTTTTAAAAGGGGGATATTATGGGGAAATCTGCTAATGAATTTGATAACCTAGCTGGAATGGATCTAAATAAGCAGCCACATATGTCCAAATGCAGGAATCTTTGTTATAACAATAAAATGTGGACAACATTTTTTGCACCAAGACATTTATCAGATGGCTATCATAAAAGAAAAAAAGTGAAATCAACCTGAACTTTTCAACAACACATTAATAAACTATGATATAACAACAGATACAATGATGATAGAGAAAATGCTTATATGTTACATCGATCATTGGAAAAAATTGTTAACAAATGGTTTTTTCTTTATTTCTTGGCTCATTTATTTTGCTCTTAATTGTTCTCATGTTTTCCAAAGTTTCTGAGAATGAAATGTATCAGTGCCGTATTTCAGCTGTCATATGCTGAGACGATGGCTTTGTTCTTGTTTTCTCCCAATACGTGCAACCTGGGCTTGCATGCCAGTTGATTAAGCCCTAGTTGCTGACAACCCTCCCATTCGGAAAGAATAGATGGCACTGTAGCATTCCTCTTGTGCGGGACTCCTTTAAGGCCAATGTTCCACCATGTGTTCCTGCCCGATGCCCACATCTTCTCTTCCTGTGCTCTTGCAGTTCTTCTCAGTTCAGATGGTGGTAGCCAAAATGTGTGCTTGCTTTCCCTGAGCTTTTCCTTTCTCTTATTGCCTTGTACTTGGTGATTTGTGTTTGTCCTGTGGGGGCAGACACAGTGCTTCTGTGTCACTGAGAAATTACTTATTACACTTGTCCCTTTTTACTTTGAGTTAAAACCATGGTGCAGTGACGGTTTCCTAGCACTGACTGAGAGGATGGACCTCCCGTCCAATCTAACTCTAACTTTTAACATCTAACTCCATACAGGCCTTTAGTGTGTCACATCTGAGTTACTCGCTTACCCCTAGTTGCCCCACATAAGCTCAGTGTAAAGTTGTGGCAGTGGTACACAGGGGATGCAATGGACATGCTTTCCTGCCCAGAGATCCTGCAGTGAATGACTTCCAGTTGCTCATGAAATCTCCATAATTAATGAGACTTGAAAAAAATAATAAACGCCGTGGTTAGCACCCCAGACCCTAGAACATAATGAATAGACCATAACTCCCTTTTTGTGCTTGAAGAGTAGAGTTCTTGGACCATTTGAGGAATATGTCTTGGACTTTTGCTAGAATAATCAAACCTTTTGTGAATACGTGTAAGATCTTTCTCTTTTTTGGCATTTTAAATGTACTTGCATGTAATACATGTGATAAAGAAATAAATATAAAGCCATTGCTTGGCATAGAGTGCCAACAACTGTTTCATTCGATTGTTGCAGGAGCCCTTAGTATACGTGAGGACCATGTTTTACGGAATCTTTGTGGGTTGCAGAACCCAGAGTTGCTTCACAAGAACCCGTGACAATATTCTTGGTCCCTCCGTTTCCTCGAGTGTACAGTTAGCCTCAGTCACAGTCTGAACTGGCACTCCCTTGTCATCGTGTGTGCCCTTCTACCCCATTCTACATAGAGGCATAGGCAGTCTTTGACAAATCTTAAAACCCGTGTTTTCTTCTGGTTATGCAAAAGGGAAAAAAGAAAGTCATGGCCTGTAGTCACCTTTACACACTGTAATCACTGTCCCCTGGATCAGGAGGCCCAAGCAACGGGGCTTTATTTCAGTTCTTCAAACACACCAGGCTCTGTTGTTTATCTCCGCACATGTGTGAGTCTGGAACCTCCAGAACCTTGTCCCCTGACTTTCCATCCTCGCACTTTCTGCAGTCTAACATTCCAAATCCTTCAGGATTTCACCTTGCTGATTCATTGGTTCATACTCAGTCTTTAAATATTGCCCTAAATATCACCAACTAGAGCAGGAATCTGTGGACACCAAGGCTAACTTTTCGTCTTCTAGTTATTTCTTATTCTCACATAAGATCATTATTTTTTAGTAATGAAACATTTTGTAGTCTTTCCTTTCTTAGTATCTTTTTCTTCTGCAGATTTGAAGATTTCATGACTATGTGCTCCAATGCATTGTGTTGTTTTTTACCCAGTAAGTTATTGAATGAGTAAGTGAAAGCAAGAAAAAAAAACTGAAATGCAGGCTGAGTAACCCTCATCTGTGATGCTTGGAAGCAGAAGTTCTTCAAATTTCTGAGTTTTTCAAATTTTACAATATTTGTACAAATGTCTCCAGTTGAGATTTCCTAATACTGCAGTTCACCAGGTCACCCCCAAGCAGGTTCACATTTTTGATCATTCCAGATTTTTAAATTAGGGATGTTTGCTCCACCCATGTAGTGAAAATTCTCATGAGGAAAAAGTACAATTTGTAGCTGAGGTAATAGAATTAATTTATGTTATTTTGCATTTTCTACCTGTATTTGAACAAAAAGATACATTCATACAATGCCTGAGGAGACACACTTTTTCCGTGTTCATTTTTTAATGACACGTAAATATTTGTTGAATGAGTAATAGAACTAATCCTTATGGAAACAAGTCTAGTCACATGTATTTTAAAACATGAGATTGTTTTTATTGACTCAAGAATGTCTACCTAAAAATGGCATAAGGAATAGCCCTAAACGTGGAAAAGGTTATATATTTAAAGATATTTCTCACAGTGTTATTTATAGTAGTAACACACTGAAAATCACCTAAAGCCAAGAGAGTTTAATGACTGAGTAAAGCATAGTGTATCTGTTAGATGCTGTGTGCGAAGCTCTTTTTTTTTTCAAGTTTTCCAAGATCATTTATTTGTGTGTGTGTGTGTGTGTTTTATGACACCGTTTAATAGGCACTGGGGTCTCCCATCTCCCTCTTCAAGTTCCCTCCCCTTCCCAGTTTTCTCCCCTCCAGCTTTACAATGAGTATCTCTTGTGAATTTTCACAAGTCTGTCATGCTTCCACTGAGGTGTCTCCCAACAACGTAGCAGATTATGAACTAAATCGCTGCGACTCCATCCTTGTACAGGGAGAAAAAATAATGCAAACCTTCATCCACAGGAGGTTGATGAACGTATAACCAAGGCATCAATGTGAACCCAACGAAGACCCAAACACAGCATACCAAAACTTGTGGGATACCGCCAAGACCTTGCACTCAGTCGTTATAATCTCTTGGCTTTAGGTGATTTTCAGGGTTCATCTGGAAACACAAAAAGAAACACAAATAGCCAGAACCATCATGAAGAATAAGAACCTAGCAGGAGGGATCACAATCCCAGACCTTCGGACATATTATAGGGTGGTAGTCATCAAAGCAACCTGATACGGGCACAGAAACAGACAGGAAGACCAATGTAGTAGAATAAAAACACCAGAAGGGAACCTGCACATGCATAGCCATCTGGTCTTAAACAAGAAAACAGAAAACAATCCGGGGAAAAGGAAGGTCTCTTCAATAGCTGTTGTTAGGAGAACTGGTTAACAAGCCTACAGAAATAAAAAGACCTGCACAGCAATGCGAAGATGTATACTTGCCGCAATTGGAACTTACATCAAAAAACAGGAAAGACAACAGATAAACGAGCTAAGTACACTCCTAAAGGAACTAGACAAGCAGCAGCAAAATAACTCCCCCAAACAACTGACAACAAGAAATAATCAAAATAAAAAAAAAACCAAGTGGAAATCAAAAGAACAATACACAAAATCAGTGAATCAAAAAGTTGGTTCTTTGAGAAAATAAAATAGACGCTCCACTGACAAAAAAAGCAGGAGAAAATAAGAATTAATAGTATCAAAGATGAAAACGGGAACATGACAGCCATACAGAGAATAATTAGAAATTACTGCAAACAACTATATGCCAGTAAGTCAGAAGACTTCCATGAAATGGAGAGGTTCCTGGACTCCCACCACCTACCAAAACTTAGTCACAAAGCAACGGAAAACCTAAACAAACCTATAACAGGGGCAGAGATTGAATCAGTATTTGAAACACTCCCAACGACAAAAGCCCAGGCCCAGGTGGTTTCACTGCTGAATTCTACAACGTATTCCAAGCAGAGTTGATTCTAACCCTCTACAAACTCTTCAAAACAATAGAAAGGGAGGTAATTCTTCCAAACTCATTCTATGAGGCCAACATCGCCTTAATACCAAAACCAAATAGAGAATCAAAAGAGAAAGAAAACTATAGATTGATATCCCTGATGAATATAGATGCCAAGATCTTCAACAAAACACTAGCCAACCAAATTCAAAAATACATCAGACAGATTATTCATCTGGACCAGTGGGATTCATTCCAGGCATGCAGGGATGGTTCAACATTCGTAAATCTATAAACAGGATACATTATATTTAAAAAAATAAAGAACAAGGATCGTACGATAGTTTCAATAGATGCAGAAAAAGCTTTTGCAGCAGCACTCCATGCTAAGAACTCTAAATAAGATTGACACTAAAGGAACAATCCACAATATAATCAAAGCAATAAGTGAAAAACCCAATGCCAGCGTAGTACCGAATGGGGAAAGCTTAGAAACCTTCCTGCTAAGATCTGGAACCAGACAAGGACACCCACTAACACCAGTGCTAGTTAACATAGTGCTGGAAATACTCCCAGATGCTATTATACAAGCACAAGAAATCAAAGGGATTCAAATTGGAAACAAGGAAATCAAGGTATCTCTGTTTGCGGATGACATGATTCTGTACATAGGAGAACCAAGAGACTCAATAAAGAGACTGCTAGAATGTATATGAGAATTCAGCAGTGTGGCAGGGCATAAAATCAATGAACAGAAGTCAACAGTTGTAATGAGTGCAACACCTTCAAGTTGGAGAAAGAACTAACTAACATGGTACCTTTCAAAATAACAGAATAAAATGAAATACCTGGGAATAAACCTAACAAAAAGATGGGGAAGATCTCTATGAGGAAAATTGCAAAATATTAAGAAACTCTTAAGCTAAAGGATAGAACAGTATAATGACTTCAAACCACTTATACTATAAATGTAAGTAATTGGAAGACACCAAGTTTTGTAGCTGTGTTTGTAAGTCGTATTCATGAAAGGAAAAAGGACCAGAAAGGATGTGTATAATTTGCTTGTATATTTTTGAATTTATTTTTTAGTATGTGATATTTCCTTTTACAAGCACTATAAATTCTGTTAACTTATACAGGTAAAACATCATTTGCTTACGTCATTCAGTCTAAATGTCCTTACAGTTGAATGAATCCTGGTCCGTCCTTTTTGTAATTATGCAACTGACATCTTGGTCTTGCTTCTTAGGGTGACAGAACCTTCTCTGAGGGTCCCCACACTTATGGGTTGGATCTTTCGTCCTCATGGCTAGATCACAGTTGCTTCCTGTCGTCTAGTCCACGATTTTCACACTTGAACTGTAAGTAGTAAGTTCTGTACCAGTTTTTAAATTGGCTGCAAGAAAATGCAACCCAGGAAAAATTAAAATTTAATGCCAGTACATGATAGTAAAAATCAAGTGAAAGGTTTGAGAAAATGTTCGTTATGGGTTATGTAAATAATGCTTCTAAATCTATGAAGATATTTCAAAAAGTTCGTGGAAAATAAAACAAAGAATTTAATTTGAGGCAAAAATTCTGAAAGTCATGCATATGATGTCTTTGAAAAAGCTTATGAAAAATGCACATTGTGAGAAACCTTAAGCGGAACTCAAAATTGTACAACATGAAGTTTTTAAAATTCCATCTTTCTGTGAACTTTTTGAAAAATTGCATATTTGTAATACCCTGTTTACTAAATAAAAACTATGGAAACCCTTCTTTTTAGATATTACACTTTTAGTAATAACACAGGATAAGTCACCCCAATGTAAAAATCTCAAGAAAATATTTGTTTGGAGATTGCTAGTAACAATCAGTGAGTAGATAACAGAAGCTCCTTCATAGTGATAATCCAGTTAAAAACTTTTGTACATTCTTGTTCAGAAATGTATAATACTGTGTAAAAAGCAAGAATTTTAATACTGTCGCCTGCTCGTTTTCACTCAGAATACACTAGAAATGTTGCTAGCATGTCATCATCGACACCAGGGAGGCCAAGTCCATGGGCCCATGATGTCTTCCCTCTCAGCTTGTTCCCTCTCCTTCCTGGCTGTACTTGCTATTACATTTTCACAACTTGTACTTTCTAAGTGTGGTTTCTTTTATGCACAATCACAGTGTGCTACAATTGTTTTTCAATCTTTCTCAAAATAATAATGATGTGATTCGTTGTTGGTTGAGTGACTCTGTTTCCTGATATTCTCTCTACTGTAGCATGATCTCCATGAGGAGTATGGTGTTGTATCACCTCCATGTTTACTACTGTTTTCTAGCAAATGCTCAGTTGGTATTCTGCTAAAATGAATCAAATGAGTTGCTGAGTTGTTGTTTTTTTCTTTCTTCGAAGTTCGCTTTTACCTAACCGATTGGAATTCAAATGTTATTAATACCCTCTTCTTGGCCTGATAATTTGGTTCTTCAGTTTACTGAGGCCCCGAAGTTTTATGCATTAAATTTTATAACTGCATCATTTAAAATCGCTAGATTCCTGTAAAATGAAATGGCCCAATAAGCTGCTGGAAAGTAGGTCAGATCCAAAGGTGACAGCTCTCATTTGTATTCATGGATTCATTGAATAAATATTTATCAGTTTCTGATAAATGATTTGGTTTTCATTATATCATGATTATTTTATTCTGAAAGCTAAGCATTTTCTCTTTCCTGCCCTGGTCATTTTGCCAACTGATTTTTTTTAAATCTACATACACCCTCTGCTCTCCTCATTAGTCAGCTATTTGTCAACATGGTTCATATCTCAAGTTAGTTACGGTGCATCAGAGTCTGATACATAGGCCAAAATTGTTATCTTTCATGTTAAGCATTGGAATCATTTCCTGAGTCTAGTTATTGAAATTAAATATGGATGAAAATGTTGGGGACTAAGCACCAGGAAACATCAGAGAATATTGTTCACTAAGATGGTCAAGGGGGTGGAGACAGCACTGAGATGTGATCATGAATGTCATTGTTCTATCTCCATTTTGACTTGTTCACAGATTCTCATGAAAGGTGGTTAGAAGTTGTGAAACAGAAAGCATAAAGATCATTGGCATTTTATGTAGTATTATTATAGGTAGTGAAAAACACTGCATTCGGCTTTCCACTTTAATTATGACCAGAAGTGGTCATTTGTCTAAGATACATTCCCTACAGCAGTTGTGGGTTTCTTATTAACATATTAGTTCCAAAATTTAAATGATAATGTGGGGAATATCACTGAGAACATGATTTGAATAAGAAAATACTTATTGCAGTTTGTTATTAAGTCTGAAATATTTACCTTGAGTAAAAGTTAATTTATCAGTAAATAATGATTTTTTTAAATTCTTAGCCTTATTATTTCATTGCTATTGGCAAGTTTTGTGATTTTCCTCCCATGTCTGCATGTCACCATAGCTACTTTGCCATTGTTTCAGGTGATCAGATCAAACGGACTTCTAGAAATCACACATATTGCTTCAAAATCATTTTCCTGCTGAACCTGCAGGTGATAGGTCATAGTTGAATCCCTGCCACTCACGTGGAAGACCCAAAAGAAGTTTTAGACTACTGACTCCAGCCTGTTCCAGCCCCAGCTGTTCTAGGCATCCAGGGAGTGAAACAACAGACAGGAGGTCCTTCTGTGTCTCTGTCTCGTTTTCTCTGTCACTCCTCCTTTCAGATAAATAAAAAGAAGTAGAACTTAAAGAGTAAAAAGAAAGTCCCAGCTTTTGTATGTGATGAACAGATGTCCAAGTTTCTTGTTAACTTTTAGATGATACATAAAAGTTGCGATTGGATGTTGAGAGGAGTGAAGCCCTGGATAGGTATTTTGGGGGAAGGTAATTAAGAGTCTTTGGCAGATGTGAATTTTGGGGTTCACACAAGGAGCGCCTTTTGACTGAGTCTGGAATTTGTTCTGGTTGAGGCATTTTGTCTGAATTCTAGACGCTAAGACATTCATACTGCTGACTTAGGTGCCCTGTCAAACTGTGACCAAACTGAAGCATAGAATCACTGACCATGGAAAAAACAAAGGAAATGGGAAAATACTGCATAATTTGTGGTCTCTGAAATGATCCAGCATTAATGAAAGTTTGTTTTAAGAAGTAATTTATGTCAGCTTTGTGTAGTTCAGGTCAATTCAAGAAAAGGTAGATCCCTTCTGCCAGGAAGAAGGGAAGAAATGTATAAATTGTAAGTTTATATTACCATTGGAAATAGGAACACAGAAATCCATTATTTAAAGCCATGATCACTACCAAATTTATCCTGGCTGGCTGATGTTATGGCCATGAGTCAGGACACTCTTTTAGAAGACTTGGATTCCATTACCTTCAGCTGGTAGACAGTGGGGCTTAGTAAGAGAGACTAATAATGTCAGCTTTTGAAACTCATTTTTACTTTTTATAAGTAAGTGACTGACCACTAGTCTCCATGTATAGCTCCTTTTAGACTAAAGGAACACAACTCTCGGACAGGACCTTCTCTCTGGGGCTGGGACAAGACCTGACTTAGAGTCTGTATTAAACTGGTGACTTCTAGCAAGCCAGTCTTTTGAGACAGAAATACTTCATTTTGGGGGGAACCAGTGCTTCCAAGCCAAATCTGTAAAAGTAAATATGGATTGCAAGCTTTCTGTAAATCTATAGCTTATTGAAATAAATAAATAACTCCTTCTCCCCTAAACAACTAATTTTTCATGGGGAAAGTTTCAGAGAATTATTATAGAAATTCAAAGTTCATTTTTATAAGGTTTGTTCTGTTTGTTTAAACATAAGGAGAGAAACATAAGGGGAGACAGACATATACACACACACAAAGGAGAGAGAGCAAGCTTCCATCCATCTGCTGATTCACTCTCCCAAAAGGCTGCAATGGCTGGGGCTCACTCATGCTGAAACAGAAAGTAGCAACTCCATCTGGGTCTCCCCTCTGGTGGCCAGAGTGCAAGCGCCTGAGCTACCTGCTCTTACCTTCCTGGGTTGCATCAGAAGCAGAGCAGCTAGGACTCAAAGCAGTACACCAATATGTGATGCCTGGGCTACAAGTAAAGACTTTAGCCACTGGCCACAACACTGGCCCCACAAATTCGTCTTTAGTATTTTTTAAGCTTGATAGTCTCAGAAAGGAGAACTCAATGAATGTTGCTTTTGAAAAATCGTTTTACTTCAGTATCTCAGTTTATATTGCTATTGAAAGTGAAGTTTGTGTTCTTAATTTATGTTTTGAGGTGCCCTTGCAGGAATTTAGGATGCTTGGATGAAAAAATAACTTATCCACATCAAGAAGAGCATACTGCATTCGCTTCTATATTACATATACCTCAAAGCCCATGTAGAAAACTTTGAATAGATATTTTCCATGTAGTTCATCCTTAAACTTATAAGGTGAAATATCAAAATATATGCCATGAAATACATGAAAGTGTAAGAAATTGTTTCTTGCACATTAAAGGATTTGTTTATTCTAAGGAAGTGTAATCTGTCTCCCTCATGTACAGGCCCATTTTCTGTAACTATGTTCTAGATCATTTTTAATGATCAGTTGAATACCAGACATTTTAAAATAATTTTTTGTTATTGCTGTTTGACAAGGCACTTTTTAGCTGCTCTAGAGAAAATCATCTAGAAAATTCCCAGTTGACTGTCTCTGAGAAAAAAAGATCCCTGAAGTGTATGTGCTTGTCAACCAGTATGTGCTAAGAGGCTGTGCACAAAGCTCTGCTTGGTTCCTGAGGAGGCAATCATGGACAAGACAGGCAAGGTTACCTTGTCTCCTGGAGAAATAGGTAGTGTGCAAGTAAAGAACTAATTTAAAATGAGTGCTGTAAAGTTGAAATGAAGACAGGTATTAGGAACTAGTCCAGTACTTCAGATCAATGATAATGGGCTATCTCTGTGAGTAGGTTACAGTTAAGCTATAATCTTCATGGCAAGAAGAACCCAATGAGATAAAACTCAGTTGAAACAGTCTTTCTGGTCAATAAAGTAGAGAGGACAAAGAACCCATAGAAGAAAGACATGCCCTTCCAGAAAGATGGAATCCTGACCAAGTGAGGGAGACAAAGGGTGTAGCCAGAGTGGCACGTTTGGATCCTATGCTAAGTTCACTGGGAATCCGCTAAAGGAGAACAGGTGTAAGCTTATGCATATCCTTTTAGGAAGATGATTCTGGTTTGTGGTGTGCGGAAAGGAGAACAAGGTGTCAAGAGGAAGACAAGAAGAGAACACAGTGACCTCATCTGGGGTGATGGTAATGCAGACGGGATGAGGCAGGCTCAGGTGGATTTAGGAAGAAGAGTCATCAGGACTTGCTCTGAAATTGGACGGAGGAGTAAAACGGGACAAAAGAAGAGGAGGCTCAAGCCCTAAGAAACTGCACAGTTAGGTCTCTTACTTTCTAATGTGGAGAGGAGTTAGGGATAAGCAGACACCAGAGAGTAAACAGCAGAATGGAAACCGCCACGCAGACAGCTGGATAGAGGTTAGGGCTGGGGTTAGAGTTAGGGTGTCTAGACCTTAAAGGAGAGGTAGGAGGTAGCAGAGGAACAGTAGATTCAGATTCTAGCTCTGCTCAATAGAGAAAGACATGATCAAGAAGATGCAGTAAAAATGAGGCCCTTAAGATTTTCCTCTCTGTGTGTGTTCTGATACAGATGTTTTAATCACAGATTTTTGAAAGTTTTTTTAAGTCATATGAATGTTTATTCTTATGTTAAATGCTTGTTAGTGCATGTGAAATCCTTGTAATTATTGTTTTAAGAAAGGCTAAGATTGTATGCTGTGATAATTAGCTGGCTTCAGAGAGTCTTTTCAGCCTAGGTTTGTATTCATCTTTATTCATTTTTTTTGTCCATCTTGCCTCAACAGCGTTCACTAAAAGAACCGTTGCTCCAGATTCGGGTTCTACCAAGGAGGATGCTACAAGTTTATCACTTAATGGAACCGGTCCCCAGTCAAAGGAGGAGTATGAGAGCAGAAAAGGCAAAATGTAACCAGTGATTTCACATGAATGTTTCACCAGTGAAAGTCACTTACCTACACTTGCTGCTGATGTCCTAACTTGTCTTACCAAAAGAACACCTGAAGCTTTGGCTGTTTGCTATTGCCAACTGTTAACAACAGCAAAATGATAATACAATAGGACCTTGTGAATGATAGTACTTAAACCAATGCAAATAATATCAAGTAATGAGTGGTGTACAGCTATTTATTGGCACCCTGTGCCAACAGAGGAAGAGTAATATTTTTCACTTTGCATTTTCCCTTTTCAAGTGTGGTCAGTCACATTTTCCTGATCACAATTTGGGTTTGTAATAGAGGCCTTTCAGAAATTACTGGCTAAAAAGGAGGAAAATCAGTTTCCCTTAAAGCAAAAGTGCTAGCACTTTAGATTCACGGAGCATTTATATACAGTTGATTTTTTAAAAATGCTTTCTCCCTAATAAATTATCATGTGTTATAACATGTCATGGAGATATGCAAATGCAATATTAGGTGGTCTGCTTTGTAAATGTTCAAAATTTTTGTATTCATCATCTCTACAGTTTATTACTACCATAGTTTCTTAACATTATTTCCAATCATCAATTTTTGTTAGCAATGAAGAAGTTTTAAATGATACCTGAATTGCAGAGCAAGTAAAGCACTTACATCATAGTTTTTGTCCTTCTGTAGCTGAATGTCCCACTGTGATCTCTTCATTCATGCCCGGGTTGATCTTTTTTTGCTGTGACCGAAATCACAGCACCAAATTCTTGTGCCCATGAAATTTAATCTGCGTAAGTTCTCATACCATTTGTACTATATGTCTGCTTTTAGCCTTGTGTTTTTCTAACATCAGAGTGTTTTCAAGAACTTGTTCCTTTTACGTGGTGAGTTATCAATGGAAAGAGATTTATATTAAAATACTAAAAAAAAAATGGTGAGCAACCAAGAGCTTTGTATTATCTATCACATTTTATGTTTGTTCAACATCTTGTTACACTTACATTCTTCTGTTTCTGCCAAAGATATATTTTTGCAAATTACCACTGCCTCTAGAAAGTAGCCATGCATTTTATCATTTATTCATTGTAAAATCCTACTACATGCCAGTCTTTTGTGCTGGAAAGAAAAGTAGATGTACGAAAACAGGAGTGGTTGTCATAAAGTTTGGTACTAAGAAGAATTGCATGGGGAGAAAAGGAAGGTATGTGTTTCGGGATAGCTGAAGAAATTGTTGATTAGAACATTAGACAGGTTTGGTTTGGTTTTGTCTAACCCCAAGACATCTCAGAGCTGTTAATAAGTTAATGATCACAGGGAGGTTTTAGTGAGAGCAACCCTTTCGAAGAAACAGCTTCGGGATGCTAGGAGCCCATCTGACTCTATCATGCTACTCACGATATTGAGAAATTATTTTACTATTTCCACTGATGCTTTGAACATAACACAATATGTTTATCTCCTTGTACCTAAATAACTAACAAAAGATAACAAGGGAGAAAGTTAAATCCCAACCATAAAGGCTAAGTAGCTTTTCCCTTTTGTAGTACTAGGGACTTAATTTGATCTACTGTGGTCATTTTAAAAGAACTACATCATGTCCATTAGAACTGGAAGTTAAAGGTAGCTCAGATTATTTGAAATAAAATCTTGATAACACTTTGTTTTGTAATAGAATGGAGAGGACTATTATGAAAGATGTTTGTATGTTTGACAAAATATATAAAGCTGTTATGTTATTGTATGCTGTGTGCTACTGTTGGATGAATGAAGGTGTCTAACTTTAAATATGGAACACACAGCACTTCAAAGACAAAGTGAACTCTTTGTGAGCAAGTTCTTTTCAGAATTCCTTAGCCCTCTGTTTATTTGGAATTAAATCCAAGGGCCTGTCTCCTCTGAGGATTTTTCCTATCTCTTGCATTACCATTAGCTTAAGTTGGAAGTCAAAAGGAATGCTAAGGAAACAGTAATAGCTTGATTTGCACATTTCAAAGGCAGCAGTTTTTTCCTTTACTCACCCCTTTGGCAGAATAGCATCCATGACGTGTGATACCGACCTGGTTTGAGTTGCAACTAGTCAGCCATACTCCTTGTAGCACTGTGACATTGGAAGGGAGAAACCTTATTTTGGGCCGAAGTGTGTTTGAAAAGTGACCTTTTTGGTTTAGTAATTTTGATTCTTCTGGCCATCTTTCTCCTTAAACATACTAAACTTCCATTGAAGTTGCTGAAGGCCACAGAGCGAAGAAACACAGCTGGGAGAAATCTGGCTTGATGTTTTTCCCATTGGCTAAGGTCTTGTTATTTCCTTGACTAGCGTCTAAGTTGAAGGTTGACACCAGTTGGTTATATAACATTTTCATGCACCCAGTTCCCCAGAGCTACTAACTTTCCTTCTTACCATTATAATTTTACTGCCTGTTTTCATTAATAAAGAACTCAAGACTGCAAATTGAGAATATAGTTGCATGTAGCACTTAAATGTGTGTATAAAAAGTGACTACCTAACCTACTTAACTAAGAAAACTTTTTGATTTTTCTCCCTTCAACTCTATTTTTCCATTTTTTAATCTCAGTTCAGTGGATTGTATTTTTTTTAGAGTTAGCCTGATTGTTACTTGTCTGCTTCTAATTTATGTTGGATTTTAGAATTAAATAACAACTAGTGTTTTACGTGGGACCAAATGTCTGTGCAAGAGATGATGTATTTACCTAGCAAGACCTTTTTTAGGGAAGGATAAATATTTCAGATTCTTCTACTGAGGATTTGAGCTTATTATAAGCACAAGTACACATCATGTGATAGCCAAGAATGTGAATGATCATTGAATAAGTTATTCATGTTCAAAGATTGTGCCAATACCTCCCCAACATTTTCTCTCAACTTAAAACAGAAAATTTGTGATTTCCTTGGCCTTCACGTGAGAAAGCTGTTCTTATGAAAGCATCTGGCTGTCTTGGGTGAAAACTAAACCATGAGCCTTCCATAAGCAGGAAAGTGAAATTGCAGAAGTGTGTAGATAAAATGCATTTCACACACCAAAGTCAGGTATAAAAATATGTCCATCTTTCAACTTCTCGTTTGTTTAGCTATAGAAGCATATCTCCTTAACCCTGTTTAGAACAAGAAGGCATGAAAAGGTGCATTTAGTTTATCTTCCATGCAGAATGCACACATGCCATGTAAGCCTAAGAGAAATGATTGTACTGAGAAGCAAAGCTTTAGGTTCCAGTTATCTGAATTTCAGAGAAGTGACGCTTTGGACCAGCAACACAACAAACCGGGTCGCTCAGGTGTGGTGGAGCTATCGGACGTTCAGTGTCTCACCCCATCCTTCCTCTTCTCAGCTTTCCATGTGTACCTTTCTGCTCTGCACCTGTGTCCACAGGCTAACTAAATTCAGGCTAGCACCATGCCCTTGATATTCTACCAAGTGAACCCCCTGTTGTTGACCTGGGAGTTCTAATGACTACACAGCCTATCCTAGCTTGTAGCACTAGCATGTCTTTTCAGGACCAGCGGAATAGAAAAGGATGGTTATGTCTCAAGTCTTTGACTACTCTTACTGTGGAAAGTGAGGAGTCATCTGAAAGTTCATGGAAAATGAATATTTAAAGGAAACCCTTGTAATTCCATTTTCCCACAAGCCTTTTGAAGTCCGCATTTACAAGTGTGGCTGGAAACCACCTCTTCCCCAGCACGGCTTAACCAGCGTAGGTGTGGAGCCCTGTGACATTTGCAGGGATGACTGTACCTACCCACCTTCCTCTCTTCAGCAATGGACTACATTTCTAAAGTTAGCACCGTATGGGTTCCTCTTCAGGAGGGTAGTCAAAACAGGTTTTGATCTGAAGATCTCCACCTTTCACCCACCTTTCACCATGTAGAACCTTATGCCTTTGCAGTGGGAACATGGAAACAAATGCTGCTATAGTGAAAATAGAGTCAGGCAGCATTTCACGTATCGCCTATACTTCCAACAACTTGCTCTGTTTTCAGAAGTTGAAATTGCACCATTGCCATTTGTTAGAATGAATGGACTGTTCTTCCCAAACTGGCAGATGCGAGGCCGTCATGCCCAGTGTGTCTTCTGTCATCTCTCCTTAGATTCCCACAACTTGACACTCTCATTTTTTATTCTTTCAGTAAAGCATTTTTACGGTTTTATTTAAATAAAAACAAAAGTTACAATTTATCCTGAGATGGTAGAGTTCTCTGTCATCTTAGCTGCATTTTTCACTGGAAATTATTAAAATATCAGACTACTAGTTTGAAGCATATTTTTAAAACAAAATAGCGGATATGAAGCTATGAGCAATTCAAATTTTACAACTTAAAAGTAAGAAAATATTCTGAAGGAAAGCAGGATAATATTATATGTTCCTTAGTCACTAATTGACAGTCTCCTTTAAATTCTGATTTAATATTATTTTAAAATCATACTTGCTAAAAAAAGGCAAAGTATAATTTTTATAGTATCAGGTTTTCCGTGAAATTACAGTTTCTTTTTTGTTTTTACTTGCACAATTTTCATTTAAGAGTCAGGTGTCCTTGTGAGTCATTGGATGCTGCCAAATGTTTAAATGGCTTTTTAAAAGTCCAAGATGATGGGCCAATAGTGTTTAAAAAAAAAAAAAGACTTGTACTTTCAGATGGTGCATCTTTCTTCGTTCGTAAAATACTGTATTTCTGTTGGAAACACTTCCTTCTTCCCAGTCTCTCTTTAGTTTCCTTCTCTGGCATCCATTCATTTCAGGGATTTTGGGAAGTGGCTTTAAATCTATTTCTTGGTCCAGTATTTAAAGTAGAGTTAGGCTTACCTGCCGTGCACATATTTTAAGACACTATAGCAAAGGGCAACCCTGAAGAGTTAGTGAGATTAATATGCAGAGTGCCTGGGTTATTTTTTTTCTGAGATGTGGAGTGGACTTTGCTATGAGAGACTTCTCGGTAAAACATAGCTGGTTTTTTTTATTATTATTTTGGTATTTGTATGTATTGGAGAACGTATTTCTATCACTGTCTTTGTTGTGTAGTCCAATGATAAATTCCAAACATGTAGATCCAGTTGCACATAGCAATGATAATCTGAATTTTGAATATATCCTCTTGACAGTGTTCTTCTCTACCCCCCCCCCCCCCGCCGACACACACACCTCTTTTTGTTGTTGAACCAACTATTAATCTGATCTTATTGTCTAAGTCTTATGTTATCACTAGGGTCGTGGTCATGGTCATTGGGATTCTGTATATCCATCGTCGCTGAGCACTTGGCTGGATAAGGCAAGGATGGCAAGAGTTCTGTAAAACGATGTGAATAGAAAGGAAGCTGGGTTACCTACAGCAACACACAATCCAAACTGTTGCCTTAAAAGAGAGATGTGGTAGCACTTCATCCTTTCTCGGGTGTCGAGCCCAGGAAAGCAGTGTCGGGCAGAGCCTGGTGAACTTGATGTGCACTATGCGGTCATGTTTCTGACGAAAACAGCTATCTTTAGCATTCCTTCTGGACTGCTCACTGGCAGTTGAGTCACAGTGCAAAGTGGCCTTCTTTCAGTCTGGGTGTCCTAGGCTTTGTTTTCCATTTTAGATTTTCATTTTATTTATGCTATCTTTATTCCCACCCTGATAGAAGATATAGGCTTGATTTATGACTTTTTTTTTTTAATTCCCATTATAAGAAACCTCAAGCTGTTAGTAATCAGAAATAAAGCAACCATGGTAGCAAGGACATCTAACACCATGGCTTAAGTGGATGGCTATTAAAAGAGGTTTGGAAACTTAAGAGATTTTTGCCTTTTTTTTTTCTGGACCAAGTAAAATAGATACATCAGTTCTAACAAGGCACTTCCTGCCCTGAGCCACTGGCAGAGCAAAGTCTCCTCCCAACAGCTGCAGGCTTGAGACACCTCATGCTGCTGGCCGGGGTTCATCCTGTGCTTTGACCAAGACCACAGCCAATAAAGCCAGTGTGTACCGTGGAAAGAGTTTCCCATTTTTTTTCCATTGGACAAGTCTTTTGTGAGGTTAGTTTGGCTGTTCCAAATTAACCATGGTGGTCACTGCTCACTTTGCAATTTTAACTGCAAACGGACTGATTAGATTCCAATGGGAACAAATCAGTTTTGTGAAGGAGATGCATAACTTTGTGTTTAGTATTTCCTTTAAGCAAGACGTGGCCTCCAAAGTAGTGGCAGCAGTACCACCTGGGAACCTGGTAGAATTTCAAATTTTTCTGGCCATTTCCAAATTACTGCTTCAGAACCTCTTCGGGGTGTTGCCTGCAGTCTATCTTGTATTGATTGATTCAGGTGCTTCTGGTGAATGCTGAAATCCAAGTTCATATGTTAACATTCATTTGTTTACAACCTCCTTTGGATTTTAATGTCTGTCCCTGAACAAAAACAAGGTAAGGTATGAGGGTTGCATTGCAAAATCTGATTTCTAGTATCTTAGTGTCTTGTACTTCGCCAGTTATCCAAGCTAGGACTCCAATCCCGGGACTTGTTGAAGTGAGGAACTGAACACAGCTTCCAAAGACGCTTGATTTTCCTACCAGAGATGACTTTCCCACAGCCTTCTGTTAACCAGCAGCGTTCTCTCCCTCCACCAGGATTGTCAGCAAGGATTCAGAAGAGATCAGGCTTACCCTGAGGTTGTGAACATCTTCAAATTGTAACCTTGCTTTTTGTCATTGCTAGGAACCTGGGAGGGACGTGCCTTGAGGCACTGGTTCTACACTCCATGGGAAGTTGATTTCTGTTCTCTCTATAGCAGGAGCTCACAGTCATCGTGGTGCTTCAGAATAACGTTTCTAGATTTTGATGCTGTCATTATCCTAAGAGGTTTGATGAATCCCTCAGTATTTGTGTCTTATTTGGCTTTTCCTCGCTTCTGCACCTGAAATAAGGGGTTTACTGTATCTTTATGTCTCTTTGTCACTGCAAGATAATCAGTAGTGATAGATGATTTGTCTTGGCTTTTTATCTCACATTTAACCATAATTGATAATCAAAGATAACTGATAATATGAAGTTCAATTGCTCCTTCATGCCTTGATTACTTAGAAATGGACTAAATACAAATCTACACAAAATTCTTAAATTTTAAAATATATGTTTTCTAGAGCTTCTTGATTTCTAGCAATTTAAATGCCTTACTCTATTATACATCAGAGAAAGTATTGTACATTTTGAGCAGTTGTGCTGGGATAGGCCCATTCTTTGCTAAAAATTTCTTAGTGTTCCTGTCAATTAAAATGATGAAAGTATTGAAATGTGCAAGCCTTCCATAAAGGAAAGACGTAAATCAAGCAAACCACATACTCCCTCAAACTGTGTTTAAAATATTTTTTTTTTTTACGATTTTATTTATCTTTTTTTTGTTGTTGGAAAGTCGGATATACAGAGAGAGGAGAGGCAGAGGGGAAGATCTTCTGTCTGATGATTCACTTCCTAAGTAGCCGCAATGGCCGATGTTGAGCCAAACCTAAGCCGTTAGCCTCCTCTGGATCTCCCATGCAGGTGCAGGGTCCCAAGGCCTTGGGCAGTCCTCGACTGCTTTCCCAGGCCACAAGCAGGGAGCTGGATGGGAAGCAGAGCCGCTGGTGCACAAACTGGCACCTATATGGGATCCTGGTGCTAGATTACCATACCAAGCCCCTAAAATAGTTTCAATTATTTTATGGCTTGCACCAAATGGCTGTGTGCAAAGTGTGAATGTACAAGTACATTCATTACAAGTTCAAATTCAAAAACTATCTATACAAAATGGTCCCATTGTTGGGCCAGCACTTATTCCACATTTGTGAATTTCCTCTCTCCTAGTGGTCTTCCACCTGAGAAAGCATTATTGCTATTAATTTAGTTATTTATCCATGTATGCATTCATCAGCCAATTATTGTAAGACCTTTTAAAGTGAAATCATGCTTTAGTTGGCTAAAACATTTTTCAGTATGCATTGTCATTGTTAACCTTAATAGCGTTTAGGAATTTAACTTTTTCACATGGTTCAGCGATAAGTAAATTAGCTAACTGCTTATGTTTCAATGTACAAATCCTTCATAATTCCTAGTCTAGTCACCAAAGTAGCACATAATTGAAAATTGCCACAACTAGAACTGGTATGAAAAGGTTTTGTTACTCAATATGTTCCTATTTATTGTTCTTAGGGAAGGAATTTGAACTTTTCAAAGTAGGTATCTGGAAATACCATATATTTAGATAGTATTCATTCATACATGAAGAAAATCAATGCCATTACATTACCCTTAGCCAGCATGCTAAAGGTGGTTGGGAATTGGCACATAGCCATGAGAAGTAACATCATCCTTTGGATGTTTTTCTATGAGCAGTCTTTCAGAAACAAGTATCTTGTAAGTCTGTAAGAATTTGTCATTTGTTGGGTACTAAATGCAGTTCAGATTCAAATTCCCAGACCCGTCATTGAAGAAGGACTGAGATTCCCACAGACGGCTCCCCTGCGTGCACAGTCCAGTTCCAGAGCCACTGAGATGAAATGTCCAGCTGCATACCTGCCATCTTCTGCCTGCCATGACTTGGTGATGCCCGTGATTGAGGTCAGATGCTCCCTACCCTTAATTCTCCCCTTTGGCACTCCGTAGGCTTCTCCGGGGATGTAGCATCACAGATACTGGTACCACGGAGCAGCTGTGAAAAAACTTTCCCCAGGCAGTGCTTTTGTGATTAGGTATTCAGGCTGTTTATTCATTACCTTTGAATATTTAATGTTTATTGCTCTTCTCAAAGAATGATCACAAGTTAACTGGAAACAAATTAGGCATCCAAGGAGATGAAGCTAAACTATTCTGAAATCTTTAACTATCTTGTTGAAAGTGTGGGTCTGTGAGAAATCTTCTATTTTGTTTTCTCATGTGCAGTCAGTTCATTTGGAACCTTGCAGCTTTCCTAATGTGATAAGTGATGCCTATGAAAGCCATAAATACCAGAAATCCATGTTCATTCTCATACTGATCTCAACACCGTGACTTCATCCAAATGCTTGTTCCAGCTAATAAAAGCAACATGATTTTTGAGCAACAGAATAATTACCTTTTGCTGGCCCAATCATAAAAGCCAGCTCCTAAGTTACCTACAATTTGTGAACAGTTTTGTAGTAAAATTACTAATTAGTTATCCCTTGGGAAGGTCATCCCCAAATAAACCATAAGCTCTTTACTACCTGCAGTGCATTTTATTAGCCAAACTCCAGAATATAGAAAAATTGTGTGTTAAGAAACAAGATAAGGATTTTTGTTGGGCTTTTTTTATACCAGTAAGAATTGAACCATTTCTTAATTTGTTAAGTACCGGATCCAGATTTTGAATCTTTATAACTACATATAAAAGTTGCCAAATGCAACTAGTGATATAAAGAAAGCAGCCTTTTTGGCATATTATATGTAAATGGTATAAATATGATTGCTATTTCTAAATTACAGGAAGTTTCACTAGACAATAAATTCTTTGGAGATTGGCGTTGTGTTTTGCCTAGCACAATAGCTGGCAAAGTGTAAGCTTCAAGCTACACTTGTTATTTGAACTAGCCAATCTATGCCATCAGTGGTCTTCCACTATTGCAGTGAGAAAAGGATATTTGTAACTGGTCTCCATAGTGAAATTTGCAAAGTCTTTCTGCACTTAAGGGGACCAGAGATCTAATTGAAATCATTAAATTTATATCAAAGTGTTGTTAATTGGAACTTTTGTAAAAGATGGAAATCTTGTCTTCAGTTCAATGTATTAAAGAAAACCACAACCAATCAGATAATATCCCCAGGTCATCAATATTAGTAACTAATTTTACTGTGCATAAAATGTGCTTATTTTCCATAAGAAGTGTCTGTAAAATATCTTTGTTATTATTGTATGCATCATTTCCTTTGTTCTGAGCAGGAGTAGAGCTGAAGGCTTACATGTACACTGGCCATCACATTTGTAAATGTTGTTAGAGATTCCTGCCAGCACATCCCTCAGCAGCACTTTCCGGTGGATGGTTCACGTGAACAACAATCTTTTAGATTATAATGTTGGCCCCTGAAATCCAAAATTGGTTTTGCAGTAGGGATTTTTAGGGAAAGTGGAGAGACTCGCGATGAATTAACTTCAGTTACTCTGCGTTTACTTTCAATACATCTTCAGGAGGTTTTGCCTTGCCAGCATGCCATATGGTGGAAAACCTTTGTTGGGCCTTACAGATTGCCAGTGTCCAGCTCATCGCTTGCTGAAGGCAGTTGCTTTGTTTGGTTTGGTTTGGTTTGGTTTGGTGATTTTTTTCCCTCTATTGATACCATCAGTGCTCCTTCCTTCCAAGATATTTGGCATGGGAAAGTTGGTGAACTCATATGCCAGTTTCTCATCACTGAGCCATTTGCTTGCTTTAGCTATGTGTGCACTATTAAAAATCACTTTGAATCTTGTCCTTCCCTGTTTAACCTTAGTACTTCTTCTCTTTCTACATTGCCTTTGCACTCTGCAATGCTTTTTTTTCCTCTTTTTTATTTATTTATTATTTTTAATTCATTAATTACATTGTATTATGTGACACAATTTCATAGGTACTTGGATTCTCCCCACCCCTCCCCAAACCCTCCCACCATGGTGGATTCCTCCACCTTGTTGCATAACCACAGTTCAAGTTCAGTTAAGATTCCCCCATTGCAAGCATATACCAAACATAGAGTCCAGCATCTTATTGTCAAGTTCAACGGCTTCTTAGGTATGTCAATTAATTCCATAATGATGTAAATTTTTGCTGATGGTATGTTGGAGCTTTTAATTGATCGGGATTGATACTCTGCTGGCTCTGTCTTCAGACCAGAGAGGGTATACCTAAGAAGCCGTTGAACTTGCAATGCTTATTTTTAAAGTAATATTTCACTCATTTTGAAGTTTGGTTCATAAACTGAGTTCCCCAAGATCTGGTTCTTGCAGCTGTTTTGTTTATACTGATGTAGCTTTGCTGAAACGACAGGTATGGAATGTGCTTTCTACACCATATTAAATAGGGGCCTAAAAATGGTGTGCTATGGTATTTTTAGTATTGGTAGCATCGTGTGACTTAAGACTTGTTACTCTGAAAAGAGATAGTGGTGTTGATTGTAAATCTTTAGTCCATGTCAAATACATGCCTTTGGACATTCCTGTTGATAGGATTATTCGAGGAAGTGCGTATTGGGCTGTATGATTCTGGACAACATGCACATTGGAGTTGGCAAAAACCATGTGTTTCTTCTGTCTCCATAGAACATCAGCAGGAGTTGTTATGATCCCAGTGACTGGTCCTGAGGTGAGCTGATATAACGAGCCTAGGAAAAACACCACCAGTAAATCCACGTACTGAAAGCCCAGCTCTGCGACATGAAGGCAAGCAAAGTGGCGCTCTGGCTATTATGACTTATTTGAAAATCAGTGCCTATGTAGTGAATGAATGCAATCTAATTGGAAAAAAGTGTGGTTTTTAATGAGCTGAAGATCGTTGACCTCTGTACATAAAAATGAATAGCACATCCCCTTCTCCCACCCACTTTTGCTTGACAGGATTTAATTAGACCAGAATTTCAGTTGGATTTTAAAAACAGAAACTCCCAGATATAAACCTTATCTGCCTTTACTCTTAGAAACAGAATCCTACTACTTTAACTTCCCAGAGAATTTTCAGGATAACACTTATACTCTTTTCAGGCTTAAATGCCATAGGAATTTAAATGTTTTAAATGAACTAGAATATACTTGCATCTCATTGAATGGACTTTAAACCATGGTGTCCTGGTTGACTGTATTACATGCGGTAGAGATGTGCAGAAGTATCCTGGCTGCTTCCGTCACCACCTGCTTGTATGACACTGAGCTTGCCACTTCTTCTGCCATTTATCCTTAAAATGATTTAAATCATTTTCTGGGTTACTTTTCATCTCTGATCAATTTGAGTCTACTGTAGAAGTGTACAGTGGTAACATTCTTTACTGCATTAAAAGTACACGTTAAGTGAAGATATTTGAAACAACCTTTCTAGAAAAGGAAGGCTATCATGGTACATGATACTGATACATGATACATGATACATACTACATGATAGGCATGATACTGCCTATCATACTACATGGCTTCATCTTTCTGACATTTGATGATATACTAGGTTGTGACAACCTGAGGAAAGAGGAATAGCTGCCAGGTGAATGGGTTAAAAGAGGAGGATTGCGCACTGCCTCCACTTCCTGTCTCTACAATCCAGCCTGCTGAATGATGTGTGTGTGTGTGTGTGTGTGTACTTTTTTTTTTTTCAGTGAAAGACTTTTCTGCCTTAACAAATACAAACTATACTTTACCTAAAGAAGCTGACTGGTTAAAACAGCTGATGCTTCACACTGAATGAAAAAAAAATGTGGGTGTCAAAAGCTGAGAGGAAGTTGACAAAAGGAAGAGAGGAAGAGGGAGCTTTTCTTGTGAGTGTCCTACTAAAATCTGAGCGGAAGTACGGGGTGGATTTCTATGAGTAAATATGGAGCTTTGCTACCAAATTCTTTCCTCTAAAGCTAATATTCTCATGGGGTATTAATATTAATACAAGGAAAGGGCTCTGGGTGAAGAAAAATTGGTTTCGCCTTGAGGGGTAGAGTTCTATCAAAATGACAGTGAAGTTACAGGGCTTCAGAAAGAGCAAAGAGCATGTTAATCATGTTATTAACAAACAGGAAAACAGTCCACAACCTGCAACATTCACTTTGGAAAGTACAAGTAACAACCTGGTAATATCAGGGCTTTCTCTCTGCTCAGCTCTCTAAACTTGCCATGTTGTTTTGGCCTTTTAATTGTAGCCATTATTCTGCACTAATTAAAGTCGTCACAGTAGAAAGCTATGATACATGTGGCTATTGTGACTATTGCAAGCTTTAGAAACATGACTGTTAGATACTAGGTTGGGTGCATTTATATTTTATGAATTTCATTATTTTATCATTATGAATTAATCCCTTTGTGGTTTCTCTGAATCATTCTTATGTAGCATTCTAGAAGATCCAGGAAAAAAAAGTGTAAGGTTTCTCACTTTCTCAAGCTGCTTGACTTAATGCATAGCTAAATGTCCAGTTTCAAAAATCTTATTTATAAAAAGCCAAAAAAAAAGTTAATGTGAGCCACATAACTGAAACATAGCTGTTCCAAGATGGGGAAGGAAATAAATTACAAAACACCATACTTTGGGAATATATAGTTTTTCCTGGTAGCAGCTGTTATTTCATTAAGTTTTATAGTATTCTAAGTCCTGATTTCCTGTTTGGAAATATGCTAATTAGTTCATTTGTTTAACTTATTTGGAATTTGCATGTGTTTCTAATTCTTAACTGTATGATATGGATTGTATTTTACTATTTTTACATGACAGGAATGTTGACAATGTACCTTTGGCTTTTGTCTGCCTGACAAATAAAAATTCATGAACATTGCAGGATGAAATCATGAAGGATTCTTGCACACAGTTGTATGTACTTGACTGATTCTTTAGCCTTTCCTATACTTTGTGGTTTGCACTGAATGGTTAGTTGTCACCAATGTGAGATAACTTATTGAGCTGAACTTCCATTTTGATTACACAGGATGTAAATGAGCAATGTGAAAAATACAGGCAAACCCAAGAATTCAGACTTCCCTTTGGGCAATTTGAAGGTAATAGCATATAATCAATTAAAAATAAGCTCATTTTTGTATTGCTTTTATATGAAAACTCATTGCATATTGGGAAATAAATAGCAAGAAGCAAATAGCTTTGGGTATATGTATAGGACAAACCTATTTATAACTCTTCAAGTAATAAATATTCATGGGTCTTGAACATTGATGAGTTTGAGGAGTTCAAGCTAATTGCATTTGGGGCTTAAACTAGGATTATGAGAAATTCAGTCTGATGTCAGTATCTTCTAGCAGGAAATCTTCCTAAAATGTATGAGTGGCTTTCCTCAACTAGTAAGACAATAGGTTTTATCAGTCTATTTTTTATGATTTAGACCTGGCATGTCTCCAACATAATTCTCAACGTCCATCATCATTGTACAGTGTGATGAATAGGTAGCAGATAAAGGAAATGAAGCCATCTACATTATTGGCCTCAGAATAGTGGGTAGTCAGTCACTCACCACAAATACTCCATTACAGACCAGCCCTATGCAGATTGCTGGAAGGGACATAAGAATACCATACATTTTTGATACTGGGAGCTGTCTTACGCATTTTAAGATATTTAGCAGCATCTTTAGCCTTTTTTTTTCTAGAGAAGAACTAACAGACTTTGTTGTAAATACAATAGAGACTTGTAAAGTGATATAGGAGAGGAGAAGAGGATTTTGTAGCAACAGGTCATGAGCAGTTCTCAAAGGGTGTTTAAGATTGGCAGGTTGTCCCTCCAGGAATTGCTTACTTGGATGGTCCCTGGTTTTTTTTGTTACTTCGTTGTTTTTGTTTGTTCTGTTTTGTTTTTAATGCCAAAAAGAGGCTATTTGTAACCTTGATGAGAAACTTTTCAGAACACTGAACCAAAGCCGTTGATGAATCATGAAAATGTTTGAAGGACAGATTTCTCTCGGGACTTGGCCATAGCCCTGGTGTCCATGTCAGTAGAGATGGAACTTAGTGTACTTTCCTCAGCACAGTTTGGGCAGGAACGCCCTACTATTTAATGAATCTGTTTATCCTTCACATTTCCTGTTGTTTCCTTCAGCTTGTCTTCCTCCTATTCCTGCTCTCCCTTCATTCTTTTTCCCTTTTGATGTTAGGGCAATGTATGCCTGAAAAAGAGAATCGTTGGTCATGGCCATGTATTAGTTTTTCTGTGGCTCTTGAATCAAATGTTCACAAACCAGATGAATTAGAATAACCAGATGTCCAAAATCAGCTTGACCAGACAGAATCCAGAGTGTCACCTCTACAGGGTAATCCAACCCTTTCCTCCTGCAATTTTGGTGGCTGGCAGCATTTCTTGGCTCATGGCCGCATCAATGCAGTCCACACTTCTGTGGTCACATGGTCTCTTTTCTGCATCAGATTTCCCTCTGAATCACTAGTACAAAATCGTTTTTAAAGGACTCTAGGGTCTAATAAGGAAGCCTGTGGTAATTTCCCAGTCTTAGAGTCATTAACTTCATCATATCTGTGAAGGCCTCTTCCAAATAATATAACATTTACAGTTTTCAGGGATTAGTATGTAAAGTCATTAGGTACTGTTATTTATAACCAAAATATTACAGTTTTCCTTGGCTTGGGTAGGCAATATTGAGTCCATTTGATATGTATGTATGGAATTCCCTCTGGTAGATCTCACATGCAAATGTGAGACAATAATCACACCATTTCATCATCATCCATTCCCTGAAACTCTGTTCTGTGTTTGAGATGTAACTCTCTCCCAGACTGAAGGAACATAGAGGTTACCATAGTTACTTAAGAATAACAAGTGATGACAATCAAGATGAAGAATGTAAACCTTATGCCAAGCTTCTTATTTTATTCCCCAAACTTGAGGGGCTATTTCTTGGTAAAACCTTTGCATTTAAGTTTTGGTTCAAGTGTCCAACATATCCTTTTCAACTTGAGCTGCAGGTGATACAGATAAACTCACAGAAAGGATTGATAAATTCACCTTAGAAATAGCAACTATAAGGGAAGAGATACTTTGAGCCCTGCACTGTTAGCATCCTTTAAATAATCCCATCACCCGCACATATATCTGGGCAAGATGTTGGAAGATAAAAACACAAAGGAACATGAACATTCATTCCCACTTTGTTTCCTACACTGTATCCATTATATGTTAATATTTTTCTGGATCCTGTACTGGGAACACATCTTAAAAACTACTCTGGGAAGGAATGCAGATACCTTCGTAGGCCTCAGTTTTTACAGTGTTCATCTCTAAAGCTTTCTGCGTCCGTGTTCATCCAATTTCTGAATTCTTGCTCCATGAATTTTGCAGAACAGGGATTTCAGTTAGAAGTAATGACTGTTCTTTCACGAACCTTTTTAAATAACTTTGAGACATTATATAGTATAATTTCATCAACTCAATAATTATTTAAGATTTTTTAACTTGATATTGGATGGGTCATAGTGCCCAACTTAATAGCATTATTTTGTTGGTGGTATCCTTTTCCCTTCCATCAATACTACTGATAGAATCTGGTGCACACAGCGTCCTTGTTGTGAACATAGGGTTAATCTTGCACAGTAAAGATCAGAAATAATGTGTGGGAATATTAATGATACAGTTTTAGCCACTGAAATTGCGAGCTTTATTTTATCACTCTCAAAAGCTCTGCAATTCATTCACCGCAGTTTTTCCACTTCTGTCATGGTTGTCTGGAAAGTTGCCTTTAACTTCATCAAGGTTTATTCTTGAACAAATGAAGATACTTTGAAGATAAACAGGGCATTTGCAGTTTTGTTAACTAAACAAACTTTTGAGGCATAGTTTGATTTTGTGAAGAGGGAAGGTCAAGAGGAGAGGATGACTTTACAAGACCTTCTTCAAACAGCCCCTGGGAGAGAGATTATTGTGAAAGATAGCAAACTCTAATTTGTATGCAACAATGAATACCACAAGCCTGTTGTCAAATGAGAAATTCATTTTGTTACAACTTTAATTGTGATTTGCAGGGCTGGACTTGACCTAGTGCTTAATATAAGCACATGTTTGTGTGTGTGTGTGTGTGTGTAGTTCAATTTACATGTCTGCGTACACATACAGTAATTTACAACTTAGAGGGTGAGAAGAAAAGACATTCTGAGGAATGTTATTTTCTGGACAAGTATTTTGAACTTCAGAAGTCAAATATGTGGCAAGATAGTTTTTGGTGCTCCTAAGTTAAGCAAAAGACATGTCCATCCAGTTGGTAGAAGAATGCATCGCATGTTCTCAGCAGATTGAGGCCTCACAAGGTGACCAGTTACTCAATAGAGATGTCATTTTAAAAAAAATGGCTGGAGAAGAAGGTGTTCCTGTCTCGCTGCGCTGCTGAGAATGTGGCTCACAGCCTAAAGGGATTCCAAAGGTAACGGGATAGTCCTGCGTATCTCCTCAAGGGCAACCCGTGAGAATGTTCTGAAGCAAAAATAACTCCATGTCTGAGACTTCTAAGAGAACATTCAGTACATCTGCATCCGGAGAAGTTGAGAGAGAAAGATGAGGCATTTTGTGTGAACATTTAAAGAAATTAAGCAGTGTAAGTTTATTGTTGAAATGATTAATAACATTACTAATTGAATTTCACAGAAATACTTATATAAAAGCTGATATTTGCCAGAAACCTGTTAGATATGCTTTATGGAGGTATTTTTGCAGTCCATGTGTATCAACCCAGATTGTAAAAGTCAGTTATATATAGGTATCAATGCTGTGACGATTTTCAGAAATTGTCATGGTGAAATTCAAAAGTGATCCATTGAGTACCTTCCATGTCTGAAGACACCACTAAAATCAGACAATCTGTGTACAGCTAAATAATTCCAACCTGCTCTTTGACTTTCCCTCAGTAATGGGACGAAAAATGCTTTATACCAAGAAAGACACTTGCCACCTATGATCAAATTTGACTGAAGCATTCATGTGTACAAAAAGAAGTAAAGAGGAAGTAACAAAGAAATATTTCACTTAATAATTCTTGAAAATCACATGGGTTCATTCTGTAATATTAAATAAGAAACTAGTGATAAATAATCTTTTTTTTTTTCAGGAAAAAACCTCATAACTTGAATCATTCTCACAGAAACTTCCTACTAGATGTCAAAAGGAAAAAAAATAAGATTAAAGAAAACATTGTTGATCTGAGTAGAAAGAAAGAAAAAAGGTAATAGTGAAATTCATAATTTTTTGGTAGTGCTTGATTTGAAAACAAGGTGGGAGTTCAGATATGGAAGCTGAGTTTCCTACCTGGCTCATACAGACCCCCCCCACCACCTCTAAAACAGGACCACATCATGACTGCCAGCTTGCAGGATAAGAGAGCAAACATCCTTCCTGATCCCAGCCTTTTAGGAGAGCCAGGATGAGCAGTGTAAGGCAGAACAAGTGTCCAGGAAAGGGGATTGGAAAACGCCAGCTCCCGGTGGCTGTCACTTTGGTCACTGGAAATACACATACATGTGCAGGATGTGCATAAAAGCCTGGGGGAAGCTGGAGACATTAACTCAGTACTGCTGAATAGAGGAGACTTCAAAGGCAAGAGGCAGAAAAAGAACCAGTAACCAATCACAAGGAAGTGGGATGTTTGAACAAATGGAGAGGGAACATATAAAGATTAGAGATTGGAACTACTCTCTCTCCACGGTCCCTGTTTGAGCAGACTTCCGCCAAGCTGGGCAGAAATAACAAGAGCGACCAGGTGAGTTTTGTGTCAACTAGACTGTTTAACTTGCATACCATTTGTCTTTTGTAATTGCTCTGTGAGACAAGTTAAACGCTAATAACCACCAGGATCGGTGTCCCTAGTGTATTCTATTTATTTATTCTGCACCTGCTTAAGGAGTCTGCCATTGACATGTGAGGTCACAAATGCACATTTAAGAACCCAGTGGAATGCGAGACTGTCAATGCAGGTCCTCTGCTTCGCTCCCTCTGTGGGGGAGGCGGGTCTCTTTAACGCTTAGGCCTCCATTTGTAAAATGATGCCCACTTTCTCTGTGACCGCTTTGGCAAGGACACCACACTGTCTTTTGGATGTCTCCCTTTGACAAAAATAACATTGTAATTCTAAGGTGGCAAGCTTCACGTACTAGGTACTGTTTTCTTGCATGGATCAGAAGATAGAAATATTACTCTGGAGATTAAGAAAGTCACTTTCATGTCTCAGTTGTTTTTTTTTCTGGTGCCTGGAGGTGCACCGGCTCCTGGAGTGATGCATTGGTTGAGTAACGAGGCGAGTCACAACATTAGAACAATGTATGGAAATGGTGTTCAGTGCCAGTTCTTGCTCTTTGTTTACAAATAATTAGTGCACACGCTTCTTATTTTACATGTTATTATTGTTAACAGGTCTTGAAGGGAGGGGTTTCTTAATTTTTTTTTGCTGTCCAGAATATTCAACCTCATTATTTGCACATTTTAGTTTAAGATAGGTGGTTACTAAAATTAAACAGCACCATAAAATATAGTTTAATGTATTGGTTGTTCTGCTGAGGACTGAGATTAATGCTTTATTTTTTATTATTTTGAAATAAAGATCTAAGGGAATTGATGGCTTTATGATAGAATAATATTGAATGAGGTGATGAATTAAATGTGTTATTACTCTCTACCCTCAGTAAAATTAATTCATTATTCCTGATTTACTTTTATTTGTATGTTTAAAGGAATAGAGCTCACTTAAAATTGTTTTAGAATGGAGGATGTTTGTGACCTCAGGGAAGAAAAATCGATTATTCTCATGATTGTCATTTGTTCTTTTCTTCTCGTGGTTAACAGTGATCACTGAGAAAAAGTCCAGAAGAATTTCAATTGTAAGAATCATACTGAGTTTAGGGATAATTGATTGGGAATTTGACACCTGCTAGAAGTTACTTCTTGGAAACTCTTGCAGAGTTGCTCTATGAAGTTCATTCTCCAGAGGTTGAAAGAGAAATGGGCTATGGGTGAAAACATATGGTTGTACACAGGTCAGTCTGCATTTTGGCTCTTATTTGTAAAGGGGAGGGCAGAAGTTCACTGGTGATGAATATATTATTGGTAACTACCAGCATCTCATTTTCTGCTTTGCTTTCAACCATCAATGAAGCGTAGGCAGATCCTCTCAAAATTACTTATTCCTACATTCCATATGGATTATCTTATCTTATCTATCCATTGCAACTTTGCATTGCATGTTTACCTGTAACAACTACCTCAAATCATTTTAGAACCTGATACACACACTGGCATATATATATGTATATAAATATGTGTGATAAAATATATATATATTCTAAATAGTAAAGGATTTTAATTCAGGAAATAGGTTTATATACATATGCCCACACACACATTTGTTATCTGTGTATGTGTGTGCACATGTTCATATACATAAAATATTGCAAAAATTTGCAAAGTGTATTTAAAAGATAAGTTTGTGAAAAAAAATTTGAAACCCATGCATAGTAGTTTCACAGTATGCATTTTACATGAACCTCTTAAAAAGAGGCATTGTATCTAGCCATTGCAGCCACTTGGGGAGTGAATCAGCAGACAGAAGATCTTTCTCTCTGTCTCTCCTCCTCTCTGTATATCTGACTTTCCAATAAAAATAAATAAATCTTTAAAAAAATGTCACAATGAAAAAAGAGGCATTGTATATCCTATTGTATAATTTCATAAGCTTTCTGTTTTCCAAAATACTTGCCATAGATTTTCTTATCCTGAACAGTCATTCTGCACAGAGCTTACATGACCTTCCCAAATTCGCGCTTAAGAAATGGCAAAGCCAGGACTAGCAATGAAGTTTCCTGATTGCTAGCCAAGCGTTCTTTCCACTACAACAGGTGTCAAGTGGTTACTGGGAAGGCCTGGGAAAGAAACTGATTTGGCCTCTCTGGGGTTGAAAGTTATAGATAGTGTGTGCACTATCAACAGGGCACTTAGTTTCCAGGTCAGCTGATCCAGGGAAGTCCTATTGGGGAATGAGATCCATTGTTTAAGTGACCTTTATGTTAACTTCAGTATATTCTCTCTACATCCGCTCATATCCAGACATCATCTTCTGTCGGAGTTCTTCTATTTGATGTATCTCATAGCAATTCATTACACTAGTAATAAAAATATTGAGATATCCTATACTTAATGTTATGCAGAACTAGAAGATTGAGTCCTAATTTTCCCCATTTGCCAGGAAGTGACTAAACAATATAATAAAATCAACTTCCAGTAGTATCTATTAGTCAAAAAATGTGTAGGTAGAAATCATTAGTTATTATGTAACAAAATTGGAGATATTATTTTAGGGTTAAAGATTGGAAAAATACTTCTGTTTTTATACATTTCTTTTGAGACCCTCATTTCATTATCTGGTTCATGGTTAAGTCCTATAATAGAGATAAGATAACTTGAAAAATCTTTAGATTGTTCAACCAGTGTTTGCTGCCAGAGTTAGCAAAAGAAATGGAAAAATTACTTTTTTATTACAAACATAATCATAATAAAAACCGACCAAGTTGACAATTGACAATTAAGAAATAGCTGTTTGAAATCAAAATACAATTACCAAATAGAGAATGATAGAAGGCCCTTGATAATAACTTTAATGGGATAATGAATATTCCGGAAATTCACTTTCTTTCTCTTTCTTTTCTTTCTTTCCCTTCTTTAAGATAGAAAGAAAGAAATAAGGAAAGAAAAAGAAAAAAGTAGAAGTGAAAGCAGCTGAGACATTAGCTTAAGTTCTCCCAGCTTCTCTGCCAAGGTGTTCGCTATAACCCTGATCACCTGGCCTGCTGGTGCTGCTGGGAAGTTTGCACAGAAATCGGATTACTGGATTCTCAAATCGGTCAGTTTTATCCAGAACCACAGGCCTTCGCTTTGAAGAGGAATGTGCACAGAAGCCTAAAATAGCCTGTTTTCGGCTGAACTGTTGCCCGGGGATTTGTGCCACTTGGAGATGGGAAGGTTCAGATCACCAGATATCTGGCTACAGGGTAAGTGGAGCTATGGTGAAAACCAACTGGAGCCTGAATCCTGAAGAACACAGTAAGGGAGCGTTGTTTTAGAGTGGGTGACTGTGGTCCTTGGGTGCTGCATTCTGTTTCGGAGTGCCTGCTATGCAGTCTCTTCTCCCTTTTAGTGCAGCTTCCTGCTAAAGCACTAGGGAGGCAGCAGGCAGTGGCCCAGCTCCTTGGGATCCTGCCACCCACACAGGAGACAAAGTCAATGAGCTCTGGCCCACCCTGGCTGTGGGCAAGCATTCTGTCATTTTGCCTTGTGATTAATAAGTGAAACTTTAAAAAAAAGTGAATGACAAACAGGAATATTTATCTTGTGACAAAGTTATTTCAGAGGATAACTTCCATTGTTTGAATAATTAAAACAACACATTGTAGCTTTCTACTACTCTGTGACATACTTGAGGTCAGAAGCTTGCAGATAAAATTGCTTTACATTTATTTTCAGTACCTAAAATAAGTATTGCGAGCTGCTCTAATTTAAATAGGTGAATTGGAAAATTATTGTTTTACAACACTGTTAGTGACACTGCAGTAAATGTATTACGCAAACCTGTATGAATTCCAGTGCAGGACAGTCGGTCACGATCTTCAACTCGGTTTGAAGATATGCCCCAGATTTTATGTGTTGGAGACATAGTCCCCAATGCAACAGTTTTGACAGGTAAGACTGTTCAGATAATGACTTCATATGTGAGCAGTTGGCCACCTGATAAAGAGCTCCCAAGAAGAGGATCGGTCTGGTGTCGTCCTCGCTGACTTTCTGGAGTTTGGTTGTTTGCTGTTCAATTTTCTGGCATGGGATAATGAAGCAAGGAGGTCCTTGCTGGATGTAGGCTGTTGACCTTGGACTGCCCAGCCTATAAAAACTAAATTTTAAATATATTGCCAACTTTGCAATAACACAAAACGAACTAGATACCCATCAGATTTCCAAAATATTTATTTGTTTTTACCTAGAAAGTATATTTTTGGAAATCTGGCTTAGCTACAAGCTAACGTTATTTACAAAGGCATTATCTGAACAAAACACTAAAAATATTATAATTGTTCATAAATATGAGTCAGGGATAAATGGTCATCTGTAAAATGGAATATTATACACTTGCAAAAATAAGAGTTCTTTCTGTAATGATGTTGAAAATATATAAAATCTCTTATCAAGAAAGAAAGCGAAGTGTGAATCAGTATGTTGGGTACTCTTTTGTGTCAGGAGGGAACTTACATATTTGCATTTGGATGATAAAGCTGTAGATGCGTACAAAGGAAATAAGCAAACATGCTTGCCTCAGAATGAAAAAGGACGGTACACATGAGGCCAGGGTGAGAAAACCTGCACGTTTTAAATGTCATTTTGAACTCTGTAAACATTGAAATGTTAAAATCCAAAAATGGTTTCTGTTAGTTCTACCTATTTTTATCTATTGGGGTCCATAATTACTGGATAATTACTCTCAGTCCTTACTATCTATATTTAATTAGTATTTAATTAGAGGTTTTGTGCTGTGTAGTTTGGCCTACAACTGCTGCACCTGTACTAAACGGGTATAACACTATTTTTGTTCTTAATTATGTGAATAACATTTAGCATGTCACAGATATGATAAGCAGTCTGGTAATGGATGGATGTGCACAGGCTATATGCAAATAGGATGCCATTTTATTATGTATGGGCAGTAGGCAGAACTTGTTGTCTGCAATGTGCTTAAAGCAAATCCCTACAATTCCAAGGAACTGACTCGACTCACCTGTGGTTCATTCATTAAGATTGCCAGAGGCTGGGTCAAAGGGCCTCACACACACATCAGGAATTTTTAATCTAGATCAAATTGCGTTATCCCAAACCAGCCTGTCAAATTCAGTTCTCTCCGCAGTACAATTCATTAAGCCAGATGGTTTCTCTTATATCTTCGAGTCAAACTTTTTTTTACCCTTTTTTCAAATGTTTAGGAAATACAACATAACCTGGAAATTTCCCTTCAAGAAACTTGATTGGAAAGACTAGTACTGTTGAAGCTGTGAGTCAGAAATCTTTGTTAGTAACTGAAATTGAGCCTGTTTGACTTCAGCATGAATATCTCACAGAATCCAGGGAAAGTGGATGAAACCAAAGTGAGAATTTGTGCATTTCCTTCCAGAACTGCTCTAATGGATGTATGTCTTTTAACTGCCTTATGTGAATCTGTGTTCCTCATTAAGATCCAAATTTTCCTAAGGGAAGCTCAAATCTGAGTAGATAAGTGAGGACAGCTGGGTTCTGCCATCGCAGTCACTTGAGAGTCTCATGTCCTGTTGGATAAATGTTTACCTAATGAAGGTTTTTTTTTCTGGAAACATAAAACTCTGCCTGTCCAGGAGCATTCTCCTTAACAGTGCTGCTCAAGTAACTGAAGGGTCCCACACATGCCTTAACACACATGACAAGGTGTAACTGTGCAAACAAACTAAAGGAGATCATGTCGTTAGAAGACATTGTGTTTCAGGTAATTGGAGTTGAAGGAAGTTGGAGTTGAAGGAAGACTGTCCTAGGGGTTACAGAATCATCCTTAAACCTGGAGGGGAAAAAGACGGTGACATTTGCAGAAACTCAAAGTAATGACTGTGAAGGGTGTGTATTGTGATGTAATGTGCTAAGTTTCTGCTTGGGCTGCCTGGCTCCAGTATCAGAATGTCAGTTCAAGTCCTTGTTACTCTGCTTCCAATCTAATTTCCTGCTATTATGCCTAGGAAGGTCACAGAAGATGGCCTAACTGCTTGAGTCCCTGCCACCCTTGTGGGTGACAGATAGAATTCCTATCTCCTGACTTCAGTGTACCCACCTTTGGCTTTTGCTGACATTTGAGTAGTGAACCAGCAAATGAAAGATGTCTCTCCCTGCCTTATCCTCTGTCTTTCCGTCTCTATATGTGCCTTTAAAATTAAAAATTATAATAATGGGGCCGGCACCGTGGCTCTCCAGGCTAATCTTCCCCCTTCAAGCATCAGCACCTTACATGGGCACTAGCTTGTGTACTGGCTGTTCCAGTTCCAATTCGGCTCCCTGTGCATGGCTGGGAAGGCAGCAGAGGATGGCCCAAAGCCTTGGAACCCTGAACCATGTGGTGGACCCAGAGGAAGCTGCTAGCTCCTGGCTTTGTGTTCGCCCAGCTGCGGCCATGTGGGCAGTGAACCAGCATACGGAAGATCTCTGTTTTTCTGTAGATTTGCTCTTCCAATAAAAACAAATCTTAAAAAATGATAACAATGACCGTAATATTGATTGTCTCATAATAATTGAGGTATTTTTGAAGTTCATCATGAGTCAGTACTGCAAAGGATGACTGCCATGTGCCACAGATGTTTTGTCTTGAAGTTGTCCGTCTTTAGAGCAGTTGAATTTTTCCACTGGGAACTGCGCTGTTTGCTGCCTCATTTCCTTTCTTGCAATAATTACCCTTTCAGTTCTTGCTGAAGGCCCTAAACAATTTCTTTCTAAACTTGAAACAATCTCTTCATGAACCAATGTAGTTCTGCCTTCTTTAAATGATAAAACTGAATCCTAGAGAAGTTATATAAACTGCTCAGGATAACACAATTAGTTATTGAATAGGCAATGGAAATCATATTAGAAAACACATATCCTTGTAAATGTACTTTCTTTTTGACTGACACATAAAATGTGCTTTTAAACCAATGTTATTATATATCCTGAATTTTCATAATAAAAATCTTGACTATCTGCTAAGTTAATAATGCTTAATGGCAAAAAAAAAAAATTTCTAATTGTTTCTTCTAGTTTGCTTAGAGAAACACACAATATATCCTCCTGTGTAGTTCCTCTGCTGAAAATACCAGAACTTTTTAATGTTATCTAACTACAGTTAAGAAGCTATAACTCAACCCTTTGTGTCTGGCCCTCTTTCCAATGACTCCCAGCCTCTGAATAATTAGTGCTATGCTCTTAACTGCATGTGTGAGATCATGCAGTATTTGTTTATCTGTGCTTTGATTTTTCGCTTAACATAATGATCATGTTTTTGTTACACTGTTGGAAAGGGCACCATTTCCTAGTTTTTGACTGCATTATGTCCCATTGTGTAGTTGCACCCTATTTTCTTTATATGTTCATTAGTTGACAATGGCTTAAGTTGTTTCCACTTCTTACCTTGTCTGAATAGTGCTGAGATCAATACGGGGTATAGAATACAGGATCTTTGGCAGTATGCATTGATTTCTCTTGAATATGTACATTGAGATGGGATTCCTGGCTCACGTGATAGTTCTGATTTTAGTTTTTCAGAAAAGCTGTGTACTGTTCTCCAATATTTTCTATACTGATCTTCTAATTTACATTTCCTGTCTTGAGGGCACAAGCTTTTGTTTTTTTTCCATTATGTGCTACCCAGCATTTGATAGCTTTTGTTTTTTTGATAATAGTTTAATAAGAATATGATGGTATCTCAGAGTGATTTTAATTTGTATTTCTCTGATAATTAGTGATGTTGAAAAATATTTTCATATATCTTTCAGCCATTTGTGCTAGCACAGTGTTGTTTAAAATATGTTACGCACATTCAGTAACTTAAAATCTGCTTGTGTAAATACTCTGTGATTTATTCTTTTCACTAAAGATTGCTTGGTTCTTTGTAGCTTTTTGTGATTTCATACAAATTTTAGTAGTGCATTTTACTAGTTCTATGAAACATATCACTGATATCTGAGGGATTTCATTGAATTTTTTAATCACTTGGAGAAATTCAGAAATTTTGATACTGATTCTTTGAGTATGATTGAAAGAATTCTTTCAATATGATTCTTTAAATAATTATTATTGGATATCTTTCCATTTGTGTCTTCTACATTTTCATCCATACTGTATATTTTTGCTTGTTTTATAAAGCATTTCTTTGGTTGAATTTATTGCCATGAATTCTAATTTTTGTAGCTATTAGAAATGAAACTCTACTTTTTTAATATTATGTGATATTGCTGTATAACAATGCTTCTGATTTTTATACTTTGATTTTGCAGCCAGCAACTTTGCTGTATATATGAGTTCTAACTTTCTTGTTCATATTTTTTTTAGATTTTCGGTATTTAAGAACATATCATTTGCAAATGTTACAATTTGATCCCATCCTTTTCAAGTTTGATTGTCCTTTATTTCCTTCCCTTGCCAAATTGCTATAATCAGGACCTCAAGCAGCCTTTTGAGTGATCAGTGAAAATCAGCATCTCTTTTTCCAGAACCCCTATAGAAAACATCCTACTTGTCCCCACTCATTATGTTGTTTGTTGCATGTAGCCTTAATTACATTGAGGTATATTTCTTGTATTTCTAATTTGTTCATATTTCTTGATAATAAAGGGGTATTGGGTTCTGTCAAATGTCTTTTTTTCTGCATCTGGTGGAATTGTGAGTTCTGCCCTGTCGCCGCCATGCAGCGACACTAAAATGACGAGGAATATTCTTGAAGGTCTGGGGAAAACTGGCAAAAGCGGCTGCGTTTTAAAACCTTTTCTCCGCTGCTCTTGCCCCCGTCTAAGCTTTCCTACCCGCTTCTTCGCCACCCTTCCTCCCGTTTTCCACCACCCTTCTTCCCAGTTCTTCCCGTTTCTATATTTCTCCCATTCCCCACGTAAGAGCCACAGAATGTCACGAGCCAAAAAGACTTGCCGAACCAAAAAAGACTTTATTGCCAAAAACGAGCTGCTTACATATTGTTCTTCCACCAATCACTTCTGCACGTGGTCCACGGGGCATTATCTGATAGGCCAGCAATCGCAGCGAGGGAGAATTAGCCTATCCTTGTGACCTCCTGCCTGCCTACAGGCGGGAACAAGTCCCGCCTCCTGGCACTCGGCCAGCCGCCATCTTGAAGCCCCTCATCCGTGTGGGGTCGGCCGCTCCACACACTGCCCCTTAGTCTTTTGATGTCATGTCTCATGTTTACTGGTTTGCCTATGTGGAACTATCCTTGCTTCCCTGTGGTGAGTTCCTTTTGATCTTGTTAGTAACCTCTTAAGAAAAAACTTCAGATATCCATTTAAAAGTCAGGGAGAAAGAGGTAGAGATCTCGCATTGACTGGTTAATAAACGCCTACCTCAGGAAGGCTGCCCCAGGCTGGATCCATCTGTTTATCCACGAACATGTCCTACAATGTTTATCCCTTGGACCCTTTTCTAGTTTCGATATTAAGGTAATGCTGGCCTTGCAGAATGAGATTGGAAGAATTCTGTCTTCTATATTTTTGGATAATTTAAGAAAAATTGGTGTAAACTCTTCTTTAAATATTTGATACATTCACAGTGAAGCTGTCTGATCCTGGGATTTTCTATTGAGGGGAGACTGTGAATTATTGATTTATTCTCATTACTCATTATTGATTTCCTTAGATATTCTGTTTCTTCTTCGTTCAATCTTGGTAAGGTTCATAGGTCCAAAAATGTGTCCATTCCTTCTAGGTTATCAATTGTACAATTGTTCCTAATTATCTCTATTAATCCTTTATATTTGAGCAGTGTCATTTGTAATATCTCCTTTTGTCTCTGATTTTACATTTGAATTATTTCTTTTTCTTAGTCTAGCTAGGTTTGTTTTATTTAACTTTAAAAAAGATTTTCATTCCACAGACTTCTTCGTGTAGTTTTTTTAACTTTCTAATAATTTTTTGTGCTAAATGTTAGAATTTCTTTCTTTCTTCAGATTCTTTGGTTCCAGTTTATTTTTTTCTGTAATTTCTTAAGGTGCTGCGATATGATTTGGATTTTGTAAAGATTTATTTATTTTTATTACAAAGTCAGATATACAGAGAGAAGGAGAGACAGAGAGAAAGATCTTCCGTCCGATGATTCACTCCCCAAATGACCACGATGGCCGGTGCTGCGCCTATCCAGAGCCAGGAGTCTGAAGCTTCCTCCAGGCCTCCCACGTGGTTGCAGGGTCCCAAGGCTTTGAGCCGTCCTCAACTGCTTTCCCAGGCCACAAGCAGGGAGCTAGATGGGAAGTGGAGTTGCCGGGATTAGAACCAGCGCCCATATGGGATCCCGGTGCGTTCAAGGTGAGGACTTTAGCTGCTAGGCCATGGCACCGGGCCCTATGATTTGGATTTGAGATGTTCCGATTTTCTGTGTAGGCAATGGTTGCAACAAACTTCTCTCATAGTACTGCTTTTTCTTTATGACAAAGGTTTAATATGTTGTGTTTGTTTCCATTTTTCATTTCTTTCAGGAAATTTATAAATGTCTTTGTCCTTGAAGCATAAGTTAGTTAATTTTCCATGCATTCTTGCAGCTGGCAAGGTTTTTGTTTGGTTGGTTTTGGTATCTGGTTGTATTGTCCTATGATTTAAGAAAACATACAATATAATTTGTATTTTTAAAAAATTATTGATGCCTGTTTCATGACCTACCCTGGAGATAATTGCATGTGCTGTTAGGTAGAGTGAGTATTCTGGCTGCCTTTGACTGACACTTTGTGTAGATATGCTCTGTCTGTGTTGAATGCAAGATGGGCCTTTTTATCCCTTCCTGCTGGACAGTCAGCCAGAGGTACTTTCCAGGGAATCAAGCTTGTGAAGGGAGAGGTATGGTCACTCTGACGATTTTCTGGATGTATCGCCGAACAAAATTATGTTTTCCACTGTGAACTTAAAAAACTGCCTTTCCTCACATTAACAAATATCAACAAGTATGATCTTATAATCTCTCCCTGGCTTCTCTCCTGTACCCTCCCCTCCCCTCCCCTCACTTCACTTCACCTCCTTTCTTCTCCCCTCACCTCACTTCACCTCCTTTCCCCTCCCCTCCCCTCCCTTTCTCTCCCTTCCCCTCTCCCTCCCCTCCCCTCCCTTCTTCATCTCTCCATTATTACATCTCTGTATGTCCAGGCGTTAAGGCCCAAAACAAGCAGACCCAGATACCGGTAGGTCCGAGAACAACTCCTAGTCATTTGTGGATTTCTCATACCTTTATTTATAGATCAGCAGCACATGAGAAATGCGGCAATGAGAAATACACAAAGATGAGCCCATGGCTCCCTGTGGTGGTGCGGCCACAGGAGATATGTGCCTTTGCATCCATAGCATCTGTTGGAAACATACTCAGAGACACATCCATCCACACACAGACATGTACAGCCACGCGTCCACACACAACTACATTCACATGTCCACCTCCACTCGCTAGCAGTCACATACACAAATAGCCACACTAACCAGGCCCCACGGTGGCTTCTATGGATTCACAGACAAGAGTGGCCCAGAGCCAAAGTGTTAGTTACAGGCTTGCGGGAAGCTAGCCAAGCAGCTGGACCTGTTGGTTACCATGACACCAGTTACCACAGAGATGGAGATATGGGAGCACAGAGAGGAGGGAACAAGGGCAAAGGATGTGCGAACTTGAGAACTCCACCTTCCCTTCTCTGCTGTATATCGTTAGTTGTACTAACTCACTGAGATTTTATGTATTTATTCCAAGTGCATATCATCAACATCGTATTTTAAAAGGTACTTTAAGGCTGTTTTACTCCTCTATTTCCACGCTTCTCTGAAATTTCAGCAGTTTTCCTGAGACAGAGCTCATACTCCTTTCCAACCTTCCATGTGTTTTTCTGAAGGGGAGGGGCATATTCCTTGCCTAAGTTTCACATCTTGACTATCTTTAACGAATTAGTATCTGTTTGATATCCAAGTCTACATCTCAGGTCTGTAAGGCTCTCTGGGTTGGTGGAACTTAGCACTTAGCTCCATTGGGGCTGGATTTTCTTCATATTTCAGTTTTATCTATGAAAGCAAAAGCCATTTTTTTTTGTTTGGTGGTGGTGAAAGCTAGAATGTATCCATCGGTGTTTAAAGCTAGTTGTTTTGCGTGACATTTCTGTTTGTGTTATTTCCATGCTCTCCTGCCAAGATTTCTTTTGCCTACTTTTGTTTTCTTTCTTCTCTGAGTCCCTGCTGCTGTTTCGGTTTGACGGAGATTTTGAGATGCTCGCTATTCGTACGGTAGTTTTACTTCCCCTTTGTATAATAAATATTTACTATTTCCTATAAGCAGATACTGTATAAGGCCCTAAGTAAAAGAGGTACTGATAGAGAAACTGAAGGAGGGAAGACAGGCGGGAGAGAGGTATGAATGGGGGGAGGTAAGTGGAGAGAAACCATTCTGATACCATTAGTAATAACAAAGTTGAAACAACACTAAGACAAATCAGAGACTATAAACAAAATTGAAAGAAGTTTCAGGCTGTCGATAGGACCTTCCAGGAAAACAGCAAAAAAGCAACTGACATCTCTGCTCTCATGGAGTTTACATTTTAGTGTGGGAGATGGGCACAATGACGTATACAAATCAATATAGAAAATTATTTCACATGGTATGCTATGTAGCAAATAATACAGCACAATAGAATAATGGGTGGTGTTTAGGTGAGCATGCAAGCTATTCTGAACAGAATGATTAAGGCCTTGCTGAGGAGATTAAACACAATTAAACTCAAAATAGAATGAAATAACAACTTGGAGAAAAATAGGCATCGTGAACAAGAATGAAAGCTTTATACTGAAAAATAGCTATTCATGGAGCAGAATGAAGGCCGTTGTGGCTGTAGCCAAGCTAAGGAGGGTTAGTGGGGGAAGCGAGTCAGTTCCTATAGGATGCTGTAAACCTGGGTAAGAACTTCCGATTTCATCCTAGGAGTTATAGGATATCACCAGATGATTTTGAGCCAGAGAAATATGGGAGTTTAAAACATTCCCCTGGATGTTGTGCTGAAAGTAGACTGTGAGGCTCAAAAATGGAAGCAAGGGGCCCCAGTTGGGAGTGTTTTTTGTTTTGCTTACTTATTTTTTAAATCCCAGTGACACACAGATAAATAGGCAGGCTTACACACAAAAACATCTTTTTTTTCATTTATAAGAAACCCAGTAGCATGTACACCAGGATTGTTTTTGCAACCCGGAGGTCACTAGACAGTGTCCTTAAACATCTTTGCGTTTGTTTAATTCTCATGCCAATGGTAACAATTGTGTCCTCAGCTGAGCACATGCAGAGGTAGGAGAAAGACCACAGTATTGTGTCCAGGCTCATTAGGAAGTGCCGTTTCATTTAGATGTGTCCCATTTTTTTCTTCACTGGAGTTCATTGCTCTGTAGCAGGTTTACAATCATTATTACTTGGACCAATTATTTGGACATGGAGTTACGGAGAGTCAGATTCTGCTGCTGTGGTCTAGAGAGAAGTAAATATCCAATTGCTTGCCTGATCTGGTCCATCAACACCTACACTGAAGGCCATCACCAAACCTGTTGTGGACATTTCAGAGAAATTTGGTATTTTCAGATTTATTTCTCTACGTGTAACATAACCCAGAGATATTCAACTAACTTTTCAAGCTTGCTTATAAAGATAATGAATATTTGAGTTTTGCTTATATAACACAAAAGGTAGTATGTCAAGAAATTCTTTTCTAGGAATTGCTTTGGACTCCACAACCATTGCATGAAGGGGTAGTGTTTCTGAACCCACCCTTCAAAATGAAGAGCTAGGTCTAATTAACCTGATGAAGATCACAGTACTTTTGTCATTTTCCAGTTGCCATGTACTTTTTCATAGTTTTAAGAATAACATACAAATGTTTTTATGGCTATAGTTATATTTGCATGCTTGATCTTTCTTTAAAAATTCTGAATAGAGAGCTATCCAGATCTTGATAAGTAAATCTTATTTTTGGTTTTCAAGGGCTCCCAAGCAATAGAAAAGATCATAATTTTCAAATTGAACAGTTTAAGATTAGAAATGATAAATCACCATGAATTCGATTCTAGAAGCTTCTCCTATTTAACCACTCTCACGGAATAAAAGCAGTGCATAATTATTTTAGAAGTGTTTTGGTGGGGAGGAGGATGTTCTTTTACAGGTACTTCGGTGCTCATCTCTTTTTGAAAGGGAGATTGAGAATGACAATATCAGCCAAATTATAGTCTCTTTGCACCTGAAGGCAGGTTCTTCATTCCACTTAGTTGGAGCTCATTCTTTTAGTTTTTGAACCTCTGCCTCCCTGTGTACTTCATGCTGATACTCACCAAATCACAGTTCCTGAGATGTGAAACCAGGTCATTGAAAGATTTGTTGTTGATTCCTAGGATGTGTTAGAGGGAATACCATGATGTGCTTTATGGCATAAATTGGTCCCAAGCTGGGCTCAGGGGTCGGGGAAGAGGGATGTTTTCACTGCAACAATGAATATTGCTTGGGAGCAAAGTGGCAAGGAAATAATATTCTGAAAAAAATTTCAGACTTTTTACAAAGCCCAGTCAGAGGGCAAGAAACTACCCTATCTCAATTGTTAACTTGTTTTACAATGGAAACTCTGTTAAGTGGTTCAACATGTGGTAAATGGTTCTCATCAGGTCAAAATTAAATTTGCTTTGTGTTTTTTCTAAACCAATTTTGAGTCCATGTGTGGAGCTAAAAATAAATGCAAAAAACTCTGAAAGTTTGGTTAGAGCAGATTTTAATTTTTCCACTGTAATGAGAGGAAGCAGGATGTTAGGCCTGGAATGTCCACTTCTATAGAATGGAGTATTGATATAGAAACTGAGATAATCTTACCAGAGTTTTGATTGATCTGCTGTTTGCATAATCAGATGTAAAATGTAGTCTTAGAATAGAGTCTTCCAAATCATTTTTATCTGTGTTACCAGAAAACAGTGGGACATTGACTGAGTTCCTCTTAAGTGTCCCTTTCTACCCCCTGGCAGAGCTGCTGGAAGTGAAATGATCAGAAAGTAGGGGAATAAAGTAGGCAGAAAGAGAAACAAGGAATCTGGGTTAATTCCCAAACTGAATAATCAGCTTCCTATTTGAAAAAAAGAGAGAGAATTGGCAAGGCTGTATGGAAGGTTCCATGATTCCTTCACTGCCATTGTGACAGCCGTATGGAAGCTGGCAAGGCGGACCTGCAAATGCTATGGATAAACGTAATCATTTCTCAAAGGCTCCTATTGAACTCCCTATAATTTAAGATTACACAGCCCTACTTGTACTGCATACATCGTCTTATGTGTTGAGTCTTCAACTTTGCTTTAAGACCCTAACAATCACTACTGTGAATGCTGTGTTAACATGGAGTTCTTTAGAGTCGGTGACAAACTTGGGAATTTGCAGTTTGGTTCTGGTGGGGAAAAGAATCTGTGCTCTTGCTCAGTTTGGAAGGATGCTGGACATGGCTCCAAATCCAGAGGCGTGTATTTCCTGATTCTCTCCTCCCGTCTTCTCTTTATGATTGGAGAAAACCTTGCTCATGTGTTGTTCTGTGTTGGTACAGAATAAAGACCTACTGCCCTTGTACAAAACAGCCTGTATTATCCCATCAGAGCAGAGATCATTTGGATCCTTGTAAAAATCCTACAGATGTGCCGTTTGACATATATATAAATTCTTTACCTCAGTAATTCTGCAATTTGGAGTTACTTTTTAAAAGCGCATGGGAAACAGAATTCAAACACGTCTATTTTGTAAAATTTTTGAGATGCATGCATCTTTTTGTAATATGAATTTTTCTCTAAGTTTTTTTTTTAAAGATTTATTTTATTTTTATTACAAAGTCAGATATACTGAGAGGAGAAGAGATAGAGAGGAAGTGGAGCTGCCGGGATTAGAACCAGCGGCCACATGGGATCAAGGCGAGGACCTTAGCCAGCAGGCCACGCCGCCAAGCCCTTCTCTAAGTCTTTTAAAGACCTTTGTATTTTATCATCTCTCTATATATGCTTTTTATTTTTATATTTTTTCAAGTTTTTTCCCTAAGTTTTACTCATTAAAATAAAGGTGAATATTTTGATTCATAAATATCATACGTAGGCAAAGGTATAAACATCAAGATTTTTACTATACTGTTACCAGCTTCTTTTTGATTAAAATTATATAAGCCATATTCCACAAGAGCACTGCATGGTCCTAAAATATAAAATTTAGTCATTCTGCAGGTAGCTCTATAGCTTCTTTTGTCTATGGCATTAATCCCATATTCTTTTTTAAGATTTATTTATTTTTATTGCAAAGTCAGATATACAGAGAGGAGGAGAGAGAGAGAGAAAGATCTTCCATCCGATGATTCACTCCCCAAGTGACCACAATGGCCGGTGCTGCACCTATCCAGAGCCAGGAGTCTGAAGCTTCCTCCAGGCCTCCCACGTGGTTGCAGGGTCCCAAGGCTTTGAGCCGTCCTCAACTGCTTTCCCAGGCCACAAGTAGGGAGCTGGATGGGAAGTGGAGCTGCCCGGATTAGAACCAGCGCCCACATGGGCGCGTTCAAGGTGAGGACATTAGCTGCTAGGCCGTGCCTCCGGGCCCTAATCCCATATTCTTTAAGTCCTTCAGAGCTGTTTGTAAAGACAGAATGAAATATCAGTAGCTAGAAATTTTTCCAGACATTTGAAGCAGTGGTTATGTATGAAATGGAACAGAATATCATAGTGTTTTTGTTTGTTTTTGCCATCAAAAAAAAAAAAAATAAATAACCATAGACACCAGGCCAGCATTTTGGCACTTTGAGTGGAACTGATGCTTGTCAGTGCTGGCATTCTGTGTTGAAGTGCAGGTCCTGGCCGTGGCTGTGCTGCTTGCCATCCAGCTCGCTGCTGATGCACCTAGGCTGTCCCTGCTGTCCCTCCATCCGCAAGAGGGCGGATGGAGCTCCCGGCCGCACTGGCCAATGTGAGCAGGGAGCCCGGGACCAGCATGGCTTTGTTCCTCCCTCTCTGAGTTACTCCGCCTTTAAGTGGGTAAAATAAATCTTAGTAAAAAAGAAGAAAAAAAACAAACTACAGGCAGGAATTTGTTTGAATAGCGCATGAAAAGTTAATCCTGTGTGATTTGAACATGCTATGAATTTCGGTCTCGGTGACTTGCTGAGTCCGTCATGAGACTAGTCGTGAATGATTGAGATGTTCAATTGTCTGCAACCAGGATCTGATCGGCTAGATTAGAGTCATAGTTATTAGCTATCTACTGTAATTATGGTTCTCTAAATCCAGCCTGCAAACCAGAATAGTCTGAGGATAAATTTTCATTCTACCATAAAGAAATGCGTAACATAAAATTAAATGTATTCAATTTAAATGTAAATAGCTACTCTTGTTAATACGTCTTTTCTTTTTATAGAATAATAGTATCCTATCTTTTATTTTCATAATGATATTTGACAAGATAAGGAACATTATGCCGCTGTTTCTTTACTAATTCAAATGTGTTTGTATTTTGATATGGAAATATACAATATGCAAAAATCTTGCTTATGGAAATGTTCCGTGTGATCTACCATTTTATAAATTGCTATTTAATATTCATCTGTGCGAGTTGCTTACAAGTATCATAATTTACTGTTATTTTCACAACCATTTGAGTTACTGGTATTCTTTTTTTAAAAAAATAAGAGACTGAGACAGCTTAAATAATTCAATCTTATCTGGCTAGTAAGTAGCATAGTCGGAGGCTGAAGCTTAAAGATTTCATTATTATCTATCTTGCGTCTGCTTATATTTTTATATAAATTATTTTTAAAACTAGCAGTATCTTGAAACTTCTTCAAATTGCCTGATTCTAATGGTGGAAAAATAGTTTATTATATTAGAAGAATAACATAATCAAATATGATATGGGAATATTTCTTTATTTAAAGATTTGTTAATTTTTATTGCAAAGTCATATGTACAGAGAGGAGAGACAGAGAAAGATCTTCCATCTGGTGATTCACTCCTCAAGAGGCCACAACGGCTGGAGCTGCACCTATCTGAAGCCAGGAGCCAGGAGCTTCTTCCAGCTCTCCCACATGGGTACAGGGTCCAAAGGCTTTGCGCCTTCCTCCATTGCTTTCCCATGCCACAAGTAGGGAGCTGGATGGGAAGTGAGGCCACTGGGATTAGAACTGGCGCCCATATGGGATTCTGGTGTGTGCATGGCGAGGACTTTACCTGCTAGGCTACCACATTGGGCCAATATGGGAATATTTTTAAAAGTTAATGGCAATATGGAATTAAAAGTGGCTATTTTGGTGTGAAAGTATTTTAAATGTGTGCATAGTATTTTTATAATATGTATTTTCCACCAGCTGCTTGAATACCTCTTATATATATAAATTTGAAAATTTTTACATCAAAATAAACATCTTTTAATTCCACTTTCTGAAATAGCCAGGTAGGTTACTGAAAAAAATAACTTCTGTGATACGAGTATTTTTACAAGCTTACTGATGATGTCATAACAGGCATGTGACCAGTCCTGCCATGCAAATGAATTCTGCCACCAGATAATTAATACCAATTTATGTTAAAACAATGCATTCAATGGACTGTGTCGTCTTTTTAAGGGTGCATATTCCTTTAGTTACCACAGAGTCCTTGTAGTAATAAAGCTTCCTGCGGAAATGGGAACGCTAGCGGTACTTTTTCAACACTAATTGACATTCCCTCTGATCTTATACAGGGGCTCCGGTCTCCCCATCATCCTCACCAACACTCACGGTCTGTCTTAAATCCTGTTCCTCCAAGGGGACTTCATGATCCCTTATTGTGCTATGTCTTAGCTTTCCCTGATAACTAATAATGTTGGGTCTTTTTATTATATACATATGTACTTTTTCTGGAGAGATAGCCAGATACTTAGCCATGCTTTTTTAAAGGTTTATTTATTTACTTAGATTGTCTCTGTTGCTTTTCCAGGCAAATTCACTGAGAGGAAAGGGAGGGAGCAGGTTGGAATCTAACAGGCACCCTAAGGAATACTAGTTTGCGGGTAAGCAGCCGTATTCACTGTGCCACAACCCCTACCTATTTCTTTTACAATTGAGGTATAGCAGCTTCTCTTTATATATTCTGTATTAAAAAAAATCTTTTGTTATTTGCAAATATATTCTTCCATTCTGTAGGTTGTCTTTTTTCCTTTTTTTGATGATTTCCTCTGAACTGCAGATGTTTTTAATTCTGACAAAGTTGAATTTGTCAAAATTTTCTTTTGTTTCTTATAGCTAATAAGTCATTGTCTAGGCCACAGTTACAGAATGTATTACTTTTGTTTGAACAGTTTATTAGTTTTTGAAATCCTAACTAGCTGACCTATTGTTGATTTAAAGCATATTAAATTTAGTTCTCCAATCTACTTTTAGTTAATGTTTATATATGATGTGAAGTAGGGATTCAGCTTCATTCTTTTTAGTGTGGATACACAATTGTCCCCAAACCAGTTGTCAAAACATTTGTTAAAACATCTGGGCTGTTTTGTTGAAAATACATATTTTTGGATTCATAGTACTACTCTATCAATCCATTTATTCTTAAGCTGGTACTATGCTATCTTTATTATAATAGCTTTGAAAAATAAATGTTGAAATTGGGAGGTGTAAGGTCTCTGATTTCCAAATTTGGAACTGTAAATTTTAATTTTTCTATCTCAACATTGTTTTTAATCCACTTGCATTTCTGCAAAGAAACCAACTTGGATTTGGATAGGGTAAACCTGTAGATTAATTCTGGGCACATCTTAACAATATTAGGAATTGGCATTCATGAACACATGTCAATCTCTTTATTTAGATCTTAATTTTTTCAACAATGTTTTAGAGTTTTCAATGTGCATATTTTGTACTTTTTTGGTTAACTTTATTCTGATATGTTTTAAAATGCATCTACTATTGGAGGATGAGTAGCAAAAAGAAAAAGAATGTGCAATGGCTGAGTTCCTTATAAACTTCCCAAGAAGGTATTTTATTACATCTCCCCTATGGAGAAGGAGTATAGATGAAGTGCTCAAACAGAATTGAAAGAGTTATTTCAAGATTTTTTAAGCATTTATTTTAAATATTTTTTTTTTTACTGAAGTGTCAGATTTAGAAACAGATCTTCCTTCTGCTGATTACATACATACCAGCAATGGCCAGAGCTGAGTGGATCCAAAGTCAGGCTCCAGGAACTTCTTCCAGGTCTCCCACATGCATGCATGTGCCCAAGGTGTTCCGCCATCCTCTATTACTTTCCCAGGCTGTCAGCAGGAAGCTGGATTGGAAGTAGAGCAGTTGGGACCAGAATCAGCATCCATATGGGATGCCAACACCACAGCAGGAGAATTAGCTTGCTATGCCACTGTGCAGTCTCTAAGATATTGCTTTACCAAGTAGCAAAGGTTCCTTTAGGCAGTATGAATTAAGGGAGTTAGTACCCACTCGGTAGTTAGACCAGATTTTTCTGCTTTTTCTTTTTGGTCTGTCAGTTAAGAAAGAAGAAAATATGAAAAATAATCACCCAATATTTTGTGAGGGCAGCTACATATGTGGTAATACTTTTAGATGGGAACACTCAGAACAAACAGTTTGGGAAACAATAGAATTGTTGATTGGACAAATTAGGTTTAACATGCCTTGGAAATACGTGAATAAAGGTAAATGTATAGTTACATGAATAGTCATGAACCTAATCAAAGATTAGCAGCAAAGTTAATTTGGGTTCCTTAGCATACTACTGGTAAATGAAGTGTGGGTAGCTGGGTGGCAGTTAGAACAGCATAGCAGAGCTGACAGTCTGACCTGAGAAGTGATCCCAGAATAAAGTTTTGACAAATCTCACAGTTTCTGGGGACTCCAGCAATTTCCTAGAAAGAATAGAGAATGTTTCAAGAAGACAGGAGTGAGTGGAATATCATGGAGAAGTCCTGCGAGCAGGATCAGCCCAACAAATGTGGTAACAGAGTCAGTGAGCTTTTCCAGAATTGTTTCAGGGGACTTATGTTGGCATTGGGGTATCCTTCTGAGGAGCTGAAAAAACAAAGACAAAAATAGGAAGTGGGTTATGAATTAAAAAATGGAGAATTAGTTGATGGGGAATTGGCACAGAGTTGATGGAGTTTTTTTTTGTTGTTGCTTTAGAAGTCAAAGTTGGGAATGTTTAAATGTTGGTGGCAAAACAATACAAAATAAGCAAAAGCCACCCAGAGAGAACGATAGACTGAAAATGAAACAATGAGATGGGGCAATCCATAGAGTTAGATTTGCAAAAAGACAGGACTCTGATAGGATCCAAAGTATAGGTACGGTTTTTTCTTAAATGGAAGAACCATCCTTTGCTTGTTGTGGAAAGGTGTTGTTTGAAAGGGTTCATCTTTGTGTAATAGAAAGGCACCATCATTAAAAGTGCTTGGATAGAAGGAGAAGATGGCAGAGTTGAGAAGGGTACAGAGGTGGGCACACTCTTTATGATGGATGGAATGGCAGGTCAACAAACAAGACATTATAGTGCTGCTGATAGGATTAAGGGGTGTGTGTGTATGTGTGTGTGTGTGTGTGTTTATTACCAAAGAAGAGACAAGCAAGTCCTGTAATGCACCCCAAATGCAGATGGCTAGGGCAGTAAGCCTAACGCAAATAAGGAGTGTGTCAAATTAAGATTCCTTCCAACCATCTGGTTTTTAGTAACAGGTTAAAATCAGAGAAATGTTTCATGTGGGTGTCTGGGAAGTACTTGATGTCGACCTGCAAACGCCAACCGCGAAATGCTCAGCTATTTTCTGGAAAGGCTAAACAGTGTTTCCAGTTCTGTTCTGTTACAAAGAGCCAAGGATGACTTGGTAGAACAATTCCTACCCTGCTTTCCTCCCACCAGCTGCCTGGTGCTAACAGCCTGGAGTATTTTCTTACAGTCATATGATGGGTAACTACAATTCAGGAGAACTCTAGACAGGAATTTGTACCATTTAATTGAGAAGGTCGTGGTAGGAAGTTTAGGCTGGAATGGAGGTAGAGAGAGAAGCAACTGGAAAGGTTAATTTTCTCATGTTGCTAGCCAGGGCATGTGGATGTGGCAAGCTGGTGGTCCTCACTTTAAGTAACGGCCTAAAAACGTTTGGTTATGATCAGCTGTATAGGGGGTGGGGAAACTACGAAAAAGGGTCTTGGGGCTAACTGTGCATTCAAGAGTGAGCCTTCAAGCTTTCCCCAGTCACACAGATTTCCAGTAGGCCATGGAGAGTCATATGATACTATTTTTTTTATCTCTTCCTTGTGAGATTTTATGTGTATGTGCCTTGGCAACTTCAGAGTTACTGTGAAGCAGTTGCAGTAGGAGCATTCATTATATTACGTGCTGAGGAAAGTAAGATATGGAAGTTGGCTGAACTAATAAAAGTGTAACAGATTGTTGATCAAGGAGTACAATTGCTAAATTTCAGGTAATAGCCATGTGGCACACATCTTTGTTGTTGGATTAAAATTCTAGATGTGTTTCTCTTTGCATGTGTTTTAAAGAAAATTAGGAGTTACCTTAATATGCTGTCAGGAAACAAACTTAATAATAGGTATTAATCAGTATTTTGGTAGAAAAGCAGAATGTATTTTAGTTAATATTAATTTCCCAAAGGTTTTAAAATGCCAATATTTACAAGGTCAATTTTGATTGATACTTTTGTTAAAAGTTTGCTCTTTAGTGATTAAACACAATAATGCTTGGTTATGGTGATAATAATGATTACAATATTTTTAATCACTAGTATTCATTATTTATTTTGTGTCAGACTTTCTGCTAAGCACTTTACTTACATTTATTACCAAAGCTGTACAAGATATTCACGGGTTGTTACTTTTGTTTCATAGAATTTATTTTACAACTGTCTATATCACCAGCAGGGTCACTGGCCCTACGAAGTCACAGGGCCAGAATTCTCACGAAGGCATATTTGTAGAGTTGGTTGTTTTCCGAGCTCTACTCTGTTCTGCCACTGAATTTCCTCTGTGATATCTCCATGCCCCAGTTTCCTGTGCATAAAATAAAAATAATTACCATCAATTTTAGTAAGTGAGATATGTATATAAAACTTTGGTGATAATTCTGAGTACGTTGACAGTATTCAAGTAGCTGTTAGTTACTATCATTATTACTGCACTGAGGTGAGTTATATTTACATGAGAGCTTTTGCTACTTGTGTGGTCTTCCTCAATCAAGTTGACTTTGAACTGCATTTCTTGTAGTAGCTTGAACAAGGGCTGACCTATCTACAAACTTGTAATTATGATCAAAAGCCTGTAACAGCAAGCTGACAGGTAGGGAGCTTATATAAATATAATAAGGTAAATCCTACCTGGCCCATAGGGAAGGTACATTCATAGCTGCAATTCTGTAACTTGCTTTATTTGGCTAGGTAATTGGTCTCTGCATTGGAAGGAAAATGTTCAGTAACAGATTTTTTTTTTGTAAGAACAAATTTGGTAAGATCACATCTTTCCCTTAAAGATGTACTTATCTACTTGAAAGGAGAAATTACAGACAGAGTAAAGAAGGACAGAGAGAGAGAGAAAGGAAAAAGGGTCTTCCCTCTGCTGGTTGGTTCTTCAGGACCAGGTCAGGCCAAAGCCCTGACCTTGATCTGGATCTGGGTCTCCCCTGTGGGTACAGGGACCTGACTATTTCAGTCATCTCCTACTTTCCCAGGCGCGTTAACAGGGAGCTAGATGGAAAATAGTAACACAGATTCTTAACTCGGTGTTCCCATGGGCTGCCAGCAGCACAGTAACCATAGGCAGCCACTGAACAGGTTACACCATAATGCCAGCCCGTGAAACCACATTTCTCTAAAGTAAATCAGCAATACCAAGTGTAATGTAGGAAAGTTCGTGAAGGTTCCTGGCATGAAGATTTCCAGAAAGGGGCCCTTCACCTGGTCTTTTTTTTTTTTCCTGATAGTTCAAGCAGGTTGTTATTTTCAGTCTCACTCAGGAATGCTTTGTCCGGAACAAGAAGCAAGCAGTAGCAGTATGTGCAGTGAGACGGTGGGTTTTTAAGTAATTACATCCAGCGAATGGAGCACGAAGAGGGCTGGGCATTGTGCTCTGCAGACGCTTGAAGCGTTTGCATCCCCTATTGGAGTTCTGATGGAATCCACAGCTCTTCTGCTTCGGTCAACTTCATGCGAATGCACTTGACAAGACCGTAAATGGTGACCCTAGGTCAGGGGTCCCTGCCATCTGTGTGGCAGACCAGGATGGAATTCTGGCCTGTTGGTTTCAGCCTGGATGTTGTGAGCATTTGGAAAATGAGCCAGCAGACGAAAAATTCTATATCATTTGCCTTTCAAATAAGCTAATTAATCTTTAAAAATTAGAGAAGCCACATGAAAGCATTTTGTATTATCTCATTGATATGAAGTCTTAATCTGTTGCGGCATAAAATAGGTCACTGGTTACTTGGAGAAGTGGTGGAAGCCTTACAAAGGAATAGAAACTGACTTGGAAAATAATGCATTTACAAAAGCAGACATGTGTCATAACTTAGTAAAGCACACACATTAAATATGTACAGCTTATTGTGCTTTGGTTATACCTCAATATTTTAACACATCACATAAGATACTTTAAAAGATTCCTCTTATAATTATGGAAGTATATTTTTTTTCTTCATATCCACGGTCAATTCCTATCCATTTTATTTACAACACCTTATTTGTATGTGAGGAAGTGTATCAGGGTCTATCTACAAATGACCCTACTTGCTCTGTTCAGTAAAAGATACTAGAATTATGAATAAAAATTGATGAAGAGGCAATGACAATATATTTGGTCAAGTTCTATCTGATTTCTTCCAAGCTTAAAATATTTCTTATGTTATAGATTAAACACTTTTAGTAAGTTGTCTGAGCATTTAACTGCAATAGATATTGTGCTAAATTTGGTACTGTTAAGGGATATGCAAGTGAAAAGTTACTAATTATAAGTTAGTGCCTGTGCCCGAGTTGTCTTTGTAAGATAATTATTAAGAGACTATGTGTCCTCTGCAGCCATATGATCCAGGTGAAAATCAAGGTGCTCATCTGAAAGGCAGCATCTCTCATGTTCAATCCAGGATTATAGGTCGGCCACAAAAAACCCTCTCTATGATTCTTCTTGACTCCTCCTCATCACTGCAAACTCTTTCAGTGACATGGTAGAAGTAGGTGGAGATACAGGTCACAGGATAAATCTACTCCAGTATTCTATTCTTGTCTACATTTGCCAGAAAAGTTCTGGCATCTCTTCTCATTAAATGAGATTGTCAGACTCCAAGAATCACTCCATCAAGTCAAACTGTTGGAACCACTTCCATAGTAAATGGGAAAAAAGCGTGTAAAGTGCTTGGGCATCAGTAAATTCGACTCTTTACAGAATCGTACTGTAGACTCTTGGTTTAACACCTTTAGATCCACTCATGAAACTCTCCATCTTCTCTTTCAATGTGGTCCAGTACTCAGAGAATCCATGACACACCACTTTATGTGTTGCCATTTTTACTGCTGTCGTTCTAAGGACCAGCAGCTGGTGGGCTCCCAAGTATTGGCCTCAGATGTATTTCCCCATCCATCACAAGTGGTGTTTGATTAATGGTAGCATAGCACATGATTAATCCATTTACCACTGGGGAATGATAATCAGGATTACCTTTAACTCAATATCAGGTCTAATTTTAACATCAATATCTTCATTATAAACTTTTGAAGAGAAATTATTTAGCTTAAGGTATTGCTGACTCTGTCTAAAGTTAACGTTTATATATTAAAAACAAAAGGCAGAAGAAGAGAACATAAAGGAACTTGGAGGCAACAGTGACAGGAGGCGTCCATGCCTGTTAGGAATGGGGAGGCAGGAGGAGCGGTGGAAATCTTCAAATCCATTGGAGGCTGGATGTAAGGGGCCAGTGGTGTTGAAACTCAGGGTTCCTACAGAGTAGCTCTGCTCAGTTGATGAGGAAGCAGATTGAAGTCTTGGAAAAACTGAAAACTCAGTGTCTGAACTGCTATGACTAAGATGAAAGCACTAGCTTTTTCATTTTAAGATGATTTTTTAGCTTGAAAGAGTTACAGAGAGGGAGGTTGGGTGGGGAGACAGATTGTCCATTGACTGGTTCACTCCCCAGGTCGCCACAATGGTCAGAGCTGAGCTGCCCTGCAGCTGGAAGCCAGGAGCTTCTGCCTGATTTTGCATGTGGATGCAGGGGCTCGAGGCTTTGGACCATCTACTGCTTTCCCAGGCCATAAGCAGGGAGTTGGATTAGAAGGTATGCAGCCAGGACTAGAACTAGTGCCCAAATGGTGTGTTGGCACCATACTGGATCCCAAGAAAGCATTGTTATAGGTATTTTTTAGGGAGAGGAACAGGCAGGAGGTAAATAAATTCCAATACTTTGAAACGCAGGTGTATTTTGTAGTCAAGCTACATTTTTAAAGAAGTTATAGCACAGAAAATCATTGCTAAAGCAAGATGTAACTAAATGTTTAAAATGAAGTTCAGGGCATGGGCCAGCACAGTGGCTTATCAGGTGAATCTGCCTGATATGGCTTCTCATAAGGGCATCAGTTTGTGTCCCTGGTACTCCATCTTTTTTTTTTTCTGATGATGACGCAAAGAGTCAAGGGCTACAAAGACCATTATTTCCACATTCACATTTTTGCTTCCTGTATCTTGGGGATGGAGGAAGATAAGGGGAGAAGCCACACCGAGCTTCCCAACCACCTCTGTACCCTGGGATGGGGTGTAGCCACCCAGCGACATCCCAGGCTTCCCGATGTGAAGAGTACAATCACTTGAGACACACATGTGGTTCCTGGAGAGTAAAAAGCAAAGCTGCCTTTATTTCTAGGCTGCCTTTAGTTCTGTTGAATAGGAAATGTTAAGGAAAATCCTCCAATTATGCTGACTATATGAAATTAGCACAGTGGTCAGATGACTGGTCAGTACACAGAAATGCACTGCATTTCTCTGTATGAGCAATAGACAATTGGAAACAGAGACTAAAAAAAATAGTGATTCAAAATAGCATTAAATAGCTAGGGATAAATGAATGTATTATGTGCCAGGCCTGAATATTTTTAAATTGTAATATATATCTGAAAACTATTGAAGAACATCCAAATAAAATGATTAACATATCTCATGAAACATTGATCATCAAATGAATATAAAGTAAAACCACAACTAGATATTACACAGTATAATAGCTAAAGGAAAACATGTTGACAACACCAAGTGTTGGTGAGGATGTTGAATAAATGTAGCTCTCCTGTATTGCTAGTGAGAAAGTAAAGTGGTGTACAGTGTGGCGGATTCTTACCAAGTTAGATCTATGTCCACCATTTGATCCCATAATCTCATCCCCATGTGCCCAAAGGAATGCAAGCTTATATTTACATCATAAATAGTACAGAAAGGTTTATAAAAACTTCTGTTGTAATATATGAAAACTAGAAACAAAGTAAATATCCTCAAGGAGAATTACACTAATTAAGGCAAACAGAAGACTTTGATTCCATTTGTATGGAAGTCTAGAAAAATCAGTGATGGGGCCAGTGGTACAGAGGGTAAAGCCACTAGCTGCAGTGAGAGGATCCCATATGGCACTCGTGCGATCTCCAGCTGCTCTGCTTCTGATCCAGCTCCCTGCTGATGGCCTGAGAGAGCCTGTAAGATGGTCCAAGGGCATGGGCGCTTGCACCCAAGTACAACATCTATATGAAGCTCCTGGTTTTAGCTTGGCCCGGTCCCAGATGTTGTGGCCATTTGGGGAGTGATCCAGCATGTAGAAGACCCCCCGCCTCTCTCTAACTTAGCCTTTCAAGTACTAGAATAAATCTTAAAAGAATGAAAAGAGAACCGTGTTTCAGTTTTAGGGTCTGTAGTTTTGGGGGAGAAGGCTAGTTTTAAAAGGGCGAAGAGAAATTCTTCACGTAGCAGAAACGTATTCCATGTCATATCGTATGTTTATAAAACAGTGCACATTTATCCCGATTCTTCAAATTATTCATTTAAAATGGGTGAATGTCCTAGTGCATAAATCGTACCTCCAAATAGCTGATTTTTGAAAGTTTACAAAAGAACACTGTCTCTCATAAAAGTGAGAATAATTCCTGTTTTCGCGCAGCAGGAAGCCAGATGCTTCTGCTCTCTTTCTGAGGAGCCAAAGTGAGGAGACAAAATGAAAGAGAATAAAACTCGGAAGGTTTCCCTTCGCTCAGGGGAATGTAACCACAGATGCAATTGCTTGTGATCGTGTACCAAGGGAGAGAGGCTGTCTTAGAGCACAGGCTTTAGCTGCTGCTGTTATTGGAACATGTCTCATCCTGTTCATTAAAATCCCTTATTGAAAACATCATTTTAGGATTTTTTTTTCATTCAGTCATTTGTAAGTTGGGGTGTGGAGTTAACTCACAGTGAGTCTGCAGATACTACGTGTGTGTATGTGTGTGTGTGTGTGTGCCTGCCTTAATCCGCATGGGTCAGGAGTAACAAGAAAAGCACCTTGTATTATTTTGTTACTGTTATAAAGTTTAGGGAGCCTTTGAGAGAAATCTGATGAGTTTTAAAGTAATTGGCATATACTTGGACAGCTCTAGTGATACACCACAGACCATACCACAGACTTCAAGAGCACACAGTTGTTTCTCACACATCTGACAGGCAAGCCTGAGCCCAGGCCCCAGCAGATGTGGTTGGTGGGGAGCGTCCCCTTCCTGGCTTGAAGACAGTTGTCTTCTTTCTGTTCCTCACCTGGTGAAGAGCTCCAGTGTGTCTTTCTCTTGTTGGGAAAGGAACAAATGCTATCCTGCAGGTTCTACCCTCAAAACCTCCTATAGTCGTAATTATCTCCCAGAGGTTCTATCTCCAGGTATACCATCACAGTGTAGTAAGGGGTTCAACATACCACATTGCACGGGACACACACACATTATCTCAATACGCATCCAGTGTCACAGTTTCTGTCTGAGCTTCAACTTCTCAGTCAACTGGAAAGCTTGTTGATAAACTGATTTATGGCCAACCACATCAAAATCTCTGAGTCTTTCAGAGTTCGGGTGAGGCTCCAGAAACTGAACTTCTGACAAGTCCCTTAGTGATACTTCTGTTGCTGGTTCAGGGATCTGCCTCACTGTGGGAACTTCTGCTTTAGGACTTGCTGACTTCTGAAGCACACATCCTGGGAGAGATGGCGATAGGTAGTAAGACATGGCCCGCAGACCTGATGATTATGAGACAGGCATGAGCGGGAGATTAAGAACTTGTATCTTTCAAAAAGCCAACATTTATTTTTTATTAAAAACGGAGAAAATAATTGCATGAAAATGAGAGCAGAACATAGCTTAAAATACTTTGAGGGAAAGAGAAGCATGGTGGTCTCCCGAGGACCCTGAAGAAGCAACAGAAAATCTAGTCTCAGGAAGAATACATGATGTACAAGAAATCTTTGGTAGTATGAATAATGTCCACTAGTTTGTAAAGCTTTGAAGGTAGGTTCATGCTGTGAAGGCAGTGCCTGAATTTCCTAGACCACAGAGGGATAGAGAGTATAAAAGGAAGTAGTTTTGCTTTTAAAGTCACTGGTGACATTCCAGTGGAGGGCGAAGGAGACATCACACGGGAGTCGTAGGTTGCCTTTGATAAATTTTCTTTGAACCCTGGGATTCAGGCTAAAGTAGTCCACAGCGTAGTCTGCAAAAAGCCTAGCCTGCAGGAAGACCTGACTTGTTTAAGTGTATTTTGTTTTAATAGAGCTAAGCAGGCAAGCATTTGGGCTAGAAGCTGAGATGCTGAGTAAGTTGCTTGTGTGCCACATTGTAGTACCTGAGTTTGATCCCCGGCTTCGCCTTACGGTTCTAGCTTCCTGCTAAATGAAGACCGTAGAAGGCAGTGCTGATGGCTCAAGCTGTTAAACCCTGCCACCCACAGGTGAGACCTAGATCAAGCCCCCGTTTCTCCCTTTGGAACCCTGTCAGAGGTCTGCGGGGAAGTAAACCGATAGATGAGTCCCACTCTCTCCCTCTCGCTCCTGCTCTCTCTCTTTCTGTCTCAAATAGATAAGTTAAACACACAGGTATCACAGAAGAGTAAGTGATGTAAAAATTAAATTAGCAAAGTAGAAAAAGCAAGGGACATGGGTATTCGTTCTGCGACCAGGGTTTCCTGGCTCCCTACTAGAATTAATGAAAAATAAATGCAAAAAAATATTATAAAAAGCTTAAATTGTATTTTATGAAGCCAAATATGGAAAAACCTATAAAGTTGCTTTATTTTCTTTTGGTCAAATCAGAATTCAATTACAGAGATGATAGTTATTATCTGGATTTCTTCCATGGGAGGAGTTTTTAGTAGGGAGTCTTTTGCTAAGCAGGTTTTACTGGGATGTGGGTTTCATTCTGGCAGCCACCAAGGGGCGTGTGGTTGCCCCTTTCCAGAAAACTCGAAGTGTGTGTGAATCTTAAAGGTGGATACCTTTAACCCAAATCCACTCTCAAGTTACCTGACACTAAGCCATCCACATCAAATTTAAATGTCTTCTTGGGCTCTTTGCTGTAACCTGACATGAGGCCATGGCTGTAGGAAGTGGTGGGCACAATTCATAATTCACATGAGTCCCCAGGTTCTCCAAGCAGAGAGGATTAATGGTGCCCCTTACTCAGGGGCTATCCCAGCCTCCCAGGACAGGAGTATAAATAAGCATCAGTGTTTGTCCAACTGGATGAATTTTCATTTCAAACAGTACCATGTAAGCCCAACCGCATCCCAAACACAGACTTAGAGAATCACTGTGTTAGGGTCCACCTTCTCTAGGAGGATGCCACACTGTCCTGGTGTCCAAAAAGAAACTAAAGCTGTAAGATACGTGAGATTATCTGGATCCCTGCCAAACCATTCTAAATGAGGAGATATGCTTTTCCAGTAAAACAGGCACCAAAAATGTGTGGGAGTGACCACAGAGGCAGGAGTGAAGGTTTCTTATATGCAGTTAAAAGATGTCTCCTGGGCCCGGCAGCGTGGCCTAGCGGCTAAAGTCCTCGCCTTGAAAGCCCCGGGATCCCATATGGGCACCGGTTCTAGTCCCAGCCGCTCCACTTCCCATCCAGCTCCCTGCTTGTGGCCTGGGAAAGCAGTTGAGGACGGCCCAATGCATTGGGACACTGCACCCGCGTGGGAGACCTGGAAGAGGTTCCAGGTTCCCGGCTTCGGATCGGCGCGCACCAGCCCGTTGGGGCTCACTTGGGGAGTGAAATCATCGGACGGAAGATCTTCCTCTCTGTCTCTCCTCCTCTCTGTATATCTGGCTGTAAAAAAAATGAATAAATCTTTAAAAAAAAAGATGTCTCCATAACACCTGTAGATAGAATTTCTGTGCCTGGGAAGCAGAGGGGGTATGCTTTCCTGCTCCTTTAGCTCAAACAGCAAAATACCTGGACATTCTATACAATCAAGGAAAGCCCAAGGAGACTCAGGGGGAGACCCAGCACACCAGGAGTGACCCGGGGCTCTGCTGTGTAGTCCCCGGCTTTGCTTTTTGCTTCAGATAGCTAAGATCTGTAGCTAAGCAGCAGCACGCTGAAAATGCCAATGGATGCAAAGAAAGAAAGAAAAACCCAAACAAAAGATTGATCTTTTGTGAGAGGCCCAGACAAGGGGCAGCCTAGCAAGGCAGAGAACCTTAAAGAATAAAGGCTCTATGCTAGCCATACACTAGGAAAAAAAAGTGACCATAAGGCCACCTATGCCAGCATAGGCTGAGTAGTGAATTTGAACATTCCTTTTTTCCCTTTTATTTATTTATTTTTAAAAATACATGATTTGTAAAAGTAGACAAAATTTACCTCTATTGCAATACAGATTTAGTAGTCCAGGGATACTTGTCATCTAACCCTGCCTGGACAGTGACCTTCTTGAGGCTGTAAGTGAAGTACTCCATCCTACCCATGGGGTGGCTTCAGGGGAGGGGCTGCCCCCAGCTGCTCCTGTTTCCCACTGCTCCCAGAGGACCTGCGCTGCAATAAGGCCCCATCAACCACAACATCAGTGGGGATTGCAGGGGAAGCCAGAATTCTGTTTCTCACCCAGTGAATGAAGAGGTAGCTGCTTGAGCATCAATAGAGGACCAGGACACCCTGGACTTCTACGTGTCCCTACAGCAAGGAGGCTGGTGGCCTCCTTTCCCTGCTAGAGTTGTGTCAACTCCAGAAGGGCCTGCTCGTGCAGGATTCAATGAGCTCTTAAGTCTTACCATAGGAAAGTGTTCAGGTTTCAATCAATCAGTCATGGACCAAGGAAGTTCCCAAACTGAATGAAAAGAGACGTTCTGTGGCTGTCAACACTGAGGTGGCAGCGATCAGAATTCACTGACAATAATCTCAAGTCAGTAGTGATGAAAACTCCAGTGAGCCAACGCAAGCACACTGGAGACGTGTTTAACAACAGTGCTTTCGTACTGGCGACTACAGTGAGCAAAGAAGACCAGCGGCTGAGCTCAGCAACAGAATGAAGGAGACGAAAGAAGGGATCAGTGAACAGGAAGAACAGAACAGCGTGAACAAGCAGACAAGGTAAAATGAACAGAGTATCAGATACCTGGGCGACTAAAAGACTTAACATTGACATTTTTGAAATTTTGTCAGTAGAGGAAAAATGCATCTGAAAATGTCTCTTTTTATGGGTTTCAACGTTTTATACTTCCTTTCCTAGAATTTACTTATACCTATTTTAATACACTTTTAAAAGATGTGTTTGTTTTGATTGGAAAATCAGATATACAGAGAGGAGAGACAGAGAGGAAGATCTTCCATCTGCTGATTCACTCCCCAAATGGTTACATCGTCTTGAACTGAGCTGATCTGAAGCCAGGAGCCAGGAACTTCTTCCAGATCTGAAAGCCCAAGGCTTTGGGCTATCCTTGAGTGCTTTCCCAGGTCATAAGCAGGGAGCTGGGTGGGAAGTGGGGCTTTTGGGACACGAACTGGTGCCCATATGGGATCCCGGCCTATGCAAGGCAAGGACTTTAGCCACTAGGCTATTGTGCTGGGCCCAATTCTTAATGTTTTTAAGTGGAATTATTTTCTTGATTGTCTTTTCCTTTTATCACAACTGTATGGAGATAATATTTTGTTTTGCATATTGCAACCTGCTGAAGTTTTTTAAGCACAGAAGACTGTAAACAATAAAGACTGCTACTCTTCATGCTACCAATTTTTAATGTTAGCAATTATGACGTATTATTCTATAGACCCATGTAAATACATTTATGAGTTGCAGGAGAGGGATAGCACAGAGATGATCAAGAAAAGTACAGTAGACAGGGTAAGGTTTGGGGGGCAGATTTTAGTCCCTGCTTTTTTTCAGCAAGTTCATTGTGATTCATGGTTATGATTCTCTTCCTGGCAGGAGACTTTCTTTATAAATTTCTATTACTTTTACTTTGTTTTCATAGCTTCTACTATTGTCTACAGTTTTGCAAAAACAATTTAGATGCCAAAGAGGGATACTTTTGGGTGACATATACTGATATATGCCAGGGATAACGTTCTTAAGATGCTGAGAAATAAATCACTTCATCAACATGCTGTTTAATTCAATAATTTCATTTATTTTCATACTGCTTTCATAAAAAAAAGTTTTGACCATGGAAAGCATTTTAAGATTCCTGTAATAACTCCAGGAAATGCTGGGCACAAGCCGCTGATACCCAGGACTTGCTTGCTGGCCCAGGAAGCCATATTGAATAATACAACATTTTCAAAGATGCAGTTTGTAGGGAAATGCTCAAGATTGGATGATACTCATCACAGACAGTTTCTGAAGAAGGTTTTAGAATTTTGTCAGGGTTTTGTTTCTCCTTTCTTCACAGACTTAGAATTATAGGGACAGGAAAGAAAAATACCAAATATTATATGGTCTGCTGTGTTGTTTGGTTCAAATACCCCAGGGAAACTGGAATCTGGAATATTTGATAGGCCATTCAACTATGGCATGTCAACCTGGAGCATGGTGTGTTTTCTTTTATTTCTCAGAACCCCTGTAATTATTAATAGTGGAGATCATCCAAGGGCAAAGAATGTGTGGTCCTTCTGACCAGAGACTAGTTCCATAAATAAAAAAGCTTGCTAATGATCATTTCTTCCATCTCCAGTCTGTTTTCTTCCACCCACAGCGGTGAAATTACTCTGTTAAAATTACCATTTAATTTAAAATACTAAATTAATTTAGAATTCTTTTTAATTTCCAAGGAGATTTTTGAAGAGATTATGGAACCATCTGCACTTGTGTCCAGAAGTAATAATAATAATATCAGGGAAAATTTCCTCAGTCTTGGTGGCCCTTTCTCTTTTGATTACTTATGTTTCTATCTCTTAATATTCTTTTGTAGCTGGGAAATGGAGACACTGTACAATTGTGTGCCCCATCCCCCCTTTCCCACAGATATACATTCAAGATCCCAAGTGGATGCTAAGAGCTGTTGGTGATACCAATCCCATTTGATCAGTTAGGCACAGCAAGGGATTAACCACAAAAGCTAATGATAAAATTGAACCATTGTAGCAGTATACTATAGTGAAAGTGGCATAAGTGTGTTCCATTTCTGTCTCTCAGCTGCGGTGGGATTGCTTGCAGATACAGCACAGGCTTGCTGGACAAAGGCATGGTCAGCACTCCAGGCAGGAGAGAGGAAGATGGCATACAATTTCACCATGCTACTGAGAACAACAACTTAAAACTAGTTGCTTATTTCCAGAAATGCACATGAATATTTTTGGACCGTGGTTGGCCCATATGGGTAACTGAAACCACAGTGAGTCAGGAAGTGAGACTGTGGATAGATGAGGACGTTGTGCATCTCAGTACTCTCTCAGGGCATAGGCATATAGACAGTGAACTATTCTGAAGTCAACAGACCACACAGACTACTTGGTGGGCTTATTTGGTAATCAGAGTTCATGAAAACCTAGGCTAGTTCATTCTTCACCTGTTTTTAACTGTGAAGTGAACCATTTATGTGTCAGTTGTAAAGTTTTTGTCTCGCAGCTCCTTGCCCACCCATCCAAACTGCTGTGTGATGCTTGGGCTGCGACTTGGTAAATCAGGTTTCAGCACAGCCAGTGGGTTCCCCAGTAGGCTACATGGAAAGGGGGCCCTAGAGGAAAATGGCAAGGATATGAGAAGGGAGAGGAAGTTTTATATTCTTTTTTGCTTGAAGCCTACTTCTTTTGAATGAGAAATACCTCTCCTTGCCAGCAGCAGTGCTGCCCTGTAACAACCTCTGAACCTGCCTGACAGTTTCCATTTCTTGAAGAGTTGTGCTATCAGCCGGCTTAGAGCATTGACACTACCAGGCAGCCCTTCGTTTGGGGTCCAAGTACTAGCACTGCAAGGTCTTGGTAAAACACATTGCAACTCTTGTTTTTATTCCTCTGGCTGGACGGTGTGGATGACTGCAACTGTTATCTCCATAGTAGGGATGGGCAAATTCATGTCTGTACTGTCTGTGGCTACTTTTCCCATAACTGCAAAGCCAAAGAAATCTACATCAATACTTTTGTACAAAAAAGCTTACTGAATGCTGCCACACTGTTCTAACTTTTCCTTCAAAAGAAAAAAAAAAAGAAAGAAAACATATTTTTGTTTGTAGGCAGAAAGACAGAAATGGACTCAGAGAAATCTTCCACCTGTTGATTCACTGCAAACATGGGCAATACCAGGGCTGGATCAGGCTGAGACCAGGAGGCCAGAATCTAGTCCAGGTCTCTCCGTTGCATGGCTGGGGTCCAAATACCTGAGCCATTACCTGTTACTTTCCAACGTGCTCTTTAATGAGAACCTGTAATCAGAGAGCCAGGATCCAAAACCCAGGCACTCTGACCGGGGCTGCGGGAATTTAAGCCATGTATGGGCCATTGCATCATATGCAATTCTTTCTGTTTTTTTTCCAGCTTATACAAACTGAAGATTTTAATCACTGATAATTTTCTTCTTTCCAAATAACAGATATGATTTTTCCTGCTTGGACTCTAGTTTTGACATTGGTTCCACAAGTGATCTCAGGCAACAGAATTCCAAAATCGAACTTGTGGATTGGTTTTGTCATATCATTGGGTTTGAGCACAATGCCAAAATTAGATGCTAGCAATTCTTGGCATGCAGCAGCATCTTGTTTAATCAAATCACCACCTGTGATTGATTGCGATGAAGTGCCTAATATAGTAAGTGCCTAAGAAGCAGCTGAACTTGACCACTGCTGCAGTACTGATGACAATAAGGGCTTTGGTGTGGGATGGATTTTCTGATTGCACTGGGACTTTTATAAAAGGAAGATGACAGCTCAGAGACTCAGGGAGCTTCTGCTTCTACCATAGGGTAGTATTTTAGTTTTCCGTATACTCAGGACTATCACTGCTGAACATCAAATGTAATATTTAATAGGGAATGTTGCACAATGGAACAAATGTTAAATTTATGTCCTCTCTAAATATGTGTAAAGGTAGAGAGACTGACCCAAGGATAAATGCACCCCTATTACTCTTACCCACTTTCTGGATCTAGATTTTAGAAACATTAAATAATATAAAATATGTAAATATAAAATGAGAAAACAATTATATTTAAAAGTAGTAATCAAAAAGTATTTTAAAAGATTTATTTTGATGAAAGGTCAAATTTAAATTACAATCCAATCTAGCAAATCTGTAAGTATCATAATTTTGAATACTCTGAGATATCTGCATTCACTGTAATTTAATATGAGATATTGGTATCTTTTTGCTAATGATAATAATACTGTGATTTTGTCCTGTATCTTTAGCACCAACATCCTTAATCTGTTTCAGCTAGAGATTAATAAAAATAAAAATGTATTTTTTATTCAGTGTGTTCACTAATCTCCAGAATTACATCCAAGTATCTCCAAATTAAGGATCATTTGAACAGTATTATTATGCTTGAGAAATTAACTGAATTGGTCAAATTTAAATACTTCAGGTCCAAGGTGGCAGGTCCTTCGAGATGTAGTTTTCCTTGAACTCTTTCTGCTTCTTGTTCATGTCCTTCTTCTCTAACCTCAGTAATATCTTCATCTGGGAGAGTGGGTGGATAAATACTCTACATCCATCTATGTAACGACCATACTTGGCCGAGATAACACTTTTGGAACCCTAGACTGCTGATTTATGGGGGTGACTGTTGTGGCGCAATGGGTTGAGCTGCTCCTTGGGACGTGTTGGTTCTAGTCATGGCTTCTCTGCTTCCTGTCTTGAGAGGCAGCAGTGGCTGGCTCCAGTGCTTGGGTTCTCACTGCCCATGCTGAAGGATGGGGTCCTGGCTTCAGCTTGTTCTAATTCCAGATGTTGTAGGCATTTAAGGAACAAACTGGTAGGTGAAAGAATCTGTCTCTCTTCCCCACTTCCCCCCACTCTTGTCTGCCTTCTTGAATAGATGAAAATAGATAAACATTTAAAGTTATTTGCAGTATTGTGTTTTCACCAATCAAGCACTGTGATAATATCTGTCGTCTTCGTATTCTCTCCAGTGTCCTGTATATGCTGTAATATTAGAAAGCATATCTTGCCTGTTCTTGTTTTATTTTAGAATAGAACCTGTTGGGCCCAGTGCTGTAGCCATGGTGCTAAAGGCCTCGCCTTGCATGTGCCGGGATCCCATACAGGCAGTGCTTCTCATCCCAGCAGCCCCGCTTCTCAGCCAGCTCCCTGCTTGTGGCCTGGGAAAGCAGTTGAGGACGGCCCAGATCCTTGAGAACCTGCGCCCATGTGGGAGACCGGAGGAAGCTCCTGGATCCTGACTTCAGATCAGCTCAGCACTGGCTGTTGTGACCGCTTGGGAAGTGAATCAGTGGATGGAGGATCTTCTTTGTCTTTCCTCCTCTCTGTATACCTGACTTTCCAATTTAAAAAAAATTGTTTAAAAAAAAAAACAAACAAATGAATAGAATCTGCCTTCTAGTAGATGCCCAGTTTATGTTTGCGAGTCAATAGTTGAATGAATGAAAGAATTTTAAGGTAGAAGTATTTTTTTCTTATTTATGGCCAAATATTCATGGCTAGGTATTTAATAAATGTGTTGCTATGAATGAAGGTAGAAAAGCGAAGCAGTACACTTGTCAGTTCCACCATAGCCCATGTGCACCAATGCAAAAGCAACTCAGAGAGCACATCCCACTGAAGGCGGGGCAGAAGACACATCACCTACCAAGTCAACATGTTGGTTGCTTGCCAGACATTTGTCACATTTTTTCCTTATAAATAATGTGATTTGTTGTACAGTATCTATATTACTTGCGTGATATAAAGGGAGACGATATCTTCACCATAGAAATGAAGCTGAGTCATGATTAAACTTATCTAGTTGTAATAGTTCCCTTTGATTGTTTAACACAGTTGTGGGTATGTGATCAAATGTGATGCAACGTCTCCTGAAGGGCTTATAGGAAAACCGGAGGAATACACTTGGCAGACAGTGTGCCCGTCTTCCTCCCTTTAGATGTGGTTATATGGAGAGGTGAAGGCCAGAGCTGATGCAATCAGAGCTGGGACATGGAAGAAGGAAGTGTGGACAGTGAGCCATTGCAGGTGTCTGAGATGTAGTACTAACCAACTGCTGTACTTGTTAGGCAGCAGGGTTAAGCCATTTTTCTTGACTTTCGCTTTTTGTTTGCTTCCCAAGTGTCATAACTGTATCACCCTCTTGAATGAAAGGCAACTTTTTTAATGCCCTGGCACAAATGTGGCTTGGAATCCATTCCGTTTGAGATCTTGATACTTGAGAGGAACAGATGTTTGCCATAATACATACAAATTGTTTATGAGCTCCATAACTGTATCAGACTAACGCAGAGTGTGAGTAAGCTGAGAGTAAGAGAGTAAGTGAGCCATTTCGAAAGCTCATTGGAGCAGAACGTTAAAATCTGGGTGATAACCCTATAGGTATACACAGTCGGCCTAACCTCAAACTTCCTATTCAAACCTAAGTGTGCTATGACGAGGAATTCTTGAGCATGTTACATGTGACCATGTTATGAAACTTGCTTTGACATTTGGATGTCTACTCCTGGGTGAGTGGTTAGTTATAAAATGGTATTGGTTCAACAGATTATACTTCTGGAATAAAGCCTGGACTTCTGGGAGCTTTTTAGTGGCTGGTTTGTTTGTATTTCCAAGGCCATTTTTCCAATAAGCCAACACAATCAAATTACATGCAGCTTTGAAGACATTCTACCTTACAGTTTGACATTTTAATTAGGACTTTAAAGAGATAATAATCACTGTCCACAATTTCCCTAAGTTACCTAGAAATGGGTCAGTTAATTAGGATCCCAGAAAAACCACCGCATACATTTCTTTTTAATTGTTTTTCCAAACTTCCATGACCACATCTCTTGGCTTCAACTCAGACCAAATCAAACAGCAGGGAAAGGTTCAATCTCTGCAGCCTTCAGAAAAATCTAAGGGTGCAAATAAGAAGCCAGTTCTCATCCATCATCTAAAAATGTACATTTCTTCCAGCATAAAACACTTTTCTTTCACTTCGAGATTGCCTTTGAAAGGGAAACTAGGCCAGTTCCCTGCATTAGATCATGCTCAATGAGAGCCATTAGGGTTCTGCTCACCAGGGCCCTTTGATTCTTGCACATATACTTATCTCTTCCAGTGTTGTGTCATTAATGGGTCGTCCCATGAACAAATTTTTTTTTAATTCTCTCTGTGTGAAACTTCTTCCAAGTGGATTTTTATCATAAGGGAGGGAAAATAAGCCCATCTATTGTTGAGAAACAAAGGTGCCTAAGGAGAGATAGTGACTCAAGAAATGAATTCTATACTTTCAGATGGATTATGTGTAGCAGGATGCTTTCCCCCTCACCAAGCCTCGCACCTCCCCATCCCTTGGGTCAATCTGCAAGAATGGGAATGTGGTGAGTGCATGGGTTGTTTGTGTAAGGCTCTGGTGTGTTTTGACATTCAGGAGAGAAAAATGATTGCTGCTTCCCAGACGGGCTTTAAAGAGTGCAGCGATATGCCACCCTGTCTTGCTGTCCCAGCTTCACACTCACTTTTGTACCTCATTATGTGTACCTAGACCCTTGGCTGATCAGTAGTGTTGTTTATCTTCATTTCTGAGATATCAGTGTTATATAGTTACTTTAATAAGTTCAGCCACTGGTGGTTCATTTGGAAGATAACTTTAACTTGCGGCCTCCTTGATAGCTCTTCATGATCCTGCTAAATGTATTCCCTTCCCTCTTGCTCATTGATAGGGGATCCCATGAAGCCAATGAAACTCAAGCTTTCAGGCCTCCTATTTGCATGGGTTCCTTCCAAGTTTCTGGCCATAGATCTTGCAGTACATTTACATGGTCACATATTTTTGTAAAGTTTGAAAATATAATGTAACACCAGCCCGTTAAAACTACTGTGTGTTTTCATGACCAATTTCATATTCATATATTTTTTTCATAGAGAGGAACACCCACATTGTGCAACCTTTACACCCAATGAACGTGATCTTTATAACATTATATTTAAGGCTCTAGATTCTGTATTTTAGAAGTATGATGTATCCACATCATTACAAGACACTTTTTAAAATGGAGCTGTCCATGCAGGGAATGTTCCTGAAATTGGCAATGTGTGGTGATGGTCTTATTTTCCCATAGTCTTGTTTTTCTGAGTCTCTCCAAGTTTGCTATATTCCTCTCATCTTGGGGGTTTGAGTTGAGGTATGTGTAGGCCAGTGACGGTATATGGTAAATGTTTAGTGAATGCTACCTAAAATAGTTCTTACTCTATTAATTTCCTCCAGACTTGCAGACTATTGTATGTCATACTATGATTTAATACAGAAGAGAACAACTTAGTTAATATCACCCTGAGAATCGTCCGATTCCCCAGAAGTACCATTTGGATTATTTTTCTGCTATTAAAATATTGCTGTCATGATATGAAGCAACTTGGAATTGAATCAGTGGAAATAATGACTGCTGAAGATGGCTGAATACAGTGGCCTACGGTGACACTGGGAGAGCCCAGGGTCCATACACTGGCTTCACCACTTGTTATGTAGGTGACCACCTAACTCCATTTTCTTTGGGCAAGTAAGAGAGCTTGACAGGGATATTATGAGGAATGAATATGTAAAATACTTATCACAATATTTAGAGCAGACAATATCATCTGGCTGCTATTTTAAAAATAATTTATTTGCAAGGCAAAGAGAGAGAAAGCTTCCACTAATTGGCTCATGCCCCCAGGTATCCACAACAATGGAGGCTGTGCCAATAAAAGCCAAGAGTGTGGCACTCCATCTTATGTGGCAGAGGACAAAGGCTTCTGTTCTTCCAGGTGGATTACCAGGGAGCCAGGTCGGAAGTGGAGCAGCAACACTTGGATCCTGCATTCTGATATTGGATGCTGACATTGTGAGGAGTGATTGCTGCATTTCAATGCCAGACCTTAGAATATTATAAGCCCCTTGCAACCACAGAATATCTGCAACATATAATATGCTCAGTATATATTTGTTAAAATGGGCAATAAATCAAGTTGAATTAAAGGCTATGGTTTGATGTTGGTAGGAAAAAAAATCTATGTTATATTCTGAATAATATGACTATTTGAGCCTCTTAAAGTAGAAAAAGAATTCAGACCTTAGGAATTTAGGTCAACAGACAGGTCAGCTCCTCATTTTGCAGCAGTGAGACTGGAGAACTTATTTAAATTAGCAATGGCATCAGGGATTGGTATGGAAGGCAAAATGAGGTTCACATGAAGGCATTTCTATGTGTTGTATCTCCAAGTAAATTAACAAATCATAAAAAGAATGTATGGGATGATGTCAATAAAAAATTACACTGCCAGTGTACAGTGTCAGTGACAACACTTGGATTCTTCTCAGACCATTTGTGGTTAGTTATAGTGATCAGATTCTTTCAGAATAACTCCCAAGGACTGTTCAAATAACTTTGGTATAAGGTAAACCTGTTGCACATTGACTGAAAAAGAATAATGAAGGTTGAGGTGTCTGCCTTTCAAAGGTTTCTATGGTAATGAGGCTTGGCATGTGTCATGTCAAGAATGAAAACTGCACTTGTAGTAGAAGGTGAAGAATGGAAACGATTTTATGTGTTAGGCAAAACCTGAAGTATAACCACCCACATGGCTGTAATCACTGTCAAATCCATTCAGCTGAAAAGAAAGGGAAGTGAGCACCAGGCATTTTAGGAGAGAAAAACGGCCTACTTGAGGTATGTGGAGTTACCAGCCTGTCTTGTGTGGGGCAAGTCTTGATCCGTTGGACAGCTATGTCTTCTTTTGTTGGAAATGTCAGCTTCCTGATCCTCTTGCAAAGCTACCTCTCTGGAGCAGCTTAGCGTAAAGTTGGTTGTGAACCAGTTCAAATAACTGGTTGGCTTTTAAAGTCCCAAAGGAAATTTATCCTTAGCCAAACCTTTGGAATTCCTTAAGCAATCTTCTGTGTGAGTGAATCCCTTTCAATCTTGACTTTGAAGACTATAAGGGGAGTGAATCCCACTAGCTGCTGTTGATGGTCTGTAAATGTTGCCTTGCATCCTGGACTAAAAGTGCATTTTGTTAAAGAAAAAGATGAACAAATTCTGTTCTTTATGGTGAGTAAAAGATGGTAAGGAAACTTAAAAAATTCGGCATGCTAAAGCCATTATACACATTCTGCCAGCAAAGAGTGGCAAAGGACAGCTACAGTGGCAGGTGGAAAATATTAAATTACTAGTTTTGTACTTTTCTTCCTATTAGCCTCAAACACATTGGTAGAGATTTAAATGTAGTTCTATAGTTCTCTGCCCTTAGAGACCAAGAGAAAAAGGGAAAATGAAAGTGAGAGAAAGATAATACAAGGGATAAATTGATGAGTCAAAATTGAATTCAGAATATGGACTTGTGAAATTTGACCCAGCTGAACAAACACTAGTCTCTCAGTAAAATAATTTCTACCAGCTTTGATTAAATTTGTTTAATGGCTCTGGAGTTAACACACCTATGGTTGTCCTTTTTAAGGAATTGTTTGAGATGTCTATTGGGGGAGATGATGTTTATACTAGTATGTGAAAACAGGCTAGCCATATCAAACAGAAATTTCACTAGAGTAGTCCCAATTTTCAAAATTTAACATTGAATCATTTTTCCATTATAAACACTGAAGAAATGTTTCTCAAGCATGACTGGTATACCAACTTTGAGGGTGAGTTAGGATTTTTTTGTAAAACATCCATGTACTTTCTGAATCTAAAGGAACTGAACTGAACTACCAAATGGTTGTCACTTTTATATGAACAGTCTCCTTTTTGGTCTACTAAAGGAAAGAGTTTAAAGAAGTTTAAAATTCTTTTTTGTTAATATCCCTAGTTAAAAAAAGCTTGACATAATTAGAGAGATAAGATTGGAGAAATATCTCTGGCATCCAACTTTAGACTGGCCCAACTATGTTAAACTTATTATTAATATACTACATGTTTTCCTTTCCTGAATGTTTAATCTCTTAGATGAGTCTCCTCTGTGAACAATTTCCCTAGAGGTATATATATGATAAATAGGAGGCCGCATGGCGGACAAGCAATATGTTCTTCCCCATTTCTCATTTGCTTATATAGATTTAGCCAGTCTATGGTCAAGGGACATTGTATTTTTTCCAAACTCAAAGAATGTTTTACTAATTCCCTTTCAAGTTCTTCTCACTCGGCGAAGGATTCAGAAGGAAAATGCTCAGATTCAGGTGTAGAGAGTCATTGCGAGTACTTGCCAGACCACAAAAACTTCAACTGCCTGGGCTAAAGGCTGATTTCAGTCTTTTAAGAATTTGGGATGAAAACACTGTTTGTAGTGAACTTGCAGAAATTCTGAAAATCACCAGGACAGAGATGACGCCCATCCCCCATTCCGTTGAAAAATCATTTAAGAGTATGTCTACATTAAGGAATTTTCAAAATCTCAAAGTCATTGTTTAGATTGTCTAATAATTTACATACTCGGTCTTAGGGTTTATCACTGTGGACACTGAAGTTCGGTTCAGTGGAAGGTGGTTGGCTCTCCTTGCTTTACCCTCCTGTCGGCTTGGATTTTATGCCTAATTTGGTTGTTCTCAAACATGAGTATGCATCAGAACCACTGGGAAAGTTTGTTAAATAATGGATAGCCAAGCTTCCCAAACACAATTTCTTACTCAGTAGGTCTGGGAAGAAGCCTAGGAATTTGTTTTTCTAAATAGTTCCCAGGTGTGACTTATGCTACTGATCCAAGGACCACACTTTGTGAACCATTGCTCGGAAGCAGTTAGCAACCCCTCATACACACATTTCACTCTTCTTTTATCTACGAACAACTTATTTCTTCTTTTTGCTCTTTTGAAACTATTTTTCTTACTCCTTTTTATATCTGATGCTATGTGTGCTCAACATGGTTTAGCCTCTACTATCCAACACAAGACATTTAAAATATATGGCTTTACTTTCAGATTATTGACTCAGGTAAAGTAGTCATGCTGCTTGTAACCTAGGGAATGATTTTACATTCCCAGCGATCACAGTCAAATTCTCAATCATGCAAACTCAAACACACAAGGTTGAACTGAGGGGCCCGGCGGCGTGGCCTAGCGGCTAAAGTCCTCGCCTTGAAAGCCCCGGGATCCCATATGGGCGCCGGTTCTAATCCCGGCAGCTCCACTTCCCATCCAGCTCCCTGCTTGTGGCCTGGGAAAGCAGTTGAGGACGGCCCAAAGCTTTGGGACCCTGCACCCGCGTGGGAAGAGGTTCCTGGTTCCTGGCATCAGATCGGCGCGCACCGGCCCGTTGCGGCTCACTTGGGGAGTGAAAACATCGGATGGAAGATCTTCCTCTCTGTCTCTCCCCCTCTCTGTATATCCGGCTTTCCAATAATAATAATAAAAATCTTTAAAAAAAAAAGGTTGAACTGAGAGTTGTTGAATTTTTTTTTCTGTTCTGGAGTGCAAACTTGTTTATGTAATGGTTGAACTCTTCAACTCAATGATATAACTTGTTCATTAATCTAGCCTTGAGCTATCAGTAAAGATCTTTCCTGCATACTTTTTCAAAAACAGAAATGTTCATGCTCGTATATAGCAATGAATTTATGGCTTTCAAAATCTTGAATAACTATGCCTATGTTGGGAGAGCTCAAAGAAGATCAGCCAAGTTGGTCCTGAACAATAGACAAGATGTGTAAATGTAACCCATGCTAAATACAAAAATAAAGACCTAGGAAGCAATTTATCTGGTGACACAGCAGTTGCACATCTGTGTGTATGGCCTGGGGAAAGTGGTGCATCCTGGGACTTTGAGATTCTTGGCTTGCATGTGACCAGAGACAATGATCATGTGATTTGACAGAGTAATTGAGAGAAGCAGCCTCATTGGCAATAATCAGGATTAATTCAGTGAGTGTTTTCAGCAGCAGTCAGCAGCTTCTTTGGTGAACACTTGGGCTGTTTGGAGCAGGTTGAAATGCTCACAATAATGTAAAGCAGAGATCAAACTGTTTGGTGATGTTCCAGGCTCAATGGACAGAACTTCAGACAAAGGTAGGCTTCATGTGGCACATGAGCCTGCTACCCACAAAAAGTCTTATGCCTTGTCACATGACATTTAGGGTAGCCACACCAAACGGTGAACCTAGGTCTCTGACTATTGCAGAAGAGTTTAATGTTAGCATCTTCTCCAGATTTTTCTGTCTCTTTAATTTTCTGTTTATGTCCCATTTGCCTCTTTGTTTTTCTTTTCCACCTCTTTTATCTTCTATCCTCTCCTTCATTCTTGATCTGTGTTTTATTGAGATAATTAGTTTGCAAAGTGGTTTGGTTCTCTGATGATCAAATGCAGCGTTTGCTTTTGATGAGAGCAACTACCTCACAGAGAGAAGAGTGAGCCTGCTCTGCCTGTCTACCAATCCAAGCAGAAAGTAGCACTGCACAGCAGGATGACACTTCTTCAAAACTACTTGTCACTGCGAATGGTTGTGCATGTTTGGTTGATGGGTTGATGCATGTCCATCTCCCTTGCTGAACATAAGTCACTGTGAAGACAATTGCGACTTGTTTTGCCCCTCACAGGGCTCTCCATATTTGGCAGCTGGCCTGGTATCCTCCAGCTACACCAGCGGACTTGAGATATGCTTCTGTAGGCTAGCAGTTGAGTTACAGAAAGTCTTGAGCTGGCTTAACTGTACTTTGGAAATAACACACTGCTTTAGAATGGATTTCAGATAGTCATAAGTGTTATTAATGAGCTTGTTTTTTTAACATGAGATATTCAATTGATAGTGGCTTTTTTGGTAGAAACAACATGTCACTCAATGAGGAGAAATATTAACTTATATGAAGTATGCAACGTTTCTTCTATTTGAGCATTATTTTACCAGAATATTCAGATTGTTAACAGTTTAAATGGGATTTCTCAAAGCTTTGGAATATGCTCACTGCTGGTTTGCTGGAGCAGTCACCACAAATAACCACAGACTGTGTGCCCTAAAAGGACAGATGGTTCAAAGTCCTGACAGAGTTACTTCCTCCAGGGGGTGTGGGAAAGGATCCTGGTTACACCTCTCTCTGCTTCTGGTGGTTCCAACAGACTTTCATATTCCTTTTCTTGTCACAGCACCAGCCTCATCTCTGCCTTCAGTTCACGTGGTATTGTCTATGTGAATTTGTGTCTTCTAAGAACAATAGCCACATTGGATCAGATCCAGAACTACTCCAGGATGGCCTCATTTGAATTAATTACAATAGTCCCATCCAAATAAACTCATTTTAGAAGTGTTAGAAGTTTCTAGGACTTCAGCTTAGGAATGCTGGGCAGACTCAGTACAATCCATGACATGGTCTTAAAAGAGAAAGCTGCTGAACAAAACATTCTTCTGCTCATTTAGAATTTTTGTACCTGAACCTCCTCCTGGACTCCCTGCCACCTCTTGGCAGTGGCAGGAATTTAACCTTTGTCTAAATGGAAGCAGCAGGGTCAAGAATATCTGGTCTTGGCAATTAACTGGTTTCACTGGTTGAACCTGTTTCAGAGAGCTGGTCGGCAGGTCAGCTGCAAGCTGGTACTCCGTTCTGGACTGTCCACAGTGACAACCGTAGCTCTACATCAGGCTGCTGTCTGCAGCAAATATAAAAGCAAAACAAAAAACCCACCCTCTCCTCCTTGCTCGCTCTTAGAAAGGAGTATCATCTGCTCTTTCAGTATGTGAAGAAGGCAGGCAAGGCTTCTGGGCACATTCTTGTTACTGGCTGCTGTAATCCTGACATGAGCTGATGAACGCCATTGATCTGTTCAGACCTAAGAGTTCCTGTGCAAAGAGAAAATGATGATGATGGCATGCATTGGGGCCATCCGCCTCAAATGTTTTACTTTACCATAGTAAAGCGAGAAGATAATGTTTGACTTTTGGCTGAATGTTCATGAGAAAGTCCAATATTTAATCTTGTCTCTGGCTTGTTATCAAGAGAACATATTACATCACTTGCTTGTGACTTCCAGGTGCTTAAAAAAGTAACTGACTGAGATCCAAGTGCTTCCCAAATTCTGACATTCAGAGCACGTCAGCTGTCCCTGTTGATGTGGCCTGCATGTCTTGGCCCATCCATCAGCAGTGTAATCACTGTCTGTGTCTGGGGGGATCAGAGAGAGCTGAGTACGGTCACAGCCAAGGGCCACCAGGACAAATGTTCTGTTGCACAATGAGCTAGTAGCAGAAGTGGAATTTGCATGTGGATTTCTTACTGAATGGACCAGAATGCCATTTAATGAAAAATTTCATTTGCTAAAGAAATTGAGGAAACTGGGTCAGGGACAAAACTAAATAGGAAACAAAATGCAAGTGGTGAAAATCAGGAACGGGCGTGTGAATGGATGACAAATGGAGCCTTATTTTGTTCCTAATTACTTATGTGATCACAAACAGTCACAACTGTGAGCCCTATTTTTCTCTGGTGGAAATGAAGGTAATGGGAAAACTTGCTTTTCAAGTGAGTTTTAGGATTATATTTTCATGATATTGCCATTTTAAGCCAATCCAGAGCCTGGGTTCCCTACCTACTCAGTTAGCTTAAACTTTCTTCCTAGTCTTCTTTTTTTTTAAATGTATAAACTTACATCTAACTATTTCTTACCATTTTTACGTATATTTTAATTTTGTGCTTAAGTCCATGGTCTTAGGGTATATGCACAATATAATACTATCCAATTATTGAAATAAGGAGCAAAATCCTCTCTTTTGCAACAACAGATATAAGCAGAAGACTTAATGTGAAATGAAACAAGTCAGGCACATAAAGGCAAATGCCACATGATCCCATTCATGTTTGGAAACTAAAACTACTGTTCTCATAGAGTAAGAGGGTAAATGGTGATGATATGGCACCTGGGAGGATAGGGACAGCGAGGAGTGGAGCAATGAGAAAAGTTAGTCTATGGAACAAGTTACGGCTTCAGAACAAGTAAATTCTGGTCATCAGTTACCCAGTAGGGGACCACAATTAAGTATGATGCTATGTGTATTTCCAAATGGCTAGAGGACAGGATTTGGAATGGATGAATATTTAAAGTGGTTGATAGGGCAATTATGCTGATTCAATCATTACGTGATGTAAACATACATTGTTGTAACACATTCTACCTTATTAATACATTCAACTATCATGTGCCTGTTGAATATATTTTGTCATGTGTCTGAAGCTAAACACTTTAGAAAGATGAGCTTCAAAGCCAGATTTGAACTCCTTTTCCCCAAACAAGAATAGTAAATAATGAGTATTTTCAAAAGTGAGCTCTTTTTCCTTTAAATAAGATCCGGCCTTCTGTTCATGGAACTGTAATTCTCAGGATGATTAGGCATCAATTAACAAATACATAAGGAGCTAAGTGGTTCCTCTGGAAGATGAACTTCAAGTTATATTCTCATAATGTGGATTTAAATCCCTCAATTGGCATTGGAGGTTGAAATGGACTGAATGCTTGTATCATTCAAATTCATAAAGATGAGTCATTAGGTGGTGATTAGGTTCTATGGGTATAGCCCTTGAGAACGAGTTTAGTGCCCTGATAAAAAGGACCCTAGAGAGCTAGCTTATCCTCCAGTGAGGGCACAGCAAGAAGGTGCCTTCTATGAGTTAGGGAATATGCTCTCATCAGACGTCAGATATAGGAGCAGCTTAACCTTGGACTGTTCAGCTTCTAGATCTATGAAAAATAAATGTCTATTGTTTATAAACCACCTGGCATGTGGCATTTTGTTAAGACAGCCAAAAGCAAAAGAAAATAAAATACAAAATAAAATACAAAACTTGAAAACCAAGCAGAAACCCTAAGCAACAGTTTTTTTTTCCAATGCTGTGTCAACAGATTATATTGAGATTATGGAAAACTGCATTAAATAATGATTAGGAAAACAAATATTTTAGAATCCAATGTTTTGAAACAGTGCACCCCTTGTAGCTATATTTCCCTGGGTAAGTTTATAGTGACAGCCTTCAACATTACAGAGTTCAACTTTTCTTCTGGTGTGTGAAAATTAAACAAGAAGAAACATGTGAAGTGCATAGGAGAGTGGAACATAGTAAATGTTTAATAAAAATTAGGTTATAATCATTATTAAACTTGTATAACATCCCCTTTCCTTAAAAAAAATTGAACATGTTAAGTGAATGGTTTAGAATCTAGTGACTTTCCTTCAATGTGCAGAACAATTTCCTGAATTTGAAACTGATCACAAGGTTGCAAGGATGCCAGAACCTCACAACACCTTATAGATTCAGATCTGCAGAGAAAGAAAATATTCCGGGTGTGATGCATGGGTGTGGAGGCTCTGTGCTTGGAGCACCCAGGTCATTGCAAGTCTGAACAATGTGATCCTTACCCTGGGCAGAAAACACTGCGTAAGGAGACATCTCTTTTATAAGAAGACGATTCAGACTTGTTTTTCCGGGCGCTCCATAACTCCAAACTTCTCGGCTATAGTATCAACAGCCACAAGAATTGTTGTACATGGCACCCAGGCACTGTGAGAAAATAAGAAAGTAAATGTTTTCAAAGGAAAAGGACAGGCAAAAGACTTGAAAACCAGTGTGAATGAATATAAGTATATGTTCCTAGATATGTCGAATTGGAAATGACTTTAAGAGGCCCTTCCTTATCATCTTCAGCAGGTAGGGCATGTTGTGTTGTAATCTTCTTGCCCATTCTTTCTAAAGACTAGCTGCATATAGCTTTGTAGAGGCAATAGAGAAGAGAAAGAGAAAGAGAAAAAAAATCATTATTCTAACCCTAATTTGAAACCTGGCTCCAGGGTGTAACATTTTTGAGCTTTGGGTATCAAGTAAGGACTATGTATAAATGGACATCACTCTAATACCAACTAAGTGAGGAATTCAATAAGAAAATCCATGAAATTCATGTACCATCATATCTTGTACAAAACCACCATTGAACTAAAGGACTGTTTGGTTGCATTGTTATTGTTGAGTGGAACTGTTTGTATTCTATCATGCTTGCTCCATTTTTCATCTTGAACAATTGATTTTATTTCCCTATACTTCCTAGTGCCCACTCTATTAAATGGGGATTCCAGTAGTGTGACTCTAGTGAGGTTAGGAGGCTTAGGTGATGTGATCCAGGCAAAGCTCTTGCAATAGTGGCGAGTGCATAGTAAGGGCTCATTCGGTGTTAGTTATTGCTGATGCAGGAGTTCTGACCAATGACTATAGCCATTTTTCGTTTTGTTTCTCAGTGAGTTCTTCTTTTGAGCAGAGCTCCAACGATCTTTGTAGGTCATTCTACCTTTTCAAAAACTTTTCAAGAAGAAACCTAAGAGAAAGCCAAGACAGTAGGTTCAATCTTTCAATGGCTAACTGGATCCACATTTGTCATGTGCCTCATAGGAGTGGGAGTAGACAATATTAACTCTATTTCCAGGAACTGCTGGAGGAACAAGCCACAGAGAAGGCCCGAGGGAAAGGCAGGTCATGAGTTTCAGTGTGGGTTCTAAAGCACATGCAGTTCTCTCACCAGTAGCTGGTGCGTGGCAGGTGAGTGAGTGGCCCACATAGGCAGAGTGTGCCAGGTGCTGCTCACCTTTCAAAAGCATGAAATCCACTTGGGTAACACTTGGTACATAGCCTTCTGAAGCCATAGCCTGTTCTTTACAAGTTTTTGGCAAAAATTAGTTTTCACTGGGCACACCCATTCTATTCCATATTTATTTGGCGTGTGCAGGACTAATGAGATAATCACACCCTGAGGCTTCACTGGTTGAAAACTGCAAGTCTCCTAAAAGTGTAATTGCTTATTCATAATCCTTCTTTCCAATGTTGCGTAAATCTCATTAGTACATTTTTTTAAATTCATGTTCTGGAAAAAGTTGCTTTTTGTTTGTTTGTTATTGAAAGAACATTTGGCAAGGAGAGACCCAGGTGTTTTGTTCAAGCTGTTTGGTTTAAACTTTGAGCAATTGAAAGATGGTACCTGTATTTGTAGATTTCATTGGTAGCTAGTTCTGCTCAGTCTTTTGTTTTTAGAGCAGGTGGCTCTCTTTAGGGGTCTGCTGGCAATTGCACAGTAAGGAATGGTTTCTAGAAAGCCTTGAACCCTTGCACCATGGCAGGAATGGAAACTTCACAGAGAACCAAATGAACACTGATGAAGGCTCTCCAGACAAGCTTGGGGCCTTGTCTCACATCTCTCTCCTGGGTAAGCAACAGCTGTACACAGCACTTACACTTGTTCAGTTGGAGTTACAGGTGATTGGAGACCATAGATGATGTCGTGGATACTAGTGGGACTTCCAAGGCATACACTTGATTTGTAATACATGGTCCAATTTCACAGCCTATGAAGTGGTGGTGTTGTTTTCTTTGGAGTTTCTGAAATGTTTTTTGTTTGGGTGAGAAAGGGTGTTAATACAAAGTAAAATTGCTTAGGAGATGGTGGCTCATGGCTTTTACACGGTTTGAGACAGGGCGATGTCTTCATTGTGTGTGTGTTTGGGCCTCCACATGACCCTACACTTCCTCTTCCTTCATGTATTCTAATAAGGTAGAGCAGTTGAGTCATCCTGGAGAAGCAGATCAGGATAGCACTCCTGGCATTTCCACTAAGCAGTCTGCTCCGTTGTGTGAGCCACTTGAGTCTCATCTTTGAATTATACCTTGTCCCCCTGTGCCCTGCAGGCAAACATTGGCATTGGCCTTGAGTTCTTTCCTAGAGCCACTGACAATTTGTCTAAGCAGTTGAGGGGCTAGAGAAGCAAGGCAGTGGGGAAACAGTTGTCTCTGCAGTAAAGAAGTGAATCTTGGTTATGGTTGCGGAGTTTATCCTGTATTTCTAAAGATTAGGATTGAGGTTAGAGATGTTAAACTCTCCTGCTTCCTTTTTCTTTCTCTTTAAAAAATGTTTGTTTTTATTGGAAAGACAGATATACAGAGAGAAGCAGAGACAGAGAGAAAGATCCTCCATCCACTGGTTCACTCCCCAGGTAGCGGTAACGGCCGGTGCTTAGCTGATCCAAAGCCAGAAGTCTTCTCCTGGTCTCCCACATGAGTGCAGGGTCCCAAGGCTTTGGGCCATCCTCCACTGCCCTCCCAGGCCACAGGCAGGGAGTTGGAAGGGAAGTGGAGCAGCTGGGACATGAACTGGCACCCATTTGGAATCAGGAGCCAAGAGCCTCTGCTGGGTCTCCCACATGGGTACAGGATCCCAAGGCATCCTCTACTGCTTTCCCAGGCCACAAGCAGTGAGCTGTAAGGGAATGGAACAGCTGGGAAACAAACTGGCATCCATATGGAATCCTGATGTGTGCAAGGCGAGAACTTTAGTTACTAGGCTACCATGCCGAGCCCAGTCTCTCCCTTTTCTAGTCCATCTCAGTCGCTCCAGGAAATCATGGATTCCTTAGGTTATTCTTAAAGGACATCTGAAAAGATTTTGTGCTGATGAACCCAATGTATTCGTACTCAGTCTCACTTTGTTTTAAGCCATGTCTTCATAGTTTGGACAGGCAGAAAAAAATTAGAGCTTCCCAAACCCCTAAACTCCATGGATTTTGTAAAACTTTCTTCTCATTTCATTCACTGACCTTAGTTTGTAATCATAATCTGTTAAAATCCAACCCTGTGTTAGCAACACATTAGTAGGTTATTACAAGTCTTAAGTGACTGAAAATCCTCCCATCACTCTTTTTCGCTCATGGTCTTAATGGAGGTAGTTTAGACTTTCCATCTGAATATAGTGTAACTACCGAGTCAAGTGTGTTGATCCCTAGAGGATTTGGGCAGAGGCGTTTTCCATTTTTCTCATCCTTTTCTTTTCCTTCATTGTCTCTAGGCAGCTCTCTTGGCTAACGGCACTTTCCCCAGCTGTGGGACAGCTGTTTTCCATGGGCTGTGGACCGTGTCAGTTCTCAGGGTGCACTTGTGTCTCCTTGTCTCTCCCATCAGTGAGAAAGACAGCTTCCTCTCAATGTGGCCCTCAAGTCCAACACTTCCCTGGCACTAGGAGGCAGCTTCAACCAGCCTCTCGCTGGCAGATTTTGCTGTGTAAGAGTTTTGCATCCCACCCTGCATACCCTCATCCAAACCCTAGAGTGATCCAAGCCAAGCTTCCCAAAGTGGTTCTCTCAGAATCTCTTTCGCTAGAGAGCACCCCTTCCTTCCAAGTTCTTCACTGGCAAGGAGGGGACACACGGAAGAGAAAACGTACAGAATTCCAGCAAACTCTTTCAGAAAAATACGCTACTGTTTGCCTCTCCTACTTCAATTCTGTTATCTTTTTTGAGGAGAGTCTTGGACTAAGATCACCAGAATCAGATTTTGTATTTTTCCTCGGCAAGTGCTGCACAGTTGGTCTGATTCCTCCATGTACACATACAAAATGACTATTTCCCTTAAGGCCAGCAGTCTCAAGGATAGAAGCTTTTGTTGCACATATTTCCCCGCTTAGAATACCCGGTGTGATGTCTCCCACAGGTGGTGCTCCGCATGTATGTGGTGAGCTGATGAGTGAATGAACTGTCATGACCTGCCTGCCAACAGAGGAGAATGTCTACTTCCTGTTGAATTGCACACACTTTCCAGCTACTCTTCTGCACTCTGCTTCTCATGTAAGTACTGTTATTAAACTTGTAAATCCTTAACAGAAGGCTGGTTTTTGGCAGTGAATGAACTCCTTTTGTCTTCTGTCCCGTGAATGTCCTAACCACTTTGTCACTTTGATCTAGGGGGCATTTCATCCTCAGAAATGCAAAGGAGTTGGCGACTGCACAAAATGTGTTCTATTTCCTATTGCCATAAAAATCCAGTGCTCTTGAGCCTTTGCCCGCCCCCTTTCATGGTAATGTGTAAGCCACTAAATTGCAGCTACTGGCTGTGGCCATGGCCATCAAAAAATCGTGAATGCCATGTCGATTCGAGGCTCACTCCGCTCAAGAGCCTACAATGGCTTTACTGTAAGTGGGTTAACTAGAACTTGGCAAACTTCGATCCAAGGAGGGTGATACCAAGGCCCCTCCCCCACTTTCAGGATGCTGGTCTGATCTTCTTGTGTTTGTGCAGCTGGCCCATCCAGAGACCCAGGAAAGCTGGGAGGAGGGCCCTGGTGAAGGCAACGTTGTCCGGGTCAGGTTGTCCTTTTACAGCTCTCTTTTCACACAGCTTCTCTTCCTGCGATGTGAAGTAGGTTAGGGGATCGCTTGTTTTCTTTTGCCATTTGCAACAGCGTTTGGGGTCATGCTCTGAATAATTTGTGCTTGTTAGAAATGACTGTCGTCCTCTTGAAACAATTACAAAGAACTACATTTAAATGAAGTCAGCCAAGCAAGAGCCTCTCCACCAAATCAATGGAGCCAGGCATTTTTCAAAGAGATAGCTAGATTTTTTTTTTTAAATCTGTAACATTCCAGGGCATAAATCAGCAGAGATATCCCAGAACGGAAAAACACTGTTCGCAATATTTTAAAACTAAGGATATTTAGAGAGTGAAAAGAGAACATAAAATATAGGATGCCATTGTTTTTATTATCACTTATTTTTACATTAGGCAAACTTCATGTTTCTCAATTTTCGAGTGCAAATTCCCATATCGAGTTTTAGAGAATGATTTCATTTGCTAAATCTGTAAGACCTCAAAGAGATCAAAGTCATTTCAAACATAGTTTATGAAAAATTAATTTGCATAAATATGTTTCTATGTAACTGTGGCCTTCAGAGTAAATGTGGCATGAAATAGTAGTCACCAGCAATGCGGTGACCTGATCTAGCAATTACAATATTTGTCCTCTCAATCCATAGTAACATATCTATAAAAAAGGATATTTCAGGATGGCATCATCAAGTCTGTCTTTAGTACTCAAAGAATCTAATTCTAACCTAAATATTTCAAAGCAGTCCTCCTTGGCGGATGGTTATGGAAGTTGACCACCGGAGACTTCATAGCCGCTTGTGGAAGGGAAGAAGCTTTATTTGACCCTAGAAGGCATGAGCCCAGCTCTCTCTATAATTGGTGGCCATGATCACCCTCCTGCCTCCATATTTTATGGAGCAATTGCATGAGCTGTTTTAGCACTGGTAGGAAGTTGGGGCAGCAAGCAGAGATCCAGAGGCAAATACACAGTGATTAGCTTTCAGGCTACTACAATGCCGGAAACTTCCCGAACCGTTACAGCCAGCATTTCCTTATCTCCTCCCGTGTCCTCGACAGTCCTGTCTTCACTTGACTTTATTTTCCTGTAAAATGTGGTTTCTTGCTGCGTGACTGCCATGTCCTGTGTGTGAGCTTGGTTTTTACTTATATACAGGCCGGTTTTCACGTCATAGTAGATGCATTCTTCAAGACCAAAACATTCCATTCTTTCTTTCTGTCTTTTTAAGAATTATTTATTTCAAAGTCAAATATACAGAGAGGAGGAGAGACAGTGAGGAAGATCTTCTGTCTGTTGTTTGACTCCCCAAGTGAGCGCAATGGCCAGAGCTGCGCTGATCCGAAGCCAGGAGTTCTTCTGGGTCTCCCAAGCTGATGCAGGATCCCAAGGCTTGGGCCATCCTTGACTGCGCTCCCAGACCACAAGCAGGGAGCTGGATGGGAAGCGGGGACACTGGGACTAGAAGCAGTGCCCATTTGGGATCCTGACGCATTAAAGGCAAGGACTTTAGCCACTAGGCCATGGGGCCGGGAGCATTCCATTCTTATCCCACATGAGACATATCCATACCTGGAGGTGCCAACTTCATCTCAGAGTGAGGAAGGAAGTTCCATCGATCATTTTAATAATTTGCCTTGAGGTTGCTCCATTTCAATCAGAGATAAATAAATCCAGTGGACAGGTTAAGTATTAATATGCACTGAAAAGTTAAACTCCTCATATTCATTCACCTTATTTGTATGGTAGACATTGTGTTTTCTGAATATGTGATTTGATTTTCATAAATTTACTTTCACTACAAACAGGAGAGCTTCAGTTTTTGTTTGTGTATTAATTTCTTTTTTTTTTAAGTTCACCAAAACAGTATAATTTTTGAGCTTGCTGTTTTCATTGCATAGTTCTTTGTGTGGCTTTTTGCATGACTGTCATCTAAGTTTAAAACATACCCGGTAGCTATTCATTTTATGGCTACAAAGGAAATGTAATTCCTTGCCAATCAGTTTTTCCTCTTTCTCTTATCTTGTGCCCATCAGGCTTTTCCCAAAACTATTTTCCTCTAGGTAGCTCAACCTTACCCAGCCTGTCTCTGAGTAAGAAGTGGGACCCCCATCAACTCAGGCAACACTCCTGAGAGCTCCGAGCCTTGTGGAAATACAGGTTTCTTTTCATAATGAAAGATGGCCCACAGTGTAATCATTTTGCCCCAGATCAAACGTTGAAGACTTCCTGCCTTCTCTGTGAGCATCAGTCACTGACCAACATTAGCTCTGCCTCTGGGCTCCCTTCTTTCATTCATCTGTCTGGTAAAAGTCTGCAAGTTTCACATCCTTTACTCCAAAATGTGTCCCTCCTGAACCTATATCCAGACATGCTGAGTTCCTGGCTCTCAGCCTCTGCTTAGGAACATTTCACAATGGGGTCCTAACACTGCCCCACTTTGACAAACACTAAATCTTCCTAGCTCACTGTGTTCTGTGGACCTTTCTCTGTGGCAATGCCGTGTTTGTTACTGCACTAGGGCCCAAAAGACACTTGAAACTATGAAGAGGGTGAGGAGCATGGGTATACAAGGATCACTGAAAGATGAATGCTGAAATTTTCTGAAAAAACTTTGGGATTGTGGTCAATGTCCCTATCTTACCACCTTTCAGAAGATAGTTCTCTGTTCTTTCTTTCCTTTTTTTTTTTTATAAAAGCAACAAATTGGTGATGAGACAAGGGTGCATGGCTCATTCCAGAATCAAAATTACAGCCCTGTCTCATCCCCCATTCTTTCCCTATTCTACCCACAGTGGCACCAGAATGGGCAGAGAGGAGGTGATCTCTGGACCCGTGCACATGCTGCTTGCTGCCCAAATACCCAACCATGACCTCATAGAACCCCCTTGCTGTTGGATGAGATCAAGTACTTGGATATTTGTGCTTGAAATCTGAAGTTTAGGCTTGACTTCTCTTTAGAACACTGTAAGCTTTATTGACAGAGATCTTGAATCTTTCATGTATAAACATTTAAGCTTAATCTGATGAAATAATTAAATAATTACTTCTATGTCACAATAGTGGAAATGTTTGATAAGGCTTTATTCATATAATATTAAACATACCCGCCAGACTGCTAGAAACTTGGGAAAAGTAAGTGAATCAGTGGCAGACTTTATCTCAAGGAGTCTTACGTTTGCAATGGGAATCTTCTGGGAGTTTCTGCCTGTCCCTGTGGGAGTAGGTTGTGTTTGGAGGGAGATTTTTGACCTCAGGAGGCAGTCTGACAGCCTGCCTCCAGAAGGACTAGGATTAGGGAAATGGACTCATTTTGAAAGTCCAAGCCCATTGATTTGTCCTCTGGGGTCAAACAATGGAGTAGTAAATATTTCAAAATTATTTAAAGATGAGGGAAAGATATTCAGCTAAGCTGAGGGATGTGGTATTTGTGGAACAGGGTGACAGCACAGTTTCCTATCAGTACCAGAGTGCTCAGCCAGGCAGCTTCTCAGAAACAGACTTGGGAAGCAACTGAATGGAAGAGATTTAATTTGTATGACTTAGGCTTTTAAAAGGGTTATAAAGGGGCCCCCGTGCTGTCATATCAGGCTATCCTATGCCTGCTAGCACCCATATCCTGTCCTATATCCTAAAGGGGTGCTGGTTTGTGTCCTAGCTCTTCCACTTCCATAACCAGCTCTCTGCTTATTGCTTGGGAAAGGAGAGGATGGCCCAAGTCCTTGGGAACTTGTATCCACATGGGGACCCAGAGAAAGCACCTGGTTCCTGATTTTTAATTAGCTCATCTCTGGCCATTGTAGCCATTTGGGCAATGAACCTGTGAATAGAAGACTACTTTTTCTGTCTTTCCCCTCCCTGTAAAATCTGTGTTTCAAATAACAACAACAAAGAAAACCACCTAAATAAAGGTGACTTTCATTTTAAAAAGAAAGAGTTAAGAAATAAAGAAGAAATTCACCTTTAAAAGTATTGCCTGGAAAATATGACAGTAGAACTGTATTGTATAGATAAGGTATTTATTAAAGTCCAGGTTGTAGGTTGGTGTACAAGACAAAGGCTCATGAACCAAATACATGATGATAAGTCAGAGCAGGGCTAACAGGAGAGCAACCTTAGCACTCTTTTTTTTCACTGAGTTCAAATTCCTTGTACTCCCATAATGTGAGATGAACCCTCTGAACTGGTTTTGAAACTTTTCCCTGACTTTTCAAATACAAACACTTTGTCGTGGTAAATGAGGCCTTCTGGGATTTAGTAGTAATAGCCATCTGACAGGAGTTCTTTCTAGTCTCCTAAGATCCTGTGGTTTTGCCCTGTTGATCTGCTATTTCCCTCAGATGTTCAATGGACTGTATCCTCTTAGGGATTTGCTCCGATGACTTTTCCAACAAGTGTTCCTCTTTGCTCTTTGTGAAGTTGCACCATTTCCTCAGTTATTCCTGTATTGGCCTCTTCTCATTTCCCAGCTAGCATCTAATACTTCACACATATAACATGTTCATCACATTGTTTTGTTTATTGTATCTCTTGTCTTTTTGTCTACAAGCACCATGAGAAGCTGTGCTTTTTTTATGTTGTCCTTCAGTGCTCTGTGTCATGCAAACCATGCCTAGCACTAGGTAGATATTCAGTAACTATTTGCTGGACGATTGAAAATATTCCAAATTCTAGTACAGGAAGATGGCTGCAAGTGATGTATGCAAAGTGGAAAAAGAGAGAAAGTTGAGGAAAAGAGCTCATTTAAATTCTCAGTAACTTAGAATTTTCCACTACAAAATATATGTGATGTGAATGATCTGTTTGGTGAGATTATGCTGAAGGTCTCTTCATTCCAAAGCAAGTGTTTTGTAAATTCAAATGTTATGAGTTAACATTCTGAGAACTGTTACTCCCAAGCAATGCTGTGGGAGCAAACATCGAAACATGAAAATTGATTGTCAGTAATAAGGATAAAAAAGGAAGTTAGCATTCTTTTTTTGACTTTACTTGCTTAATAACAATTTTATGTTTCAGTTGATATATATCAGAACATAGGGGGTTGGTATTGTGCCATGGCTACTTAAGTGACCATATGCAATCCAGTGATTTCTTGTTGGTGTTCTGGGTGACCCACTTACAGTCTAGCTCATTGCTAATACACCTTGAAAACAGTGGAACATGGCTCAAGTGGTTGGCCCTGCCACCCATGTGGAAGACCCACATGGAGTTGTGCACTTCTGGCTTTAGCCTGGCCCTATTTTGGCAATTACAGCTTTTTGGGGAGTGAATGAGATACCAGACTTTTCTTGTCCTCTCCATCTCTCCCTTTCTCTATGTTCCTTTGCCTTTTTAATGAATAAATAAATCTTTAAGAAAAATGTTGCAGAAAATATTTAACTTTACTTTTGCAGAATTTATGAATCTTTTAGGCATTTTGGAAAAAGAGGCTAAAATCTGTATCATGGAAATATTAATTTGTCGCTAGTCTAGAGATCATTAAAGGATAAAAAGACAAAATCCGATTTTAAGTATTCTTTGACTTGGCAATTTTAATTTCAGTTTTTTCCACTTCCTCAAAGCATGTATGGAATCAGTGCTATCATATAGAGATTTCTAACAGAAACAGTTCCAGGAAATTAGATCATGTATGTGAAGAATCTCTGCTCTTAAATTTTATGTTGTGTATATGACTAGAAGTTTTACTGATATTGAATTATACATAGCAAATTAAAATTTATTACAATGCATCTGAACTCATGTATAATTTTAATGAAAAAAGCTCAACTCAAGCTCACAAAACATATGATAATTTCACATCGACCACTGTCTCAGGTGATTCAGTCATGGGCAGGGCTTCATGAAAAATTTACTGTATGATGAATAAAGCTGAGCTTCATTTAGCGCTCTACAACCCAACACTCCTCATTAAAACCAGGCCTGGCACCAGCGAGAGTCTACCCAAGAACATGCAGTGCCTCTCATTCTTGCTAGGGTTCCTTGTGTTTGTAAGTAGGTGGAATCTTACACCTACGGCTATGCGGTTATAACTTCTTAGAACTGTAATCTGATTCATCCCACATGTTAGGTTAGGGATTAGTCCTGGTGCATGACCAAGCAGAAAATGTAAGGGCAAGAACAATTTTTTTGTTGTTGTTCCGAATGAAGGAAATTACCTTTACGTGAAGATGGAACTACTCCTACTGGGTGCTGCAGGCCATTGTTTTATAAAATGACAATGATGGTCTTTTTGGTTTTTTTTTTTTTTATAATACTCTTACTTGGCAACTTAAATGTGTCTTCTTTTGAAACAATTTAAACATGTTTAAAAAATATTTATGAGAGAGAGAGAGTGCTCTTGTGCCCACTAGTTCACCCCAAATGCCAGTAATGACAGGGTCTGGGCATCCCTGAAGCTCAGAGAGGAGATGCCACACAAGCTCCCAAGGGAGCAGCAGGAGCCTGATTTCCTGACTCATCCCTGTGCGTCTCAGGGTTTGGGCCAGCAAGAAGCTGGGGCTGGGAGAGCCAGGCCTCGGACTCAGGTGCTCCAACATGCAATATGTGCATCCTAGCAGATGTCTTAACCACTAAGTTGAACATTTACATCTTCAAGCATATTATGAAAATAGAGACTAGTGTTAACAGACTCATGTTCTGACACATAAAATCCTGCATTTCATGTGATTGTACAACTGCTTGCCAACCCTTCCATTTCTTTTATTTTTTTAATTAATTGATCATATTTCTTCATCTATAAATATTTTGACCATTAACACTAGAAAATAGAGAAATTTCTGTCTTTCCCCCTCTGTGCCTCTCCTCTCTTGTTCCTCTTTTCCTCCCTCCCTTCCTCTTTAGCAGTAAACATGTTAGCCAAGTTTGATGGTGAGAACACATCTGATAGCCTGGGTGGCTATCTCAGGCAAGAATTGAGAGCCTCGTCTGAATTCAGATTGAAGGTTTTTTTATAATACTCTTACGTGGCAAACTAAGAGTAGCAATTGGTATTTGCAGAAACTGTTTTGCCTCCTCCCATCCCTTTCAGGATAGTACTGCATGGAGGGCTGTCTGGGTATAGACTTTCTGAAATTCATCCCAAAATGTTACAATAGACTTAATAGTTGCTTGATGTAAAGCATTATTCCCTTAAAATATCTTGAGATTTTACTGATTGAAAAATTAAAATTAGAATAGAAACAGATTTCATAGAAGAGATTCAATACCTTCATATTACTGGAGGAAAAATGGAAGACCGGAAGGGGAACACCTCACCACGACTTACTAGGAGATTTATTTTCAGTCCTGGAATTTTAATTTGAAGTCTAACAGTTCATATCATTTAAAAATATATGTGTTACAGATAACCCGTACCTATAAGCTAAAACTAAAACTGTCAGAGTCCTCCCCATCCCCGCAAAATTAAATAGCAAATGCATAAAATGAACTTCATCAAAATTAAGGACATTTGGGGCTGATGCCATGACATAGTAGATTAAATCTTCACCTGTGGTGCTGGCATCTCATGTCCCAGCTGCTCCACCTGCCATCCAGCTCCCTGCTTATGGCCTGGGAAAGCACTGGAGAATGGCTGAGGTCCTTGGGCCCCTGCACTCATGTCAGAGACCCACAGGAAGCCCAGCTCTGGCCATTGCATCTATTTAGGCCAGCAAAGGGAAGGTCTCGCAAGCTCGCTCTCTCTCTCTCTCTCTCTCTCTCTCTCTCTCTCTCTCTCTCTCTCAATCTTTTTCTCTGTAACTGTGCATTTCAACTAAAAATTAAAAAAAAAATTAAATCACTTCTATACGCCAAAGGACACTTTGATGGCAATCCACAGAAGGCAAGAAGCAAGAAAATATATAGAAGTCATGCCCTTGACAAAAATCTCTTCTGGTATCCAGAATATATAAAGAATTGTTACAGTCCAGGAATGACAATGCAAACTGTTTTCAAACATGCAGAGCACTTGCACAGCTGTTTCTCTAAAGAAGTCCTGGACTTTGCCAGCTAGTGCATGAGGATAACTTTAAGATCATTAGCTATCAGGGAAACGAGACTCAAGCCATCACTTCATACTCACCAGGATGGTTATAATAAAAAATATATAAAAACTGTAACTAGCAGGGATGTGGAAAACTTTTTAAACTATTACTTTCTGGTGAGAATGGAAATGGGGTAAGCACTTAGAAAAATTTGGCAGTTTTTCAAAAGTTGAAACCTAGAGCTACCATGTGATACAGCAATTCCATCCCTAGGAATATCCCCAAGCAAGGAGAAAGCATTCACACAAAAACCCATTGTAGAAGAATGTGTACGGCAGCAGTAACATTACTCATAAATGCCAAAGGGAAAAGCAATCCAAATGCTGATCCACTGCCGAGTGCATTAAGAGAATGAGATATAGCCACACAATGCAGTATCACGAAGTCATGGAAGGAAATGACGTACTGAATCATGCACCAGATGGATTGATCTTGAAAACATTATGCTTAGCAAAATAAGCCGAGCATAAAAAGGCCACATATTGTATGACTTTATTTCTGTGAAATGTCTTCCATATGCTAATCCATAGCCACACAAAGCAGCTTAGTGACTGCCTGAGGCTAATGGGTGTGAGTTTATGATCCAGGTAATCAATATGTTCTGAAATTACATAGCAATGACAACGGCACAGTTTTCTGAATACTACAACCAGTGAATTCTGCAATTAAAAATGAGAATTTAAGACTAGGCACAATGGCTCAATGGATAGATACTCCATTTGTAAGCATTAGGATTTGACATGGGTGCTGGTTCATGTCCTGACTGCCCCACTTCCCAGCCTGCTCCGTGTCTTGACACATGACATCTCTAACTTGATGTGCTTGGGATGTCATTATTGCCTCTGTGATAGTTGGCCCAAGAATGCACAATCCCAAGTAAAAACTGAGAGAAACCATCCTATAAAATGCCTGAATGACTCTCTACTAATGGACCAGGTTATGGAAAACAACATGGGAAACACACTAGAGGTGCCCTATACTATGACTACATGCAAAATAACAATCCAAGACAGAATTCTTGGCAGTTTTGTTAGTAAAAAACAAAAACAAACAAACAAAAACCAAAACTGAAAAACCTGAATAAAATCTAATAGTCATATTCCACTGTTCATTTCTTAGTTTTGGTCCCATCGTTACCTACATCATTGACACTGGGAAACCGGAATGAAAGGCATTACAGACTTTCTTTGTACTAGCCTTAAAACTTTTCTGTAATTGTAAAATCACTCTAACCAAAGTAAAATAGGGGAAAGGGATGAAGGCAATTAAGACATGAGTTAAGGTACCCGCATCTCACTGCTGATGCTGACTTTGCCGGCTTTAGTTAACATCTGCTTGGTTTCCCCACTGTGGGGTTACTCTTCATCCCCCTCTACCCTGTGTCTTGGAATCACTGAAGCCAGCTCACACCCAGCACAGGCGCTGGGGAAGTTAAGCTGTGCCATCTGGTATTCGTGTGGCCACATACCTTACCCATTTTTCTCTTTGACAGATTTGTTTCTTCCTGTTCATGTGTATCCAATCACTTATTTACATCAGGATGAATTTATGCATATCTTATACTTTGTGTTACAGTGGTATTCTAAGTGATTTCTTTTGTTAATTTGAAAGATGAACAATAGTGAGAGAGGGGGAGGGGCAGAGGGAGAGTGAGAGAGAAATCTCTCCCGTGCTCATTCACTCTCCACATGGCTTTAAGAGTCAGGTGAGCCAGGCTGGGACCCCAGGCGCTCATGTGCTTGGGCCACATTACACTGTTTCCTGGTAACAGCAGCGGGAAGCTGGGTCAGAAGCAGACCAGTTGGGACTTGAATAACACTCGCTTATGAGATTCCAGCTTTGCAAGTGGTGGCTTAGCCTGATATGTCACAATGCCAGATTCAAGTTGAAACTGTTTTTGTTTGGTTTTGTTACCTTTTGACGCTGCCAAGTGCTCCCAACTCATATTGGATTTTCTCTGTGCCAGACCCCAAACCTACCTGTTTATTAAGAAATTGTATCAGACAATTGTGCATCAAAATGGTAATGTTTGGATATTTATAATATGTCATTTTGAAGCAAAAGAAGAAATAATGGAAAAAAGGGAAAAAGAAAGTGTTGGGTTAAGAGGCAGTTGGGAGAAAGAGAAACTTTCAGCTTAGGCAAAGAGTTTTATTAGGGAAGAGAGTCTGATGGACTGCTCCCTGGTGCGAGATGGTCTGGGAGCCACTTCCATGCAACAGGGTGACCACATGAGGGAGATGACTACCCGCGATATACAACACTGGGCTTTTATACATCTTATACATAGGAGGTGCAAGGATGGGAGAAGGCAAGAGCTCCTAGGTTTGCACATGCGAGTGACCTGTAGCTGTGGGGTACTCATTGTGGTGGGCTGAGACGGTCAAGGTCTGGGTGGTTCCTGCAGGCCATTCCAGACATTCCTGAGGAGATAAGGTCGGGATGACCTATCAGGGACTCCCTCTGATGCACGCCAGCATCCTGCTCTGCTAAACCTAACCTTAAGGAAATTGGATGTTAGGTAGTAGTTTTGTTATGGTCTTAGGCAGCTAGTTCAGGATCAGGAACTTGGAAACCATTCCTCCCCCAGCTACACGGTCCTTTCTGCCCAACTGCATGATGCTCACCTATCATCAGCTGGAACCTGACAGGGGACAGTATTGGGTTGTTATGTAACCACTCTCCTCTTAAGCCCAGATAAAGGTCAATGATAGGGAAAGGCTGGCCTCATGCTTCATGCTTCCATTGCTGTTGCACTCCCTTGGCCTCCCCAGTACCCACTTGCTCTCTGGCTTTCTGCGGACAGACTCCAAGGACAGGTAGCCCGTGAGTGTGGCGCCTGAATGTCTGTATTCCTCACCCTCTGTTCATTGCTTGGGCAAGTCAGTGAAGATGTGAATGCTAAGATGCTTTGTGTTTCTAATTTGTGCACATTCAAGAGTTCCAGGAGAGATGAGGACTAGCAGTCATAGAATATGGACAGAGAAATCAGGAAAAGTGAATATTTGCAGCTTTGTAAGTGTACACAGGTTGTTCACTGTGTGACTCTGAGGATAATTTATTTTGCTAGGGAAGCTGGAACACATGCCTTCAGTTTAATGGATGGATTACATGGTAGTGACCATTTGTTCCTATCAGGGTTTCGATTCATCCTGGGTTGACTTTTCATTTGCTAATTACTAGTGGGCATTGCTATCACCAAGCTTGGATAATGAAGACTCCTTAATATAGTCTGGACTTGTCTGGTGTGATTTCTTGCACGCCGTAACAGTTGAAGATTAAACAATGTTTTGAAGCTGATTACCTATGTGAAACATGTGTATGGCAGGTCAATACAGGCATCTTTTTAAGGAAACAATACAGGGGACAAAGGACAGGAGGAGAAAGTGGACAGGGGGAGAAGGGAATAGGGAAAGGATGAATCCCTATGCCTATAAAAAGATGGTGTGGAAAACAATAATAAAACAGATTTTCACACCACAAATGCATTTATTATAACACAAAAACTATTTGAAGCTATTTCTAATAAAGAGTGAGAAGAAGACAAGAAAGCAAATTGGCTGGTTCATTCCTTGAAGGTCTGCAGTGGCTGGGTGGTAGTCTGAAGCTGGGAGTTGGGCATTCAGTCCAGGGCTTCCAGATGGGTGACAGTCACTCAGTGACTTGAACCATCATCAGAGTCTGCATCCGCTGAAAGCTGACAGCAAGATCTGAGGCTGGGAGTCAAGTGCATGCATTCTGCTATGTGTTTCAGACATTCTAACTGTGTTTTCTGCGCACAACATTCAGCCTGTCTCATCAGAGGCATTTTACAGAGGTGAGGAGACACAGAAAATAGAAAGCAGACTACCTGTGAAATTGAATACGATATGCAATTTGACTCAAAAAAATTTTAAACCTGACCTTTCAGACCCACATTCCTTTGGATTCTCAAAACTGATTACTGCTTGACATTGCTATCCCGGCTTTGGGTTTTCTCTCTTCTTAGGATGGAAACTCAAATACTTAAACTATAAATGAGGGTGGTAATGAGAACTAGGGGGTGCTATTGTTTGGGATTCTGAACCTCCTTTTTGTGTTTTATTATTTCAGTTGTGACAATTCTGTTACCCTAGCTGAGAGAGTGTGTGGCAGGCCTCGGAATAGCTGTGGTGGAGAGATTGGAAGGGGAGAAGTGTTGAAGTCACGGTGCGGCAGGCAGGGAAAGCACTGCGGTTCTGTTCTCTCCGAGCATGAAGTGCAGCGGCTGGTAATGCAGGCGATTGTGAAGGGAAATCTGCTCAGTAGGGGAGCAGCGAGGTGGACAATCTTGGTTGACTTACATTAACACACGTGCACCTCACGCAATGCATTTTGAAAATGCTGGCAGACAGTTTTTTTGGGAGAGAATAAGAACTGGAAATGCAGTTTTTAGGAGCTGAAGATTAGCTGGAAGTTACAAAAGGCCCATCCTGAGTCAGCTGAATAGTGAAATGAACTTTCTGAAAGTTGGCTTAGCATTGCCAGGCAACATAATACCTCAGGACTAGTTGATTCAACCCATTTAGAGGATAGGGCAGATCATTTTTATACATTTTTATTTGTTTAATATTATTTGAGAAACAGGGACACACACACACACACAGAGGCAAATGGAGAGAGGGAGGGGTATTTTCCATTCATTGATTCATTCCTAAAATTCACCATAGCTGGGGGCTGGAACAATCCAAAGTCGGTAGCCAGGAATTCCAGCAGGCTTGCTGTGTGGGTGGCTTTCCCTCAACCTCCTGAGCCATCACTTGTGTTGTCTTCCCAGGATGCTGTTAGCGGGAAGCTGGAGTCAGACGGGGACCTGCGCCTTGAACTGAGCCGCTCTTATGGGATGAATCCCAAGCACCATTTTCACCACTTCACCAAACACCAACCCCAGAGCCAATCCTTGACTATACTTTCTTATTTGAACATGTGCTGCAATTTACAATATAAGGTTGTGTTTCTTTTATTTTAGAATCCTATGCCCTGGGGCGGGGGGAAGATGGCATAATTTCACTTAAGCAGAAGTAACAGAGAGATCCACCTACCATTTCACATATACAGGACTTGTGTGTTTTCCTGCTTCCTGGGCTAGCGTGGGCTGGCAGTTCCCTCCACCATCCACTTGTCTAATCTTTGTGCTTTTAGGGAGCTAAGTTGTGTCTTCCCCATTCCCTCTGGAAATGAAATTCATATACTGAAGTCCTAACTCCCAGTAGCTCAGAAAGTAGCTGTATTTGGAGATGTCTTTAAAGAAGTAATAAAATTACGATGAGGTCAATAGCGTGGGCCCTAATCCAATGGGACTGCCATTCTAACAAGAGAAGAAAATTCGTTTGTGTGCAGTCTCCTACAGAGTGAGGATGGTGTGGAGAGACACAGGGAGATGATGCTGCATGTGAAGCTAAGGGCAGGTCTGGCAGCAATCTTTTCCACATGGCCGTAAGCGGCATCCTACCTTGATGACATCTTGGTCTTAGCCTGCTAGCCAGCCTGTGAAACTCTAAGAAATGAAATTTCTGGATTTCAAAACATCTAATTTCAGCCCTGTGAAATGGCAGGCCAGTCAAACCAGTCCAATGCTGTCAGGAAGTTGCAGATTTTTTTTTTTCTGAGGATGAGAGGAAGAGGTGATTGTTTGTTGGCAATTACTCTTTAGTGAAATCATCATTTCTTCAATCATCGCAGCTACCCGTGAAATGGCATGTACCTAATGGTATAAGTACAGAGTCTTAAAGAAATTGGGTAACTTGTGCAAAAGCCAAAATCCGGAGATGGAATCTGTCATTTGCTTCTAGTCCTGGCACTTACTACTTTTTGTCAAAGTTCAACAAGTGATTTCCACTTGACGCTTGATGTATTTTTTCAATGACTTAAATATAGTTATACTCACTCATTTAGGAGTGAGATTAAACCCAAACAATCTTATCTTTGATCTGTAAACAATCCAAACCTCTCTGAGCCCAGATTCCAGGATGACCAAGAACCCTCTTAATGTCCAAGAATTATTTTGATCTCTCACTAGACGATACTAGAACCTATTTGTCATGAGGCCATCTGGTACTGGCATCTCAACCCAATTCTGTAGTTTGTGCTTTGACTGTAACCTGTTTGGGCTTAAAATGTATTTCCTATTGTTGTTCATGTTTCCCTGCTTTCATCTGAGAAGAGAACACTTTAAACACTGCATGTGTAAATTATCTACCATGTTGGTCTGGCAGGACATGCATACTGTGGTTACAGATTTAGTGGTACCTTCTACAATAAATGTTAGGCATTTTCTGTTTATGACAAGTCTTCAATATGCAGCTTCATGATTCAATGAGTAAAGAACAAGGAAAATTTAAAATTATTTTGTCTTTGGTTCTTACGGTGATCAATTCTCTCTGCGGAGAGGCCTGTAACTGTTCTATGGCCCTGTTTTCCCATTTAGGAAATAGAAATAGAATGTGGGACAATTTACTTGAAAGGGCACTCAGGAGATGAATGAGGTAGTCTCTCTTAAAATACTCTGTGGTTGTTGGAGAAGCAGTTCCATCCTTTTTGTAAATAGCACAAGAATAATGAAGCTCACAACTTGACTTTGACCCATCAGTGCTTGCTTGAGTCATTAACCCTGCTGGATCACAAATTATCCTCAAATACTTTACTTATGCTTTCTTCAGTAAGACAAAAGGGCAGGCACATGATGGAACGACCATTTGGGGGATGGATTAATGGGTGTATTTCACTTTTGCAGTGGAGAAGTTTGTTCTGCCCTCCAGAAGTCATTTCGTCTTTATTTTCCTTCAAGCTCAAATGCTTTGCAATGGGTAACATTTGTGGCAAGGTTTCTGGATAGCTCCTTTATTCATATTCAACAGGTTTCCACAGTATTCTCTTTTCAACCTCTTCTCCAGATGTGTGTAGAAAGACACCTTGGAAGGTGCACATGGAATAAAAGATCATGGATATTTCAGACTCAAGCAATCAGAGTTCAGAGACTTGAAATGTGCTATGGACTAAATAATGGCCTCTTCAAAATTCTTCTTGAAGCCTTAATTTCCCAAATGAGAATAGTTAGATATAGAGCCCACAGGGAGATGATTAAAGTCAAAGGAAGCCATATTTCAAGCTCTGATAGTGTCCTTAAGAGAAGAGACACTGGGCACTTCTGGTAGCTGTGGCTTGAGTGGAAAAATCAAGATGAGTCAGAGTGGTGGGCATGGTCCTGAGGTAGAAGATAGGGTTGAGAAAAAGAAATATGAACCTTTTGTACCAACTAGAGGGGAGGAAAGAAAAAGAGAACAAAGAAAACATGCTGCCAGCAAACTGCCCATGGTGGCCTCTCATACTCAGTGCGGGCTAACATGATTCAAGTTAGAATGAAAGGCTGTTTTCATGGGGGAAGAAGTCATTGGAATTCAGAAACAAATGAAACTAACAGAAAGAAAGTCGGAAGAGGAAAGAACAAAGATGGATGACCGAAGAAGGACACCCCAGTGTCAGTAGGAACCTTGGAGGAGTTCACTGATGACGATCACTCCCTGGAGGGGTCAGAACACAAGAGCATCATCTTTCTCTTGCTGGACAAGGATCTGCTTGTCCCTGGATGGCATGCTCATTGCTGGACCCACATCATGGCCATCTCCACTAAAACTGATTTGATGGCTTTGAGAGAATGTCAAATCAAAGTAAGAAATGAAAACTTGAAAAAAAAATCTGTTTAGAGTGATTTTTTTAAAAAGAAACAACAAGGCATCCCTGGCGGGCTGTGTTTCTAGGGGACCACATTCAGCTTATGGGCTGGAGTTTTCCCTATCGCTAAGGGAGATGTGGTGGGGGAAGCTGCCTGCAGGACTCATGATTCAGTCGATGTTTATTAGCATGCATCCTGCGTGTCTTTTGGAATGTGAGGTGTTCCTCGGTCATTGCTATAACTCTGCTTCTCGGTAAAACATACTCTTTCCCATTCCAAAGGGAGATAAGGCCACAGAGAGCTTGCTTGAAGCTCTTATATTGTGAGCACAGAGCAGGACAGCCTGCCAGAAGCCAGGAAGAGGGGGCCTCACCAGGAATGACTTTGCTGCCACACTGTACTTGAACTTCTAAATTCAAGAGAAAATGAATATCGATCATTTAAAACATCTAGTCTATGGCTTTTTTAAAATAGTAACCTGAGCAAACTAATGCCACATACTTCCTTAAGGTTCAAAGTTAGTGGGAGATGGTCCCTTACTATTCATATGAGAGACCCAGACTTTTGACCTGGCAGTTAGGAAGCGAGACAGCTGATGCAAGATCTTTCTCTCATATAAAACTGTCTTTCAAATAAATAAGTCTATCTGTAAAACAAATCATGAGTCTGAGTTCCAATAAACATTTAAAAACAAGACAGTGGACCCCATTTTGTAATGTGATATAGTTTACTGTCCATAGCATTTGAGGAAAACACAATATAGTCAGACTTTTAAAAAAATCAGTGACAGATTTGTTATGATCAAGCAAAAAAAAAAAAAAAAGACAAGTGATTGTATTCTGATTTTATTTTCTACTTAAGATTCCAACGTGTGATTTTCATCAATAAAAATGCAGTTACGTTTTTTGGACTAGAGATTATGAACAACTAGTTGCTTTTAGAATTTTGAATTTGATTTTTTTCCTAATACAATGAGAATTACATCTCATTTGTATATTTTTTTTTCCTATGTGAAATATTTCGGCAGAAGCTCACACACACAAAAATAAGCAGCCATCTTCCTTTGCTATACCAAACAAGTTTGTTGCTGAGTGCTTTTGTGTCTTCTGATGGAACTATTTTGACAGTAACTTTTCTCTACTTTCTTTCCAGTGGTGCCAAGCACTTAGCTAAGTCTCTCCCTTTCCTGTCATGGGCTGTAATTTTTTGAAAGTGTCATGTCTTTGGCCTCCATGACTCTGCTGTTATGGCTAAAGTTTTCTGTCTGATTGTTGAGCTACAACCACAACCATCAGTTCCAAGATGCTTATTATGCCCCAGCATCTGGGCCAACTATTTTTCCAATGCAATCCTGTTTAATTATTTTAACATTCCTGTAAGATAGGTATGATTATGTCCACTGTGTAGATGAGGACATTTAAGTAGGGTCTAGTTAAGTAAAGGGATCCTAATTGAATAATTGGCAAGTGAGTAGCAAGAGCTTGGTTTTGGAACTCAGGAGTGTCTAAATCTAGAATCTGTGTTCTCTGTTTTGTTCCTCTTTTCCTGTTGTCTCGGTCATTCACAACCTTTCAAAGTACTTTTTTGCTGCGAAGAGCCATATGTTAAAACACACATTACACTCCTGCCAAAGGAAAAAGAAAAGATGTTCTCATTGCAGGTAAAACCCATTCTATATCTGCTGAGTGAAGAAACTTTATTTCATCTCTAGGTTTTAGAAACTATTTTCTTATAGAGGACCAATTTCTTTGTAGATCTATCCATGTATCATGTTCATGCACTATATTCCTCCTGTTAAATATGTATTAAAAACTACCAACTCCTAAAAATAAGATTTCTTTATCTTTCTTTAGCCTATAAGGAAGCACACTATGTCTGGAAAAACAGAGTCTGGACCTCTCTGTGAGACTGATCTAATCTTTATCCTTCTGGATGTTTCAATAGGTCAGTAATGCTCTGATGTCCTTCCATGGTGATTGAGTTTAATACAATATTCTGGAAAGAACATAGGCTTCAGGATACTTCCTGATAATTTCCTGCTGAGTATTAAAGCTGCTGATGGCATTGATGTGATGAAGAATGTCTTCAGATTTTGAATAAATCAATGAACGTAAACTAAGGTGACTGTTAGATTTCATGCGATGTGATTTAGAACCCTTCTTCCATGTTTTTAGATGGGCTATTCTTGTATGCTTGGGAAAATATGGTTCTCTTACATAGAACAAAAATGGCATCACAGTGATCCAAGACACGACAGTGAGCTCTTTCATAATAATTTGCTGTTGAAGGGAAGAAATGAGACACATGGCTTAGCTTTATCTTCAAAATTCACAATTTAAAATTTAAATGAAGAGGAAAAGTGCTTGAGGACAAAATGTTTTTTTAAACACAATGAACTTTTTCCACTATTTCCCATACTTATGTGATATATACTTGGATTGATGGACCAAAGCAGGGTTACATAAATGTATATAATAAATACAGTGACATGAGTCTTTATGTCATTGCATTTGCTATAAGTCATCATGTTGGGTCAGCAACTTAGTCTGCCAGAAATTACTTGCTTCTAGGCAGTCTCCTGAGAGAAGATGGAAGGTGTTGGAACCCAGATTTTCTTGCCTACACTGGCCCTTAAATATCAACTAACCAGCAGCAATTAAATGTGATCAGCGGCCCTTTGATCATGGCTTGCTTTGTGCATTATCAGGAAACATGAGAATTGGAACCAGTTCCCTCTTCCATCCCATTTCTCTTGGCCTTAGCTGTCAGGGTTAGTGTTTGCTCCAAGTATTGTAAAAATTTTGATATTTGCTTGGGCCATATATTGTTAAGAAAAAATAGAACTAGAATGTATTCCTCAGGCCTACATACATGATTTAGCAGTCAGGAGAAATCTGGGCCTAGCACAGAAGAGCATAGGAATAGTGAGCAGTGTGGACATGAGGTGGTGGGGATGGGCAAACAGTTACAAGGTGACTAGCTCAGGCTCTTTGGGAAGGGATTGACAAATATAGCAAACAAAATTAAAATTCAATATAAATGGTGTGAATGCAATTAACTTTGGTATATATATTCTAATTATCAAATGAACATATTTATACTAAGCATAGACTTGAAATTTTTATTTACCTTTTTTTCTTTCTTTGAGAAATGGAGTCAGAGTTTGGGGCTGGAAGTTTGAGATTAGGGCAGCAGCATGGCCAAGAGCTTCCTGGTGAAGAGTCTTTCTGCCTCCTTAGTGTCGACTGTTTTCCATGGTTGACATCACAGCAGCTCTCTGAGCTCTTCTAAGGACCCCTCATTTAGGCAGGGTGCTTCTCAAAGTCTCTAACTCCTAATTGGGAGTTAAAGCTCCAACATATGAGTGTGGAAGTGGGGTAGACAACATTCAGTCCACGATGAGCAGTCTACCTGCTGTGAAAATATGCTGTTATCTATCAGTTGGCAGCAAATTGTTCTGTTTTTAGACTGAAAAGTATGTGAGGGACTTCCTTAAATAAAAATGATTTAAACATAGAATTGAATCTAATAAAGTTACTGCTCTGTCTAAATAAAATCTGTGATATTGGACGAATAGATGCCAAAGAAGCTATTGTAAGCTTTAGACTATTGTACAAGTACATAACCCATGATAAAGGTTTCCTTTTCTAGCATTTGGATTTTACCCTGTGTCATTTTTCTGTATACACAGAAGAAAGTTGGGCAAAAGTTAGGTAATGAATTTAGCAGACTACAATGAATCAGGTCAGGCTTTTCATTCTTTTAAACCTTGCTGGTGTTGCCAGTTGCTCTGGATTTTTACCATTCCAGTAGAGTCTGGAACTGTGGCATTTATAAAACAGAACTAATTTTGGAAGAAAAGATAATTTTTTTAAATTTTAAATTTTAACGAAGACATTGTATCTACACAAAGATAAAACATGGTTATGAATATTCATAACATCATTGTTAATTACGGCCCAGACTTAGAGATCATCCATATCCCCATCAACTGGTGAATGAATAAACATGTAATTGAATATTGAATATTGAAACATACAATTGAATACTCAAGAACAAAAAGGAGTGAAGTGCTGATACATTCTACAGCATAATTGACCACAATGACGTTTTTCCTAGTGAAAGAATCCTAATGCATGATACTTATGTTATATAATTTTATGTATATAAACTATTCAGGAATACCAATGTATAGACAGCAGATAAGTGGCTCTTGGGGCTGAGTGAGAACAACTATTAATGGCAAACATGGAGCACTAGGGGAGTTTTGGGGAAAGTGGAAATGTCTCAAATTATTGCGAGGATGAGTGGGTAACTATAGGTTTTCTAAAAGTCATTGAGTTGTATACTAGCAGTAGGCACATGCATACTCTACATGCTGTTTCAATGAAACTTAAAAAGGTGCAACTTCTATTGAAACTCTGTTTTTTCTTAATGGAAAGCTTCTTAAAACCCAGGCCATAGGAGATTATTTTTGTGCTGATCCAATCTAGATTTCTCTGTTAGATTATTCTGTTCTTAACATCACACTATTTCACAAATCTTTTGGAGTTCACTCAAAAGTGTTAATGACTAACTAACTGGACACCTATTTTCTTTGGGAAAATGGAGAGAGAGGAGATGAGGTTACTCAAACCATGGAATTATCTGTAACTTTCAGGCACAAGCCGCTTAGCAGAATGATGAGAACTGTAAACACATTAATTGAAAGTCACTGGGTGAGGACCTCTGTCTTTCCTGGAAGTGTCAGACAAAACTGAAGTGTGGCCTTAGCAACTCAGTCTAATAGCCGTTCTTCACCCCCATTATGAGCCGCAAGGATATCGTTCCTGTTATATTAAAATCATTGAGTAATATTCATCAGTACTTTCATATGGACATGCTGCAGACTTGTTTGAGGAACACCCTGCTCATCTCTACTTCAGAATCTTTGGATAAAATGCAAAGTGCTGTTGAAGAGCAGATAATACATAGTAATGGAACAAGATTGGGCTGTGTTAGTCTGATAGTCACAGTAAATGCATCTGGTATTTTAATCTGCAACTTTTGCAATCATCCTTTTTTTGCAGAGAGCTAATAATGTTTATAAAAATTTGTCCTCATAGCTAGTCTTCCACAAAGTTTCTCACATACTACTTTAGCTAATGGAGTCAAATACTTGAGTTTAATTCACAAAGAGGATGTAAAATCAAGATGCAATTATTGCCATTTTGCTTGCCTCCTAAACTATGGGAATAATGTCTAATTTTCAGCAACTAGAAGACTCACTGTTTAGATCATTCTGAATGGGATACAAGAAGACACTGAGGTTATGATTTGAGACCTAATATCAACAAAAGTGCCTAATATGACACACTGCTGTAGGGAATATACATGTGCTCTTTATGAACAGGTAGACCTTTTACTTGATGCTTCACTACGGTGCAGTTTCATAGGAATGTAATTAGCCTGTGGGACTTCCAAATATGTAAAAGTCTAAGTCATTTTATAAACTTTTAGATAAGCAGAATCCATCAAGAGCCATTTGAGAAAATAAGAAAAAGGTGAAGGCATTAATCTTAAGGAAATTGAGTTTTGAGAGATAAAATATACTCATTTTTAGAATGCAGTTAGCATGATGAGATGCATGCCAGGAAGAACAAAGTAGTTCCTGATTTTTCACAGACTTGAATATTGGCTAAATGAGTACAGAAAAAAAATCAAGAGGAGGTGAAATGACAGTTCTGTCTTCATTAGGGGGATAACATCTCTTTGCAGGAGGTGAGGATGTATACATGGAAATGTTCAAGTCTGGAAGAGAGGAAGTGGTCTGACAAAGGCAGAAAGTAAGTACTGGAGGGTTGCAGGCAGTACCCGTGGAAGGTACCTCACTCTTTGTGAACCGTCTTGCATGCTCATTGCCAGATTTAGATTTTATTCTGTAGATAGGAGTGACGAACTGAAGGTTTTAAAAAATATACAAGGTGATGAGAGATAATATTTAAAAATCAATGTGCTAACTGTGTAGAGGATGGATTAAAAAGGGAAGATCTTGTACAATGGGGAAACATGGATAGCAACAGTAAAGATTTATGTTTAAGAGAGAAAGGGGATGTTAATACAAAGACATTTATAAATGGGGTGTGGAGAGGAAAAATATTAAAGACAGTTACGCATTTAGATGAATATAAGAACATTTGTAATATTAACATTTTAGTGGAGACGCAGAGCTAGTAGAGATGGGACCTTGTGAGCTGTTTATAGCAAATGTTGACTGCGGTATGTAAAGTCTGTACTTAGGAGATCATCAGCTAGGCATTGTTAGAGGCACTCATGCTGGCTACTTCGTGTTTATGCTTATGGCAGGATGTGTATACAGTAGGAATGCCGTACAAAGAAGGCAAATGTCTAGGAAGAAAGAAATCTGTAATGACGATGAGTTCGTCAGGAATACATATTTGAGTCTCCTGCACAGAAGTCACAGTACACATTGTGAGAAATGAAACATTTCCTGTCATGTTAACAAAAAAAAAAAAAAAGAGAGAGAGAGAAAGAGGAAGAATATGACCTGTAGCCATATCTTGGGAAAATGTCTTGCTAAAAAAGTGTGATAAGTTAAAAAAAAGAAGTGTGGTAAGGGGCACACAGAGAAATGGGGTATGTTGGAATAGTTGGATTTGAAGCGTAGGATTTCTCCAGTTTTAAAGTAGCAGATTAAAAAAACCCTGCAAATCAGCAGTAGTAATTTTAAATAAAAGTTTTTTTAAAAATCTGATTAAGTAACCATTTAAAAGTTTGATTTCATGAGATCTGAGGACAGTTGGCTGTGAAAATTTTTTCTATGTTAGATTATGTGAAAAATGAAAGATATGAGTATGCTTAAATGTACAATCCATTGTAAGGATCCTTATTTGCCCATCATGAAGAAAATTAGTCCACATGTGTGTGTTGATGAGCCTTGAGAAGTGATGGGAGCTGCTTTACTTCTCTGGAGTGATAATTTGCTCAACTTTGATCATATGAAAATGATTTGAGAAGCTGAACTAAATATCACGTGGAATATTTTTATTCAGAGATAACGTGTGTAATTAAATGCTAGGAAATATCTCTTGTGCTTCTAATTTTATTTTTTAGTAGCTAGATCTTAAGGTAGTAGCTAGATCTAAATCTAGTAGCTGGATCTTCCAATGGAGGAGACTGTTTTTTCCTTTTAAAATCACTTCTGAGACATTGTCCTTGAAAACTTCACTAATTTGAGACAATTACTAGAGTTTTTGGCATTAATATGCTGTATTTGTATATGGATTTTGGCTATCTCTTACAGTGAGACATGAGGTTGGACATTTTCTCTTGAAATTTCAGCTTCAGTAAACTCACTGCTTAAAAGTAGATCTGCTCAACAGCCAAGATCCACTGACAAATTTTTTCAAGCTTGACACAGTTGGTCTTTTCTCCGGTGTTGCAAAAATAGGCCACTTGGGTCGTTCAGCTCATAAATACAGCCCAAGTGTGTTTCTTTTTGAGACTTAAAGCGCTTCAACATGGGGACAAGCATATTTTGATCCACATGTATACCTTCAGAAAGCAAAGAACAAAACTGTTTCTTCACCCATTTTCTTACGTTTGTGTGCCTTGATGGAAAGACTGATTTCTAAGAGAATTTGGAAACATTTAGAAGATTATTGTTTGAAAGCTAGTAGTGAAAGGCCAATTTCTTTTGTAAGCAGTGCAGGTTAACAGCCCAAAATAGCAAAAGTATTTTTTACAACCCTCCGTATCTTCAGCCAGGCTCCTCGATTTAGAATGATTTTGACAATACTGTGAAGTGTAATTCATTTAACTCTCAGCTAACAAAGCTTGATATTATAGAATTTTTATTTTGGAAATATTTGGTTAAATATTCAATATAAATTAATATTGAGTAGACTTTCTCATTGGTGAATTCAGCCCAAGTAGAACCAAAGAAAATAAAAAGCAATGATTGATCTTTTGTTAAACTTGAGTTGTCACAGTCTCTGTTGAACTATTTGTTTGAAGATTAACTACAACATAAAGATTACATAAAGAAACCCCATACGAGTTCCTTAATAGAAGTTTTGAAAATATTCAAAGTACAAGGTTTAATAAGAATCGAGCTAAAATGTAAAGTTTTTAGTTTTTGCAATTAAAAGGACTATTTGACATGAAAGTATAATGGCCCTTGAGAATTCCTGTTACAGATTGTAGTAATGGCCAACTTGTGTGGGAGAGAGAGTATTTTTCTAAAACAGATTTTTATGATTTGCATTTTAAAATCTTTGACATTTCACTGTGTTTTCAGATTCAGATGAACTGGGATAACTAGGCAGCATCTTTACGTGATATTTAGGGGCCTTAACTTGATATCTGTCATGCACCAATGCACAGTTTTATTATTTCTAACATTTACAGTTATTCTATTCTTTCTCTATCCTGAAAGAATGCCTACCCTCCAACAAGTTTCAAAAATGTGTGATCCTAAGGAGAACATGGTGTTACTTAACACAGAGCTCTAGAATGTAGCACTCTGAGGGAAGGTTATCTCCTAAGCCCAGTCTTAGTTGAATGAATTTCTAAAACTGCATTTGTTTTATGTCATCAGCGGTGCCACTGGCTGAGGGGGCACGGTGAGAAGTGATGCTGGATGCTTGAGATACATTCAAGCTCCGATAGGAAGTATTTTGCATAACTTTCCATGCACATCTCCCATTCATACACAGCTTTCTGAGACCTGATCTTTTACAAGTTCTGTTCTAGCTTTGACAGTTGTTGTGTTCTGTAGCCCACAGGAAAGGGCACAGGTATTTCTTACACAACTTTACAGGGACCAGTACCCACTTTCTTGTTCTAATAGTGGATTTAAATTTTACTTAGTTTGAAAACATAATGCATTTACTACATTTTTATAGCTGATAAGTATTAATATAACAAGCATTACACACATATAAAATACACAGAATAAGGTGAGCTACAAAGTAAAACTCTTTCCTTGTACTTGAAATCCTTTCTTCACATTTTAATGTCGGAATTGAATAAAATAAAGCACCAGGAATCTTCAGTAAGTTCTTTGAAATTGTATATTATGAAAGAATTATGCATGGAATTCCAATGCTTTTGCCCCAGTACACATTTTTCTTTAAATTTCATTCTGCATAAACCTTTTGTAGTTCTAGCATAACAACATCTGTTTCTTTAGGTGACAAGTCTTCTGTAGAATATGTTATCAAGTTTGGCGATATTAAGAATGACAATGAATTTGAAGACCCATTTTCATTCTGGGGAAACATTTCTGGAGTTAGAAAGCCCAATAGGAGGACAGTTTTTAGCCCTGAGAGCTTGAGGAATCGTCAGTCTAGGGAGAGCATGAAGAATAGGCTTGGAGCGCATGCACATGTTCATTCATTTTATATTATTATCTACCTCACACAGTTGTATCTTGTTCAGACTTATATTTCTGGTGTTATGTGTAGGGCCTGATAGTCAACCAGTGTTTGTAGCAGGGAAGTGGGGAATGAAGAAAGAAAAAAGAGCAAACAAAAGAATGAAAGAAAGAAAAGATGAAAAGAGAAAGAACTAACTAAAAAGGAAAGAAAAGAAATCCAAAGGAAGCATTGGAAGGAAAAATGTATAAACCAGAGATAAAACTTAGTGGCACAGAAATTTAAGTTGCAGTGTTGACATCCCATTTAGACACCTGTTTCAATCCTGGCTGCTCTGCTTCCAACGCAGCTGTAAGAGTATCTGGGAAAAGTATTGGAGGATAGCTGAAATCCTTGCTCTACTACAGCCACATGGGAGACCTGGATGGTTCCTGGATCCTGATGTGATCCAAGCTCAACCAAAAGCATTGTGGTAAGTTAGTGAGTGAAGTGGTGGATGAAATATCTCTCTTTTTCTTCTTCCCTCCATTTCTTTTCTTCTCTCTTTAACTATGCCTTTAATATAAATAAATATTGAAAGAAAAGAAAATAGAGGGTAGTATTCATTCTCTATCAATATGGTGCTTATTACTGCTATACTTAACAGGGTATGAAAAGCTGGAATTTATATTCTTTTAATCATTTTTGAAGCACTCAAATCATATCGTCTTGATACTGGAGCCTAATTAGATTCCTAAAACTTAAATTTAATAATGTTGTCAGGAAATAATAATCTAGGAAAAGTAATTGCTAGATCTTAAGATACGTATATAAGAGATAACTTGCAGTGGTATTTTAAGGAAAAGGAGAAATAAAGGAAACTTTAGCTTTGGCTAAAGTACAGCATTGGGAAATACTCATTAATCAATGCAATTGAACTGGGTAACACAGCTAGTGAGCTCTTCAGTAAACCTTTCATTGCCCTAGAATGGAGGTTATGCTACCATTCACATGGAACAGTTTATGTACGTACACACCATGCTTCACCAACAGAGGCTGCTAGTGCTTTCAAGTATTAATGTAGTACCAGCTACATTAACACTTTTGCCAGTCCTATTCCCAGGGCCTGAAATGAGAGTGAACCTCAATTTAATTCTTTGGATTTATTTGTTTAATAATGTCACTGATGTCAGAGGAGCAAGGGTAATACAGGTGGTGATGAAACCTCACAGGTTATTGTGTTCTTGTATGTGATTAAATCGCCAAATAGGTATGAGAATTTTCAAATAACTGATGCTAATTCCGAGATCATTTCTGTCTAATATAAAGTAAAGCTTGCAAGATCGTTTCATTGTCAAACAATTTAAATGATGGATAATCAAATTATTTGGGACTGCAGATTTTCTGAGCTACATTTTCTTCATGAAATAGAAGTTCTAATAGCACCAAGTAAATATAATTACAGTGTGTTAGAAAGGGTGAACTTCAATTAATGCTTGACAAAACTCAATAATGTGCATCTGAAACCCATTGTATGTGAGTTTAACCAATTTATGTTGTGTTTATATCTGAAAGTAGATCTAATCATTAGATTTTAGGATCATATAAAAAAAGTCTCAGTAAGGGGTGGGTAACTATGGTGTTCCTGAGAATTTCAACCCACCGATTTCTTAAAAGATTTACGTAGTTACTTGTTCGAGAGGTAAAGTAACGGAGAGAGACGACAGACAGACAGAGACAGAGAAGGAGAAGGAGAGTTTGAAGCACACAGAGATCTCTCCACTGGTTCAGTCTCCAAGTGCCTTAAGGCCAGGGCTAGGCTGGAGCCAGGAACTAGGAACTCCTTTTCTCGTCTCCCACATGGGTGGCAGGGGAGCAAGGAGTTGGACCATTTTTTCACTGCCTTCCTAAGTACATTAGCAGGAAGCTGGATCAGAAGTGGAACAGTTGAAATTCAAGCCGGCACTCTAATTGGGGGTACCAGTGATGCAAAGAATGGGTGGCTTAACCCTCTGGGTCACAGCTCTGGCTCCCAACATTTGTTTTTATATAAATGTGAGCTAAGAATGGTTTATGCACTTTCAGTTTTTGGAAGAGATCTAAGTAAGAATATTTTTAAACACAGAATTTGTAGTAAATTCGATTTTTCCTATAAATGTTCATTGGATTATAGCCATTCTCATTCTTTTATATGTAACAACACTTCAAAAAGTTCTTAGAAAATGGAATTGCAAGTTAGTTTTGATACAAAATATTTTTGACATTCATATGTTGGAAGATGTATTCCAAAATTTCATGCAATATTCATATTATGAAAAATCTACATGGATTTTAAACTTTCCTGGTATCAAATAAAGTTATCATTTAGTTTCATTTTTCAATAAACTTTTTGAAGTGCTATTCTGTTGTCTATGGCTGGTTTCACACTATAATCAGAGTTGAGTAGTTATGACAAAGACTGCATGACCCACAAAGCCTTAAATATTACTTTATGGTCCTTTATAGAAAAAGTTTGCTGATCTCTGGTCTAAGTATGTTATTTTGTAATTATGTAGTATTTTTCCTTCCTGAGATTGGCATAAACAACTCTTTGGGCCACTTTACAATTTTGGGGTTTGGCTAGTCCTTAACCATCATGTTAATAGTCTTTCCAAGGCCACAAGACAGAGAATAGACAATTATCCAACTGTCATCTGTGTAGGAAATAATAGCAATAATTCATGTAGAATTTCCTGAGCATGGTAAGAGGAGCTACTGAAAACACACTTGGATTAGCATTCTTTCAGCTCTGGCTGGTGAAGAGAAGCTATTCAATCAACTTGTTGAGAATGCTTCACAAGTAACATTGGTGATTGTAGACAAAGAATACAGAGTTGGTGTTTCCTTAGAACTCAGAACAGAAGATTTTAGATAAATCCTTTTATTTTAAATAAACACCTTTTTCTTCTTTAATATTTGGACATCAGCTTGGGTAGCTAAATTGATCTTCATCTTTAACGCTTATTTTGTGGTGTTTAAATAGTTCAATGTTTAGGGCCTTGCACAGTAGCCTAGTGGCTAAAGTCCTCGCCTTGCATGTATTAGGATCCCATATGGACGCCAGTTCTAATCCCGGCAGCTCCACTTCCCTTCCAGCTCAATGCTTGTGTTCTGGGAAAGCAGTTGAGGACGGCCCAGTGCCTTGGGACCTTGCATGTGTGTGGGGGACCTGGAAGAGCTCCTGGGGCTCCTGGCTTTGGATTGGTTCAGCACCGGTCATTGCGACCACTTGGGGAGTGAACCAGCAGATGAAAGATCTTTGTCTCTCCTCCTCTCTGTATATCTGCCTTTCCAATAAAAATAAATAAGTCTTTAAAAAATAAATCTGACTTTCCAATAAAAAATAAATCTTTAAAAAAATAGTTCAATTTTTAAAAGAAAATTCTTTGGTAAAACGAGCTGTAGAGGTCTGCGCCCAGAAGGCCTTTTTTTCCTCTCTTTCTTTTACTGTTTAATTGCTGGTAGTTTTGGCTCTGTCACAGATGGTTTCTATGTAAATTCTGTATCAAGTTGGATGTGAAGTTTGTGTTTAAGTACACTGATGTTGGTTTGTTTCACCAGGCACTGGATGTGAGATGAAATGTCCTGTATGTTATAAAGGAGCCATAAACCCATTAAGGACACGGGGTGGGGGGGGAATCTCTGAGTTTGTCCATGTCAGAGTTATTTCTCTGCTTTGCACAGGGAAAACTCGGAATTGGCATTTTCCTAATAAACTTATTTTCAATTGCTAAATTTTATCCAGAGTTCTAGCATTGCTGTTGGCTTACCTGTCTCTTTGAACAGGTGGAATTTTGTGTTTTCATAATTGTTGGATTCAGAAATACCTACAGGAGGTTAAGACTTTTTTTTCTAATGCATGACTGTGGAGCCATTGCTTCCTTTGATGGCATGAGACCTTAAACAGCCAGCGAACTGGGCAATCTCAAAAAGCCTGAAAAAGCAGGGCAGGAGTTGCAATTTCTCTCTTCCTAGCTTGCTTCCTTCCTTCCTTCCTTCCTTGTTTCTACCTTCTGGCCTTCCCTCCTTGCCTTCTATAAAAAACACTTAAGAAATTAAAGACATTTTACTTTGCTACAGATACATTGGATGTTTTCCATACATTTAACTCTCATTAAGTAGTAGGATATTAAACAATAGGAACACAAAAGTCTATTAATGTCTTGGAGTAAGAAATGTGAATTCATTCTTGCATTTCAACTCTATCACAGTGCCACTCTTAGAGCAGGTACTGAATCAATGATAATAGAATGACAACAGAAAAGGAGAGTTGGTTAATAAAATGTACCATATGTCAGTTTATAGAAGGCTATGAAGAAAAATAACAAGGGAGGAAATTCACAAAAATAAAAATTTAAATTCAACATTCAATGAAATGTAGGAATGCAATAAGCCCTGTAAATTAACCCATTCAGGAAATACTTATAATATATCCACGACATGGGAGGTACATACTGGTGATTGAGGCAGAATTGAGCATGAGCCCATTCTACATGTTGGCAGATATATAACTACCACCTTTCTTAAATGTACCAGTCACTCTCTTGCCTCAGGGCCTTTGCACAAGATAATCTCCCCCACTGGAACATTTGTTGTCTCATTAGATAGCTGTGTGGGTTCCATTTCTACTCTGCGATATTTTTTGTGTCATCTGCACAGTGAGATTTTCTATAACCATTTTATCTCAAATTAAGTATGTGAGTGTTTCCCATACTAAGTTTACTTATTCTCCTGCTGCTCTGATTAAAACATCAGGAGACTGATGCTGTGATGCAGTGAACTGAAAGCATCGCTCGTGGTGCTGGCATCCCGGAGGGGAGTGCTGGGTCATCTTGTCTCTGTCGCTTTAACTTTCAGATAAATAAATAACTAAAAATTTCAAGTACAATAAAATGCAGCTTCATGCAGTCATATACTAGTCATATGTTTTATTCACTGTTCCTCCCACGATACTGAAAACAAACAGTTCTTGGAACATACTAAGCACACAAAATAAATATGTCAAATGAAGGAAAAAAATGAGTTTAAAAGATGGCTCAGAGAGAGAAGCGGCTGAGAACTTTCTTGGGTATCAAAGAAAGGCCTGTATCAGGAGGTACAATGAAGCTGAAATCTGAAAAACGAGGGAAGACCAGGCTGAGACGAGTAAGAGGGAAGAGTTTGGCATAGATCACACTTGATTTTATCCACAAGGCCGAGAAGTGATAAGAGTTTGGCATTGATTGAAACGTACCAGGAAAATAAAAAAGGACTGTAAGTGGGCTGCAGAAGTCAGCAGAGGCCACTTACAAAGTAGTCCATGATACTGAATCCGTACTTTTCTCTCTTGTGCAATGGGAATGCATTGAACATCTCTAGAGGAGGGATTTTATCTGATACAGTATTTATGAACACAACACTTGACCAAGGAAAGAGAAAATAATTGGGGATGGGAAAGAATGACAGTAGATCAAATCTTAAGTCATCCAGATAAGAGGTGAGGCCAATTGGACTGATGTCATCTTCCCCTGGAATGACTTGTGTTTGGTTTACCAGCTGTCTAACCGGACCCTATCACGAGTATATGGCGATAGGAGTGGCAGCAACCTGCAAGCCTTCCTGTGGATCTGCTACCACTCCTGGAGCACAGCATGAGTAGAGTTGTGCTTAATGGCAAGTGCAGAAGTCTGTGCTTATTTTTCTTTTATTAATAGTTCTCGGTATGTTTGATAGTCCTGGTGATATCTGAAGATCAAGTTTATACTTGAGTTGACACTCTCTAGCATGTTTATGTTAGTTCTATATAAGCTGCATGTTTTTCTGGAATGTCGTTAAGTAACAGGAAGAGCCAAATGCTTATTTTATCTTCTCCGTCTGCCCTTCTTTCTCGAGTCCAGGACCACGGACTTCTCATTCCAGTGTCACCTGAGTTGAGATAAAGAACAAGAGCAATTTAGTCAGCAGAGGGAGGGCCAGAAAGAAGCAAGGGAAAGCTAATAACATCCTATGGATCGTGGAAGATCCTCTGGACATATTTCTCAAAGCTGTTTGTCATACTGGTCTTGACTGTTTCAGCTGAGGGGAGAGGTAGCTTACTGCAGCAAAGAATTCAGGGTAGCAAAGTAAGTTTCTCCAAAGTTCTTGGCCTGTTTTCCAAGTTTAATAAATATGTAATCCAATCTGCCTATTCTAGGATAGAACTAACATTTTATTTGGATGCAATACAGTGCACAACTGCAACTCTTTTTCAGTTACACAGAAGTTAGTGAATCTTGCTATTGTTCAGGGTCAGAGAAATGGCTGATAAACACTCCTGTTGCATCTCAATATCTAGATGTAATCAATCTGATGCCAAAAAATTATGCACAGACATTAAATATATGTGAATAAAAGCCCATAAGGTCATACATCTGTGTGTGATGTCACTGAAAGGAGCAATAGGTACATAGACTTGGACTCAGAGCATACTTTGCAAAATTTCTGTTTTCCCTCTATTGATTACTGTCTTCCTTTCTGTGACCACTGTAATCAATCTATTTTTAGACTGAGACTCTTATGAAAGAATCATTGCCAAGGACTTACAATTAGCTAAGAGGTTTTAGGAGAAGCACACACACCCCCACCTCCCCCCGAGCAAGTTGATCAACTGTTGTCTTTAGGCCTTCCACTCTGTTGAAAAGTTGGAAAACAGGTTGAAGAGGCCCTCAGTATTATTCCTCTAGAAATGAAGTTCCAACTGAACCTTCATGCTAGGCCATTTCCTTTAGGGATGATATGCATGAGAATGTGATCAAGTTTTGCCCCACCTCCAAAGCATGGTCTGCTTGTCATTGACGTATTTGTGAATTCATTGAAATTTGCATATAAGTCTCTCTGCATATCCCTCTCAAGGTACACAGGCAAATTCCTGCCAAAGGTGTAAAATGCATTTAGCTACTATGTGATGTACAAATAATGTTTTCCGAATCCTGCAATAGGTAGGTGATATGAGCTGATATGTTCTATGGTGTATATAACACAACAGTTAAGATTTCTAGAGTAGACTGTTGGTATAACAGTAATGTTGCTTAGGAAAAGCACATCACATATCAAAGTGCCTGATGACAGCTCAGCCGCTGATCTAACTTCATGCTAATGGTAATGGGATGGCTCAAGCACTGACATCCCTGCCACACAAATGGGAAACATCAGTTGAATTCTAGGTTCTTGGATTTGGATTAGCCTAGCCCTGACTATTGTGAACATTCAGAAAGTGAACCAACAGATGGAAGTTCTCTCTGCATTTTAAATTACAGGAAAATGAATAGCTATAAATTAAAAACAAGAATTTAGAGACCATGTGAGTACAAATTTTCTCTTGTTGCCTGTGTGTGTTTCACTGAGTTGCTTGAATCCGCATGACTCAATCTCTTTACTTGTAAAATGACAATCATAATGGACCCTCCCACAATGGAAGAATTCTAAGAAGATTAAATCAATTGATTCATGTAAAAGTGCTTAGAAATATGCTGAATTCATGGTAAGCTCCTAAAAACAAGCGTTAGTTTTTCTGCTGTAACATGGTGCATGAGATGTGCAATCCAATATGTCATAATATCAACAGGAAGGAAAGAGTACATACTTTCCAGAATATACAGTATTTTTAGTGACAGATGCTAACAGGTGTCCTTACTGAAATTGTGAAATATTGCTATTATATAGCAATGACTACCTATCAAATTGTTTCTGCATTAGTGTTGTTTTGAAACTTAATTTTCTACCAGTTATGGTGAGTTTTGAAAACAAAACTGAAAGAAGAGGAGGGGAAATAAATTATCCCATACCACTATCAAGACTCCCTAAAAATCTTTTTTTTCACCAAACACTTATGTATTCATGCTGCTTTGTTGCTAATTCCTAACTTGCTTTTGATCCCTTTATTCAATAATATTTTCAGTATGTAATAACAATCATGACAGTATTTATTAACTAGCTACTTTCATTCCTTTACAGCTCTGATCCAAATCTTTCCTTTCCCAATTCATTGTCCATCCCCAAAATACTTTATCCAATTGACTGTTTCATGTTCCATTAGCTTAGGGTTCTTTTTTCAGATAGAATGTTGAAAGACAATTGGGTGTAAGGTTCCAATGTGTGAGAGTTCTATATCCTGGAAAGTTTTCAGAGGGTTTTAGAAGTGGCATGTTATCTTGAAGACTACCTTTAGTAGGCATCTCAGGCACAGCAAAAGAATCATGGAGTTTCTATCTGTAGTCATTGAAAACTGTGATAAAAAATGTGGACTGTTCTCTCTGTGGCAGTTGTGCCAATGGCCACTGTATTTGTGCAAAAATAAATTCTTGCTTGTTTACCACCCACTCCAAGTAAATCATTCCTCCTTTGCTTTTTCACCCTCCAAGTTCATTTTTGAAATAAGAGAAGAGTAGCAGTCACAATATTTTACAAAGATGGACAATTTTCTTTTGGAGTCAAGTCTGGCAATATGACTAGGAAATCTGCAAAATAAAAAAGTTCTAGGTATTTCCTGCTTCTTTGCAGATAACGAATTCAGAAAAGGATGGCCTCCCCCTACCAAGCTTAGAAAAAATGTTTACCTATCTTTCTGTTTTCCAATCCAAACTGGTACGATAACATTCAAGAGGTCAACATTTGAAAATGGTTTTTGAAAACAAAAACCACCCACACTCAAAAAACTATTTTCCTTCCTAGTAAATGTAATTTTAAATTTCAAAGGCAGGATTTAGGTCAGTGGTTTGGGTCATTTTTTATTTTACCCAAACTGGGCCACCCGTCCCTTATTGTGCAATCCAGAGGAATCAGTGAGATGTCAGGTAATAAAAATCTAGCAAGCAAAGGAGTTGGAACACATTTTGCCCAAAAGTTGCATGCCCTTAAGTTTTGCTGATTTCAGCAGGATTTGTACATTGGTAATGAAGGGCAAAATCTGGTCCACTGATTTTATTATCACTGAAGACAAGGAGATTTTTCCGACTGTAAAATGGAAAAATATAATTTATGATTCAGACAAAGGCTGACAGGCTGAGCAAGAGCTAGAAATTTACCTGGTATGGCTTTAAATACAATGATGTACAAGTGAGGGAAGACCACTGAAAGGCACTTAAGTCCAAAATGACCTTCTGGCTCCTGGAGCAACGAAGGCGTGAGGATATATTCCAGGCAAGCTCTGTACGTGAAGTTTATTACACCATGGAAGCAAGATGAGGTGTGGCAAGCTGGCTGGACAAGTGACCTTTTCAATCTGTCAATCTCTGTTATCCTCATAAATTATTTCAGGGCAAGGCAGGAGCCAGAAAGACAACTTGTCACCTCATCCATAAAGCTTTAGCTGCCTGGTGCTGACACTTAACCTGGACTAATCACCTTTGATGCATGAGAAAAATATGAATGAGGTGTGAAAAGGATGTTCCTCGGAAAACCCTTTGCCATTTTCTTTCTTTATGACCCCCCAACCTACTATGCTCATATTCAAATTTATATCATCCTACCTGCCTTCATTTATTTGACCTTTTGGTATGAATGTACAGCCTTCCTGTACCAACTGCTCCTGTCCTGTGATCTCTTGGCTAACTGAGGAGTTTGTTTTACAAATGACTAAAGTGATTCCAATCAACTGTTGTATGTATTTTCACTGTTTGTGATAGTATTAACATACAGCTCTCTAACCAGTTGAACTTTAGTGAATATGTTTCTCTTAATCATGCTAACTTTATGTAACTCTTTGTGGGTGCTGTTATGTTTATTCAACAAACAGAGCCCAGTGCTTGGTACACAGTAGACATTTAATTAATGTTTGCTGAGTAGATGAATGGCTTTTTATTCATACAAGATGTTATATTTGAGCTGGATTTTGAAGGATAAGTGGGATTAAGTAAGTGTTTGGAGTGTGGGGGTCGGGAAATAGCAAAGACAGCAAGTTAGGAAAATATAAGGCATGTGTGAAAAGTGTGGACTCAAGGCCTGACACTAGGAAAGTAATCAACAAGCATGTTGGATGAATGGCAGTGTTAGGCACTGAACAAATAGAAGGATAAGTCAATTATGTTCTTGCATGGAGTCTAAAGTCTAATAAAGGAATTCTAACTACAAACAATATTACATCAAACTGATTTATTTAATCCCTTAGCAAGTGCAAGATGCTCCAGAGAGCAAATAGGATTTCTCTGTGTCTCCTCCAACCCATGAATCTCTCTATATCTGTCTATACCCAAACCTACATTTCATCTATATCATCTGAGTTTACCTATACCTACCTGACACTCCTTATAATCTCATTCTATGAGGCTAGCAAATCTGAGCTTTACAGTGTTTTGACACCCTCTTCCAAATCATCTCCTTTACTCAAAATTATTTTGCAAATATTAATTAAATGTAAAAAATACCTTCAGAGCAACAATCAGACTAATGTTTGACCAGATATCTAGTACTATGGCCACGCCAAGATTACACATATGACTGATACTAATCCCCATGCCTCCTAAGTGACAGATGTTATTCTAGGTAAGAGGCAAGTAGAGCAAATAAGATAATAGAAAATCATTGTGATTATGGAATTTACACCAAATATATTAAACTCATATTATACCCTATGATAACTATTATGGAGAAAAGATAATATGCAAAAGGATTAAAGGAGCTATAATTTTAAACAATGGCCAAAAAAATTCTCATTGGGAAAGTTCCAATTGAGTCATGCCTAAAACAGGTGAGGAAGTGACCATATGGTTATCTGGGAGAAATTTCCAGAAGAAGAGGAACAGCAAGTATGAACTTTTGGCAAGAGGATGCCTACTTAATTTGAAGATCTGTCTTCAGGAATTACCTTAATGCATATAAAATAAAAGTAAAAATATAACAGTTCCATAGTAAATTCACTATTGAATTGCCATAGTAGGAGAGGAAATTATTTCTAACTAGGAATATTATCCATACCTATTATATAGTACCCATATATATTTAGCTATTTCTTGAATAAGTGATTCTGTTGTGTTAGGATTAGATTGAGAGGATAGGCAGAATTAAACAAAGCACACAGGGGAAAGAACAAGAAGACAAATAGGAAAGTGTGCAGTGTTTTTGCATCATAGATGCTAGTCCAGCTGGCTGAGTCGTGGAGGTTCTGGTAGGCTGTGGATGAGATGCGTGAAGAAGACCAGGCTTCCAAGGAAGGTTGAGGCCAGACCATGGAAGTCTTTGCCATTAGGCCACAGAACTGTGTGTCATTTCATAGCCATTTCTGAACCATCACATTTTTAAGGAGGGGAAAAGTGAAGTAATGCTAACAATTTAGGAATGTATTTGCCAAAGAACATTCCATTAAATAGTTATTCTTAGGATATTGGTATGTGTATGGAAAAAACCAGCAACTTAGTTTTCAAATAAATTTGGGACATGCTAGCTAAAGTAACGTCAAGTAGGTTTAAAAATTTTTTAATTATTTGTTTATTTGTTGGCTTATTTATTTTACCATAGTCATCCAAAATAATCTTTAAAATACTAATATGCCTTGTAAAATTCAAAAAGACAGATATCACAGGCCGTGTTTCCCAAATATTTTTGTCCATGAATTTTTTTTAAACAGTACATCTGGAATTTTTTTTTAAAATAGTACATCTGGTTCATTACACACAGTTTATTAGGAGCCTTGTTTTAGGAAAATAACACTTGTTAAGAGGAGTACACTAGACAGGGAGAGTGAAGGAAGGTAGGGTGAGACTAGAAAGCTCAAAGATTCACAACTATGGAAGAAAGAAGGGCGTGAACTGGGTAGGCAGAAGGATGGGAGAGCAGATGTTTGTCGGGCAGAATCACCTGATTGGTCAATGTATTCGGCAGCATTTCCGGAATGAGGTTGGGAAGTTACAGAAACAAAAAGGAATAAAATTTCAATTTGTGAGATAACAGGAAGATGATTATGTCTAGTGAAGTGGAAACCTAAGAAAAAAATCTGAGGAAGAAAATATTAAATTTGAGAGACTCATGAGAAATGCTTAGCTTAATTCCTATTATTTGGGGAATTTTTCAGATTTCTTTCTACTGAAGCATTTTAGTTTTTATTAGCGTCAGAAACTGTATTTTATATGCTGTCAATACATTACATGTATTGAAGTTTATTTAAGACTCAGAAGTTTAGCATTATTCCATGTGTCTAGAAATAATAATATTCTTTTATTGTTGAAATAAGGACCTTATTAAAGTGAATTTTCAATTTAGTAGGTGGTTGATCATCTGTTTCAGGTGTTTTTATCTCTGTGAGTTTTCTGTTTATCCATTCTAGGAGTTACTAAGTGAGTGCCATGGAAACATTTGTCTCATTCTTATAGTTCTTTCCATGTTTTTTTATGATATATTTATCCCCTTCCCACTCAGGAGAATCAGGAAAAAAAAGAAAAAGAACTGAGACATTGAAACATTTGTCCCACCTACCTGATTCCATACCTCTACCCTCCCCACCCTAATCAGAGGCCCACAGGTGTGTGCATCCCTCTTAACTATGTAAACAATATTAAAAACAAAATTGAAAGAAGAAATTATTTGAAAGAACAGAGAGAATAAATAATCTCATATTTGTTGGTTCCATTCCAAAATGTTCCGACAGCCCAGGAACTCCATCCTCCCTTCCTGCATGAATGGCGGGAGCTCCTAACACTTGGGCTGTCCTGTGTTACCTTTGCAGGTACATCAACAGGGAAATGGATGAGAGGGAAAGCTGCCAGGACTTGAACTAGCACTCTGATATTTGTTGCTGAGTCTCGAACTGCAGTTTAACATACTAAGTCACAACACCAACTAGATTTTTTTCCTCATTTGTTTTAAGAATTTTTAACAAAATATTTACTTATTTTTATTGGAAAGATAGACCCAATTTATGCAGAGAATGACATATAGAGAGGGAGATCTTCCATCTGTCAATTCACTCCCCAAGTGGCAGCAATGGCCGGAGCTGGCCAGCAGCCAGGAGCTTCTTCCAGGTCTCCCACATGGGTGCAGGGCCATCCTTGACTGGATGGGGAGTAGAGCAGCCGGGACATAAATTGGTGCCCAAATGGGATCCTGGTGGGTGCAGAGCAAGGACTTAAGCCCCTAGGCTACCATGGTGGACTCTATTTTCAGAATTCTAGCATTCTTTCAGAGAGCAATCACATTCATAGTATGGTGCCACTATGAAATATCTCTAAATATAGCTTATTATTCTTTTTACTGGCAAAAACTTTACTTGATTTTATTATTGGTACTTCAAATTTCTTTTTGTTTTACTGTCTTCATGTATATCTTCATTCTAAGTTTCTTTTCTGCCTTTTTGGTTATTTTGGATTCAATTTTACATCTACTCTGATCCTCTTAATTTTAAATTTTTTCAAACTTCATCTTAATTTTTAAAATAAAAGCCACATACATATAAATTTAACTATGAGCAGACTTCACTAAAATTATATAAGATTTCAAAAATGTGTCTTTATTTCTTCTTTCTTAAAATTTATGACATTGTTTTAATGTTATAATTCCTACTAATATTTTTGCTTTAAGCAATCAATTTTTATTAATTAGTAATATGTATCTTTAATACATAGAACTTTTAAAATTTCATTTTATGGCACAGTTTCATAGGCTCTGGGGTTCCCCCAGGTCCTCCCAAGTCCTCCCCCCGTATTGAAATCCTCCAAATTGTTACAGTAGTTTAGTTAGTAACCAGTCATGATTCTTTCATTGCGGGCATGGACCATGCAGAGAGTCCAGCATCTTATTGTCCAGATAAATTCAACAGTTTCATTGGGAGACCATCCTTGGTCTGAAAGTAGAGCTGGCAGAATATCATTCCCTCCAATGAAAAGCCACTACACAACTTCAACAACAGGAAGAAACATGGAAATTTGCAACATCATGAAGTTAATTAACATGGTACTAAGTGACCAGTGTGTTAGAAAATGCAAGTTCTTAACCACATCCTGTAACTACTGCATTGATATCTCAATTTTAATATATACACAACCAGCTGCTATAAACCTTAAAATGGTTATAGGGTACTATTCAGCTGTCTCTTGTCTATTTTCATTTTTGTATTTAGCAGCTTATAGCATTCAAGCATGATTTATACTGAACTTCTTGAATTTAATACATAGTGCTTTTATAAATAAATTTTGACAGGCAGAGAAAGAGAAAAAGGAAAGAGAGAAAGAGACTGAGAACTTTCACCCACTGGTTGACATTCCAAATGTCTGCAGTGGCCAAGACTGGATCAGCTTGAAACCAAGAGCCAGAAACTCAGTTAGCATCTTTCACATGGGTGTCAGACCAATTGCTACACTCCTCACTACTTCCTCCTAGAGTTTGTTTTTTTGCAGGATGCGGAGTCAGCAACTGCAGATGCATAGTGAACATTCCTCTCAAACCCAAAGTATTTTTATTTGATAATATATAATAGCTCATGGTGAATTTAAAACTAAAACCCAGAGGATGGTGCAATGGGTCAATTTGGTAAACCTCAGCCTACAAGCGCTGGCATCCTTATGGGCATCCATTTGTGTCCCAGGTGCTTTATTTCTGATCAGGCTCCCTGCGTGTGGCCTGGGAAAGCAATGGAGGCCAGCCCAGAGCCTTGGGACTCTGCTCACATGGGAGACACAGAGCAGCTCTGGCTCCTGGCACCTGGCTGTGGATTGTCTCAGCTCTGGCTGGGACCATTTGGGAAGTGAACCAGCAGATGGAAGATTTTTCTGCCTCTCCTTATCTCTGTGAATCTGACTTTCAGATAAAAATAAATAAATCTTTAAAAAAAAAGCCCAAGTAACTTAGGATAGAAGAAAAGTTTTTCACCATAATAAAAGTATTAGAAGGATGCAGTTACATGAAAAATTACGTTATATATTTACTTGACTTGGGCAAGACCCAGATCTTTACATTCAGTGTGCCTCCAAAAACTTACTAATTTGTGAAAAGGGGGATAACTGGTCAAAAGTTCAGAGTAATTATACAAGTGCTGGATGGCTAATTGTTTACATGCGTTTTTCTTAACATGAATAAAATTTGTAGAAGTTGAGAATATATTGAAATTATTTTCAGAATACAACAACAGTATATGTGTCATATATTTGTAGTATTTATACATTGAACTGGTGTTACGGTGCTGTCTGAAGTCATTTTAATAGGTCTTTTTTGGAATATTTATAAATCTGAAACCTGAATCTTTTGTCTCACTCACCGAGACACTACTATCTCATTGGGAGCCAGGAACTTGTATTTTAAATTAATACTCCAGCTTTTTTTATACACACTAGCATTTGAGAATATCAAGGCAAAGGCATTTAGTGAGTTTAAGTACAGAGAAGACATTTTGTATGGCAGAGAATAATAACAAAAGAAAGCTAAACTGCTTCTGTGATTCTACTAATTCTAGTCAGGCATGGCTTTAGATAACTTCATAGAATACCAGAAATTGGGTGTTGTGTAAAGGGAAGACTTTTATATTGGCCTCTGGATGGCCTAAACACTGCTTCAGCTTATGGTAGAAAGAGGAAGTGAAGTATAGGCATTTGTGGGTGAGAGGAAGGTACCAAAGAGGTAAGATGCTCCATAAAAACACTCCAATCTGTTCTTGAGAGAGCTAGTCTGTGAAAATGACATTTAACCTCTTGTCATCTTTTCACAAGGCTACTGTGGCAATCCAGTTTAAACCCGAGTTTTAGCACGGGCATGTCATATCCAAAGCATGGCATGGGAGAGAGGACCTCAACAGTCACCACGTCGCTTCTCTTTTTACATGGTAGGATGGGACTTTCACCAGGTGCTCATGGGCTGAGGAACTGTTTTCAAATATTCTATAGACTTGTGCTCATTAGGGACTCTGTAAGTTCCAGATTTTGCAGTGGGAGAATCTTGCATGCTAACTGTTGCATCCCTATCACCTAGCATGGTGTCTGGAACATTGAAAGATTAGGGAAAGAATAACAATAAATTGAACTGCCAGGTGCTTGTCAAACCCTAGAGCTCCAAGGAAGTCACCTGGGAGCCACACCTCCCACACTACCCCTCTTTTCCTCATAATCTGGTGGTAAAACTAAGATTCTAAGGAAATCAGAAACTGCTAATTGTTAACAAATCTGGAGATCCCTTAAAGACATTCAGGAAATTCTTAAAGCTCAAGGCCTGCAGTGTAATGGTTTTGATTGTAAGACCTAACACTCTGTTGCCCAACAAGTAGAAGGGCTATTGACATTCTGTGTCCTAATGCTGCACTGGTCGTCTACAAAGAGAAGAATGTGCATTTTCTTTGGTTCGAATAAATGTTAAAATACTTGTTGTAAAAAGGTGAAATTATATATTTGATGAAGTTGATTTTTCCATGAACTGAGAAATATTCTGCTTTAGCTTCATAATTTTATTGTGACAGATTACCAGGAACGTCCTAGCTGAAAACACAAATTTATTTTTTTGCAGTGCATGGAAACCTGGCATAGGTATCAGTATGATGAAATCAGGGTTGGGCATGGGTACATTCTTCTTTGGAAGTTCTAAAGGAGTAAGCGTTAGAAAGAATAGTTTCTTTGGCTGTTTCAGTTTCTAAAGAGTATGTGCATTGCTTAGGGTGTAGTTCCTTGCTCCGTTTTTAAAGCTCATATCATTGTATCTTAAGCACATTCCCCCATCCTTGCATCTCCTCCTCCAACCATCCTCGCAGCTGGCAAAATGTTCTCAAATTAAAGCATCATCTTAATTGGGTTGTGCCCACCTTAATCATTAAGGCTACTTTTGCCACTGACAATCTTCAACTTTTATCACATCCTCAGTGGGGATGTGGACAGTTTTGGGAGTCACTGTTTTAGCTACCACAGACTCCATACAAAAACTATGTCTTCAGTATATTTGGAAGTATGCACGAGTGTAGAAATGCTTGGTTTTTCCACGGCTGGTTTCCTTTGTCCTGTGATTAAACCCTACAAATATTCATACTGGATATGCCAGAGTTTGTATAAAATTTCTATAGAGAAGAAAAAGATTGGAGGCCTTGCTTATAAACCTGATGCTTCATTGGCCCCAAGTAAAGATGAACTGAGGTTTGTTCTTCCCATGACAATGTCACAAATAACTGTGCTGATATAAACCACTGCGAATCTCACATCATGGTTGTTGTTTGCCACCCTGGCTTTACGGCATTTGAGTTGATGGTAGGAGCTTATGGGCATGTCAATAACAGGAGATTCAAATCCTAAGATTCTGGAATTAAACATTATCTATTCTTATAAATAAGTTACTTCTGACTGCATTTGTTAATTAATTTTAAAAGGGGGCAAGAGCTTTGAAAACCATATTATTAATATACATTAATGATGAAGCTAAAATAAACCAAACACAAGATTTAGCACATGATTGTTAGAATTTAATTGAGACACAGAGAGTGGTCCAGTTAGTTTGTGTACTCCATTTAGTAATTATATGCAGAGGATATTAAAAATCTGAGGTGAGCATGACCTATATTTGTCTGAGTATGTCAATAATAAATTCCCTTTGCCAAAGTTAAAACTGTTTATAGCCTGTGGAGAATTTCGTAGTAACTATTTTTATCCCATCGTTTCTCTGTATCTTATGTAAACATCACTCGAAAAGGATTATCCACAAGCGGCAATTAGTTAGCATTGACAATAAAATGTACTCATCAAGCATTCAACGGAGATATGTTTCCAAACAGACATGCTGTGTGAGGCCTCATGGTTGCGCAGACACCATCATGTGAAAAGGGGCACATGTCTAAGATCCAGGAGTCCCTTCGTTTCTACACAGTCTTTCTTGTCAAGTGAAATTCCCATGCATATTCCAAGATGCATGCATGTTGGGTGTCTCGTTTTGGCCAGTGAATAACCAACTTCACTTTGAATCACTGAGAGCATTCCTTTATAGTCATGAATATTTAGAATCTGAACTGTTGATGCAATTACCATTCATGATACTAGTCAATATAGGAGTACTGCATATGCTCTGGGAATATAAAGAAACAAATATAAAATAGGTGTGGAGAGGTCCCAGCTCCTATCTACAGAAGTCCTGTGGTCCCGAGTTTCCATTCCCTTAACAAGGAGTGAAAGGCCATACAGATAGTAGTTGAATAAAGAGCCAATTCAAAACACGACTCTATTATTTTTTGGTGGTGTGACTTTGGGAAAGACACCTAGTCCTTAAGCGCCTCTATTCCATCATCTACAAAACAGGAATAAACACACTGCCTATTCACAGGCCCGTTGAGAGAATGAAATCATTTGACATATGTGGGGTGCTTAGAATGATTTCTGATAATCCAAGAACAAACTGACTTGTATATACGCCTGTTTGAGGTTGTTCTGCAGGTGAAACATTTTCATAAAGAATTGTGTAAATAACATTTTGGTAACCTGAGTTCTTTTTAACAACATTCTTAGGAGAGTTAGATATTTGAAAGAAGGAAATGACTTGAATATAGAGAAAGCACTCGCCGGCATTAGACTGTCTCTGAGCACAGTCCGGGGTGAGCAGAGCTTCCTTAGGATGAGTGAGCTTCATGAATTCCTTGTCTTCTTTGCCTGCCTTTTTGTCACTTGCTTTCATACAGCCAAACCTTAGTACTCAACTGGAAACTCAAGCACACACTTTCTTCAGACGTCTTTCTTTGTTCCATATTCTCTCCCATGTTTTGCCCCCATTAATTCTGGGGGTGTTAGTATCGCTGAATCCCAAACTTTCATCTCAGTTTAGGAAGGCCCCTAAAGGTATTTGTGTTACTTTTCTCTACATTGCATGGTAGAAATTCTGCAAGTAATAAGCCTGAGCAGTCCCAGAACTCATGTTATTGGTTTTGCTTTTATCAGGAATTATCTGAGCTAGGCTGCCAGTTGTCGAGTGTTTGAATACCATAGTTGCACATTTTTTCTACCTGTTTAATATGTGAAGATAAGTCTTGTCTACCTTATTTTATCGTTACTATGAGTACAAATCACCTGAAGAGTACTACTTTTAAAATATGAAAGTTATTATATTTATTATCCAATCTTCACCACAATCTTTATGTTCTCATCAATTACAAAAGCCGAGGCTTGGGGGAAGTAAATAATGCTGATAACTAGGGTAACAGAAGTTGGAGTTGGCTGAGGGGCCAGAATCCTGGGTGCGAGTGCTGGCTTCTTCATTTATTAGCTGTGTGATCTCTTCATATCCAGTTGAATATGTGTATTAGTAATGTTTATTTATAAAGATGTTTATAGATGACATTGCTCAGCATTCATCGGGTGGTCAGAACTGGACTCAGCAGAGTAAATTCTCAACCAGTTTCAGTGACCAGTATTTCCAAACTCAAAAGACCTGTAGTGGGGAAGGGTCTGAAATGCCTGTATTTTCTACCATTTCATGTTGCTTCTGGATATGCTATCATGGTGAAAAAGAGTTTTTATAATATTTCATTCGTGTATTTACTTTGAATGTACTATTTTGAATTCTGAGGTGTTGAAACAACAGTACTGGTTTAGGATGTCAAATTACCCTTTAGTGATACAAGTCAATTTCAGGGCTGTGGCTTAGGTTTTAGAGTCTACAAACTGAAGCTGAGGGTCCCAGAAAGCTTTGTTGCCACTGGGAGGCCAAGACTTTGGTAGCTTTGGCCAGCAAATAACTGCAAATATCTTGGCTACATAATTCCCTTCTCTTTTCTTTCCTTCTCTTCCCTTCAAGCTAGTCATTTGCCTTATACCCACATTACGCCAGTTCGACTCAAATTCAACTTGCAGCCTAGGCAAATGTTTTAGATGGCATCCTTGCCTGAATCTGTATGCCCATGGGGGCTGGATTGTTTTCTGTAATGCTCTTTCAGGTCCAAAAAGCTATGGAGGACTATTTCAATGAATAATTAATCTGTTCCAGGAAGTCATATTTCTAGCTAAGATGTCTTGAGAACATAATGAAAACGACATTGGACCTGTTAGTTGTATTCAACTATAATTGAGAAAGACAGAGATAGACACACACTCACACTCTGATTATCTTAAACTTACTTGTTAAGGCTATCTGGTGAACTCAGTCTTGAAAGCCCCCTGTAAAAGCAAACAGCATGCTAAAGAAGGTAAGTAATTAAAGGATTACAGAATCAGCCTCTCATTTTTACCAGCTTTGCCATTAAGCTCCTAAAGTCACTCTCTGTTGTTTTCTTACCGACATGGCCTTCTGGTCCCAGAATTCTCAGCTCGTTTGACTTTTCCTATCAAGGCTAATTTCTTCCAAAGGCAATCTGTTTTGCTCTGCTCTGAGGTCACATCAGGCCTTTCAGGGTTTAGTTGGTTTAAATATTTAAAAATTTTTTTTTTCTTCATTTCTTTTGTGTCTCTGTCATTTCCTTGTATGATTGCATCTGAATGGAATTTCTTCACTTTAATTATAAGTCACCAGTGTTCTTTGCAGTTTGTTCCCAAAGTGATGAGGAGCAGATGGCTCTTCCTGGGGCAGGGAGGTGCTCAGATGGGGCACCCTTCCCTGTGCTGGGAAACTGTGGAGGGGAAAGTACCGTGTTAGACGCAAGTTCTTTTGTTTGTTTATCTGCAGTTGCGTGCTTGGCCTTAGTTGAGTGAAACCTGATGAAGGAGAAGGCCCACTCGCATCCCCATCCACTCCTTGGTGTTTTCTTGGCCCACTAAGCACATTTCCCCAAGTTCCTGGCATTTCATTTTAAAATTTGTTTGGAGCAATTTTTCTGTTGCATATCTGAAAACAAATGCCTTATAAGCTCTTTGGGGGTTTGGCAAACACTGCTTTTCACAATGGTGAATTTGTGTTACAAGGCCAAAAGTTTTATGTTTTTATAACTTGTCCTTTTGAAATGTTGGAAGTGATGGATATTTTAATCAAAGCTGTAATCTTGAATGGCAAGTGCACCTCATTAGCGGATACTTCCCCAATGGAAAATGAGCAGTCTTCCATTGGGATTTGCTATCTTAGTAACCATATAACCATTTGTTTTGCAAAACAATCTTCATTTGACAACTTTTTGAAAGTCAGATTTTTACAGAGAGAGAGAGACAGAGAGGAGAGAGAGAGAGAGACTCTCTACCATCTGCTCCCTCTTCCATCTTCCCTCTCTTCCATCTGCTGGTTCACTCCCTAAATGGTGACAGGTGACTTCAGATGGCTGATAGGAAGCCAAGGAGCCAGAACCCCCTTCCTGCCCTCACAAGTGGATTTAGGGGCCCAAGGCCTTTGGCCTCCTTCTGTACTTTCCCTGATCATAAGCAGGAAGCTGATTGGAAGTGGAGCAACTGGAACGTGAACTGGCATCCACATGAGATGCTGGTACCTGCAGGTGAAAGATTACCATGCTACGCCACCATGCTGGCCTCTTCATTTGACAACCTTAATTTCCCAGTGATCTCCCTGAAATGCCTTCACTTTCCAGACTCCATTGTATCCTTGCTTAGATTGAGGAAGCCAAGTAGTTTGAAGCAAAATGAACAGTGACGTCTCATGACCCTCATTGCTCGTGAGACCATGACATACAGTGGTCACCGCTTCCACACAGCTTGAAGTAGAACTCGTTAAGCTGAAAATACTATGTAAGATTTGTTAAAGCGCATGAACAATTGTTCAACTGTGAAATATTTTCCAGGTGAAGGGCTTCTTGTGTTTGCTTGATCTTTCCTGTGGTTCTCTAAGTGGGTATAACAGTACAGGAAATTTGAGTCAATAGATATAAAATGGAAGGTCTTCTAAGGTGGAGACTTCTAGCTGATTTAGAAAGTATCTACATGCATCCCAGTGGGAAAATGTGTGTTTATCTCTTTTGTCATATTTTATGTCCAGCTTCATGTAGTATCTACAGCAGCGCTTTTGACACCTGGTTGGAGTGTCCAAATATCAGCAGAATTTAAAAAAAAAATATGCAAGTTCCTGAGCCTGATCCAAAGCCTCCTGAAAACAAACATATGGAGGTGAGGCCTGGGGATTTAAAAACAAACCTTGATGTGCTGCCGATAAGCACTCAGGCCTGAGAACTTCAGCGCACTCGAAAAGCTTCCTGTTGTATCTTTGGATAGCTTCTTTGTTCTTTACCCTTGACAGTTATCAGGACACTTCGATTAGTAGTCTATTTAAACAATTCTGTAAGATCGAGTTAGAGCTGTGATTCCCATCCAGCTCCCTGTTTACGGCTGGGGAAAGCAGAGAAGGATGGCTGAAAGCCTTGAGACCCTGCACCTGCGTGGGAGACCTAGAAGAGGCCCCAGGCTTCCAGCTTTGGACAGGCCCAGCTTTGGCCATTGTGGCTATTTGGGGAGTGAACCAGTGGATGGAAGATCTTTCTCTCTGTCTCTCCTTCTCTCTGTAAATCTGCCTTTCCAATAAAAAATAATAATAATAAAATCTGTTGTGAGATTGAGATGTTAGTGAATGAAATTATCTTTCCTTCTCTTTCTTTAGCCTTTCACTTTAACCAAAACATTTTAAATATTTATTTTAAAAACAGGGAAAGGTAGGGAGGGAGGAAAAAGGGAAGAGAGAGAAGGAGAGAAAAGGGAAGAGAAGAGACCAGAGTTGTCTCATCCACTGATTCACTCCCCACGTACCCACAGAAGCCAGGAGACCTGGTACTTGATTCAGATCCCACATGGTGGCAGGAACCTAAGTGCCTGAGTTACACCTGCTGCCTCTCGGTTGGTGTTAGCTGAAGCTCCTCGGGAGCAGATTGGCAAGGACTTAACCAGGAACTCTTGGCTGGGGTGTGGACAAACAGCAGCTTAAGCTTCTGCAGCCAAATGCCCACTTCTCAGCTTTCACTGTGAAACACATAGCAACAACACTACTTCTCCTGTTTGTTTAAGGTTTCTTCATTCCTGCTCTCCATTTGTACTTTTCATTCAGCATCCTATACCTGTTCCCATTTACCTGAGGCAAGCTGAGTATAACCCTGCCTGTCCTACAAATCAAACACTCAGGGTTCAAGCAGTCTGGTCAATTGTCTAAATGCCCGAATTGAAATCCATACTCCTCTGACTTAAAAACTTGGCCTTTCTTTAAAAACTCCCTTCCACATTCTGTGGGTTTTTTTTTTTTTTTGACTCTCCCATCATTTCCCTCTCAACCTCTGTTCCCTTATATTGTTATTTTCTTTTCCCTTCTTCATCATCTCATGTTTGTCTGAAGCATAAGAGAAAAGGACACACATTGTCTCAGAAAAGTTCATGGTCGCAACGATTGCCTGAGTCTTCTGGTAAATATTTCCACTTGGAGAAGTTCTCACAGTCGCTGAATTGACAAACCTTGGTTTGGTGTTGAGTCATGGAAATATTTATATTTTTTGACTGTTTCATTTTAAAGAATGTTCTGGGATTTGCTCAAGAGAATATAAAAACCCGCTGTCCCTGTTTCCATTTCCAGACCCAGACATGACCCCAGTGTGTCGGAGCATCTGCTTTTAATTTCACGTCTTTTCTATCTTAAGAGTCATCTTTGTGAATTAAACCAATGGCTAACAAGGCAAAAGGGAGGTGAAGACAGAGAGGAGCAGTGCTTTGGCTAGGAAGTGGCAGAGCTTACAGGCATATCTTTCTGAAATGTCGAGGAGCTGTGTCACCTTCTGTGGAGGTGTTCGAAGTTTCCCATCAACATTTGCCTTGGGTACCAGGGAAGTCAGCTATCCACCTGTACATTTGAAATGCTGAGAAAGAGATACTGTGTGACTAACCCTTTTCTTCTCTGATATACTTTTCTCTGATGTCATGGGTTTTTCATGGGTTATGTCTGAATGTTACTATGTAATACAAGAAAATGATTAAAATGACCATGAATTCATAAGGAGGGCATGGGTACACAGTGTGTTAAGCCCCAGCTTGGGATACTGCATCTTAGAGTATGTTGGATCAAGTTTTGCCTCCACTTCTGATCCAGCATCTTACTAATGCAAACCGTCAGAGAGACCAGATCTTGGCTCAACTACTTAAGCGTAAGGGAGAACCAGGTGGAATTTGGGGTTCCTGGCCTAGCCCCAGCTGCTATAGATATTTTGGTGGTGAACTAGTGGATGGAACATATCTTTACATCTCTGTTATTCCACCTTTAACATAAATCAATAAACTTAATTAATTGACATAGTATAGAGAGAATATTTTTGTATTTCTGTGTAACCGAACTGGGCTTATTCTTTGCAAAAAGGATACTATGTGAAATTAGGTAATATATGCTTGGAAATTGTAGTGGAAGTGAGTTCTTGATTTTAGTGGAAGTGGAGATAAACAACTTCTTTTAATGAAATTGACAGCTGGAGAAAGTCTGGCGAGGACTGAACACTCCTGCTTAGCAAGATATTTCTCACATAATTGATTGTTAGTGAATTCTTATTAAATAATGAGAGATCAAAAAATGCTATAAGGAAATGCTGGAGTTGACAGCTAGAAGTTTAGTACAGTAATATAGAGGCATAAATGCTCATTTCTACCCCTAAAACCATGTGTGATCTTGAGCAGATGGTGTGGCATATCTGAGGTTCTTCTGATACTTATATAAAATGAGGTGGGAGGGTGTCTTCCTCACTGGTTCCTGTGAGGATGCAATGAAGTAGGATATGAGAAAGTACTGCATAAATTACACATTGGGGATAAGAAATCAAGAAAACAGCAAAAGCTCCCTGTCACAGATTTGTAATGTGGGTTTAATTAAAGGTTTGATAGTCACCTGAGAGAATATTGATAAAATTACATAGGCTACATATTTTTAGACCTAAAAGCTGTTGCTGTATTTGAGAAAAAAAATCAGGCTTAATGTGAGATAATTGCTTTGGGGCAGAAATTACATCTTATTTATACCTATATTTCAAATTCCAATAAGATCTGCCCCTGGGTAGACACCCAATACATGTTTGAAAGAACCTACCAATGGATTTGTAGCTATACTAACTCTGGAGTCATTTTCAGTTTCAAAACAGAAAGGTAGTTTTTATATCCTATTTAGTACAGTCCAATACAGCTTGAAATGAAAACCAAAATCACTACCTTTGCTAAATATTTGGGCAAGATGTACAGCATTTCATCTCATTTTCCAGAAAGCCAAATGATGGCAGTGCAAGCTACCGAAGGAACAAGGCTAATTCAGTGTGATTGGAAGCCACATTTTCTGAATTAGTATTATAGTCAGCCGATAAGAATGAGCCAACTGGTAAATGGTTGTTAAAGCAGAAAAAAGGCACAAAGGCTGTATATCAGCCTGGTTTGTCTCTTGGCAGAACATGGGCACTCTGGGATTGCTGGCATTGGGAACATATGTCCTTATTAGGTGTTGGGGTGGCAAGGAATGATCTTTTTTGGGGAGACAGCTTCGTGCAGAATTAGGGATAATCCTAAATCAGACATTGACTGTATGCTCCAAGACTTATCTAAACCCATCAGAATTTAAAAAGCACCGATTTGGCACATCTTACGATCTGTGTGTCCATTTTGGTAGACTTGAGCTTTTGTGTCCTTGTATTTTGCCCATTAACATTTTGCACAGGGAAGAATTGTGTGTGTTTGTAGATAGGCCTACAAACCATTGGTGAATTCAACTGAGTAGCTCTTTGGTTGCACAAACTTGTTTTGATAGTTTTAAGTCCCCTGTAAGAAAGCAACTTAAAAAATTTGACCCCTAAAGGCTAACAAGATAGACATGAAACTGTGTGAAAGCAATCCAGTTTATGTTATTGCTTCCATGGGGGAAATTTTTTTTGGGACATGTGAATGCATCAGGTTTAAACATACTCAAAAGAAACAGAAGGAGCAGATGGAGAGTCAGAGAAGCACTGTTCCTGGTCCTATCTGTACCCATGGGCAGCACACATACAAATTACTTGAGTCTGTATCAGTGTAGCTGAATTAATTTAACAGATAAGAGATCAATTTGCAGATCTTATGGTATTATTAGGTGAGCTGTAGAGAGAAACCTCTCCATTACTTAGCACCAAATATTTACCGTCTTGACACTGTCTTCCAAATAGTTTTCCAGATGCTTGGGTTAGAGTGATGAGCAAAAGACAGTTCTTACCTGAGTAGACTGAGGTCAAGTTCTGTTGGCAAAAATCAATGCTGCTCAATTAACCAGAGAAATAGATATGGCAATATCTGATAGTGATTAGTGTTCTGAAGAAAAATATAAAACAGATTGGAAATGATGAGCTACCATGGACTGGGAAGGCTGTTGTGGGGAAAGCACCAAGGAAGTGACCTCTCTGAGCAAGTGACAATGGCGAGGAGAGCTGAAAGAAAAGGGACGGGGGCAGTCAGCAACAGTGGTGTGGGGTGGAGAGTGTGGTGAGCAAATAGAAGAAGAAGAGAGTGTTGCATGGGTATTTTGGGGTACTGAGAAAGCATTGTACAAAGTGAGGAAGAGGAGAGGATTAGAAAGCTTGGCTTGAGGTTGGATCAAAATTGGGTGGTGACCATTTTTATTGTGAACAGTAAGATTTCAACCTTTTTATGGCTGAGTAGTATTCCATGGTATAAATGTTCCACACTTTCTTGTTCCATTCACCATTCATCTGTTGATGAGCCTCTGGGTTGGTTCCGTGTCTCAGCTATTTTGAAATGTGTTGACCTAAAACATGGGTTGTAGGTAACTCACTCAAATACAGATTTCATTTCATTTGGATAAATTCCCAGAATTGGATGGCTGGGTTGTATGGTAGATCTATTTCCAGTTGTCTGAGGAATCTCCACCAGTGAAACAGCCCATTCCTGAGGGACAAATATCGTATATTCTCTGATGTGCCACGACTGGTACACAAAGCACTATATGTAAATAAACTGCACAAGAGAGATGATTGTATTGGAAGATAGTGGATGCATGCATATTTACTCCCAATTAAAAGGAGGAGTCCCACAAATACCTATAATTACACTTTTAATTTCATTACTGTATTTTCTACCATTTCTTATACTTGCCATGTTATGATGCATTTATATATAAAAGTTAAGCTTGTAATGTAAGCATGAAATGACTTAAAATAACTTGGGGACAAATAATAGGAGGGGATTATAGGGAAAGAGCAAGAGACTAGAGTGAATTCTTATGCTTATAAATCTATATCATGGAAAAATATAAATATTGTGCTTTTATTTCTGTATTTGAATTTTTAATAAATATGTATTATTTATAATAAATTAAAAAAACGAATGGATGAGGCAGTCAGTTTGTTGTCATGACTTCAACTCCTCCTCCCTGACCGTATACAGCATGTTTGATAAGGTCGTGGAATGCTGGGTCAGAAATAGGTGTTTGCTCCTCTGGAAACTTGTCCTAACCTGTGACAATAAAAGTCACTCCTTTTCTCGTGAAATAAAAAACACATATGTGCAAGCCTTCTCATAATTTGGATCTGTGGGTGTCAAATGAGTCTGTAAGCTCTCACCCTGATTATAAACACCGTCTCCAGAGGAGATGAATGCTCTTACTTTTACAGTCACGATGCAGTCATGCTTTGAGATCATCTGAGAAGTGCTGTGGAAGCATAAAGCATTATTACTGTCATTATGACAGTAATGACTGTGATTATAATGCAGTTAGGGGGAGTTGGGGAAGAATGGTTGTTAAGGGCAAGTAAGCTTTGCCCCCCTCCCCATGTATCTGAGGGTGGCTTTCAATAGCAAAATTCTGTGTGCGTGTGTGCGTGTGTAAGTGAATGATGGCTGCAGGGAATCATGTGTGGGTGTTAATATCTCATTATTGGATATGTATTCAAATTCATTTTAGTAAAACTGTGCTCAGAAAATAACTTTCTGTTGCATTCCACTTAAACTCTAGAGCACAGCTTGTCCTTGTTTCAGTCACTAATGTGTTGGTGTGAAATACAATTTCTCTGCATATCGCTTCAGATGTGATGCTGATCTCAAAAGCTCAGGCTGCAGCTGGAGTTTTTGATATGAACTGTTTATCATAGATATTACGCTCACTGCTCTGGGGAACAAGAAGAGTATGTGACAGAAAGCCCGTCGTTTGGCATCATTCTCATAGACTCTGGTTTTCCCTCTTCCCTTCATAGTCATCCTTGTTGAGAGTTGGTGATTCTGGAAAACTTATATAGACTCTTTTGATGAGTGTTCATGGATCATCTATTAAATTGCATGCCTGGGGTTAGGTTGCAGGATGGATGGGATGAACATGATTTGTTCCATGCCTTTAAGGTTTTACAGGGTAATGAGGGAGTCAGACAAGAACATCAATGGATTTCAGGTGTTAAATTATTTAAGCACACTGATTGCCCAAATGTCTCGGTCAAGTTTGCATCTTGGAAGTCTCCATTTGGGGTTAGCAAATAGAATGAATTTAAATGGATTGAACTGGAGCTGCTGTGCAGTTCAGGTGAGACAGGCGCATATACATGTTAAGACCTTTGGAAAATCTTTCATCTCGAAAATCAGATACTTTGTATGTGAAATGAAAGGAAGAGCTGCTTTGTAGGATTTGGGTTATTAATGTGATTAAATCCCTCGATGGTATGGCCTGGCTGTCAGCGAAGGGACAAAAAGCAAGCAAACAAACAAAGGCAAAGCTATCTGGAGTTTTCTTCCTTTCCGAGGCTGGGAAATGCCTGAACATGCTCTCTGAGTTGGAGAAAAGGTTTGTGGTTGAGGTGTAGAATTAGAAATGTTTTGTGTGATGTTCTGAGAGGGGTAAAGTTACAAGTAACATTTTGCAAACACTCATAAATGTTGCCTAAAGGGGACGCCCAAGAAGAGTGATGAAATGTATTGCTTCTCCTGCATGGATTGCTGAGGAAAATTGTGAATAACTTCATTTTTAAAAAAGATTCATTTGTTGGAAAGTCAGATTTTACAGAAAGAAGGAGAGACATAAAGATCTTCCATCTTCTGGTTCACTCCCCAAGCGTCCACAATGGCTGGAGCTGAGCCGACCAGAAGCCAGGAGCCTAGAGCCTCTTCTGAGACTCAAAGCCCTGAGCCAGGAGCTTTTCCAGGTCTCCCGAGTAGGTGGAAGTTCCCAAGGCTTTGGGCCCTTCTGGACTGCTTTCCCAGGCCGTGAGGGAGGGAGCAGGGCGCTGGATGGAAAGTGAAACAGCTGGGACATGAACCTGCACCCCTATAGGATCCTAGCACATGCAAGGCAAAGACTTTAGGTACTAGGATTCTGTGCCAGGTTCTTGGACAACTTCGTTTTGAAATCTGAGAATTATTCTAGATGGGGGAAAGAGGGAGAGATTGATAGAGGCCGGGGCTTATGTGGATTTGGGGACAAGATTCCTTATGTTCCATTTCAGGTATAGATTTGTAAAAGGAACCTAGCTCAGGGCTGTATGAGACATACTCTGATCTCTTCCGTATCCTGCGGAAACCGTGAAGTCTCTGACTTTTGACACTGGACAGTTAAAAGGTGCGATTTCCAAAGGCTCATGTTTGCTTTCGTGTTGAGAAGGTTACGGTGATTGTGAACTACAGATGTAGAGTGTGTACTCGGAGATCATATTTTACCCACTTGGAGATCAAACAGCTTTTAGGGACTTCTGCAACTTTGAAAATATTTGCTGGTAATTATGAAGGAGGCCTTGCTTCATGCCAGACTTGAGTTACAGAGTCTGAAGACAAACTGAGTGCTGCTCCTACTGCAAATGAGGAATGTTGAGAGATTGAATTGTGAAAGATAAAACCAGTAATCCTGTTTTTTAGTGCCAACAACAGGCATAAGATTGGCGTCAGATTATCAGGAAAATGTCTTCCTGGTGGTCTTTGCAGTGGGACCCTGAGAAAGCCAGTGTTGACACTGCCAAACTCTTCTTTTCCCACGAGTTTCAGTTACTTACAAATCTGGTGTCTTATGGAATCCTTAAGTCCTGTATTGTCCCATTTGTTTATTAAATATGTTCTATTGAATTATAAATTCCCTTTGTAGCATTTGCAAAAAGTTGCGAGTGTGGACAATTGTGAATTTTAAAGGTGATGTTTATTAATTACTTCAAGTCTTTGGAACCATTTTTACCAAAGGCAGAACTAATTTTTCATGGGAAGGGATGCTGTCCAGGATGGGAAATCACCACCTTCTGTGTGTAATTGATGATTTGCTTTATACAATGCAGGGAATAATGCCCATGAAAACACTTATCTGTGCTTCCATGGGTATTTATTGATATCAACTTATTAATTTATAATATCTAACGTTAGCTTTAATACATAAGATCTCATGACTTCATGTTTTATTAAATAAGGGCACAGACAGAGAGTAGTGATTTTTTTTTCAAAGATACACAGGTAAAGATTTCAAGATGTTGATGCTGCTGCTTATCTTGCTGGCTTCTCATACCAGAGTGCTGGTTTCAGCTCCTGCTTCTCAGCTTCTGACCCAACTTCCTCCTAATACACGTGGGGAGGCTGTAAATGATGGCCTAAGAATTGGGGTCCCAGCTGCCATGTAGAAGATCCAATGTATTTCCAGGCTCCTGGAGTAAGCTTGGCCCAGTCCTGGCTGTTGAAGTCAATTGAGAAATTAATCAAGAGATTGGAGATCTTTCTTTCTCTGTTTTCTGTCTTTATTATCCTACCTTTCAAATAAAAATAACCAAATAAGTCTTTAATAGGGAAAATGGAATTAAAAGATAAGCTTATTTTCAAAAACACCTGAAACTTTGTGTTTTGAGGTTCAAGTTTGTGCTTGCCTCTGTGGTCTTTTCTTCTCAATGGCACACTACTGGGAATTCCTTCTCATCAAACAGGTTGCGTCCCAGAAAACAACTCCTTCTCCAGGCTAAGCTCTGACCTACTCGTGGGGAATTTTTTCCCCTGTCTTTCATTCTTTCACTCTTTTCTGCACCCATAACCCATGTGGAAATGAGAAGTTCCAGAATTTTCTTAAAATTACAGAAAATTTTGCCTCAGAGATATTCTTAACACACATTCCTGCTGTAATGTTAAGAAGCATGCTGTAAGGAACATATTAATTCTAACTCCAAAATATACCCCAATTCTCTTAAATGTCCTGCATTATTGCATTCACCCTCCTGGCCAAAGCTGTTGCCATTGGAGAAGAGTCTGGGATGCTTTGTAACTATTTTCATGTTTTCCTGCTGTGGGCTGACAGTGTCTGGATCATCTGAAGACTTGTTAAAAACACTTACTATTGCTTTCCACTTTGAACCTAGAGGATCATAACCTTTATTTCTCCAAGTTCCCACAGAAGTTTAAACTCACAGAGAGGCAGGCAGGTGGCCTTGCTGGTGGAATGCTGCTTGTAAGGCCTGTATCCCATTTGGCAGTGCCTGGACTCTGCTGCTGATCTGAGCATCCCGTGAGTGCTCACTCTGGGAGGTGGCAGTGATGGTTCAAGGAGTTGCATTCCTGCCACTGAAATGGGAGATCTACATTATATGCTGGGTTCTTGGCTTCAAACTGACATACCCTTAGCTGTTGAGGGCAGTGGGGGAGTGAGTCAGTGGGTGGGCTTTCTTTCTATTTGCTTTCTCTTTTTTTTTCAAACAAGTAAAATGAGAAAATAAAAATAATAAAGCCAGAGAAGTTGTTGTTCTGGCCAAGCCCCCGTCCCTCTTTGTTTCTTCTGTTGGATTCTCCGTTCTGTGACCGCTGTGGCCGTGATGCAGTACAACACGTACACCACAAGATCATGTCTTCATTTTTACCCTTTGAATGTCTTCATGTTTTACTCATATAGTAGATTCAAAATTACATACATGACATACTGACAAAAGCCTCAATGATCTGAGTCTTGCCTACCTCCAGGCATGTGACTGCTTTTCTAACATCTTGGTTCTACCCACACAAGTTGATGTCATTACTTTCTTTACTCACTTTGGTCTGTTGATGCTTGTATCCTTTAGTTTGACTTAAAGATACACTGGAGAAAATTCATCTGACATCTAGATAATAAAAGTCCCCGTTTCTTTTTCTGTTAGAACCATACTGATTTCTTTGTATCATTTAACTCAGTTTGCTGTTACTTTATCTACTGTTTCTTCTTCCTCAGGTCTGCAGTAGTAGGAGCGGTGACACTTCTTTTACTTGGTGACTAGATTTGAGAGATACCTACTTTCAGCGTCAAGAACAGAGCATCTTTGCATTTCAAACATTTTATTGATATGAGCTAGTTCTCGTTTGCTCACCGCACCCAATAAACATTGTCCCCACGGCCAATGTCCAGTCATCTCCTTAATAGAAACCAGAAATGGTTGACCACAAGTATAATTGCTTTGGTCCAGAGTTGCTGAGGGAGCATGTTGGACAAACAATCTTTTTTCATTGTATGTGTTTCATGGACAGCAGCAGATTGTACAGGGGTAATGAGTTCAAGGGATGGTGTCTTTAAATATTAGGATACAACTGATGGTTAACTCTGGGTTAGAGCAGAAAACTCCCCTGTGATGTATCACTGCACAATTACATAAAGCAGATGTGTAATAGAGTCTTGCGTCTTTCCCTGAAACATCTGGCATTACTCATCCTGGGAAACAGGTGCCTAGGTTGGACAGACCACATCTCCATTCCAGAATGACACATTGCTGTTGTCTCTGGGTTGCATTTGGGTTTTCTTTGACTCCTGTCAGCCCACGCACATGAATGATCAAAATGATAATGCAGAGAAAGATTGCCTAAGAGAGAGGTTAAACAAAATAGTTGCATCTTCTGGCAGATGAGGTGCTGGGTTACAGAAAAATTAGTAAGTCACCCTGTAACTGACTGATGGTGATAATCCAGATGTAATTGCATGAGTGCTTGCTGTGACAAGTTGGATCATAACTTCTGCACATACAAGTTGTTTCAGAATTAAGGGGTTGCCTGCTAGTCTTCCAAAACCTTTGTTAAGTCTTAGCCAACCTTAGGTTAGGATATCATATAAAGGTTTACTGAATTGTAACTTCTCACAGAACTAAAATGTGTCAAACCTAAGGATTGTGAAAGCCTTGGAACAAAGTTGTTAAATATACAAAGCTTTAGCCAAAGTGCACCACGTGGAAACTGATAAAGAGAAGGTGGTGAAGTCACCTGGGTTGTGATGCCAACCAGCCTGGCGTTAAATCATTGTCAGAGTCCCAAGACAGAAACCACAGGGTTATTTCTGCCTTTGCACATTTCTTGAGTTGTGATCTGTTTGAATGCCAGGCATTGTTTGGCTGGAACTGGTTTGTATTTGAGGCTCTAACAGTGGCGTTGTTTCTCAGAGTGGTCTGCTGATTCATCTGCTAATGGGATTGTGAAAAGCATAGATTCCTGGGGCTGTGCAACCAGATCTATTGAATTGCAGTCTCTGAAAGTTTAAGAATCATTATTTTCAATAAATATTCCAGATGTTAGTTATGACTTCGATAGTTGAGAAACCCACCATTTTGTGTTGTACCTAAGTGTGTTATTTTTCATTATTTTCTTTTATACGTATAATACTACATGCATTTATGGAGTGCTATATGATGTTTTGAGTGTACATTGTAAATCATGCAAGCCAGGGCATGCACATTCTTCTGAAACATTTGTTTTTTTTTTTCCAGTGTCATGAGAACATTCAACATCCTTTTTCTAGCTTTTTGAAATAAGCATCACCTTTAGTCACCTTACTGTACAACACACAATTTAGTTTTCTTTGTACTTGTAACCTGGACTTGTGAAGCAGTACTTCTCCACCCCACCCTCCCTTCTATTCTCCCTGACCACCATTTTACCCTCTATTGCTTTGAGATCAATGTTTTTAGATTCCATATAAAAGTAAGATCATCTGGTATTTATCTGGTATTTGTCTTTCCGTACTTGGCTTACTCATTCTTCTTGAACAGGTTTTAAGTGAAATTAGGGTTGAAATAGTTAACCTCAGAAATGATGATTTTATACATCAGAAATAATCTTGCCAACTATTTTTGTCTGGTCAGCTGTGATGCTAATGAATACCATCCCACAGTTAACCTTTACAAATGTCAGTGTGTGCATTTTGCTGAAAAGGGACTTTTAATTGGACAAATAGTTATTTTCAGTTTTGATCCATAGGATAAGGATAATGTGTCTGTGTCTGCACTCACAGGAACCAGAGTAAGATAAAGAGAGGTTACCTGGGGGGCTGTTTTACAGGAAGAGTTTAGATCAGCTTGTCTCATCACAGGTCAAGAATTTATGGAATAATGGAGCTGCAAATGTGTCTCCTCCTTTTTCTGGTGTGAAATGATTTTAAGAAATTTTCTTTGTATTTTTCTTTTGGCAAAAGAACAGCTACATTCTATTTAACCTGTTATGTTTCCAGTTTTGTTATTGGTGTTAAGTCTGTGGTACAAAGTGGCAAACATCTCTGTTTGAAAACCATTCAGATATTTGTAGTCTTTCTTCTTGAAACGTATTGTATTATTTTTTAAAAGATCCGTTTATTTAAAAGGCAGAGTAAGAGAAAGGAGGGAGGTAGGCAGGGTAACAGAGCGCGAGCAAACAAGCTGAGTTGGAAATGGGACAAGCAGGACTTGTATTGATTCTCATATGGGATAGCAACCTTACAAGCAGTGGCAGAACTTGCTGCATTACAAGCCATTCCTTGTAGCTTTTATTGAGCTATAACACAGAAAAAGAAAATACAAAAACTTAGCACCTTACTGCATAATGAGTAACAAGATTAGAAAACAGAATCCACCATTCTTGAAGACTTTCGTGTTCTACATTCTTTTTTAAAAAAAATCATTTATTTTAATTGGAAAGGCAGATTTACAGAGAGAAAGATCTTCCATCTGCTGATTTGCTCGTCATATGGCCACAATGGTTGAAATTGAGCTGATCTGAAACCAAGAGCCAGGAGCCAACTCTGGATCTCCGATATGGGTACAGGGTCTCAAGGCTGTGGGTGTCCTCTACTGCTTTTCCAGGTTGTAAGTATGGAGTTGGATAGGAACTGGAGCAGTAGGGGCTGGCAGTGCTTGCAGGGGGAGCATTAGCCAACTGAATCATCATGCCAGGCCAAGTGCTCTTAATTCTAATATCTAAACTTTCTAAGAATTGTTGTTTTCCTATGGCTTAGTCATTTTTTATTTCCAATAAATATCCAGTCCACCAACTTATATTTTATTTATGTACAAGCTCTTGAAGATAATAGAATCTTTAACACTGAAACTTTCTGAATAAATGCCAACTTTAAAATTCTTTCCGGGCCCAGCGAGGTAACCCAGCGGCTAACGTCCTTGCCTTGCATGCACCAGGATCCCATATAGGCATTGGTTCATGTCCTGGCAGTCCTGCATCCCATCCAGCTCACTGTTTGTGGCGTGGAAAGCAGTCAAGCATGGTCCAAGGCCTTGAGACCCTGTGCCTGCATGGGAGGACCTGGAAAAGGCTTCTGGCTCCTGGGTTCAGATCAGTGCAGCTCTGGCTGTTGCAGCCACTTGAGGAGTGAATCAACAGAAGATCTTTTTCTCTGTATATCTGACTTTAGAATAAAAAAATAATAAATTTTTAAGCAGTCTTCCCTCTTGGTAACAGAATTGTATGAAGTTCGGTTTTTTTTTTTTTTTTTGAGTGTATGAAGTTTTCAGTGTTTACCTTCACTTATTTGCATTCCTGTATGTTTTCCTCCTAACCTGGAATATATCTAAAATGTTTTAAAAGTCTCCTTTTAAATTTTGTTAGTAGAAAGCATGTTAGGCCAGTTTAATAAAGAGAACCTACTTGGCAGACCAGACAGGCATCTCAGTAACAAACTGAATGAGAACTTAGTCTTTTAGTCTGGCTTTTACAGACATGAACTCATATCCCGTATCTCTTGCACACTATTCCTTTATGGGGTATTACTTGACAGAGGACTCTCTGGGTATGAAATTCCATCCCTGGGCCCCAGGTTGTCATCAACACGGTATTATTGGATGTACTGACCCCTTTACCGAAGGGGAAGGGGAGCAGGGCGGATTTCTCGAAGCTTCCCTGAATGAAAGGGCTTGGATATACTTGACAAGATTGTTGAACAAGGACAAGAACCTCTAGGCAAGCTTGCTGGTTGACTTCTAAGTGATGCCTTTCTCATACCCACAGGCTAATGTCTGCCATGTTACCTGGCACTACCCCTCGGGAGAAGTACATTTTCTGGGGGTAGAATGGATGGAGACCTGTCTGTAAGCTGGCATGGGGGCATAAGCTGGTTTTGGGTACTCTTCTCTTGGTGTCTGCTCTATGATACTTGGAGGTGGCCTTGGAAAGTGTGTCCTGTGAGGGGCAGAGGGACTGGTCACATAACCTAGCAGGGTAAGCCTGGAAGCCCTGTCTCACGAGCGTTAGGAACTGAATGACTTCTTTTCTGTTAGAGACAAAACAAGCAAAGACATTAAAGGGTCCAAAAAGAAGCAGTAAAAACTTGGAAGCTATAAGGCAAATTGAGGCAACAGCCAGGATCTCCATGACCCAATGTCATACCTATGAGTCTAACCCTGTCTGTGCCGGGTTGAAGTTGCCTGGTTCTACCTAAGAAATGGTGAATGTGATTTTGTACCTGTCCAATTCAACAGACCCTAAAAAAATATCCTGGAGCATGACACAGATGCCTCCTTGGGTAGTAATCAGCTTGTCTAAAGCTTGCATTATTTGAAGAATTGGCTTTCACGGTTCTGGTGCAGAGGCCCTAAATCATGGAAGCCTTTCAGTTGGACATACACTATGTTTTAGGCAAATGCTGTGTTCTGTTTCGAAAGATCTAAGATACAGGAGTCAGCTTTATAATATTTCCTTTTAATCTATGCAACTTAATTTCACATGCATTTAACTCCCAAAAACTTTCTACAACATACTTACTCCTTTATTTCTTCTTCCTCTCAAAAAAAAAATCTTAACCAAAGATTTTGTCACCAAGAATATATTCTCAAGCTTATAGCTTTTTCTGCAACTTCCTTTCCCTTCTGATACCCTCAAGGAGAAAAAAAAAATCTTTTAAAAGAACATGCAAAGTTAAACTCATAGTTACTTTAAAGTGATTTGTTAAAAAATCTTGATGAGATTAAGTAGGGAGTGGGTATATTTTTTACAGCCTTGTTTACACAGTTGCATATTACCAGAGTATACCAAATCTCAGGGGAATCTTAAACATACCAACATATAGCAAATCTCAGAAAAATCTTTAGAGAACTAAGTAAGTATAGAACCAGCAATGTTTCATTGAAAGACAGAACTCCTTAAATCGAATTGCAAATATTTTCAGAGAACCACAGTTGTGGGTGATAATTAGTTAGTTGCTAACTCAGTTATAACAGCTTGACAATTATACCATTTTAAAAGCACCATGATGCCAGCCCTGAGAGCAGTCATTCTGCCTGGAGTAAGGTGATAGCTCATTGTGGTATGCTTTTTTATCACTTATTTTATTTATTTATTTATTTATGTTTACACATTATTATCATTATCATTTTATGATACAGTTCCATAGATTCCTGGTATTTCCCTTATCCCAGCCCCAAGTACCGCTCCCCCCACCAAGTTCCTGTATATCATTGCTAAAGTATAGTTCTTCATACACAGTCATATGTCCACCATTGCAGGCATGGACAATGGCAGAGAGTCTAGCTAGAATCCTATTGTTAAGATACAGTAAATAGTTTCATTGTAAGTCCATCTTTGTCTGGAAGTAGAAATGCATACTGCATTGTATCCTCACATCTGGATGTTAGTCTCTGTTTCACAGCTACTGTACATCCCCTCAAATGAAAAGTCATAATGCAAAATCAACAGTAGAAAGAAAAATAGAAATTTACAATGCCATGAAGTTAAATAACATGTTACTAGATATGACAGTCTCCATTACACAGCTACTATACATCCCCTTAAATGAAGAGCCACGAAACAAAATCAACATCATATCTCTAGCTAGTGAAAGTGGGCCTTTTTTCTTGCTGTTTTTGGCCATTTGTTTTTCTTCTGAGATGTTAATTCAACTTTTTTGTACTTTTGTTTTTGTTTTTAAAAACAGTTTTATTTAGTTTCATTTTATTTCAAGTGCAAAGAGACAGAAAGAAAGGAGAGAGAGTTTCCTTTCCCTACTCAGATGATTATAACAGTTAGGTCTGAGCCAGGTTAAAAACAAACAAACAAACAGTAATGGGATTTAGTTCAGTCTTCCATATGGGTGGCAGGTACCCAAGTACTTGAATTATCACCTGTGGCTTCCCAAGATGCATTAATAGGAAGCTGGATCAAAAACAGAGCAGCCAGGCCTCAAACCAGAAACTCCAGTATGGGTTGTGGGGTGAGCCAGCACATTCGTTTTCGGAATTTGATTGGGTTTTTGTTGGCGCTAAGTTTTCTGAGTTCTTTGTACATCTGTTGTATGAATAGTGAGAAAGTATTTCCTCCTATTATGTAAGTTCTTCTTCACTTTGTTGTTTGCTGCTTCTTAATTTAACACACTCCTGTCTGTCTGTTTTTGGTTGTGTTGCCTGCGCTTTTGGGATCTGATCCAAAAAATGTTGACCTCTTCTATTTGATGTTAATTGTAGGCTTGCCATGTATAGCCTTGACTTTGTTGAAGCATTCTCCTTACGTAATTTATTCAAAGATTTTATTGTAAATGGAAATTCAATTTCACCCAATGCATTTTCTGTACCTATTGAGATGATCTTATTTTTTTAGCTTTCATTCTATTAATATGCTATATTGCATTATTGTTCTGCAAAATTTATATAACCTGTGTTTCTCTGTGACATCCCACTTGGTCATCATGTTTGGTCTTTATGATGCATTGTTGGATTTAACTTGCTAGCATTCTGCTAAGAATTTTTTCGTATGTATTTTTCAGGGAGAATGGTCTATAAATTATCTTTAAGTTTTGTCCTTGCCTGGCTTTTGAATCAAGTGTGCCCTTACTGGGTGAATTATGATGAGAAGTACATATGCCTATGTTTCTAAGGATATGAGAATGCCTGTCACGTAGTACTTGTTTTATCAATACTGACTTCCCATCTCTCTGAACATGACAGAATAGATTTAACATGAGAAGGCTATTTTTAAAGAGCATAAGCTAGTATTTGCTGTTTCCTTGTTTTTCTGTCATCTTAATTATTGTTCAGAGATAAGTGTGTTGTAACTTCAATAACATTTTGAAATAGCAATATGCTAATCAGACATCCTCAGAGACATCCTTAATGAGTATTGGTGTTTATAGACATTCAGCTTAGAACTGTATGTCCTTAATATCTTTCAGAATGCTGTACAAATATTAGATTTCCTTAATATTTGTGAAATTGAACTGTTTCCAAGAAGACACCAAAATTGTTACTGTAAGTCCTTTATGATTTTTGACTATTGCCTTAGAATGGAAAGCAGAAAATTTTTGGTCAGCATATTCTTTTTCTAATTGCACAAGGGTATATATTTATTGTTTTTAATTTCTCAAATATTTGTAGCTCCAAGGATTATAATCTCTACTTTTATAACAAAATAAATTATTTTATAATCTGATTTTATTAGACTTTGATCGTTGAATTTTAAAATTAAAATCAAAATTTTCTTTTACAAAGAAGAGAAAACCTGAATTATTAATGCAAGAAGCTGAATAATAGCCCTTGCTCATTTATTCATTCATTTTCTTGTCTTGGGAAGGAGTATAACTTCAGATAGTTCTGAGAAAATAGGGTGAATGATACATGCTCTATTTTGCCTTTATGTGTTGATTGTGGACATCAGCTGGAATTGCCCCAATGCATGTGATCATGTTTTTCCTACAGTGAAGTATTATAAGGTTTTACATTAATATAGCAGTAATAGTAGAATTAATATGAAACATAAATATATATTTTTGCTTTGGTTGTCTTTGGGAGTAATAAATGAAATTTTGTTTATTGTGCTATTGTTTTTAATGTAAGTTTTTTTTTTCAAAAAAAGTTTATTATGTTGAACCATCCTCGTATCCTTGGACAAATCCCACTTGCTCATGGTACACGATCATTCTAATGTCCTCTATTTCCAAGTATTTTGCTGAGTATTTTGCATCCATGCTCTTCAAAAGGATTGGCCTGTAGCTTGTCTTTTCAGATTGTTGTTTCTTCAATTGGCCTTAATAGAAAGAAAGCTGGCCTCATAGAGATTCTTCTTTTTCTATCACTTAAAATAATTTTAAAAAGATGGACGTTAATTTTTAAAAACCTGGTAAAGTTCATCAGTAAAGCCAGATGGGGGGGCGGGTTATTGATGGAAGATATTTAATTTTCACATTGTATTATCAATCTGATTATAGTAATTACTCTGTCTATAGTATTCTGTTTCTTAGTGATTCAGTCTTGGTAAAGTTATGTGTCCAAGAATTGTACATGCCTTCTGAGTTGTCAAATTAGTTGTCATATAATTATTCATCATAATTTGTAGCAGCTTTTTGTATTTTTATGACATCCGTCATAAGGTTTCTATTTTCATCTCTGATCCTGGGAGTTTGAATCCTCCCCTTTATGGCCATTGTAACTAAAGGTTATTGGTTTTGTTTATCTTTTCAAAGAAAAAATATATGTGTTTATATAGATTTTATTTAGTAATGAGGAAATAAACACATTTGTGTTTGAGTGTGGGACTCCTCACAATGAGAAATCTCCAGCATAAATCTGTCAAAAAATGCCCATGCTCTAGAGAAAGAGGGAAAAAATGAAAACAAAACAAAACAAAACAAAACAAAAAACGAAAGAAAACCCTGCAATTGGGTGACCAATCAAGAGTGGGACATTGACTGTGGGTGGGACCTCTAAGAATACTGCACGGTAGAATAAGAGCACAAAAAAGAGTGGTATGCCTGGGTGTGTTCTGCAGTGGAGAGAGCTTTCTCACCTTCCACACCTTTTTATATGAGAGAGGCTGTTTCCCCAGCTGAGCATGCCATTTCTGGGGTTCTTAGCACACACTGTGGTTACCAATGTGACAGATGCCTTCTGGAAAGCCGGACATATCAAATTAGCAGCTCAAGAGATAGGGTTATGTTTGAGGGATAGAAGAAGTCTCACTGGACTTTAACTGACTCATCTAAAATTTAACTAACTGCTTACTTACACCATATCATATATATTTTACAGTAGAGAAAATGGAGCCTTTAAAAATTAAATTCCTTGCGGACTACTATATGGAGTTTTATTTAGATTGGTCTTACACTGTATTAGCTGTTTTTTAGAATTCTCTGCAAAGTAAGAGTGACAAGGTTATATGTCAGGAATTAGTAAACTCACAGAATAAAATATAGAAACTGTAGGTAGGATCCTTAGAGAAGGAGCCCCTAGCTGTTCAGAGGTGTGAGTATTTTTATTTCTTATCAGCATTTTTTTTCACTATGGGAGGTTTTATTCTTTGCATGTAAGTAGAGGTAACAGCTAAATTATGAGGTTTCATAGTTGTCCATTTCTGACCATGTGTGCAGCTTCTCACACTGTACTGTCTAAAAGATACTGTGATCAATCAAGGAATTACAATTATTTCATCCTTTGGGTATTTCACATTTCACATCTTTATGCTAACACTGTTCTCAGGAATGTTTCTTTGTGCCTTTGAGTAGGACAGTACAGTTGACTACATCAGGAATGCCAGCTGATGAACTGAATACAAGTGCTCATGCATGACATAACTCCTACCATCTATATGTCACAGAAAACCCTGAGTAAGGGAACAAGACTCACTGCAGCATGCTTACTTACCATTTATTTATGATTACATGGTTCCTCGTTAACGTTCTGGTGATGTGAATAGCAGGATTTGAAGGTGAGGCTCCAAGAAACAGGAAACTTAATGCAAGCATCTCCTGTAAGTCTCTTGTAATGATTGTGATCAAAGTGCTTAATGTTCCTCTGTTCTTTATAAGAAGAGATTAGCTAGGGAATTATTTTGAAAACTTTACCTCAAGCAATTGTTCAAATACTTGCCCACATGTGTAAGACTTATGCGACATCTAAACATTTCCTGTTCTGTTTTCGCTACTCTCTGCATTATCCTTAAGGTGAATCTCTTTGTTTTCTTTCCTGACATCTTCTTCCTTTCTCCTCTTCCCCTTTCAACTTTTTCTCCTTCACTCAGGTGACCCTCAGCTGGAATCAGCTTAAACACATTTGTTAATTCACACATCCTGCTACTTTATAAAACCAATATTTTCATTCCTTTTTAAAAGATACTCATGTTATTGCAAGAACTTTTCCCATTTTTAGGAAATATGTTACCCTAAGTTTTATTAATTCTTCATCTAAATTGCATGCATGAATTTGATTTATGGATTCTGTGAACTGACAGCTGCATGCTTTATTTCTATTCCATTCTCGCTTTTCCTCATGTCTGAGAGAATATTGCTGTTGTGGCCACATTATGAAGCTTCTGGCTAAAACCACTGATAAGCTGGGTGATTATGAGTTATTTTGCTAATCTCTGTATTTAGTTTTATATTTATTCATTTTTAAAAAGTTTAACTGATATATAAGGGCTCAGACTTTTAGACCATGACGCCATTACTTTTTGATATTATTAACACTTTTGAAGACTGTGGTTAGTATGTCCATGGATAAATACATTTTAAAAATACCCGATTCCTTTATGCATGCTTTCTGCTTCATAGTTAATTGCTTTTTATCTCATAACTGTGTTTTTGCTGTCAATTAACTACCTATGAGTTAGCATCATAGCTCCAATTTTTCATCCAATTTGAAATAATTATGTAGTCATTTATTTAATAATTAATCATAATCATGACAGTTTATGATTAAATAAGATTTATAAGGTATAAAAGGTTAATCTCTTACAGAATCGATGCAATTTCTATCAAGATGCAAAAAGATTGCTTTTGGAGACATTGGAAAATTGACCATAAAGTTTACACAGAAACACAAGGGGCACAGATTATATAAGAGAATAATTTTTTAAATAATAAATTAATTTTATTTTGATGGTGTGTACAAAGTTGACAGAGATGCCTGCCCATGTGGAACATTAGTTAGGATGGGAAGGATCGAGGAAAGGGGGAAAGTGGACGAGACAACTACCTCCAATCTCCTTTTTGCTTCCTGTATCTAGCGAAAGAGGGCCACTCCCAGCAGCACATCAGTATGCAGGGATGGGGATGGCCACCTGATGACATCCCAGTGTCTCTGATGGGGAGCATGTTCTGAGGGTACTGGTCAAATGGTCTTGATAGCTCCAAGATGCTATTTATTTCATTGCTCCAAGGTTGAGGAAATCCTTCCAAGATCCATTTGCTGACATCGTCCACCTTAGAGTCTCTGTGCATCCAGATACTTGTTGTCAAAGTTTAACTGGCTGAGCTCTCCAACTTATTCTGCCTTCTGTCATGCTAGATATATTTTGCAGGCCTCAATGAACCGGTTGTCATGTCCCCCAGGAGCATCCAAGCATGTCATCAACTGCACAGGCCTCAGCAACCAAAGAGACCCAGTTCTGACACATGCATTCCACAGTCAGACCACAGATCCTGTGATTTTCACTGTGGTTGGAGTTCTGAGTCCAATGATCCAGTTGTGGTAGACGGTCACCCAAGAAACCTTGCCAGAAGTGATCCAAGACGTTTTTCCACTGTGTGCCAGCAAGTGCAGAGTCTGGCTTAGTCTGTCACCCAAATCAGCCTACATACACTGGTGGTTGCAGTCAGCTGGTCACCAACTTCATCTCATATGCAAACGAAAAGATGCTGTGGCTCAACCTAACCTTGCCAACAACACACTTGTCACTCATGCACACCAGCAGGAACTGAAGTCCAGTCAGAGAGACCCCCAATAACCCCACCACTCCTGCACCCAGTCCTGGTTCCTAGACATGCTGTTACGTGCAGCAGACTGATCTAGTCTGTCCCACCTCCCATTCAGCTCTTGTACACATCAACAGGCATTAAAGCCTGGCTCAGTCCAACTGACCGCACTGTCCAGTCACACTCATGTTCACCAGTGGGTGCTGCTACCTATGTAGCCAGGTCTGTTCCCAACCCTGGTTCTCATGCTCATCAGTGGGAGCTGCAGTCGATGGAGGGGTGCCCACAGTTTCCCTACTAAGCCCCCTCCCAGCCCTGGATTTTTACTTTCCAGGTGGTTCTACAGTCTGGCCTGGCAGGACTTGCCCCCCAGTCCCAGTACCTCCTAGCCAATGCTGTGGCAAAGCTCAAGCAGCCTGGACTACTCTGGCTTATGCATGCCCTAGTGGATATGCTGTTTTGCCCAGCCTGCCTCAGAAAATATGGAGTGCTTCACAAATTTGTGTGTCGTCCTTGAGCAGGGAACATGCTATTGTCTGTATTGTTGCAATTTTAGTGCATGTGCTGTTGAAGTGAGCATGATAAGGTAGTCTTGAAAAGAAATGTGAAGTTAAAGGAATCATTGTTTCCAATTTCATAATTGCCACAAAGATACTGTCCTCAAATCCATTTCATGCTGATAAAAAAGCAAACTTACAGATCAGGGGGACAGAATGAAGAAAGTAGAAGTTAGCTCTGACAATTTTAAAATAAGGGCCCAATTATTTCAGTGGCAGGAAAATTTTTTTTTCATGATACAGGTCCATAGGCTTGGGGATCTCCCCTCCACTCCCTTCATTCCTCACCCCACCACTTGTTTTCCCTGCATATTATTACAATAGTACAGTCGTTCAACAACAGTCACAAGTACTTCATTCTGCTGTTTAAGTGTATCATGACATCATAGGTATAGACAATGGTAGGAAGTCCAATATCCTATTGTCTAGATATGTTTCACAATTTCATTGACTGTCCATCTTTTATTCGGGAGTGGAGATTCATACTGCAATGTATCTTCATTATTTATAATAAGTTATATGAATTCAACTGGATATATGCAAAATATAGATCTTGACTTCTGTTTAATACCATAAAAATATACTAAAAGGGGATTGAAGACCCAATGCAAGTACAAATTCTAAAGAATAAAATAGATGTATATGTCTGTGACTTAGCATTAAGCAATGATTTCTTAGAAATGACGTGAGAAGCATAGGGGACAAAAGAAGATTGTTATATTGACTTAGTCAAAATTAAAGATGTTCATGTGTCAAGAAGTTGAAAAGCCAACCCACAGGACATTAGAAAATATTTTCCTTTCCTGACAAGGGACTTGGGTGAAGACTATATGAAGAATTCAAACAATTCAACAGTAAGACAAACAACCCAATTAAAATTTTGATAAAGGATTTGAATAGGCATTTATCCAAAGAAATATAGAAATGGTGAATAAGCACATGAAAAGATGTTCAGCATCGTTAGTCATCAGGGAAATGCAAATTAAAGCCACAATAAGATGCCACTTCACATCCACTGAATAGCTATAATAAAAAAATATATAGACACAGTTGTTACTGGCAGTGAAGAAATGAAAAATTAGAACTCTGGTAAAATGCTGTTAGCATCATAAAAGTTACAGCCTCTGTGGAAAAAAATTAAGCAGTTTTTCAGAGATCAAGCATAGAATTCTTACATGACCCAGCAATTTGGCTAGTCAATAGCTATCAGAGAGAACTGAAAGTTTCTGTTGATGTAAGAACTTGTATGTACATGTTCATATTAGTGTTATTTGTAGCAGCCCAAAACAGAAGCAACTCAAATGCTCATCAGTTAATTAATGGGAAGCAAAATGAGGAATAACCCTAAAAAGAATATTCTGTTACATTCTGAGGAACAAAATACTGCTAGATGCTGCAGCACATGCAGAAATCAAAAATAGTTTACTAAATAAAAGAGTCCAGTAGCAAAAGACCCAGTTTTATGTAATTCCCTGCTTACATGAGACATGATTATCTAGGGACTGGAGACAGGTTAAAGAAGAAATTGGTAGTGATTTATAAAGGATGTGAAGTTTCTCAATGTAACAATTAAGTTTCTCTAAACTTAGATAATTATGCTGATTGCATAATTCTATCAATATACTGAGATCTATTGAACTGGATGCTTTAAGTGGGTAGACTTTTATATATAATTCATACATTAATGAAGAAATAGGGTAATTTCTGAACTACCACAGACTAAGTGGTGTGTGAATATATTTCAGAATTATTCATAGTTTTCAACAGTAGTGTCATTTTTAAGGAATAGTTCAAATACATCTAATTTTTAATATCTGCTTTTATATCTATTTCCTTTACCTCTTCCTATCTTCATTTCTATCTGTATTTCTCCATATCTCATGGCTAGCTTATAATTCAGTTGAAATATTAGCAAGTCAGCTAGATAAGTTTATCTTGAAGACTTTGAAAATTTTAAGTCATGCAAAGAAGTATTATTTAATTTTGAGATAGAATACGATTTTGACACATGCTGCAACAAATAAACCCTGAGACATTTGCTATTATTAGTTAGAAGTGTCCTTCCTACACCGGGGTTATTGTTGTGGTTTACTGAAGGAATAGACTACTTAGCTGATACTTTGTTTTTAAAAATCATTTTCAAATGTACAGTTAGAATCCCATGTCGCTAGCATAGCACCCCTCTTAGACTTCCTGAACTGTTCTTCAAATGCTGTTTTCATTTTGTTTAGTAAGATTATTCTTCTCATTCTTTTTTTTTAAGATTTATTCAGTTTATTACAAAGTCAGATATACAGAGAGGAGGAGAGACAGAGAGGAAGATCTTCCGTCTGATGATTCACTCCCCAAGTGAGCCACAATGGCCGGTGCTCACCAATCCGAAGCCGGGAACCTGGAACCTCTTCCGGGTCTTCCACACAGGTGCAGGGTCCCAAAGCATTTGGCCGTCCTCGACTGCTTTCCCAGGCCTCAAGCAGGGAGCTGGATGGGAAGTGGAGCTGCCGGGATTAGAACCAGCGCCCATATGGGATCCCGGCGCGTTCAAGGCAAGGACTTTAGCCACTAGGCCATGCCGCCGGGCCCTATTCTTATCATTCTTCATGGAAAATTTAGAGTTCATTCTCATCCTCCCATGATTTTTGGAAAACCGTATCTTTTTTTTTTATATAATTCTCTGTTAGCTCATTTCTGTATGTCTCTGATTGGCCTACTTTATGCTTGGATAATGTCATTTCTCTCCCCTGGATAGAATCTATTTATCATCAGAACAGGGATTTTTGTTTTGTTTTGCTTCCTGTTGCACCGCTACCGTCTTCAGTTATTCCTAATGCAAGGTGAATGCCTAATTAAGTTTGTGGAGTGAGTTGATAAATGGAAATCTAATATTTGGATAAATTTGTAGCAGCTAAACCCATGTTTTATATTTGAAGCAGTATTTTAAACTCATATATCTTAACACAGAGGGCAAATTCCATGAGTTCTTCTTCTCATCCAGGAATATATGCACTGGACAACTCAAATTTTGTCACCGCTCGGGACCTATCTGCAGACAGCCGTTAGCGTGTCACAGGTGATTCCGTTTGGGTGTTGCATATGAATGTCAGTGAGCAAGCATATTTGCGCTAATGAAACCTGTGAGTCGTGAACATCCCGTTTGCCCAAACTTCTCCATTATTTACTTCAAGTACTATTTCCTTCCCAGATTGTTGTGGTGTTTACTTGATTTTATCCTCTCAGGACTCACTGTAACTCCTGCTTTGTAGCACTGATCATTAATCTCATCACAATGTAAAAGCATTCAGTGCTAAATCTGTTGTGGAATGACTATACTTGCCTACATATATCAGCATAGCATATGGATGAGCCCTAACTTGCTTTTCTAGTGCCATATTACATACCTGTATTTCTTACTTTCTCTTTGAATGTAACTATTGAATGTTCAACAAAACCATGTTATTTTATAACTTACAGTGTTGTTTGCATACTCAATAGCAACTTCATCTTACTGTAAGATAAAGTAGGCTTCAAGGCTGCTGTGCTTTGAGCAGCCATCTGAGTCTTCAGGCAGTTGGCTGTGTGTCACCTTGCTCCTGCTGGTTGTTGGAATGAACCTGAACTTGTTTGTCCAGGCCTTTCCACACACTCTTGAGGTCAGCTTCATAGTCTACTACTGTGATTTCTGCTGGTGACTCGGATCTTGTTGCTCAGTATGTTGCTAAAATTCAGTTTCCTAAATGACACAAATGTCAGACTCAGTATTTGGCTGATACTGATTTCACCCAAAAACATTTGTCAGTGTATTGAATGAGCTGAGAAACAGTGGCCATTTGCTCAATTTAGGAGAAGGATTTTTAGTTTGTAATATATGTGTTTTTCAGTTTGTAAGAAAACATACAATCATAGTCCAAAACTATCTGACTGAAACAAAACATATAAAATTCATGCATATAAACATGGACAGGCATTTTTCCAGTTATGTAAGATCTCTCCATCATTAGAGCACATGTTATATTGAGTAAAATCAAGAGAATGGCTGGCATTAATGTGTTCAGTTATTTTGGTCCAATTACCAGGTTTTCTTTCTCTAGTAGGATTGTTTAGGAAAACAATGAGTAAAATGTGTCAAGATTCTGAAGAATATTGAGTCATATACATTATTTAGTATTTAGTTTCTCTAGAGGAAAATCATAAAGCAGAAAATGATAATATCAAGAACAGTTCATTGAAATAGTCTGTAAATGATAGCGTGAAAATCTTGACTTTATTTTTCCTTGGTAAGTGATAACATTTGTGACAGGGGTATCTTTTCTGTGAATCATCTTTACATCGTAGAAAAGTCATTTATATGCTGATGAATTTAATACCTTTTGCCCTCACTTTTAGATGAACATCATTGGGTTACTTGGATGTTAGCAGGAAAAATTAAACTTCTGCAGTGCTTCATTCGGGAATAGAAATTGGGTGTTGTATTAGATTTTTCTTTGTAAAGGCCGAGAAACTGCAAAGGATGCATTTATATCGAAGAGAATCTTGTCTTTTATGTCCAAAATGTGTCTTACTATTGCTTGGAAAGTATAATGAAGTTTTTATTGCTGTGTGTTTTCATAAATGCTTTTGTGTGTATCTATAGCAAGAAAAACAACCTACAGCCCTTATGTATGTACATATATTTATTAATTTCATTTCCCTCTGGGACTGGGATTGCAATGGAACACTGAAAAGAAGTGGAACAGTGTGGTATAACGGGAAGAGCCATTGTTGCTGACCTTGACTCTGATCTAAACTCTCTGTTTAGCAGTAAAAATGTATTGTTTGTAGTAGGTCATTCAGTACCTCTGAGTTTTATTTTTTCATTGGTAGAAATGATTCAGTTGGAAAATTTAATTTCTAACATTTGTTTTATTTTAAAATTCTTTGATGAAAGATGAAAATAAAGTTGTTATAGGAATGGTGAATGATTTCTTGTAGGCATGGAGTAGGTATTAAATACACTGAGCGCGTAATTGTGAAATGGACACAATTGAGGATTTGAAGCAAGCAAAAGGTTGAGTAAGAAGAAACTGTGCTGTTACTGAACTACAACATGTTTTTGTTTTGGTCAGCGGACTTAGACTGAAATATCAACTCTTTCTGTGTTTTGAGCCTGCTGGCTCTCAAACAGGAAATATGCTGTGAATACCCCTGGTTCCCAGGCCTACAGATGTGGACCAAACTAAAGATCCATTCTCCTAAGTTACCTGCTGACCAGGCATGGATCTTGTTCCTTATGCTTCACAATTGTGTCATTATCTCTCCTTCACACACACATGCTAACATATAGTTCTGTTCTTTCACAGATCCTAATACTTGTTCATATGTTCATAACTCCTTCTCTATATTTAATTAGCAATTAAGTTTTATCAACTCAGATTTCAAAATAGCTAGCGTCTTTCCAAGCTGCATTTTACCAAATGAATGATTTTTTTAAGTTTTAGGATGGTGAAAAAATGTTCTTGTTAGCTTTGTCTTCTCAGACCTAACAAGTTCATCATCAATTTCCCCAGGGTATTTTTCATTGAAAATACATAGCTTTTTTAAAGAGCAGTTTTTGAGTTTCTAAAAACCATTTGTTTTTCCTTATTGGAAAGGTAGATTTGTGGAGAGGAGAGACTAAGAAAAAGATCTTCTATCCTCTGATTCACTCCCCAAATGGCTGCAATGGCTGGACCTGAGCTGATCTGAAACTTGGAGCCAGGAGCTTCCTGTGGGTCTCCCACATGGGTGCAGGGTCCCAAGGCTTTGTGCCATCCTCTACTACTATCCCAGGCCCCAAACAGGAAGCTGGATGGGAAGTGGAGCAGCTGGGACGTGAAACTGGCACCCATGTAGGATCCGGGCATGTGCAAGGTGAGGATTTATCCACTGAGACATCATGCTGGGCCCTGAATCTATCCCCCTCATTTAAAGATTATTATTATTTCATAATACAGTTCCACAGGTGGCATCTTAGGGAGAAGCCTGAGACAGGAGAGCTGAGATTCAAACCCAAGTCCTCAGATATGCAGTTTAGGCATGCCAGGCAGCATTTTAAAGTGCTTATTAAACGTAGTGCCCACTTTTGGAATGTGATACATGAACTTGAGTCCATGTTTTTCTCACTTTACATACAACCTGTCCTGCTTTTTCTCTACCACTTTGTTAAACGGCTAGATGAGATTTTTAAAAAGAGGCTGAGAAGACATAATAATGAACCTGTGTGTAAATATACTGGTTTAATTTGCTTGAGAATTTAAGAAAATCTATGCTTCCTTAATTATTGTGATTTTATTGTTCTTACTATCTTCTTGGTTGGCTGCAACCAGAAGCAGTAATTATTATGTATCTTTCACTTAAGGGCTTACATTTTGCTCTTTAATCAGAGTGGGCTCATAGTATGGACTAGCAAATTGTCATACCCTTAGAGAAGACAGGTTAGTCCTATTATTATGTATTTAAAAATGATTATTTCTTTTAATTTAATAATGCTCCAATGTGCTTAAAGAAATGATCTGTTTCTCAAATTAGCCTAAGCATCCTTGTTTTAAATATAACTGTAATTGCCAACAACTTCCATGAGCAAATGACCAGTGCTGAGCAATGAACTGAATTATTATTCTCATATTGTCACCACATACTCTCCATTCTTCCCTCTCTCACAGTATTCCTTCCTGGTTCTGCTTTTTGAAAGGCTTACTTCCTGAGTTTTACATATTTGAAAGTTGAAGCATGAGTGGGGAAAGAGAGTGAAGGAATAAGGGAGTAAGAGAGAATTTTCCATTTGGAATCTGGAACTCGGTGTCCAGGTTGCCTCCATTGGTGGTAGAGACCCAAGTACTTGAGTCATCTGCTGCTCATGGGGTGTACATGGTTAGGCATCTGGGTTGGAAGCAGAGTAGCTATGATGGAATCAAGCCCTTCAATTCAGGGTGTAAGCATTTCAAGCTACAGCTTAACTCACTGGACCACAGCACCTGGCCTCTCCTAGTTGTATAAACATGTTGATAATTCCTTTGTTTCTTCTCCCTGAGTCAGTTTGGACACCAAGTCTCAACATGTGACAAATTATGGCAGCCACAAACCAGAGGAGCTTTCATTTCACTAATCCACACATTCAGAGCTTTTGTGTTTTCTGCACTGTAGCAGCCTGAGCATGGAGACCCCCCCCACATAAACTCAGCATTCTCTGTTGCCAGATTTGAGTGAGGAGGCCCAAGGTCAATAACAGTCAGGTAACCTATTCACACCTTTATTCTCTGAGAAGTTTTCACCATTTGACTTTGCCTATAGGATTTGTTTCTGTTCATCACTGGTCTGATTTTAGCAGTGTCACAATTCCAACCATCGCTGAACAAACCCTGGTTATTCTGGAAGGTGATAGTGAGTTGAAAAGCCGATATATTTTACTTTGCTAAAGGCTGAAGTAAAAGACAGCCGGTACTTGAAAGTCAGCACAGTCCTCCTAGGGATCCATATGGCACACACAGAATAGAAGTTTTTATCCTTCAGATTGTCAGGAGACTCTGAATTTGAATGAAGAGCATTGGAATTCAAGTTGAGGTATACCTACATGGGCCACGTATCCTAGATGAGGTTAAATATGCCAGGACCGAGACTACAAATTTTCTACAAATGTTATACATCAAGACTGGTGTTTAATTTTTTGGTTCTATCATTTGTGAAATGTATTTATTTATTTAGCTTTTCTAATTTGTTTTCAGTGTTACTATTGTGTGACTCCTCTGCTGAAAATCCTTCAGTGGCTTCTGTTTAGTTAGTAAAGTGTATGCCCGTGAACACGACCCGTACACATGTCCTAGCTCCCTCTTTCAGCCCTTCATTCGCTTCCTGGGCTTTAACGAATCCCTGTTCTTTGTATAAGACCCTTCCTTTGCCTGACAACATTTCTCTCACACCACTATGGTTAACCTTTTGTAGGTGCAAACTAGGGGTCTGTTTGGCTCAACGTGTTTATCGACCATATAGCACAATAGCTAGCAGATAAATATTAGGCATTGGATGAATAATCATTTAAAAAGTAAATGAGCTCCCAACTCTTTACCTGTGAAAGGGACTTCCTAAGGTTATTGTGAGATCAAATGAGATGTATCTGCAGGAATCTACCCCACCCCCTGCCACTGTCAGGCATAGTTCTAGCACATTGGTAGAACCCGAATGATTAGTAATACCTTCCCTTTGACCTTTTATGACCATCATTCCAGTTTGGCCACTGGAAATGGGCCATGCGGGAATTCCATGAAAACAGCACAGCATGAATAAAGGCAGAGAGGCAGAGAAGTACATGGAAAAATTGAAGAGAGGGGTTCATTTTGCTTAGATACATTTTTAAAGGACTAGGTAAAAGAGTTATGCAGAAAAGCCTGGAGAAAATAGACTTGAATTCTATTTGGAAGGTCTTGTTAATGAGCTCAAAGGACAGTTCACACAACCATAGTGATTTTGGAGTAATTTTCAGACTTGCTTGAGAGAGCAGAAGATTCTTCTTTCACTATAGTAAGAAAGAAACCAGGGAATATGACCGATTTGCGGGCAGTTCCATAAAATCAATAATCATTTCTTCCCCTTTGCTGACTTCATCTTATCATTTAAATACTTAGACTTCCTGGACTCTGGATTAGAGTTATTTTCTCTTTACTCATTCTCTCTGAATATTTCACTTATTTCCTAATAGAATCCCATGATGGGCTATCTACTGAGTACTCATGAGTGTTCAATCTACATTTCTGTTATAGAATAGAACCTTAGATCAAAATAGCTAATACAAAGCCATGAGATGAGCTCAGGTTGTCTTTGGTTTCTGAGGGTGAAGGAAATCAAAGGTGTTCAGGATAGCAGGAAGATCAGAATATGAGTGAGAAAAGATATTTCAGTTGGGTAAGTAATCAGGGTGACTTTTGGGAGACATTTTAAGAATCTAAAGAAGGTTTGCAGAAGCCACATAATAAAGATGGAGAAATATGTGGTACAGAGGTTGAGACTAGTACACTTACAGAATTTGGATCATGAAAGGGAACATAGTGTTATGGAGACTGGACTGTAGAGGCAGGATAGAAAAATGAGTCTATAAGAGATGCATGTGAAACTCTCTTTGATTTGAAGTTAATTAGTGTGTGTGGGGGGGGAGTGGACCTTTAGTTCCATCCTTACATTGTCACTTGAAATGCCCACATCTCACATCAATGGGCCTGGTTCATGTCTTAGCTCTTCAGCTTCCAATCCAGCTTCTTTCTCGTCCACACCTTGGGGGCAGCTGGTTAAGGAACATTATGTAATTGCATTTTACATGTTCTTCTACACATCAACTACTTCTGGAATCTGTAAGGGATTGTTAACGTGCTGAGTGTGGTAGAAAAAGCATTTAGACCCACAAACACATCTACAGACCTTGAGTTCTGCAGAGATACTGATATTTAAATACCTACTTTCTTGTTTTTCAAGAACTTAGGCACATTTAATAAGTTATACAGTCTCATTATTGTAACAATGTAAATGTAAGAAAAAGTAAATAAAGTCACGTGACATTCTTCCATTCATTAACACATCTGCACTGCGGTTATCTGCGAGTGTGTGTAAGTATTCCTGTTGTATAATTTTAGCTTCCTAACTCAAAGTTTTAAGGTTAAGTATGAGTATAGAAGGGTAATTTATGGTTGTCCTAAAGTGATTTGAGCTTTTTATAACTATTTTACTTCCCCCATCCAGTGGAAGCTACCTATGTATTTTAGATTTCATGATAATGAAGTTTAATCTAACAACATTGAAGAATTTATGACAAAATGTTGTGAGTAGCAGCTAAGGGAAGAATGTCTTTGCTTTATGACTCAAAGAGAGATGATCAATCAATAAGATGTTGTAAGAATTGTACAGAATAAATAATTCAGGCTTTCTTCTACTGGAATAAATTCAGCATCTCTGTGGTTCTTGTTGGTCTTCACATTCCCAGAATGCTAACTCTCTGTCGTCATAGCTCCTTTGTTTCTGGGCCAATGATGCTCTGAGTCACTCAGTTAGTTAGGACTGTAATCACTCCTTCCCAGGAACTCCCCAACAGAGGCTATTCACAGGGTTTTCTGAGCTGCCACAGGAAGTGCAGCTAGTGGGACAAAAGCTCTGGCCATGTCTTGTCACATTTCTGTCTGAATTGTGTGCAACCAGGATTTATTGGTTTTCCACTAAGATGTTTGGGCAAATGTGGATCTGATCTTAAAGTTACACTAGATTAAAAGCATACAAGAAGCAAGGTTATAACTCTGTGCTTTCTTACAGAAACTATAGTTTCAAGGCACCAGCTTTTAGTGTCACTTTGAAGCCTGCCACAGCATCTGTCAGGGAAATGAAACCAGTCTGACTTCTTAATGGCAGCCACACTCCCATGCTGCTTTCCTCTTTGTCTTCTACAATGTTCTTTACATGTCATGCCAGACAAATAATAATTGTGTGAACCTTTGCACCCCCGATAAGTGCTCACACAATGAATTTAATTAAAATCCCCTTTATCTATTATATTGAAAACAAGGAATTAACAATATCCATTAAAATGACTATTACATTTACATCAAACGGATTTCAACACCCGACTAAAATGATGTGAAGGAAGCCATAATCATAGGAGTCCCAATATGGTGTATAAATTTTAAACCTTGCGAAACTCTAAATTATTTTAATCTCCAAATGTAATTATCATAAATGTCAGTCAAACTTTCTCAAGGCTCCTTTTTGTTGAACAGAAAAAAACAAATGAGGCTGTGAAGTAAGCTTCCCAAATTCTCAATTAACTCCTCCATTTCTGTGATGCTCTCAACTCAGTAGAAAGGAGACAATTTTATGTGTCTGAGGGTCCAGCATATGGCCAAAAGATAAACAGAGGATTATGACCAATGGGATATAGCATTCCTTGAATGAAATTAGTTTGATGAATAATGCCAATCATTCTTCTAACGTGAGCTATAGAGTGTACCTTATGCTGCAGCTTTATAAAACATTTAATAATCTCTATATGCAAATATTCAGTTTTCTGTAATAGATACAGTTGATCCTCCCCTTGGCTCCTTTAGCAAGAACATTCCAGAACCACGTTTCAGATTGAGACAAGAAGTAAATGAAGGTAGTGTTCGTCTTTTACTAAACCAAGGAGTATATTTATCACAATCAAAGGCTATTGCTCAGGTAAAATTTATCTGCGAAAGGGAAAGAAACATTATTTCTTGAGATGACAGACTGAGTTTTGACTGACATATTGTATTAAAGGATGATGACAGCAGATGAAAGACAAACTTATTTTGATTCATTCTTTGCCACTATTTCCAATAAAAATGTTTTGCCCCAATTATACATCTTAAAGTACAGTTAGGGCGGAATGTTTTTGTTACTTTGTTTACATTTGGGAACATGGACAATGCCATCTCAGGGGAAGGTTTTGTGCATTCTGGCTCCTTCCTAACACCGATCACTGCACAGAGCAGTTTAAACATTTCAATTAGAAACAAAGTGAGCACCTCACAAATGTCAGTCCAATTACACTCAGGTCATAAAGTTGGCTGAAAATTGTGTGTCAACCTGTTAGATGTTTGGAATTCACCTCATAGACCAGCAAAGCAGCCTTGTTAAAACCTTCCTCACAGCACTCCCGCTTCATCACATCGACCCTGAGCTCAATCTTTATTCTTTTCTGCTGATTATTTTAATTGCCGTATCTCATACTTGTCCCTTTTCCATTATTGGCAGGGTCTGAAAGCCTGTCATATTGAGCCTGCCGCTGCTCAGTTATTTGCTTTGACAAAAACACTGTTATGTTGTCCTAATAACCACAGCTGTGTAAGCATCTATTTATCTCTTTTATTGTGGTATAATTTCTATATATGAGAGTAATTTGCCCTCAGTGTCTATTGATGATTTCTGTTGTTTGTATTGATGCAGTGCTCAACTCTCAATCCTTTGCACTTTGCTACCATTTCCTACCTCCCCTTCTTCCCACTGGAGCAATTTTTGCCTTTATTTCAAACCACTGCTTAAAAATAAATGAAACTCAAGTGGTCTTAGTCATTGGATGACCAAAAGGATAGAATGAAAGGACTGAGTCATCAAATCTCACAAGTCTTGTTTGATGTTTTAGAGACATCTCTATTTGTGAATTGCCAGGCTGAGGGTATTAGCCTGGACAGTGCCAAGGAATTCTGTGGAAACTCAAGACTAGAAGATGCCTTTAAAAATAGAGAGACTCATGTATTTGGAAGTTAGAGTTACAGAGACAGAGAGACAGTCAAAGAAAGAGATCTCCCCAGGTGGTTGCAATGGCTGAGGTTATACCAGGCCATTAAACATTCATGGTGGTAGGGAACCCACATATTTGGACTATCTTCTGTTTTTCTCAGCCCACAAGTAGGGAGTTGAGTCAAAAATGTAGCAGCTAGGACATGAACCAGTGCGCCAACTGGATGCTGGCATTGTAAGTGGATGCTTTGCTTAACATACTATAACACTGGCCCCTAGAAGCTGCTTTTAAAGTGTAGTAGTAGTAGTAGTAGTAGTAGTAGTAGTAGTAGTAGTAAATAGGCTTATTTTCATTTTATTTGGAAAGCAGAATACAGAGAGTTGCGACAGACACAGAAAGATCATTCATCCTTTGGTTCACTCCCCAAATGCCCACATCTGTCAGTATCCAGTTTCTCTATATGGGTGACAGAGACTCAAATAGTTGAGCCATCACCTGCTATTTCCCTCAGTGTTTATTAATGGAAAGCTGAATGGAAAGTAAAGGAGCCAGGATTTTCATGTCCAATACAGAATGTAGGCAACACAAATGACATCTTAATATCCCAAGGGATATCTTAACAGCTGTGCCCAATGCTAGCCACTGCAAGTTTACGTTGAACTCGGGTACAGGAACAATAAATGGCCTAGTGTTGGTAATGCAGATTGGCAGGTGTTGATTCAGTCTAGAGGCGCTTGGCACAGAGACAGATTGCGACCTTAGATCTGCGACTATTCCGTTTAGCATAGAGTGTTGGTATGGTCTTAGCAGTGTTTCTGTTTTTGGGCAAGACTCCAAATGGGGTCATGAAGCCTAAGGGTCAGAATCAGGAGCAGCATCTGTCACACGTATGTATTTTCTAGCTTTTGAAATTTCTGCATTCACCATTATGACCCTACTGTTCAAAGAAGTCAAGAGTGTCCATTTAGTGCCTAGTTACAAATTGCCCAGTATTTGTAAACAATACCTGCAGTTCCAGATCAGATTAAGCCAAGGGTGTCAAAAATATTGTTGTCAGCTGTATCAATGTGTGGTGTGTTATATATTTGTGTGGATGTCTGTGTGTGTTCTCAGTGCTGTGGTTAGATACACGGGGAACACGGAAAATTGTCAAAAAGTTTTTATGATAAGTCAGATAATAGGTGGTGTGGATTTAGCTAAGAAGCTAAAAGTGGAGGTGGTGTAAAGATATCAGGTAACAATTTTGATGGGAAAACCAACAGCATTTGGCATCTGTGCTTATGTAGTTATATTTTAACTTTATGACAAAGTGAATGAGATCATATTGTGTCCCTTACCCAAGTCTTCAAATGGGTCACTTTCAAAATTGCATCCCATACAAACGCCATAAGAGCTGCGAGCTCTTGCATGGTCAGAATCACACCCTCCAGCCTCTTCCTCTCTACCCTTAATCTCTCCACTTCACCGCCTTGGTTTCCTGCTGTTCACACACATCAAATATGCTTATCTGTTGGAATCTTTGCACTTGCTATTCCTGATACCTGAATGTTCTTTCCTCCATGACATCCTCTTGTAGCTAGGAAGTGCCTCCCTGCCCCACATCATACCCAGACCTACTCAACACAGATTCACTTTCTATCTCTGGCTCCACTTTTTCTTCAGTGTTTACTACACTACCAAACTGACTATTTCAGATTTACAATGTGTAAAGCGATTACAAAAGCATTAAAGGGAGAGGGAATATTTTTGGTTTGTTCATTACACTCTTCTGTGCCTAATGTGTTTTTAATAAATATCTTCACTGGATTAATGAATGAGCAAAATTATTAGAAGATTTGAAAGAAAAGATCAATTTTTTTGTACCTCTGCCACGCCAGTAAGAAAGTAGTTTCTTAGAGCTGCCTTGCACCCAAGGAATAAATTTGGAACTTCAGCAACTAAGTACTGGCATTACAGATGCCAATAAGACAGTCTGTCTTTAAAACATACCCATTGGAAGGGAAGAAATTCAATTGTAGATCAGCATTATACCAGGAAGAGTTAAAAGTGACTGTGAAGTCAGGGGAAGGTGCTGATTTAGTCATAGAAGAATAAAGTAGGAGAAAGGCCACCAGGCTGGCTAGCGTTTTTAAGAGGTGAGAGTTCAGCTAAGGATCAAGACATTTGTAGGATTGATCTAAAAGAGAAAATAGGAAATGTCAATGTAAGGGAAAGGTGAGAGAGTTAGAGAGAGAGTTAGAGACAGAGGGAGAGGGGGTTGGGAAGACTGGCTGGAGTAGGGAATTGTGCGTGGTCCATCTATGCCCCATTCATACTGAAATGAAATAGAAGGGGAGTGCCAAAAGAGTGTGTTTCAGGATAAACTGTGGAAACAAACAAAAGAAAGACACCTTTTCTCCTAAAAGACTTAAAGGGCTTTATCTTTGCTGAAAATTTTGGAAATATTTTGTATGGGCAAAACTCAGCCAACATATTATTTTTCTACTCTTAGGAGACCTTTTTGAAGCACTTTATCTTAGATATATGTTTTGTGATTTGAAATCAAGGCATAAATTACTATTAATATTATGTATTACTTTATATACACCGCCAAGTTCTCGGTGGCTTCTAAATTTCAGCTTGGCCCCAGGTATTTTGATTGACTGTATATACTGATACCAAAGTTGACATGGAACATTTACAGCTGAAGTCATTTACGCTTTGCCTCTCACCCAAAAGCTCTCGAAGCAGAGAGCATCACCCTCAATGGAAGCCAAGGTCAGGTTGCCCTGAAGATTGGATTTTAGAGCATCTAAGTATTCCACAGCTGGTGTTCTGACAACTCGGTGACTTCTCTGTGCCTACCCTATTCCACCACTGGAAGAGTTCAACATAAATAATCGATTCCATGCAATTGGCTTTTTGGGGGTGGTTTGTTATAATGCTGTTGGAATTGAAAGTTTTGAAGTCAGGAATGAACTCAAGCCTGCTGAACTGGCCTAAAACCCCAGGACTGACTCTTCCAAGGCGATCATATCATGTAGCAAAATCTCAGACATTTTTATTATATCCAGTTGAAAAAACAAGAAACAAAACCAGACTCACTGAAAATAATCTTCACTTGGTTGAATTCATTTTTCTTTTCAACTTCTAGGGAGAAAGCTTTTTAGAACTTTGCAGCTGCACACCCATTCTCTCAGAGTTCATCATGATCAAATTCACAAAAACGTCATCAGGCCTTCCTGGTAATGACACAAGCAGATGTACCACACAATGCTTTGATCTCAATGGTTATGAATCAAATAGAATTGAACTTTGTCAATATAGTAAGGAGTAGTCTATAAGGAATGTCAAGGTTTCCTGCAATAAATCTAATATTTGCTACAGAAGTACTGAAGAGACACCATGAATACAGTAGTTATACAGGAAGGCTCTCTTGTTTGATTGGGAGTTTAGTTACTATCCTGAACCTCAATTAAAAAAAATGACAGTAACCAATTATGTCATTTTTCATTTAAAATTTTTTGACAATACACGATTCTTAGGTGAAGGGGCAATGTTGTGGCCTAGCAAGTAATGTCATCGCTTATAATGCCAGCATCCCAAATAGGTACCAGTTTGTTTTCTGGCTGCTCATTTCTGATCTGGCTCCCTGCCTGTGGCCTAGAAAAAGCTAGAAAAAATGACCTCCCACATGAAAGACCCAGAAGAAGATTCCAGCTCCCAGCTTCACGTTAGACAGCCCTAGTCTGTGGGGGCTATCCAGAGTGATCCAGTGAATAGAAGACCCCTCTCTTTCACTCTCAATAACTGAGTTTCAAGTGAAAAAGTACATCTTAAAAATAAATAATGTTTGTTGTTTTTAGAAACAGATATGGGAGCCTGGAACAAAGGTCCAGCTATGATATCCATGTAGACTCCTTCTTCATGAAATATAACAAAACAAGCACCTCTACCTCCCAGGAACCTGTTCTGTATCCTGTATTTTCATTGTTCTACTAGAAATACTAGTCATGTTACATGGAAAGAAAACTTGCTATTTTCTTCTATACACCAACTATTATTTCTGAACTCTATGGTTTCTAACCTTAAAACTAAAGAAATTGTGAGGGTACAGAAGTTTTAAATAAGATAGCATTTTTCTCTTTTCATTTCCTTCATTCCAGCATCCATGAAGTCGTTTTGGGTTATCATTTCTTACATAAAATGATCTCGAATCTACTTTGTTCTCTTTATTGCCATGGCGTTCATTGAAATTCTTCCTTTTTCTTATTTGGAGGGTCAAAACCCTTGAAAACTTTCTCTTGTTTGCAGTTTGCTCTTGTAAGTATCCTTGAAATCATAGGCTTGCTAAAATGCATCCCTGATGATACTGTGGTCATCAAATTCACATGCTATGTGCCGGGTTCTCATTGTTCTTCCAGTAACTGTCCTTGCTGCAGCTTAGCTTGTTTAAACCCACTCCTTTCTGATTCTTTTCTCTACACACTGTGCTCTCTCTCCTAGGAAACTTAGCAAGAGCATTCAATTGAGATTTCAACAGTCTGGATTTTAGTTGCAGTGTGGGAGCCACAGAGAATTTCCAGCCCTTGCCTTTGGCCTCCCAGTTGTGGCTTTTGCAGTGATATGGGGAGGGAAGCAGGGAGTAAAAGGGGCTTCTCTTTCTTGTGATTCTGTCTTTCAAATAAATAAATCCTCTGAAAAAGGAAAACTACAACTTCTGAAACTGACTCAGGAATAAATATAATGCACACGGAATTGTTAAGCCAGGCACCAAAGAAAAAATACTGTATCTTTCCCTTTTATGTGGAAACTGAAGTAAAAAAAAAAAAGAAAAGAAAGAAAGAACTGCCTGTGTATGCCTGTTTTGTTGCAAATAAGTGTTTTGTCAAGCTTTATTTTAAATATTAATCTAATTTATGGGAACTTTTATAGTTTTAGGGATTTTATGAATAATTTAAAATTTTCTTTATCTGAGTTAAGTATCTTTCCATTTGATTATTTATAGCTCTTGCCTAGTTTTCTGTTGTACTATGTTCTTTGTACCTGTTGAACTGCTAATTTAAGAGAGTAATTGATCCTTCAATGATAACATAAATTAAAAATGTTATCTCACAAAAAAATAAGTAAAATGTTAAGTTTAAAAATAGTATTTGCATATCATTCCATAATGGAAGAATTACCCTCAAATAGCTTTATGTAGAAATTAAGATATTTTCAGGAAAAAGACAATTCTAGACTCAAACTTTTCAACAGAAAGAAAAAATGTTTCTCCAGCTCATCTAATGAGCTTAAAGTTACCTTGGCAAAATAAGAAAAATAAAACAAGTTAAAATACTAGGCTGATTGCATTGCTAAATGTGGATCCACAATAATACCAAATGCTGAGACACATATGGAAGCAATGATGACACTCCAAATGGTTTTGTTTCAATAGTAACCCATAAATTAATTATTGCATTAACAGATTAAAGGATAAAATGAAATGTCAAATTAATGAATAGATAAAAGATGCTTTGGTGGAAATGAATGTCCATTTAAAATAAAACTTCTAATGAATTGAAAATAAAAGGAACTTCTCAAAATTTAATGTCTTATCTATCAAAGTCCTATGGTTAAAGAGCATATTTAAATGTGGAATGTTTATAAATATTCCCTCTGAGATTGGGCTGAGGTTAAGGATTTTCTGCACAGAAAATTCCAAAGACTTTATACATATTTTGTTACAATTAATATGAAATTAACATGGTCACATAAGAAAGTCAATAAACTAACTAGGTGTAACAACAGAATGCTACAATGTATGACGATTTAATTGGCTAAGGTGTAGAAATCACTTATCACTTGGATCTAATTTGCTAAAATGTTGTGGATGAAAAGAATCAATTTTGCTTCTAAACATAAGAAAAGGGCTGGGTATGATAGCCTAGTGGTTTAATCTTCTCCTTGCATGTGCCAATTCTAGTCCCAGCTGCTCCACTTTCCATTCAGCTCCCTGCTAGTAGCCTGGGAAGGCAGTGGAGCATCGCCCAAAGCCTTGGGACTCTGCCCCCGCATGGGAGACCCTGAAGAAACTCCTGATGCCTAGCATCAGATAAGTTCAGTTCCAGCCATTGCAACCACTTGAGGAGTGAACCAGTGATGGAAGACCTTTGCCTCTCTTTCTTTGTAGATCTTCTTTTCCAATGAAAATAAACACATCTTAAAAAAATTAATAAGAAAAAATAGGAAACAGTCCTAGCTTGAATTTTGTTAGAAACAGAACTTCACCAAAGCACTTGTAATGGAAAGTATTTTAAGAATATAATGTAATATGGAAATTTTTTAGTCTACAGCAATGCGTAAAACATGAAAATCCAGCCAAAAGTCTGCATTATTGATCTGGACATAAGACCTTCTAATGAGTTATGAAATGCCTCTCATAATTGTCCTTCTGTGTGGTAAAGGAAGAATTATTCATGTTAGTGGTCAGGAGGAATCCACAAGTGTTAAATGCCTTGCACTTTTAGGTTATTCACAGAAGTATGTAGATGATGTTGCTTGTATGGTCCCCAGTGTGGTGTCATAGAAGCTCTGGGGCAGGTGAGAGCTGAAAGAGTAGAGACATTGCATGGTGAGATTACATGTGATGAATCTGGGAAAGTGTGTACAAGGATCATGATTGCAAAGCTAGAAGAGAAATGGGACCAGAGGTTATGAAATCATGTGCAAGTGGTGTTTGATTGCAAATGTTCCACTGAACAAACAGGCTTGCAGGACACACCTGTGAGGTACTTAGGATGGTGCTTAAGACACGTGCATTCCGTAGCCAAGTGTTGGAGAGTACTTCTAGTTCTACATCCAGTGCAGCTTGCTGATAATGAGCCCCTAGGATGCTGCAGGGAATGGATCAAGTCCTCATCACTCATGTGAGAGACCTTGATTGAACTCCTGGCTTTGGCCTGGCCCAGTTTTCTCTGTTGGGAGCTTATTGGGAGGAACTAGAGGATAGAAGGTCTCTCATTTTATCTCTTTGCTTTTCAAGTCAATAAAAAGTTGAAGAAAATTGAAGAAAATCACAAATGTTATGAAAATCAATAAATGGAGCAGTGCATTAAAATGTCTATGATTATTGAAAAGAAAGTAAAGCCAAGAAAACCAACAAAAACATCCAAATTGTGTTCTTTGGTAGGAAGACTTAATGGTATAAAATGTATGCATTCTCTTCAAGTTGATACATAGAGTAAAAGGAATTCTGTACAAAATCACCGTAAGTTTTTTTTGTATCACTTTATTTTGTTCTTTGTTTGCTTGAAATAGATGCAGCAGAAAAAGTAGTCAAAAGACTAAAACCTTGTATTCTTAAAAAGGAAAGGTAGTGTGTGTGAGTGAACATTTTTGCTTTGCCACATTTCAAGATTTAAAAAGGCTGCAATAAGAATATGTGTGCAAAGTTATGGTTATTGATGAATACAGCCAAATAGAGTGCCATCACATATTCTTATGTGTATAAAAGGGAACTAATTGATTAATGAATAGCTTCTTTATCAGTTATTCTTACTTGAAAATAAGAAAATGAGTTGATTTTCTACCTTTACCATACACAAATGCTCTTAATAGAATAAAGACAAATTTTGAAGCCAAAAATGAAGGGATGATGCAATGGCTCAACTCACTAATTCTGTCTGTCTCCAAGAGCAGCATCACAAAAGGGCACTGATTCACGTTCCAACTGCTCTACTTCCCATCCAGCTCCATGCTTGTGGTCTGAAAAGCAGTAGAGGATAGTCCAGGTCCTAGGGACCCTGTACCCAAATGGGAGACCCAGAAGAAGCTCCTGGCTCCTTGCTTCTGATAAGCTCAGCTCCAGTTAAGGCCATTTGGGGAGTGAACCAGCAGAAGGGATTTTTTTGTCTCTTGGCTGTCTGTAAATCTGCATTTCTAATAAAAATAAATAAATACTAAAATATAAAACTGAAAGTGATTTTGAGATATAATAGAAAGATTTTTTTAAAAAATTCAGGTTGAAAAGAAATTCTGTAAGAAGTTGTATATAGGCTAAATAAACCACAAAGGAAATAGATTTGTAGCTGCTGCTAAACTAACATTTAGTGATAATAAATTAAAATTAGAATCCAATAACAATGCAAAAAGACAAGGCAGTCTAGAAGATGATCATTGTAAGATAAGTAGTCTAGAAAGGATTAATATCAATGTATCAATAAGAAAAATACAATGGCTCAGTAGAGAAATGGGCAAAACTCCTAAAGGAGGGGTCTTAGACAAAAAATGAAACACAAATGGTTTTTAGACATGAAAAGCCCTCAACTCATTTGTATTAAGGGAATTACATATAAAAATTATAATTAGATACATTTCACTCATACCAAATGAATCATTTAAAAATTAGAAATACCAAACAATGACAATAATTGGAAAATGGTAGAGACTCTCCGAATGGTGACTGAAATGTGAATTGACATATCTTCTTTGGAATTTCTAGGGTTACCTACTGAGTCTTCTCTTTAACCCAAGAAATCCCTGTGCACTGGCAAGCATACCCAAGTGCCTATATGACTGAAAATAATTTAAATGTACATCAATAGATTGACACATTCTACTATGACAGTATAATAGAGCATTAAATGTTTAATGTACCATGTTATTCAACTTTAACAGAACAAAATAGAGAGCTGAGTAACAAGTCGGTCTCATGGATAACCAATTCTTGGTTTAGCATTCCTACCTTATAACCTATTTATTTGTCTTAAGCTGAAATAGCCGCCTCTTATTCTTTATCTCGGCTATGAAGTTACACTGAAAGTCCAGTCCCTCTTCTGTGTGATAGCTTTGTAAATGCTCAAAGTTGTCTTGTCTTCTGTTAGGCTACTTTTTCCCTCCAAGAATCAACCAACCTTAAATCATGCTTTCCAGACACCTCACTCATTTGGCTGCCTTCCTCTGGACACACAGCCAGAAGGGAGCACAACATTCCAGTTTGTTCTGGCCAGTGAAATGTCTGATGGGACTATTAACTTTCTCATTCAAGACACTGTATTTATTGATGTAGCCTAAAACTGACCTAAGTTTTTGTAGCCTTGTACACCATATTAATTTATATGGCTCCTTGTTATATAAAAACTCTAAGTATTTATTACCCAAGGAGCTGTGTGATAAATTCTTTCTCATCCTATAGTTGTGAGGCTAGTTTTTAAAACTGTGCAATTTTAAGTTTACCCTGAATGTTTAGTCTTGGAATTCAGTTATACTATTCCAGACTTTTTTTTTATATTGAGATATTTTCAGGACTTATTCTTACACATGATTAGTTGACCTTTTCCACAGATTTGTATCATTAGCAAATTTGTATTTAGTTTGTTAAGCAACCATTTTTATCAAGCCACCATGAATAAGGTAATGTGATAGGTGAAACATCTTTGTCTCAACAATTAATAAGAATTAAACTACGCATTTGCAAAATAGACTTTTCTCCAATTACATAATCAGCACACTTCATGAGAGAAGGATTTTGATGCTTGAGATAAACTGATATGTTTATTGCAGTCCACATTGATTTTTTTTAATGTTTTCCTCACTTACATCTTTTGTAAGTTAGTTGATAGGCTCATAATCTAATCATTTCATGAACTTTTATTTCTGAAGGATCCCTGCAGTTTGCTACCTCAACCTTCACATGGACAAGCTGTAAGACAGATTTTATTTTTGCCAAAGCCTTTACTTTTCCTTAATGATTCATGGCTTTCACATATTTTCAGGCATTCTATCCTCAGAAATGTAAAGTAGTTGTTTTACAGTTTGAAAAATTCAAGTGGCATAGAAAAGTACAAGCTACTGTTCTTTTCAAAGAAAAAATAAAAATATTGAAATCATCTGTGATCTTAACATCAGGAAATGTACATTTATTCATGGATGTTTACCCTTCCGGTTGCTGTTTTGTAGGGTAATGAAAGAACACACAGTGGCCATACACTTCCCTGGATAAGCACACATTTTCACCCAAGCCAAAGTATGTCTCCAAAATAATAATCACAAAACGAATTCTATGTAGAATTAGATGTAGAAGATCGCAAGCTATCAGGTGACTCTGGCGCTCTTCTTTTGTGCTATGGCTTAGAACAACCATGGTATTGTCTATTTTTTTTTTGTTTATCTTAGAATTACTATTTGAATGAAACGATATGCATTCTTTGTATCTAGTCAGTTCCTTCATTCTATATTGCTTATGAGGTATAGCTATAGTATGTGTTGAACAGCAGCTTATTTATTTTTTATTGTGTAATATATTGAATTTATAGGCCAGGTGCTGCTTAATCATTTTGCTGCTGATTTGCATTGGTGTTGTTTCTCAGTTTGGGGCTCTTAGGATCCATGTTACCCCGATTGCTTTGTATGTATGGAACTGGTTTAACAGTGCACATGATATTCAACCTTAATATAGAAAGCATGTTTTGCACATTGGTTCTGTTCATTGCAGTATCACCAACAGTTCATGATAACTGAAAATGCCTTATGTTCTTACCCCCAACACAGTGCTATCAGACTTGGTGTTTCAGTCAATCCAGTTGGTATCTGCTTGTGGTTTTGGCTCCTATTTCCTGACACATCATGACACATCTTTTTGTAGTGTGTGTTGGTGTCTCTGCAAATATTTTCTCGCAGTCATTGACTTCCATTCACTCAGTAGAACTTTTGATCATTAGATATTTTGGGGGCTTTAATCCCTTTTCCTTTAGTGTTAATGTTTCTGTATCCTGGTCTAGAATTTTTTTCTACCTTTTAAGCACTGAAAATATTCCTCCACAGGTTCTTGCAGAAGCCTCATTGTTTTTGCTTTTTACATTTATATCTCTAATTTGCCAATAGATATCTCTCTGCCTCTCTTCTAGTGTGCAAACATAATAAAGGTAATTTGTTTATATAATGGGTCTTTCAGGATGACATAGAATAATTTGTTAGAATGACCATCATTTCTCTGTTGCTTTGTTTCATGAAGCTAATGTATGCATGTGGAAGGGTGTTACTCGACTGTCTATTACATTGCATCTGTCTAGGCATCTATTCCCTTGACAATGCCATGCTGTCTTATTTATCAGTTTTAAAGTAATACCTGCTATGTCCTTTAATTCTCTCCTTCTTCATTTGTCTTTGAATTTTATATCATTTTAGAATGAGCTTGTCAATGTCTACACAAAGAAAGGCACAAATGCCTGCTGAGTTAGTAATGAGGGGATAATTAATACATGAGATCTAGCTATATATATGTATATAGAGATATATCTACCTATCTATCTCTATGTGTATATAGAGATAGGTAGATATATGTGTATATCTCTATGTGTATATAGAGATAGATAGATAGTTGTACTATCATATAATATTAGTCATAGTTCAGATTAGAGGCTAACAAGCTACTGCCCTCTGCTTATTTTTGAAAATGTAGCTATTTTGGAGCACAGATACACTCTTTTGTTGACATGCAGTTCTGCTACTGCATTGATATTAAGTTGTAGAACTGGGTATCATTCAGACCACCTAACCTACAAGGGCTAAAGTTATTTTTTATGTTTTTCAAGATTTTTTTTTATTTGAGAGGGAGGGAGGGGAGAGAGAGAGAGAGAGAGAGATCTTCCATTTGCTGGTTCACTACCAAATGGCTGCAATATAAGCGTTGGGCTGTGCAGAAGCCAGGAGCTTAGTGCGCCATCAGGCCTTCCATGCGGGTGGTAGGGACCAAGTACTTAGGCCATCTTCTGGTTTCTCACGAGCATTAAAAGGAGCTGGATGGGAAGTGAACCAGCAGCAACTGGCACTCATATAGGGTGCCATTGTTGCAGATGGTAATTTAACTCACTGTGCCAAGTGAACTACATTTTAGATGCTTCATATTTTTTTAGATAAAATTTTCCCTAAATATTTTTCTAACTTTATTGCCATGGGTTTGTGGTATAAGGGGTGGGATTTCATATGTGGGATAATAGGGTTGGAATGGAATTGTTTGGATGGGGTGCACAGCCTTTACCATTTTTCTTTTGATAGATGTGATGTTTTTATACAATCATTTAAAGAATTTGCAAAAGCAAGGCATTTTAAAACCATAATTAATCAAAACAACTGTATTTACACCCTGACTTCATTCTTACCTGCTGGTATCAGTAGTGTTGGAGAAAAGCAAGTGTTTTAGAAGAAATACGTTTAGCTTAAGTTTAATGAAATGTGGGTGTTGGGCAGTCACTGTGCATAGTTAACACATTGCTAGTTTCCCTCATGGGGCTACTTCCAGGAATACCACCTTGCATGACAAACCACTTTGTATTGGGCCAACCAGGTACAGGACCAGAGGAACAACAGAAAATCGGAAGCTCATCTTGAAAATCCACACTTGCAGCTTTCGTGTGAACCAAATTTGTAATCCCTACTAAAATTTTACATTACCTTGATTGGATTGTAAAGCAGGCAATTTTCTAAACAATCAATAATAGTAAAGTATTTTTATTCCTATTTGCAGAGTTACAAAAAAAGACATTACCTTTTTATTGTCTCTATAGAAAATTATGTGACAATCTTATTCTATTATGAAGAGGCAATCAAAGTATGTATATTCACAAAATATAAGAAATGTGTCTGGTGGTTATGTAAAAGCTGTTGCGCTGTTTTTTTGGATGTTGTGATCTTTGTGATACTTCCATGTATTTTCTAGTTTGTGATTTGTCATCATTTCTTTTCACTTCAAACTAAGTACATACTTCTGTACTTAATTTTTGCATTTATCTTTACACACTCTCTTTTCAAAGTGGGCCTCTCCGAGTGTAGAAGCTTCAATCCTCCTAAAACCTGATTCACTCATGTTCCTCTGTATTCTGAATGAATTAGTTATCTCCCAGTTTGCAGAGTTTTTTGTGTCTGCAAAGAATGTGAAAATCGTACAACTCATATCACATGATAAGGCTATTTTCAGGTGCAGTAGCTCCCCTCCTTTATTTTTTGGGTAGGGTGGGTGGAGGGGAAGGGGTACCAACGTTGTGGCAGGGGAAACTTCTTGCCTCATCCTGGCAGCGACTAGGACTGCCAGCCTCGTACGACTGGCATCAGTCAGCCTGTGTGTGAACTATTAGCGCTGTCAGCTTCCTTTCAAGAGATGACAGTTCAAGGATAGCTTCTCACCCACTGAAACTCCAACAGTCAAGAGAGCAAAACACTCTCTCAGGAGGAGGGCAGGCATCCCATCTTTAGGAGCAGCAACTGGCCCTGGCTGCTTTCAGTCCACACAGCTTCCTGAAGTCATTTTTCAGCAACTGAAAAACACCCTGATCAGAAGCTTTTGACTTGCTGCTGCATGAGTTGGGGCAGGGTTTGTGGCCTTTGCCTTGGAAAGGAGTGGTTATGATGCCAGGTTCTGAAAGCTTCAGCTTCGTCTGTATGGCGGTGTCTGACTAAAACACAATAACAAAACACCTGCCTGCATTTGTTCATACATGCGTTACATTTGTGGGCTGCCTGGGAAGGAATGGCTGGCTGAGTATGTCAGAACCTAAAGCCAGCCGTTAAGCTTTGTCCTCAGTTTGTAACAGGAACAAGGCTGTAAAAAAAGGCTGTCTTTTGAGATTATAAGCATTATTAAGGTCTGAAAGCAGTTTTGTAACTTTTTGTCCCTAAAATAAAAAGAATAGACATTTAAAGAACATTTTATAACCTCTGGCATAATGAAAAATATCACCTGTTTGTATGATTTGAAGAAAAAATAACAGTACAAAGTTTCTGAGGGCTGGCCACACAGATGATGTCATTTCTATAAACATTCCCAAGAATCCATTCCATTGATGGATTTTTTTAAATGTGTGTGTTTATATAGTTTCCCTATTATTTCAGAAATAAAGGGCTGAAAAATCTCACAAGTTTTTGTGTCTCTTAATGATCATGTTGCAGTTGGGAGTCTCCTGATCAATGCTGCTGAGCTTTATCTCACAGAAAGAATGGAGAGCTTTGTTTGGGGTGAAATCAGAGAAAATGCATGTCAGGGTGACTTTTCCTAAGTCCCTCTCTCTTTACCTCGACTCCAAAATCACCCAGGAAATTAAAGAGAAAAGTGCCTGTGCCCACTTAAATTAATGAAAGGGCTCATGTCTAATACAGGAATATTTGTTCTAGATACATATATGAATAGGGCTACTGTGGACGCACACCTGCCCTAAGCACCTGGGTAATCCATATAAATCAAGGGTTGGCTTTCAAACCTTCTTCCCAGAAATCCAGGCGGAAAACTATTGAAGAGATTTGAAACATGAACAACCTGTCCTTGGGCTCACAGGTCAGCTGCAAAACCGGTTGATGAAAAACAAGCTCCCGGTCTATCTACTGTTGGCGGAGACCCTTATGGGCCTGTCTTATGATGTTATTATTTTTCTTACAGCGACATCCATGTAATTGAGGTCTTCATTTTAAGGTCTTTCCCCCCCTTAATGTATACTATTTCATTCATTGGGCTGCACTACTTAGCATTAATGCTTGGTCAAAATCTGATTTTCAACTGGGAGGCTTTTGTTCTTCCACGGGAACCTGTGGCAATATTGGAGATCGTTTTGATTGTCATTTCGGGTTGAGGGGGTGAGCTGTTCCTGTACATCCTATACTGTACAAGACAGGCTCCAACAATAAAGAATTATGCACCATAAATTTTAGTAGTACTTAATTTGAGAAATTATAAACAGAAACAGTGCAAAAAAAAGAAGGAAAAGTGAAGTCTTAGCTACAATATGTTGGAAAACATTCATAGGTACTTGAAAGTGCATTCTTTCCCCATGACAACCCAGGCTACAGCAGCGGTTTGAGTTAAATAGCTCTGGTATTTAACATGCATATATATGACCTTATTTTTATTTTCATTTAGAAAATCAGGTGCACAGCCTCAGCTCTGTTGTCATGCTATGAAGGAAATATTCTGGTTGACTTTCAGAGTAGTCACTTACTTGGTGTGAAATCTGCCAGAGTTTGGGGGAAATGAATGACTGAGCTCTTGGCTGATGAACTTGAGGAGCCAAGGATAATGATCCAAGTACTTGGGTCCCTGACACCCATATGGGACACCCAGATGGAGTTCCTGGCTCCTGGTTTTGGCCTGGGCTACCTCAGCCCTTGTGGCAATCTGGGGAGTGAATCAGTGTTGAAAGATTCCTCTTTCTCTTTCTGTCACTTTGCATTTCAAATTATATAGATACATATAAATTTAAATATGGATGTCTGTTACAGAGGGCAACAATTAAGACAAAATTTGTTGTTATAGAAGGTAGAGAAAAGGATTTAGATGTTTATAAATTAGGAGGAATGCTTTACAAGCATGAGATAGCCAATTGATATGACAGCTTGGTTAAGGGCAAAGTCTTAACCCTTTTCTTTAGACTTGCTATAAAATAGAAGCATCAATCAGTTGAATATTTTTTTGCATTGCAGTTCATCTTAGTGTCCTCCGTTTCCTGTACAAGAATACCACAATATGATATGATTGATTCAAAAGAGCAATTTTTTTTCCTTCTGGAGGTCAGAAGCCTGAAATCACTCTCACAGGATCAAAATCAAAGTGTATTTGGGGTCACACTCCCCCCAGATATCTGCAAAGAATGGATTGCCAGCCCCCTTCAGCTCCTGGTAGATTGCTAGCGCTCCTGAGATCACAACTCTTCTTGGGTCACATCACTCAGGCCTCTCACATCATCTTCCAGTCTCATTCTGCTTATCTTTCCGTTGTGCTTCGTGTGTGTAGGTGTATGTATGCCTGTCCCTCTGTCTCCATTTGCAAAAGATTCATTTAGGATTTTCATGGATAATCCAGGAGTATTTCCATGACTCAAGATATTTAACATAATCACATCCATAGGGATGTTTTTTTCCAAGCTAAGTAACATTTACAAGTTGCAAGAATTGGGACATACGAGTTTTGGAGTGGGGCTGGGTAGGATTTTTAGACTCGCATCCCAATCACAGGAAAAGCTATTGACTGCTTCATGGCCACTTCCGGCACCAGGATTCTGTTAGGATTCCGTGATCTAGAAAGTGCGGCATTTGGCAGTTTGCTTTACCCTTTGTGGTGTTTTCACATGTATACATAGAAACTGATAATGGTATGGAGACCTTTAGATTGTTATAAGGATTAAATGGCTACCAAGGCATTTAGAAAAATCATTGGTGTTCATTATAAGTGTCCACAGTTACTGCTAGTTGACACTTGTTGATATTATTACTGCTTTTAAAGTTTTTATTTTTAATGAAAAAGCAGATTTACACAGAGAAGGAGAGACAGAGAAAGATCTTCCATCCCCTGGTTCACTTTCCAAATTGCTGTGGTGGCCAGAGCTGAGCTGATCTGAAGCCAAAAGCTTCTTCCGGATCTCCCACATGGGTGCAAGATCCCAAGGCCATGAGCCATTCTCTGTGCTCCCCATCCCCACCCCCAGGCCACAAGCAAGGAGCAAATGGGAAGCAGAGCAGCTGGAACATGAACTGGAGCCCATATGGGATGTCAGCACTTTCAGGCAGAAGATTATCCTGTCAAACCACCATGCCAACCCCAATATTATCGTTGTTATAAAAGATGATTGTATGAGAAGATGATAAACCCCTTTTTGGTGGTCTACCATATTACCCACAGTTTTTAAAATTGTTACTTTCTTCTGTTTTGACAAATCTAAGATAGATCATGGAAGTAAATGAGTGACCAGGTGACTGAACAAAGTGCCTAATCTGCTTCGTTGAGTTTCATTTACTTTGCCTACAACAACTGAGGAATGAGTCAATCCCTATGCTGAGTAGGCTTCTGAGAAATGAAGTTTCTTAACAAAAAAGATTAATGAGAAATCTCATGAGTGAAAGAAATTCTTCATAGGGAAAGCTAGGTAAATAGAAAACAATGAAAAATGCAGATTGCCAAGAACTTTATAATCATTTCTGTTTTGACGGTGTTTATCTCTTTAAGAGTTTATCCTCTTATGCATTTTTATTTCATTTTTATGTGTCTCATAAAACTAGATATCACTCAGTGTTTTGCTCTTTGGTGTCTGATCATGGAAAGCAGATTGCGGTGGCATTTTTATATACTGTAGGGAAAGAAAGTCATTTTCACATATTGAGATTTATTATTTGAATATTTTTTCAATATAGCAAAGCACACCTACAAAATTTAATGTACATGCATGTGCAGGCATGAGGTGAGTATGACATCAGGTGAACTTTCATACCACCTTTTGGAGAAAAGAGGCAGAATCGAATAAATGCACATACTTCTTACAGCCCCACCTTGCTATAAGTGAACACCCTATAAAACATCCTTTTCCCACTCTGCAGGTAGGGAGTTGTGCTAGAATGGTTAAGCAGTTGAGAAAATGTTACATGACTAATGTAAAAGATTAATGCCTGTGAAGAAAGTTCTGTGACTCGGGGAAGGAGAACTTTGGAAAATAAAGTACACAGACTTATCATTATGGGTTTTATTAAGAACTCAAGTTTTATATCCATGTGATATTTACTTTTGTGATGAACATGTTTTTTTTTTTAATCAGTGAGTATTCCCAAAGACAGATTTCATGTGCATGTAAACAAACACACGTTTAGTATTGCAAACCTACATGAATTGTAATCTTGTTATTCTGTTCCATCCATAATTGCCAGATTCCTATGACCTGCTTGGTAATTCCGTGCCATATGCTGTGCAATATTGCAAGTTAGGATGGACATGAATGAGTAAAGTGAGACCGCCTCATAATTTAAAAAGCAATTTCATTTCCAGTCGGCATGTGTATTGCATACCATTAAAAATGGATGGTAAGGGCCCGGCGGCGTGGCCTAGCGGCTAAAGTCCTCGCCTTGAAAGCCCCGGGATCCCATATGGGCGCCGGTTCTAATCCCGGCAGCTCCACTTCCCATCCAGCTCCCTGCTCGTGGCCTGGGAAAGCAGTCGAGGACAGCCCAATGCATTGGGACCCTGCACCCGCGTGGGAGACCCGGAAGAGGTTCCTGGTTCCCGGCTTCGGATCGGCGCGCATCGGCCCGTTGCGGCTCACTTGGGGAGTGAAACATCGGACGGAAGATCTTCCTCTCTGTCTCTCCTCCTCTGTGTAAATCTGGCTGTAATAAAATGAATAAATCTTTAAAAAAAAAAATGAATGGTAAGAAAGGAAATGAGTGTGGTTCAATAATTTATGAAAAATAATGTTTACCTATGCATTTTTAAACTAACACCTGAAACTATAGCACAAAATGTATTGAGATAAAAGATTAGTTTCTAGCTCAGAAATGACAGAGAGAATTTTCTATTTTCATTTGCTCCTTAGCAGGTTGAAAGATTATTGTCAAAAAGTGAACCCAAAGGTAGCTAGGAGTGTAACTCAATCAGCTAATTTATATGATGCTTTTAGTAAGCAAAAATAAACAAAACAAAACCCTCACACACCAAATTACAGATGTTTTCAGAAAATCAAATCAAGATCTTCATAAAATTTCTTTCAAAGTTGTATGAGAAGTTAGGAAATGGATGGAGAGATTAAACAAGTTTGGTTATAAGTTTATTTTGATTCTACATAGTTTTTTTATGTATTCACTCTACTTTTACATAAATTGAATTTTCCATAAAATGTATCTTCTTTTAAATCCTATTATTTCCTAGTACAGATTTAAATTCTTTTTTATTAAGGTCTACACTCAAAAGGTGTAAATGAAAATATTATGCATGTGTGCCATATGCATCATAAATATTTCATAAAATTTCCTAAAACCTGATTTCTATGTATCTTGATCTGACTTCAACAATTCCACAAGGAAATTTTCTTCATTGCTCTACCCATTTCCTATGTACCATCAAGATAATTTGTCAGGAGAAGACAAAGAGAATAGACCTTACAGGTAAGGTGGCAAGAGCGGCACCATGAGATACGGACTGGAGAGAACTGCAAGTAAGAAACTTTTGTGTCAATGTCATGGAGAATTAGTAAGTGTATTCCTCCTCCCTTCTCCTTCAAAGTAGGACAACATTTTCAAAGATTTTTAGCCAATCACGAAATGGCTAAACTGAAATTTTCGCATGATTTCTGAGCATGCTTTTGAGAGATTATGGTAAACTGAGTCATGAGAAAATGATTCAAGATAATACTTGTGTGGTCATAGAGAACAAGGACTGGATTGGATGATTGGTATCGTCCCTATCTCTTTAACTAGAACTGTAAAGCATTGCCAAGAACTTTATCCCACTTCTAATGTGTGTCTGCAGCATTGAGATATCAAGAGTGACTGAGCTTGTCTCCACTAATTAATTTTCTGTCCATTGAGAAAGACAGAAAATATCTAGATCCCCATCCTTGGCTGCTATGGGTAGTGTTTTAAAAGAAGCTTAAACAGACTTCTTTCATTTGGTTCCTCTTTATCGTTATCAAGATAACAGCCTTATCTTTACCAAGAGATTATCCATTCCTATATACGTCATATTTTAAGATCAAGATGTACAACTCAGTTTCCCATAAAAGAGATCTAGAAGAAAATGTTCCAAAGACATAGGTTATGGAGCCATTGTCAAAATGTGCCCCGTTGTTAAGTACCACATTGTTGAGTGTGATTTTGAAGTGGTACATTTCCTTGAGTCTCTGTAGTTTCTTCATTAATGCTTTCTTGACCCTTGCCCCGTACAGTATTGACTAGTTCCTTTTAACCTGGTAATTTTCTTTCCATGTAGCACCTCTGACATTGTGTTGGGGTCCTTAATGTACAAGTCTGTTGTCTGCTACTGTACTCAAGTTTTTTAAGACTGTGGATCATTTCAAATATCTAACACAACAACTACATTGTAGATTTCAATAAATATTTGTTACAAGTGGATGGCTGATACCATAAAATTAATAAGGCTTGTTAATGCTTATTAATACTCTGTATATTATAGCAGCTAATTCTTTTACTGATTTTGAACTGGTTTTAAATGTAAGTGGATGCCTTTATCTGATTATTATTTCTTTTATTCACTGAAAGCTACATATAGGAAAGGTAAGTATCTTGCCTACTAACTTGCAATTATATGTTCTTTCATTGAACTTTCATCTGCTTTTCTAGTATCTATTATCTAATATGCTCAATATGATCAAGCGCTATTTATTTAATTTTTACTTATTTATGTATTCTTTGCCTTTGCCCTTATCCCATTAACTCCTTCTGGAACAGTTATTCTGTCACAACAAAAGACTATCCTTGTGGCTCTTTTAAGAGTCATAGTTTTGAGGACCCGAGGTAACTTGGAAATATTCTTTTAGAGAATGAATAAAAGAAGAGGGTGCTAAGTGGAATTAGCAGACATTGAATTTGTTGAGGCCTTAATTTGATAAGCACATTGTCTGTTAAATTGAAATGGCTCTCTTCCTTTGTTCTTCCTTTGTGTTTCTATTCTAGTCTGGCCCAGAAAACTTAGGTCAAGAATTCTTTTCTAGATCAGGGGCACGTGGGCAGCTTTTCTATTCTCTGTAGATTCATGGAAGTAACACATTGTTACTGGTGTATGATCAAGAATCACAGAGCTTGGTTCTTCTGACAATGCAATTCAGAACTGAGCTTGTGAAGAATCAGATTGATTGTTGATTACTCTTTAGAAATAGCATCTATCTTTTTTCAAATTTATTTGACAGATGGTTCCCAGTTCATATATGTATGTATGCATGTATGTATATATGTATATTTATATATGTATATATATGAATAATTTTTCATGATACAATTCCATAGACATACGCAGTTGCCTTTCCATCCTCCTATCCCTCTTCATTGTTTCCCCTATATTATTACAATAGTACAACCCTTCAACAACAGTGACAAGTCCAACATTCTGCTAAGTGTATCGTGGCATTGTGGGTATAGACAATGGTAAAATCTAGTATCCTATTATCAAGATATATTTAACAGTTTGGTTGGGAGACCTCCTTTTATTCAGGAATAGAGATTCATACTGCAGCCCATCTTCAGTTCCTTGTATGCTAGTCTCCATTATGTAGTCCATCTATGAAAAAAATATATATATATACATGTTTATCTATATATCTATACTATTCTCCCCCTCTGACTCCAATGCAGCAGTGGCTAGGGCCAGTACTAGGACTAGGCTGAGCTCAAAGCCAAGAGCTGGGAAATGAATCCAGTGTCTCCCAATGGAGCAGGGCCTCAGCTGCTAGAGCCATCACTTGACGCCTACCATGGCGTAACCATTCCTGTTTTTCACTGCGTCTGAAGTTTACATTAAGGTAGGTGAGGCAGATTGGCTAGTCATATTAAAATTGTATCAGGCCTGCCAGGAGCTGGTTTTTGTTTGTTTGACAAAGGAGGTTAAATTGGAAGGAGTCAATTTAGACAAGTCTGAGGACATTAATCAGTCAAAAAGTCTTTTTGAGTATTTTAAAAACAAATCTAAATTTCTTATAAGCCTGAATACATCAGCGTGGACTGACTATGAGGAAATATTTCAGTTCATTTCAAAGCTAGAGAAACAGAAGATTTGTTTCTGGTCATTTGAAACAGAAATAGATTCTGCGCTTTCGGATTAATGTCCCTGAGAACAACACATGACTCCTGATAAGACGTGAATGCCAAATTGCTGAGTAAGCTGACATGACTTTACAGTTTTCAGGAAGCAGTGGAGAGTCTTACTGTGAGAGCCTTGGCATGTTTTATTTGTGTATGATTTGGCTCATTACTGAAATAAAAATCATGAAGTGGTTGCTTTATTTTGGGAAGGTTTATGTAAAGCCTTTAAAGGAAGATTGAAAATAGTCATGCAAAAGCAAAGTATGACTATTCAGGAATTTTCCAATACATCTATTTTGGAAATTACCTTCTAGCTAAGTGTGCCTTGATAACACACTTCCAATGTTCATCTAATCCATGAGACTGGATTTTTAAAAATATTTATTTATTTTTATTGCAAAGTCAGATATACAGAGAGGAGTAGAGACAGAGTGGAAGATCTTCCGTCCGATGATTCACTCCCCAAGTGACCACAACAGCTGGTGCTGTGCCGATCCGAAGCCGGGAACCAGGAACCTTTTCCAGGTCTCTCACGTGGGTGCAGGTCCCAAAGCATTGGGCTGTCCTCGACTGCTTTCCCAGGCCACAAGCAGGGAGCTGGATGGTAAGTGGAGCTGCCGGGATTAGAACTGGCACCCATATGGGATCCCAGTGCATTCAAGGTGAGGACTTTAGCTGCTAGGTCATGCTGCCGGGCCCAATGAGACTGGATTTTAAACTAGATTTGAAATTCATCTGTTACAGTTCATCTTTAGTTGACAGGCTAGTCCTTTGCTATGTACTACCTCTTTGAAAAACATAGAAATTAGTTTCATCTGACAAAAAGTCTGAAAATTGAAATAGAAAATGAGCAAAAGTTCTGAATATGATATTTTTCTGTTGGCCCCATTGTATGTTTTTAAGTTCCTAGAGTAATTTGTTACAAACCATTATCTTAAAGGTTTAAAGAAATGATCATGTTAGCCTTCCTTTCTTGAGAATTGGTCATCACTGCCCTTGGTAGCGTACCTCACTGCATAATCATATTTATTGAAGATACTTTATCCCTATATCAGAAGTGAATTTTGCATGCTACAGTTAATTCCTTTAGCTTCATCATTTTCCTTGTGAATACAATAGAGTACCTAGTTTATTTCCTCTGTGCAGTAGTGTTGATTGATTCTTCTGAAAGAAGGCTTGGTGCCCTTGGCTCCCAGTGGTACTAATACCCTCAGAATGACATGAGCCAGCATGTATTTCAGTGTATTCTGTCATACCCTGTTTTTGAAAGACAGATTTTACAGAGGAGAGAGAGTGAACCGCCCACTGGTTCACTCCCCAAATGGTTGCAATGGCCAGAGCTCAGCTAATCTGAGGCTGGGGGCCAGGGACTTTTTCTGATTTCCCATGTGGGTGCAAAGTCCCAAGGACTTGGACCATTGTCTAATGCTTTTTTAGGCCATCATCAGGGAGCTCAATTGGAAGTGGAGCAGCCAGGACGCAGACCAGTGCCCATGTGGGATGCCAGTGCCATGGGGCAGAGAATTAGCCTGCTGTACCACCCTGCTGGTCCTATTGAAATTTTTAAAAAAGCTGCTATAAGCTATTTAGAAATGCCTGCTTTATTTTAAAACAGAGTATCATCTAATAATTCTCTATGAGAGGTTGAATGAAGCAATGGAAAACTTGTCCCAAAGTTGACAATTTTTGGCCATAGCTCTTTGTTTCTTTTGACAGTTGCCTCAAGGATCCAGGAGGGATGAATGGAAATGGTGAATTCATTTCATTCATTTTGAGGGCTTTCTGTCCTAAAGAAATGTGCCAGGTTTTGCCAGGATAGTCTTCCCTCTCTGTCCATCTCCCAGTTCTTTCCTTCTCCCCCACCCATGCCAACTTTGTTTCTGAAGGTGAATAAACTATTCTGAAAACCAAGAAACCAGAGAACCCCTTGACATCTGGTATGGCGTGGGTAGCTATTGAAGGGAGGTGGCCATCCATTTCCATCCAGTCCAGGTCAGTAGCAAACGAAGGCTGTTGTCTCCTTGCCACTGTGCAGTGGCCTCTGAGAAATGAGGTGATGACTGCCACTCAGCTTCTCACCGCTATGTCCCTCACACAGAGCTTGGGCACAACTGGCATAGTTGACTTCCCTTGCTGTGGGTCTGCAAAGGCAGCTCATTGAGTCTTGTCTTTTTTTCTCCTACCATTGTTACCCACCATTGTTCTTCATTTTTGCTTTCCTCCCTTTTCCTGTTTGCTTTTCTTCCTGGATCTTACAGTAGATTGTCCAGCAAGGGTAGGGGAGCGAAAAAGAGCAGCCACAGCCGAGAGGCAAGAATGCACCTGTTCTAGGCCCAAAGCTGCTAAGGGACCTACAGGAAGGCTGTTGGGATGGAACACTCCCTCCTGCATTATTCTAGCCCTATGCTGCTTTGCTCAAGGTGTGTCTGCATTTGCTCTGGGATTGTGTGCTTTATCCATCAAACTTCTCCTTTCATCACGTGACAAGAAGCAGAGCTGTGTTTGTGGAATGCATGGGCCCACAGGGCATTTTAAGCAGTGCAGTAGTTGTGGTGTATACTCTTCATCAATTGCTGTCTTGGACAGAACCAGTTTGTGATTTCTTTGTTCGACAGATGCTGTGCCACTTCAGGGCACTATGATGGGTAACCATGTTCCCAAACTCCAAACCAGGAAGCCTATCTTTTCTAGATACTTCTATTTGTTTGACTAGTTTTTAATGAAATAAAAATAAAATCCCATTTTTTTTTGAAACTATATTTGACAACTCCCTGGGATTCTATAGAATAGCACTGTATGATACTCAGACTGTTTTGAAAGTCAGTGAGTGATATCAACTTGTCAATGTCACAGAATTCTTCGGATGCTGTTTTTGTTCATTCAGATAACAGTAAGGAAATCGTAGTGGTAGCTGTTATGCTTGAAATGTCCCATATAACTTCCATGCTATCCAACTTCATTATTTTCTGAATCACAATAGTCCGAGTGGACCAAGGGAAAAGTTGTCACTCATATATTTATTTTGCCGACCAGCAGGAGGCAGTGGTAGGTCATTGTGCTCCATTACCACAGGTAGGGGAAGGCGGGTAAAGGGGAGGGAACAATTAAGCGATTTTATAGTGGTTTCACACTTATTAAAAAGCCCAAAGCAAATTGCCCTGGGCTTCATCTCTTTAGAATGTAAAATACATGTACAACATTGTATAAGGAAATTCAAGCAGCATGCCACAAGCTGGTTTGAATTTAATTCATTACCATGTTGATTGCTGAAAATGCTAACATGACCCCAAGCCATTTAAATCATCCTATGAAATCTAAAGCGGGGCTCGTGTGGAGGCAGCATTCAACAGATGGGAAATCCCTGATAGCATTTGCAATTTGGAAGATAAAACTGCTGATAAACCTTTTTGTCTCTGAAGTTTTGGTTCCCAGAGTAAGGCCAGGACCCACAGAACAGTCATTAGGGAATAAAGGAAAGCTTGGACTTTGGGGAAGAGATCCCAACACCAGCTCAGACCCCACAGCCCTGGCCATCCACTTTCATTTGTGTGATGGGAAAAATCATACTCTGTCACTGTATGGTTATTTTGTTACTTAATGAGTATAAAATTACTTGAGGATCAAAGCACTCATAATTAGAACAAGCAACTGTGGACTGCACATAAAAAGAAAAATAGCTTTAGAAAACTATAATTTCTGGAATGAACAGACAGATTGTCTGGGAGAAAAATGGCTCTCAGTTTGGTGATTCATCTAGTCATTCATTTAGAAAAAAACAAATGAAAGAAGAACTCTGAGAAATGACACTACTGGGTTGGCCAGCTGCCTACTGGTGCTCCTATTTAAAGAGAATAACTGTTTCTTCCCTCAAGCATTTCTGACCTCAAGGGGAAACAAAAAAAGCATAAAAACAAACAAAAAGGCCCCGACAGAATCATAATTTTGATTCATCACCAGTTGTAATCGAGGTGTGCTTTGAACTTTCTGTGTAAAAGGACAGCTTTTTCTGATTTTCTACAGATCTCTCCTTAGCGAGGCACTCTGAAACCCATTTCTCTTTGCAAGTCAGTGATGAGTGAGGCAGCGCTGGTTTGTCACTGCTGAGGTCCTCACCTCGAGGAGTTGGTTTAATTTCAACTGGGCAAAATCAATGACTGAGAAGCTGTGAGATGTAAGGTGTAGGCAGTGAGGGGAAGCATCATTTCCTGAATCCTTACTGCCCTCTGCCATTGTTGGCTGGGCCTCCATCCGACATGACAGCTCACCCGTCTACACTACCAGTCTAAAGACCATGTCGTCACCCCTTTCTTTGTCCCCTTTTCCACCCTGAAGAGTGTTGAGAAATTTGAGAGAATGAATGGAATCAATATGTACATATGAGTAGTAGATGAGCAATACACTCGAATAAATAGGAATAATGATGTCCTCATTAATTATATATATAATTTTCTCTGTGATTTGTCATATTTCTTTCTTGAAGCTCTGAGTTCTCAAAAAAAAAAAAAAAAAGTCCAATCCCAAATTGATCATGGGCCAACCTCATGAGGAACTTGAACTAGGAGGGTGTGGGAAGGGTGTGTCTCTGAGGAGCTCCTCCCATGGGACACCCCTTGGGTCTTCTTGTATGAGAATGGTGCCCCCTAGTGTAGAACAGAGGCCCTAGGCTACTCTAGCCATTCCTTACAGACCTCTGCAGCGAGCCTGATTCCAGGTGCTAGGGAGACACACATGAACAAAGAGGTGAGAGGCTCTGACCAGACAGAAACTAAAGAACTTCTCCAATTATTTCTTCTTTCATAAGGGCAAAAAGCTCCCCACCAGACAGAGCACACTGATTTGTGGAATGGAGCCTGTGTGTCTCCCACCTCCTAAGTGGAGGACTTTTGATGTAGGCTTTTATGTCTGTTAATCCTACAGGTTTTAGCCACAGGACAAAATACAGCACTGGACTGAACGCAGCTTGCACCGCTACTCAGCTTAGCCTTAATGGGGCTCTGTGCACACAGAAAGCTCAGCTAATTAATTTTCACTGATGTTTTTGTACCCTACCACCCATGTCTGCACTTGCCCCACCTTCATCTATGATAAGTAAGGCAGCAAGGATGAGACAGGTGTGGCGTTCTCTCCAAGTGCTGGCTGCCTGAAAACTTAGAAACAAACGGGAGAAGCCATTGAGCAATGGTCCACGGGCACCTGGGACCAGCTGTTCCCAATGAACTGCAGCCTTAAGTTTATTTTTCAAGCAAAAAGGAAGATTTTCTAACCTGTCATGTCTCTTAGGGGTTATGCTAACAAAAGCCAAGGAAGAGTGAATTTAAGGAACACTCTTATTAATAATGTATTTCTTAGCCGTATGGCTTGTCATGCTCTTCTAGGAGAAATTTTAGTTTTATCTGCATAAAAACAAAATAGAGCTAAAAGGTCAGGTTACCTATTCCTTTCATGTGTGCAGTATTTTTTTTTAAAAAATTGTTTTTGGCATTGATAGTTTCAGTAAAATTAAAAAGAAATGTGTATCAGATTTCTCTAAGAAACTTCAGAGAAAGGCAATGTTACTGAAAACATTTAAAAAAAATTCCACCTCACAAGTCATTCTATGTTTCCTTAAATAAAAGTATGACTCAAAAACATTTCAAGGACCTAGGTCATGTATTTGAAGAGACAAACTGTTGGTAGAAGGTGTGACAATTAAAAGTTAAACATTCATGTCTCGTAAGAGCCTGAGTAGAGATAATCTATGCATATTCTTTGTTTTTGCTACCTGTCTTCCAGGAACTTTTCTTTCTAATACTAAAATACTAACATTAATACTAATAATAAACTCATCGTTTAATAAAGATAATCAGAAGAGAGAGTGTAACCCCATCGGTCTACACATTATATTAAATGACTTTCCCCAAAGTTTGGAAGCATTACCTGAGAGCTAGCTGTCAAAGCATTAATTTTTTCTTTCTCTTTAAATCACAAAGCAAAATTCCACTGTCTCTCCCTCACCCTTTCTGGAAAAAAAAAAAGTTGTTGAGTTTTGCTTTTCTATTCACTGTAGTCCTGGCCAAAGTAAAGCCCTCTTTCTCAATGACGTCAAGATCTTTACCAAGATTAGGCTTTCATTTCTCTATTGCAGCAATTAGCCAGAGAATGTATAAAAGGCTTCGGGGAGACTCACTGGGCTGCAGAGAGAGCCACTTTGCACCACAGATAGCAGAAAGGAAAAGCCAGAAGGAGAGAGGAAAGGAGAGGGCTCGGCCGCTCCTGGAGGAGGAACAGGAGTGAGGCTGGGAGGAGGACAGAAAGTGTGTCTAAAGCGGAGTCAAGAAAGAACAACAACCAAACTACCCTCAAAGCACATTTTAACAACTCTGGCAACCCAAGAAACAGGCTACGTTTAAAGAACGTAGAGACAATGAAAAGCTAAAGAAAAAATTGCAGTTTCTGCTACAGTCTCATAGGTGCTTGGAAATGAAAGTACAACTTGCCTGTCTTTAACGGACTCTGACAGGGGTAACTGGATTAGGGACGGGCACGCCAGTTTTTTTTTTTTTTTTTTTAAATCTTAAATCCTGAAAAAAAAAAAAAAAAGGCAGCAGCTCGGAATTGAATGAATTGATGGGCACACTCCAACTGCTGGGCTGGAGAGACTGAACTTGGTCTTGCCATTTCGCTTCTTTGAAAAAAGGAGACAGCTTGGGCTTCCTTTTAATTTAGTTTTTCTACTTCTCCCCCACCTCCCAACCTTCCCCCCTTACCTTCCCCACCCCCTCTACCACCTCCCCCCTTTTAAATAAGAGGGTGCAGGGGAACCGGAGCACACACGGGGACTGACTCAGGAGGCAGAGAAGATGGGCATCCTTAGCGTAGACCTGCTGATCACACTGCAAATTCTGCCAGTTTTCTTCTCCAACTGCCTCTTCCTGGCGCTCTATGACTCGGTCATTCTGCTCAAGCACGTGGTGCTGCTCTTGAGTCGCTCCAAGTCCACCCGCGGAGAGTGGCGGCGCATGCTGACCTCAGAGGGACTACGCTGTGTGTGGAAGAGCTTCCTCCTTGACGCCTACAAACAGGTGAGTTCCCTGGCCAGTGGACCTCTCCCTGGGCCAACAGGGGAAGGCAAGGGCGGGACCGTCGGCGACTGGAGTCCACTGGGAGTTTTGGACCCCTCTCTGGGCGGTGCCTAGTGGCTATGGACCAGGGAGTCTGTGTTTACTTTCTACACCTGTTGCTCAGGTGAAATAATGGGAGTGACAGATGTGAAACCAGAATAATTGTGTGAGAGCACATCAATAATCTTTCTCATAAGAAACATTAATATCATGCTGTGATGTTGGAGTAGAGACTATTCAAACCCTTCAAATAATTTTGAGAAAAATCAGATATGTTGAGGGGAGGTAAGATTTCTCTGTTGATTCTGCTTTTGTCAGCAACTGGAATTGTGATGTTTATGTAATGGGAGGCTGTGTGAGGAGCCCTGGGGAAGACGGATGGAGGGGCCGGGCACTGAAAAACAAGGAAAGGGAAAGGTTCCTGGAAACTCTCTTGTTAACACAGTGGTGACAGCAAAAGTGAGTGAGCATGGCAGTCTCTTCACTTTTGGTAGAGGCAAGGGTTAAAGCAGGAGTGTGTGTGTCCTGCTCTGTACCGATCTGGGTTTGAGCCCATTGGAAAGCTTTATCAAACTCTTGAGTCCTCCATCCCCAGATAGCAGTTTGTTCAAGGGAGTTCTGTCAGAAATCTCTATTTTGAAAAGGAAATCACTTTTTTTGTCCCCTCCCACTAAAAAAAAAAAAAAAAGTAACCTAAATTGCATTTAGAAAGAGCGGAATAGCTCATTCCTGTCGATGTCACGTGTCCCTTGTCATCTAACATGGTGACCTCTTTTACCTGCAGAGGTTGTATCTGGGAGCTGCTCTCACAAAACCAGACCACGTGATCCTAGTTTCTAAATGGAAAATGGTGGCACCCCACTTTTTTTTTTTTTTTTTTTTTTTTTGCTCCTTGAAGGTACTGGTTGTGCCTTTTCAGCTAAGATTTTTCAGGGGCAAAGAGGAATGTTTGGGCAGTGCTCTTTGTCAGTTTCCCCTCATCCGTGTTGCCCCTGGGATGCCTGAAAACCCTCCAGGGTGGAGCAGGGTGAATTCTCGAAGCAGAGGTTGTGTTAAACCAGGCAATTTTGGTTTTTCCCTCATAGTACTGAGGGACCCTGCAAATGATGCCAGGGAAGGAAGTTTGGGAGGAATAGGATGGCCAGGTGTTACAAGGATGTGGGCTTTTGGCAGGCAGAATCAAAGAACTGGGAATCAAAGAGCAAGAAGAAAATGATTCCTCCACAAGAAACCCTAGAAAAATAAAGCTGTACACCAAAGTAACTTCTAGTCAGAAAGAATCTAGGGCATGGGAATTGGATCTCTGAGAGAAAAACCTCCTACTATGTCTAAGGGAAATTTCACTACAACCTATATCTTTGTTATTGTGACTTAACCTGTGGGATTGTTAGCATTTTTGCCTAAAGTAAGTAGCAAGAAGTCTTACAGGTAAATGAGAACGTCCTTTTGAGACTCAGGTTACAGTCATCAAAGTTCATGTAGGTTTGAGGTGAATGTATGGCGAGGTGAATGGGAGATGTGAGTAGACCAACAGAGTACTGAAATGATCCATTTCCACAAACACATGCGTGGGATGTGAAATCGCTCAGATTTGTTCCAGGGATGGAGAATTTCTGGAAGGGCAGGGGAATACATCAATTTATCGAGTATATTGTTCATTAGGAACCTCCCTCTCTACATCCATATGCTGTGCATGCTAGCAGATAACATGGAATTGTCAATGGTCTGAGCCAAGTCTATTTGTACTTTTTTGAATGATTGTTGACAAAAAAAACGACTTCTCTGATGAATTTTACTGGTCTGCATGTATATCTTACCATGAGCACTCTAATGTCATCCACAAGTGTTAAGTAGAGATAGTTTCTCCAAGTAAGCAGCTTATTAATGAAAATATGGAGAAGCACCTGAATACTTCTTTAATAAACTTTACTACTTATTTTTTTCACTAATGCATAGTATTCCAATGTGTGGCAGTAAGTTGTTCATATTTCAGAAATTAGGAAAGATGGGTGTTTGGGATTTCTTTGTGTAATAAGATCTGTGTATTCCTCTTGTGTATTTCTTGGCATCTGCCAACTCATCTAATGAGTGACCAAGTTCATGCCTGACATTGTTATATTTGCTTTAAATGTTTTATGTAATAGCTGCCATGAGCAGAGGCAATCAAAGGGCCCCTGCATCTGGAGACAGTATTGGATGCAAGTGTAATGAACGGAAGCATGGTGACCAAAACTTTGAACTGAAAGGGGGTCTGTTCGTGCCTTCCATTATGGCCAGGGTGATGGTCATGGTCATGGCACCTGAGGGTCACCAGGTCTCTAGGGGGTTGAGTCACTTTCTGAATGGGGTGGTCATGTGTGCCGCAGCCTTTGGGTGTGGCCATTTGCAGGCCCTGGGGGAGGTTCGGAGATGGCGTCACAGTCTTTTGCAATCCTGATTTGCATTATTTTCAGGCTTCCAGGAGGAGGAGGAGGGGTGTGTCCACCTATGACACAATTAGACAGGATTTTGTTGTTTTTAATTGTCTCCTTGACAGACACTTTGGAAAAGCTCTAGATGAAGCAGAGTTGGAAGTGTTAGCCTACTGTTTTTTGTCCCCACATGAAGCAACACAGGAATGAATAAATTTGAAAAATTATGGCAAACTTACAAATAGTTGTTTTCATAAAAACATCAAATGGGTTTTAAAACTATAGAGATATTTTGGAAGATAATAGAGGCTTAGACAGATTTTTGTGTAGAATTTTGACTGAACAGACTTTACCGACTAGTCAGAGATTTTGAGGTGAGTAACAGATATTTGTGATGTAAGTTTTCTGGTCAATATCATTGCACCTGAACACTGCATCCTTGTACTGCTGTGCAACCAATAAGTAAACTGTCCTGTCTGGGAGCCTGGCTCTTACCTAAATGAAGTGTAAAAATAAACACGCAGTATAGATACTGACAAGCAGTTTGGCTTCTGCACAGTTAATACTGCCCAGGACAGAAAGCATATTCATTTGAACATTTAATTTTGGTTTTGAAAGGGTCTCTTAACCGTCTCCTCCTCCTCTTCATTCACCTCAAGCCTTTTGACACTAGTTTCTACAATGGAAAATGGCTCTTTTTAAGAGAGAAACAGCCCCCGAAGAATCCAAAGCAGTCCGTATCCAGAGTGTCTCCATTCCTTGAATAGAATCCTGGGAAATGATAGGGCTGAGAACTGTATTTTTGAGGTATAAGTTCAAAAGAGAAGAACCGAAGGCAGCTGAGTCTGAAAATATGAAGCTTCCTCTTGGGCTCTGATGGAGTTGGCCATTCTGAACGGAAATGGTTAAATCTGTTCTTAATGATTGTTTGGCCACGTTTCTAAGTTCATTGATGTAGCTCGGTCATTATGTCCAAGAATTTGAAACTTCCTGACAGTTAATGAAGCCATTTTCAGGGCTTTGGGTAGCTAAAAGCATGTGTAAAACTTTGGTCACACATCTACCCCCATTTTTATCATTTGCTTTTACTTTTTAATCGTGGGCACATGAAATAGTTTGTTCAGAAGCCTTTTTCAGGCTGTGGAAAAGAAAAGGGGAAAAAAGAAAAGAGAAGGTTAGTGGTATATGCTCCATTTGCAGCTTGCACTTGATGAATGCCTCCTTTCTCCCCCTCATTTGGTGTTTCACAGCCCACATGCTAAAGCAGTATTATCCCTTCATGCACTGAACACTGTCTGAGAAAGAAATCCCATTGTCAAGGGAGTCAAAACTTTTACGTGCTTGTATATTTATACTCAGGATTATACTGATAAAGTTTGCAGCAATGACTGAGCTTGGCCCAGAGATCTCTCCTTGTGGCAAATATGTAAATCTTCTATTTACGTCCTTTGTTAGTGTCCTGTTGATGTTGATTGAAAAAACAAAAAAATAAAGCAAGGATGGAAAACTGTATTCCTGCAGATGAGAGAGAGAAAAGTCAGTGATGACGATATCACATTTTACGTCTGTCCTTTCTGATCCTTGCAAAATAAAGAGACCCTTTGGGAACATCGGAACTTCAAGACCAATTAGTGGCAATGATGCTTCTTGTGTTTGGGCATTAAATACTGGGCAGGGTTCTCTTTAGAGCAGCTCATGCTGGCAGGGAAAGAGGTACCGACCTAATTACTCTTCCGCAAGAGTAAAAAATGCCTTTTGAATGCCTCTTTGGCAAATATGTCTCATTAAGGACAAAAACCAAACACAAACCCTCTAAGAAGGAGAAACTAAGATGATAGGTAACTTGTGGCCAGGAGACTCCGTGTGCCACTGTGGGAAATCAAAACGCAGTTTGGGAGGACCGGGGGATAACTTGTTTGTGCTGAGCTTCTGGCCTGCTGCCCACATATTATTATGGGACCAGTTTTATTTTCTTCATCGTTTTGGCCCTGTGTCAAGGAATGCTCTGCTCCTGGGGAGGGGAAAGAATCTTCCATCACTTTAGGTAGTGGTGACTCTCCCATTGGATCTCAGCAGGGTGCATCGCCAAGCCAACCCAGACATTCTTGGTTGGAAACCCTAGTGCAACAGGAGATTAATGTTCAAGATGGTCAAATCAGGGTGGGGGACAAAACGCACAATAATGTTTATATTTGTGGTTTAAAGGAAAAAAAATTATTTTTCAAATTTCCAAAGTTATTTTTTCCTCTATTTTGGCTAAGCCAGATTCCATCATGTTAAGCAAAGATGGGAAAATTTGTGATTATGATACTTACAAAGTGGACTCCTGGTCTGCTTGCATATAGACTTGCGGTTCATGAGTCAGCGTTTTTCTTTGCTAGTCTAATTAGCACTGTCAGTCTTGCATATATTTCCTTTCACATTGTCATCTTCATGAATAATAGCATATGCTTGTGAAATGCCGATTGGTTGCTGGGTCTCATCACCATTCATAAAAAACCAAAAGGATCAGCTGCTTACCTGTTACTCACTGACCAGCTAAGATTGTTTTGGTTGAATATACCAACAACACCAGGAATTGATTATGGCAAGATGCTGTAGGAAAGCTCAAAGGTTCCTATGTGTAAATTGATCTTCCTTGCTGAGCTTATCCGTCACCCAAATACGTGAATGTTCATTGCAGGTCAAGGGTGTTATAAGGTGTCATTTTATCGACTGATTAAACAGCCAACATTTGCTCACTGGCTAACTCAACAAAGCTAAGTATTTTCCATCTAACAAAACTCTGAAGCCACAGACTGAAGTATTATGTGCATTTGGTAATGTTCTTTAATTTTAATTTTGAAATGATAGAATTGCATTTGTCTTAAGTTTCCTAAGGTGACTAGACACGTGTTTTGGAAAGAATCCAGTGCCTGAGACATACCTTGAGTCTTTGGAAGAGGAAGAAGAGTGCCTTCACTTTCCAAGAAAATGCTCAGTAGGTGACGACAGAGCTGGTCAGCTATTGATTCAGCAGATTGAATTATGTAGTTGAATGGTCTGGAATAACAGGGCAAGAAACAAGAGAGACACTCGAGGGAGGCTCAAGGCCACGTACTTATGTGTGGGTCACAAGAAGGTTCCAACAGGAAGATGGTGTTTTCACATCTGACAAGAACTTGCTCGCCAGTAGTACAGAGGTGATCTTTCTCCCGTAAGCAGGTTGCTTATTTAAGTTGGCGCCAGATACTCTTACGAATACATTCAAGTGTCCTTGTCACAGTATGTTGGGGCAGGCGGCCTACCAATGTTCTTAAAAACATCTCTCCTAAAACACTACAATTTTCACAGGGAGACATGGATGGTAATGGGAAGGCAACCCACCATGTAGATCTGCAAAAAGGTGCCCAGACAATCCCCAGATGAAAAGGTTTATAATACTTCAAAATGGCAATCCAGAAATTCGAAATTTATGTTAAGGTTAAACTAGTTTATATGAAAGTATATGGTAACAAGTGACTTCTTGGATTTCTCTATGCGGTGTCATTTGCAAATTAGCCAAGAAAATCAGCATAAATAAATAACTTTCTGGTGATGACTGAAAAACATCATTTTTTAAAGTCACACAAACAGCTTCCTTTTCTAAGGAAGGTTATTATTTTAATATTAGAAAAGTAGTAGTATATGATCCCAACCCCCCTTTGCTGGGATTTTTCAAAACTGAAAGAGCTTTGATTCTGAGCCATTAAAAGGACTAGTGCATTAACATTAAACAGTAGCTTAGGAATAAAAGCCCTCGAATGATACTTGTAAAGTGGACTACTGGTCTTTGGATTGTTGCATCTTTAACAATTCACTTCTAAGTGACTTCAATTAACAGCACTATAATATGCAGCTGTATTTATATGAGAGAAATAAGTTGATCCAATTGGAAGGGCTTTGTAATATTAAGGATAGTATGTAAAAATCAATTGTACTGTCGTAAATTGTCCCAAGTGTTATTGGCTTTGACTAAACCATTTTAAGGGAAGAGTCAATTGTATTAACTCAAACTGAAGTAATTGGCTCTTTCAAGCTGCTTGCTTTTTGTTACCAATTGACAGTCCAAAGGCCTCAAACATTCATTCTATGTTCAGCGATTTAAAAAGCATGTGCAATAATTTTTTTCTGCACCTCTTCTGCCTGAATATTTTGTAATTCAGTGAAGCTTGTTAATAAGTCATATAGGAAAGTAAATGGTTGGTGACTTCCTATATTAGACAGAATATAATACAAAACATACAGGAAATAAGAAATTGACCAAAATGGAATGATGTTTTTGTGTTTTTATAATAGAAATTTTTGGGTTCTGGTAACAGAACCACAACAGAACAGTAGCGATGAAAAATTCAGGGGAGATGTTGTCTTCTTGGGACATTTTTAAAACCCAGAATTGCCCAGGGAGATAGCATTTTGCTTAATATGTTGGTATGGTATCTGATAACGACTGTACACACCCACGTATTGATTGATTGCTCAAGGCATCCTTAAAAAGTTTGTGGCAAGTGTGTTTACGAAATACATACTCACATGGTTTCAAATTTTTCATATCAAAATAAATTTATGACTCACTGCCATTTCCCCATAAAATACCTTGAGTATCGAGGGTTCTTTTCCTGTGTCGCCTTCAGATAGCCATGGAAAGCTGACACACTGAGAGGTAGCAGTAACTGCCTGCGAGGGTGGCAGCCAGGTTCTCAAGCTGTGTCCATGTATAGAGCCTCTTAACATCATGGTACACCGATAGAGATTAAGGGATAATGAAAGAAAATAAGGTTCCTGCCTGAGTATTTTGGAGTCCAAAATGAGGCATTTTCTCCCCAAACCAAGGTAATTTGTCTTGAAGTAGATCCTTCATTTCCATCTTTTAAGAGGAAGTCAATAAACCGTGTGTTTATAATGTGCACTAGGTATTGGCAGGAGAGAGAGGAAGGAAACTCAGCCTCAATTATGAAAAGAGTTAACTTCAGTGATGAAAATAATTACCTTTCGATACTATACACAATGAAAAAGACTGTTATCCTCTTAGGAACATTTCTTTATGTTACCTGCCATGAGTTTTGTTCAAATCAATGATATGTTTACCACTTGTTTTCAGAGAAATTTCACATTCTGTTAGAACTAATTGTATGGAAGTGGCAACGTGTTTAATCTGGCATTTTCTCCCTGTTCTTTCTTTTTTTTTTTTTATCACCATCAGGTAAAATTGGGTGAGGATGCCCCCAATTCCAGTGTGGTGTGTGTCTCCAGGCCTGAAGGAGGTGACAGTAGCGGGAACGGGGCTCAGGACAAGACGGCTGACGGAGCGGAATGCCACCTCCTTGACTTTGCCAGCTCCGAGCGCCCACTGGTGGTCAACTTCGGCTCAGCCACTTGACCTCCTTTTACCAGCCAGCTCCCAGCCTTCAGCAAACTGGTGGAAGAATTCTCGTCGGTGGCGGACTTCCTGTTGGTCTACATTGATGAGGCACATCCTTCAGACGGCTGGGCAGTGCCTGGGGACTCCTCGTTATCTTTTGAGGTGAAGAAGCATCGGAACCAGGAAGAGCGATGTGCAGCAGCCCACCAGCTCCTGGAGCGTTTCTCCTTGCCGCCCCAGTGCCGGGTTGTGGCTGACCGCATGGACAATAACGCCAACGTAGCCTATGGGGTAGCCTTTGAACGCGTGTGCATCGTAGAGAGACAGAAAATTGCTTATCTGGGAGGAAAGGGCCCCTTCTGCTATAATCTCCAAGAAGTCCGGCGTTGGCTGGAGAAGAATTTCAGCAAGAGATGAATCTAGATTAGCTGGCTAAAGGTATGATGATAATAGAGCTTCTTATTTAATAAGAAATTAAAAGCTGAATCCACTGTTTGAACTGAGTTCCATGGCCTCACTTGAAAGACTGGAGATTACCTGACAGAAGAACAGAAACTTCTAACATCTCAATACTTCTTTCACCATTCAGATGACCTTGAGTTACGTGGTAACTCTGTCACCTCTTACTGAAAATTCGTGACTGACAAGATCCCAAGCCGAAATGGGGACCTTCCTGATTCAGCCTGTGCTTAACTGTACCCTGGGGAAGAAGTGATATGGCTGACTCATGGTTTGGGAACTGGGGAAAAAAAAACACCTCATGTGAATAATTACTACATTAGGGCAACTACCATCTATGTGAACATAAAGCTCAGTACCTAGGCTTTATTTAGCATGGATAGAACCCAGCTGGAAAATTCCCAAATGCGTCCTGATAGTCGATCCACAAAGCCAGACCATGCGGTTAGGAGCTTGGTATTTCATGTGTTAAGTAGTTTCTGATCTTGTGGTTTGTGGTTGTGCCAGTCCGCGTGTCAGACCACCTGACGCACGGGGGTACTGTGGATGCCAAGATACCTCGGTCGGGGTGGTTGGAATGGCCATCCAAATTCTCCCTGTTCCTTTGCAGGCAGAGGGAAAGGCAGCAGAAGAAAGCCACGTGGGCGAGCTAGAAGAGGCAGGAAGGCTGTGAGCGTGGCGGCTGCACCTTGAAGCTGGAGAGAGCGATGCTAATTTGTTAGCCATGAGACAGATATGCACAAGTCCAGATGAAGAAGTTCAGTTCAAAGGGGCATAGAGAAATCACAGATGAAAACATGGTATTTTAACCTATATTGTAGAATAGGATGAGGGGGGAAAGGGAGATTGAAAAAGAAAAAAATATTACATTTCTGTGTGCTTTTTTGTGTGGAGACAATCACTTTTTGAAACATATGTGTGGTATGTATACTTTCAGTGGGTGACTTATACTCTGCGCTGTCCATTAAAGGAAAAGCTAGTGGGTGTTGTGGGCTAGTGTGTTCTCTCTCCTGACAATCACAGTGTGGCCCCACTTGCTCTTGGTCTTGGATAGCCTTGTTATCGCTGAATGCTGAGCTGAAGCTCGCAGAAGGCACACAGAAGCTTCAAAAAGATTGCGAAAATGGAACTTAAAAGGCAAGTTTAGTTAGCTGCAAAAAATGTTGAAATCTGTATACAGCTGTTTGTGATGCCATTTCCCACGGATGCTTTCCAGACCATTGGAGTATTTGTGTTCAGTCATATAAGTATGGGCATACACTTGGTACACACACACACACCACACACTCACACACTCACTTTCTTGGCTGCTGTGGGAAGCTTGTGTCTTGGTTATTCAGCTATAGCTCTGTTTTTCTGTGAAAGTAGGCGAGTAATAAAAAAATAATAGATGAGAAACAAACAAGCTCTATTCTGTTGCAAAATGCAAAAAGATAGTTTCACCTAATTTTGATTAGTAATTTTGGATGCCTTCTAAATTGGTGAAGTTGAATATTCTTTGATATTTGAATTTGGAACTGGATCCTGTTTTAGTTCCATTGGTTGAGGACTAAGTAATCAAAGATCCATGCAATACATGATTAAAATGCTGTGTATCGTGTTTATCTTTTAAAAAGACAGTATAGTTTTGTCTGTCTATAATCTCTAAAAAGAATAAAACCCAAAGAATGGATCAAGCAATTTTAATATCACAGTTTTGTGTGTAAATAGAAGAGACTATCAATTCTCATGTGTGGTTATACATAGATACAAAGATACTTGTGTCCATTATGTTAATGACATGAAACTAATAGAAGAAAGGATACATTCTTAAATGAGTTTCCTGAAATGAGAAAAGAAGTCCAAACTGGATGTACAAGAACAAAATGGTTTATTTAAAAAAAAAAAGGAAAAGAAAGCCAAAGTAGCGATCTGCCATTTGACTAGCTGGTATGTTGTTTATATAATAATTCTTAGTGCACCAAACTTTCATCTAAGACTTTCAGTGTTTTCAAATCTATAAAAAATAGAAGCAAAGTAGATTTTGAATATGTGATGTTATCTAATGAATTATTGGATAATAACATTGAGACTATATTATTTCAGATTCCCTAATTGTTTGCAGTCAACATTTCCCAGTGGCCCCCTTGACTTTTATGTTGAAGTTAGTGTGGAGATTTACATGTTATCCTAGAGAAGTGAAATGAAAACTTGGTTGCAGCACACTCATGCCCTTGTCCTTAAACTTTCCCTTTGTTAAATGTGTGTGATCAAGGAACAGGATGTCAGAGAAGCTGGTGGGGGGATGAGGTTTGGCTAAGGTAGTGCTAGGTTACGTTGGGGAAAGGATGATGGAAAAAAATCAGCTAGTTGTGCTGTATTTTAAAGTAAGAGAAAGTTGTGTGTGTGCATGTGTGTGTGTGTGCGCGCAGACAGTTCTCCCTGAGGATGGTCTTGCAGCAAAAAAATGAGACAGAGGAAGTAAACATTTAAAGATGAAGCTATCAGGAGAAGATCTTGTCCAGTAGAATATGGAGAAGCTACTGGAGGAAAGGCTGTTGAAGGACTGTTGGCAGAAGTGAACTGACAAACCCAGGAATCCTACATAATATAGAATGGTTCAGTGACATCAGGGTTATGATAACTCTGTAATGAGCTAATATATTTGTCTCAAATACATTTCGCAAATTCCATGAATACATCTTGAATATAATTAATAAGAGCTCATTAGACAAAAATCAGTGCTTAGTTGGTATGCTGAAAAAAATGACTAGATTGTCAACATCTATCCGCTAATCATGCTCTTGAAAAAGTTTGCTCTCTTGAAGATTTGTAGTTCTTACTCTCACAAGTGGAAATTTATAAATTCATATGTGCATATCTAAATGTTATGGCTAATTTAACAAAGAGTTTTTTTTCCCTTGATACCTATACATCCTCCTCATGCTCCAACGGATTGTTTACATGGAGCTGTAGGTTAACCTTTTCAGCTGAATTAGCTTGCCTATGATTGAAAAAGTTTCCAAGAAGTTTTAGATATTATTATAGTTCCTAGGTTTATTGAAACATCTAATATTTGAAAGTTTATGTCTTGGAAGTATTCAATAATTTATTTCTTCACTTAGGATGATAGTGTAATTGACAATGAGTTTCTTAAATGGGCATGAATGAAATGCCTGCACACTAATGTAGAAGTGGTTTATACAGCTATGAAAATGCAACCGACTTCCCTAGAGACAAGCTCACCATTGTTCTTGCTTTGTACAGCTAAAGTGACACCCATTTCACTTCTGCGATACTCCGCTTTTAGAACTTTGATCCCATATCTTCATTTGTGGGTTTTATTCTTAAGTTTTGGTAATAGCAACTTCTAAATGGAGTATTGCTTTAGTTAAATTCTTCACCTTTTAATCAGGAATTATTTGTTCTCTGATCAAGCAGGGAAGAAAGGCTGAACATCCTTCATTCTGTTGGAGTGTATTTCACCACTGGGTTCTTGAATAAAAATCATGAAATACGGGGAAGTCATGCATGGGTGCTGCCTTGCTGCATAAATTACCGGAAGAGTAGGTTAATGACAGTATTTATGCCTTTGGAAGAGTCTCACGTGGTCACAGGGTGCCCTTGGAATGCCCTATGGGGTGTGTCAACAGCAAGGTAATTTACTGATTTATAGGACTTTGGTTAGTCATAAGAAGATGCACTCGGACACTAATGTCACTTGGTCCCTGGCAGTTTGTAACAGAAATTTCATGAGAATCCACAGCCATTGCAAGGGGGAAAATGCAGAGACCTGGTTTCTGTCCCAATAATGGATTGATGAGAACTTCTCCTATCAATTTTGAGCTTTTTAGAACATGCCCAGTGTCAAGCCTCTCAGTAGTAGAGACAGACAGTGGAGTTTGTAATTCCATGAGCTTATTTTTTTTCAAATGGTTCTCATAAATAAAACCTAATATGTACTTGGTTATATTCTAGCTAATTTACAGCTTAGTCCTTTGCCTTACAAATGAAATTCAAGGCCACAGTTGATATGTCTATCCAGAATAGCATGGACATATCAATCCCTGGTTGGTGAATGGCCCTACTTTTGTTGAATCAAATGACCTCTTGTGAAAGCAGAGGACCCCAGCTGAGTGAACCAGAAAGCTGCTGACTAGGAAGCACAGGACTTTGAAGCTTGGATTATTGAGTTAGGGGTGATCTGAAAAGAAATTTCTCATGACTGGAGAAAGTGTGCTGACGTGTCATTAGGATGTGCAAAACCTTGAGCTACTTCCTTACTCCCTGTGTTCCGGATAGCACCAGAATCCAGGTGTCAGACTTAACAGACCCAGCTCTGTCTCAAAGTGAGGCTGAACCCATAGAAAGTAAACATGTACAGATAGCCAAACAAGACTACTCATGCAAGTCTGGGCTTGCTACCTGACTTAACCAGCAACCCCAGAGCTCCAGGGAGTTGCCCGACTATTTACTGAGGCTCTGGGGATCCAGGAGATGTTTAATGAAGTCACTATTTTGGCTCAAACCTCCCCTTCCCCCCAATGCTACCCCCACCAAAAAAAGCCAACAGGTAAACATATAAATGAAAGAAGCTCACAGAAAGTTATGGGAAATAAATAAAATTCTGTTGAGACGTTTCCAGACCATGTCACTGGTCAGTGTGGTTTTTATACGTGTTAGGATTTGGGGGGGGGGAGGGTAGGGAGTGGATTTGAAAACATAAGTATCCAGGACTTTGTAACCAAAGCAATTAAAAAATATTGGGTAGGGAATGTTGGCCAGTTTTGTTTAGTTTTGCATCACATTGCCACAAGACTCACTAGCCCAAATAATCAGATGCCCGAAGAGGGAGACTGGGATGTGCAGAGCTGACCAGTGTGCAAATGATAACTCCTGACGAAAGAGTCCTCGGCTCAGTCAGTGGTTGGAGATGGTCACATTCGTCTGTCTCTCCCCATCGTCGTCTCCCCAGCAAGGAGAATATTCGGGACATGATGCTAAGAGTACTGGGTCAATGTGGTGAGAATGTACATGTGTATAGCTCTGCTTCTCAGTTACAGAAAGAGAAATGTGATGGCGATGACCAATAGAAGGGATGTTATTATGTAACGGTGCTGAGTGGTATGTGTGCTCTTACAATGCTTGTATTTTAATAAACTTTGAATAAAAGAATAGAGATACTCTTGGGTTCTATTTGTTTATTTTTAAATTACTCTCTGGACTTTGCGCTAGGATAGGCTATAATCATGATTTACAAGGGAAACAGAATACCTCATTGTAGTATTTATTCCCCAATAGTTATGTACAAATTGCCTCCACTATACCAGATTGTTTGAATTCCATGCTGCATGCCTGAATCTTCAGGGAAATAAAGATAAGTGAAAAGGAAATCTTCAGGTAACTTTCATATCCTTGGTGACATCACACACAACATTTAAGGAAAGGGAAGGATGTGGAGCAAACATTTACTTTGCTAGATTTATACCTCAAATATAAATATCCATATATAAATGCACATTTATGTACATATTCATATGTTAATTGTGACATGATTGGTAATGCATTAACTATATAATGGAAAAAATTTACATTTGAACACACGTATATCAAGTATTTTTTGCTGTCAGAAGGTAGAAAGGATATGAATGCTACATGAAGTACTAGCTTGTTAATGCTAAGGAATATGTTTGCAACATGTTTATATATGTGCATTTTGTTCCTGAGAACGTGTGATTTAATCAAACACAGTATCTCTTGAGACTTGTTCATGATTTCCTACACAAAGTAATTTCTTTAAAAATTTGTAGCATCCTATTTTACATTCTATAATACTAATGGGAAATTTATGTTTCTTAAGAAAATCATGACTCTATTGGCTGAGTTTGTATTTTTTGCAGGGCCCTGTGTTGGATGTCATGGGAATGTGCCAAGGCAGTATGACTAACCTCAGGAAGATGCAACTCCCTCAAGAAACTTCTTAATGGGTTCATCAAGACCCTGCAAATGACAAGCTCAAGTTAGTGTAAAAATGTGAACTTAGCTGGCTGACATAACCAAGCCTTCTGGAATGTGACTTGCCTCAGGATCAGCTAGATCCAGGGATTTAGAAACCTTTGGTGCTCGCTAGGAGTTTTTTTGCTTTTGCTCTTCTGGGCATTAGGTATTATTTTTCCCTATCAAATAGTTTCTCTGTGTTGGGTGATCCAACTAAGAGATGCTTCTGACTCACATTGTAACTAGAAAAAGAAGCCAATGGAAGTTTGACCCTATGCAAGGAAACAACCTGATTGGACAGATTTGTGTAACAGTTACACACTGTTGCCACGTGGGTATGCACTCATCACCAGCAGCAGGAGAGGAAGATGAACTGAAACTACATGAAGGCGCCAGACGTTAACTCAGTGGCCTTTTTTAAAGGAGACTATTATTTTAGAGCAATATTAGATTCACAGCAACACTGAAAAGGAGATGTAAGATTTCCTGTGAATACCCCATGCATGCATATCACTCTCAGCAGAGTGGTACATTGGTTAAATTGACACATTACATTCATTCAAGGCACATATTTTCTGATAGGGTTATTACTCTTGGCTTTATACATTCTATGGCTGTGTACAAATGTACTAGTAAGATGACATGTATCCATCATTATGGTATCATAAAGAACATTTCATTGCCCTAAAAGTCCTACTTGTTTGCTTATTAATCCCTTGCCAACTCAACCCTCAGTAATACAGTTCTGCCTTTCATCTGCCTTTCACCTTTTCCAAAATGTCATATAATTAAAATTTTCATATTGATTTACTTCCCTTAGATATATACATTTCAGGGTTCTCTTTTTTGTCATGGTTTGTGAATTGATTTTTTTTAATGCTGCATAATATTCCATTGTCCAATATATCACAGTGTCCTTATTCACCTACTGAAGGACATCATGGTTGCTTCCAAATTCTTCCAAATGTGAGTATAGCTACTACATTTGTGGAGGTGAATTTTTAATATAGCTATAAGTTTTCAGTCCCTTTGGGTAATTTGTAATGACTCTAATTGCTGGACCATGTGTTAAGAGTGCTTTCCATTTTTAAATGAATTATCAAATTGTCTTCCAAAGTGACCACAATACTTTGAATTACCACAGGCAATGAGTTGGAGTTCCTAATGCTTCAAATCTTTGTCAGAATTTCACATTGTCAGTGTTCTGGATTTTGGACATGCCTAGGATGTATGTAGTAGGTTTTTTGTTTTTTTTATTTGTGGTTGCTTGATAACACATTATATAGAACATCTTTTCATGTTCTTATGTGGCATCTGTAGATCTTTCTTGCTGAAGGTCTTTGGTTATATTGTTGTGTTGTTGGATTTCAAAGATTTATTTTTATTGGAAATTGAGATTTACAGAAAAAGAGAGACAGAAAGATCTTCCATCCACTGGTTCACTCCCCTAGTGGCTTCAATGGCCACAGCTGAGCTGACCCAAAGGAAGGAGCTTCTTGGTCTGCTGTGTGGGTGGAGAGTCCCAAGGTTTTGGGCCACACTCCACTGCTTTCCCAGGCCACAAGCAGGGGAGTGAAGCAGCTGGGACATGAACCTGCATCCACATGGGATCCTGGTGCATTCAAGGCAAGGACCTAGGCTACTGGGCTACTCTGCTGGGCCCTATTGTTGGATTTTAAGTGTTCTTTGTATACTTCAAATAGAAGTCCTTAATAGATGAGCCTTTTACCAATATATTCTCGAATTTTGTAGCGTGTCTTCTAATTCTTTTGGTAATGCTTTTCACAGAGTGAGTTTTTCCTTTTAATGAAATCCAAATTATATTTCTTTTATGAGCCATGTCCTTGTGTTACATCTAAAAAAATCATCAAAATATTCAAGATAATCTGAATTTTCTACTATGTTCTAGGAGTTTTGCTTCTTTTCATCTTACATTTGGGTTTCTAAAACAAAATAGGTTTTTACTTAGAGTTACATGAGGAAACATGGTCTGCGTTTGGATTATTTATTATGGCTTAATTTATTTGATAGATATGAGCTTATCAACTAGTCTAATTCTTTTAAAAACTGTTTTATTTTTATTTGAAAGACTTATGGAGAGAGAGGTAGGTATCTTGCTTCTGTTGGTTCATTCAGCTGGCGACATCTGAAGCCAGGGGCCTGGAACGTCTAGGTCTCCTCTGTGGGTGCAGGGGCCTAGGTCTTGGATCCTCCTCTACTAACTTCCTAGGCCATTAAAGGGAACTGGGTTGGAAGTGGAACTGCTGGGTCTTGAACCAGCAGCCATATTACCATTGGCACAGCAGGAGGAGGCTTAGACAGCTATGTCATAGTGGTTGGCTCCTCTAATTATTCTTATGTAAATTTTGGTTTATTGTAGGTTTGAAAGAGTTGGTGTACTTTGTGTAAGTATCAGATTTAAGGACATGGGCTTGTGTACACTACTCTCTCATTACCTCACTAGTGTTCACAAGATGTTGGTGCCCCTTCTTTCATTTGTGAACCAGTCATTTGTGTCCTTTACTTTTTCCTTCAGTTAGCCTGGCTAGAAGCTTATATAAGCTGTTTCAAGGAAATCGTTTTTCATTTCATTGATTTTCTCTTGATTTCCTGTTTTCAGCTTCAACTACTTCTTATTCTTTCTTTGCTTCTGCTTATTTTGAACTTAATTTTAGTCTGTTTTATTGTTAAGACCTAGCTATTTGAAAGACAGAATGACAAAGATAAGGAGAGACCGGGAAGAGGGATCTTCCATCTGCTGACTCACTGCCCCTAACGGCTGTGAACACCATCTACAAGGCAGGAGAATGCCAGAAGCTAGGAATTTCATTCTGGGATCCTGCATGGGTGGCAGGGGTCCAAGTGCTTGGACTGTCTTCTTCTGCTTTCCCAGTTGTATCAGTAGGAGCTGGATTGGCTGCAGAGCAGCTGGGATGCAGGTGCCAGTGTCACAGGTGGAGGCTTAATTCTGCTGCACAGCAATTCTAGTTCCTAATTCGTTCTTATTTTCTCATTTGCCAAGATGAGAATGTGGATTATTGATTTAAGATCCTTGTTCTTTTCTAAATGAGGATACTTCAAAAGTTCATGAAAAATAGAACTGCAAGTTACATTGGTTCTGCTGTAACAAATTTTGAACCCCATACACAGCTTTTTATAATTACATGTATTTCTGTAAGATTTATGAAAATCCATCCTATGTGCATTTAATGCTGTTAAAATCTCTGAGCACTACTTTTGATGCATGACATTAAAAAAACTAAATGTATTTGTAAGGCAGTCTTATGGACACACACTCACTCTCTCTCACACACACACGGATCTTCCATGAACTGGTTCACTTCCCAGATGGTCCTGGTTGAAGCCAGGAGGCAGGAGCTGTTTCTGTGTCTTCTGCATCAGTGGCACAAGCCTGAACATTTGGGCCATCTTCCACCGCTTTGATGTTAGCAGGGAGCTAAAGTGTAAGTAGAGCAGCCGGGATTCAAACTGGTGACCATCTGGGATCATCGCATCACGGGGAGCATCTTAATCTGTTAACCCACAATGCCAGCCCAATCCCACAAGTTTTATCGATACTGTCTGATTTAATTTTAGTTTCAAATATTTAAACATTATCTGAAACTTCTCCTTTGACTCGTGCATTGTATGGAAGCGTGTTTTTTGGGTAAACATTTGATGTAGCAGTTAAGCTTCACGGTAGGATACCTACCTCCTGTTTTGGAGTGTCTTGGTTCCTGTTCCATTTCTGGCTTCTAGCTACAGCTTCCTGTTGATACTCACTCTAGGAGACAGTAGGTGTGGTTCAAGTCTTTACAGAATATCCGTCCTCCATGGAGGAGGTGTGAGTTGGATCCCCACCTTCAACCTGACTTAGCCCCTGTCATTGCTGGCATTTCATTTGGAGAATAAGCCTGTAATAGAAAACTCTGTGCATATCACAATGAAATTTATGTTGTTTAATCTTCATGGATTTTTCAATTATCCAGTTATCATTCAGTCATTTTTTTCCCTAGTGTAATTCTACTATTTCTGAGGGCACACACATTGTATCCTTTCTATTGTTTGAAATATTTAAGGTATATTCCATGGCTCAGATTATGTTCTTTCTCGGTGGATACACTACATGAGCATAAAAGGATAGTATGCTGCTGTGAAGTTAATTTGTGGATATCAGTAAAATCCATTTTATTGATATTGTTGAATTCAGATATATTGCACTGATATTTTACCTGTTGGATAGGTTAATTTATGATCATGTGTGCCTATATATCCACTTAAGATTACGGATTCATCTATCTTCTCAATTGTAACAATTGTGTGCTTTGATATTTAAAGGGGTTTCTTATGTAAAACATGTATTGGTCTTGTTTTTATCCACTCTGACAGTTTCTTTTGATTGATACATTAAAACACTAAAGGTCAGAGTACCGATTGCTAGAGTTGGACTAACACCTGTCACATATTGCTGGTTTGTTTTTCTTCTTCCGTTTTTATCTTCCATTATCTTACCACCTTTGGAATGTGTACTTTTAAAAAAAAGATTTATTTATTTTTATTGGAAAGGTGGATATACAGAGGAGGAGAGACAGAGAGGAAGATCTTCCATCCGATGGTTCACTCCCCAAGTGGCCGCAACGGCTGGAGCTGAGCCAATCCGAAGCCAGGAGTGAGGTGCTCTTCCGGGTCTCCCACGCGGGTGCAGGGTCCCAAGGCTTTGGGCCATCCTCAACTGCTTTCCCAGGCCACAAGGAGGGAGCTGGATGGGAAGCGGGGTTGCCAGGATTAGAACTGGCACCCATATGGGATCCCGGTGCATGCAAGGCAAGGCCTTTAGCCACTACACTCGCGCCGGACCCTGGAATGTGTACTTTCAAAACTTGTTTGCTTTTTGCAAGACAGAGAAACAAAGACTCACAGAGGTGAAGAAAAATCCTTTCAACCTCTGATGAAATGTCTGCAACTTTCTTCCCCCAGATGTCTATGGTGGCTGGAGCCGGGCTAAGCTGAAGCTGGGAGCTTGGTTCTCAGTGAAGGCTCCCTTGTTGGTGGCAGGCACACAGCTGCTCACGCTGTCACCCAGTCCTCCTCTGCTGCCCATTACTGAACGCTGCATTGCGGAGAAGGGCCAGAACTTGAACTCAGGTACTCAGACTTGGGATTGGAAACTTCTAAGTGGTTCTTAAACTGCTGTGCCAAACACATGCAGCTGTTTGTATTTTCAACTGAGTATTTTATGTAACTCTGTTTTCTCTTTCTCTTAGCATATAATTTATTTTATTTGTTTAGGTAGTTGCCCTGGAGTTTGTAATTCACAACTGCAACTATTCTGAATCCCCGGTCCAGTAACAACTACCGTACCATGTCACAGGTAGTATAAGTGCCCTCCAATAACAAAATAATTCTAATTTCTCTCTTCCCTTGCATTATGCTGTAATTAGTTTCATTTTTACATAAATGCACCTAATCTACCTAGATATATGACATGCCAAATGAGTGCATTGTTGCTATACTGTTTTAATTATCTCTTAAATCAGCTAAGAATTTTTTTAAAAAGTTTTTACCTTAACATTTCATCTGGCATACCTTTCTTGTTCTATATAGATCTTATTTTCAATACAAGCATTATTTTTCCTTGTTTCTAACTATTTTAACATTTTTCTTGCAAGGCTGTTCCACGGGCAACAGATTCTGTCAAGTTTTGTTCGTGCGACAAAGTATTTTTCTTTCACTTTTGAAGGATAATTTTTCTGGGTGAGCATTTTTTCCAACACTTTAAATGTCTCACTCAATTCTTCCTTTTTTGCCTGGCTTTATGGGAGAACAGAGCTGTATTTCTTTTCTTTGTTCCTCTGCTCATATAAGTAATGTATTTTTGTCTTCTTTCAATAACCTGGTTTTTTTAATTTTTGATTTTCAGTGGTTTGAAAAATATGTCCCTCGGTGTGAGAGCTTTTTGGCTTTAAATTTGTCTCACGAAGTGCAGAGCTCTCTGGATCCAAAGTTTCTCGTTTACGTGAACCTGGGGAAACCCTCAGTTGCTCATTTTTTCCAACCATCTCTTGTTGCGTTTCTCTTTTGTTGATATTCCTGTTATGTGTATGTTATATTTTTTGTAGTTGTTCCACAGTCCTTGGCTATTTTGTTTTATTCTTTTATTCCCCAGTCCTTATTATCTATACTTTTTAGGGAGGTTTTTATTGATTTATTCTCAACGTCAAACATTTCTTATCTGTGTCCAATCCACTTATAAATCCATTAAGGGTTCTTCCGTTCTGTTAATGCTTTTGATTGCTAAAATTTCTTTTTAGTTACATCCTAGGGTTTTCAATCTGTTCTTCTAGTATTTGCTTTGCACTTAAAGCCCCAAGTAGGGGAGTGGGTGTTTAACCTATTGGCTAAGCTTTCCAGACCCCATGGTGGAGTACTTGGATTTGATTTCCAACTCTGGCTTCCAATTTTCTGCTAACGCAGACGCTGGGAGAGAGCAGTGAAGACTCGGAAGGGCTTCTGCCACCCAGTGGTACCTCAGTTCAGCCTCAACCACTGGAGGCATTTGTGTACTGAACCAACACATGGTCCTCTCTCTGTTTCTCTCTTGTCTTTCTACCAGTTTTAGAAAGCCCATAGTGTATTCATTGTACTTATTGTAACATCCTTCTCTGTTGATTCCAAAACCCTGCCGTGTTTTCTTCTGATGATTGCTGTCTTTTTAAATTGTGACTTTTGCCTCTTAGTAGGCCTTACAATTATTTTCTTGAAAGCCAGATGTAATGTACCAAGTTTAAAAAAAAAACTATTACTGCAAAATTATCTTTAATTATGTGTGGGGTAAGTGTAGGAGGAGGGGGTTATGTAGCATTATGGTAGTATCTCACTTCTTCAGTTACTAAACCTGTGGCCTCCGAAATGTAAAGCTCACAGGTGTTGCTCATCTTTTTCTCCTCCTCCAGTGAGCAGGGCAAGGTGCCTGTAATTAGCTGGAATTGGATATATTCCCTCCCTGATGTTATTGCAGTCAGGTTCTGGTTAACTAGTTTCTCCTGGAGGCGGGCCTCGCCAAAGAAACAAGTGCACTCTCCTATATTTACGGAGGGGCCCTGTGGGTAGAAACTGGAGCTCTTTCATCCCCACCTTGGGAACTTGGTCAAGTCTGGGGCGAAAACTCAAACATCCGTGGGAATTCCACAGGACTGGACGCTCCTAGAGTGTTTAGCTCTCTTGTGGGGAGCGGCCGACCCCACGCATAGGAGGGACCTCTAGATGATGGCTGGCTCAAGGCCAGGAGGCAGCAGGAAAACAGAAGGTCGCAGGTGAGGCAAGTTTGCCTCCTCTCCAGGGCCTGGCCTGGAGGTCGCAGGTGAGGCAGATTTGCCTCCTCTCCAGGGCCTGGCCAATCAGGTAGCACCCAGGGGACCCACGGGAAAAAGGATTTATAAGCAGCCCGCTTGGGGCAAGCAGAGCTCGCTTGCCCTCTTTTTCCCTTTTCGTTCAGCTACCCTTTTTCGTTGGCCCTTTGCCTTCTTGGTTCGGCCGATTGTGTGTCGGTTGTGGTGGCAGTTCCTGTTTTTAATAAAGTGCCTCTTGAAACAGAGGCTGGAGTGTCGGGTGATTCCTTCTGCGGGACGGGAGACCCCGACACTCTGTCTTGTCCATGCTGAGCTTCCAACCATGCGTCGATACAGCGCAGCGTCTCCTCTTCACAGCGTGCTGTCTATGGACTGGACCTGAGTCTCTCTTCTTCGGTAAGCTGAAGTTTTCTGAATTTGCCTTTCTCCCCAATCTTGGGAACAGTGTTGTGCCCTGCATGGTCACTCCTTGTGGACTTTTCAATCAGCTGTTTGTTCTACTGGATAGGATGGGGTGGTCACTTTCAAGCTCCTTAATGGGGAACTAGAACCCACAGTTTCAGAGGTAGAAAGAGTGAAGTAGCTGGCTGCAATGCCGGCATCCATACCAGCGCTAGTTCAAGTTCTGGATACTCTTTCGATTCAGCTCCCTGTTCCTGGGAAAGAGTGGAGAAGAGACCAAGTGCTTACACCCCTGCCACCCGTGTGAAACCTGGATAAAGTACTTGTCTCCTGACTTTGGCCTGGCTGCTCGGCCTCTGGCCATCTAAGGCATGAATCAGCAGATCAAAGCTCTCGCTGTCTCTTCTTATTTATCTCTAACTCTGCTTTTCAAATAAATCTCAATCAATTAGTATGTACCCTCCATGAGAACGAGATTCGAAAAGGGAAGGACCCTGTCAGAAATACCTTTCTGTAGACTGGAAAGGGGTTTGGATTGATCCGTGAGGCTGGAGAAGGTTTAGAGATGGATTGTATTTCACTTAGGAAGTTAACATGGATTTGCGAAGTGTTCTTTAGAAATGGCCAAAAAGGCCAAACCAGTCACAAACGAAAGCACTAAAACATGTCAGTTACCCTATGAAGAGAGTACAATGCTTAGATAACGTTGTGAGAAGTAAGGATATGAACTAGACTTTGTAGTTTTTCATAGAATATGAATAACTACATTTAAGTGGAGAGCAGGCATTTAAGTGGAATATTGTGAGCACCTGTTAGTTGATAAATAAGTCCCTAATTATAAGGAACTCTATCAATGGGCATGTATGAAAATTATGTAAAACATTTCCCCAGCAATCTGTATGTGAAGATATTTAATGTGCTAGATATTACATTCAAATATTCTGAGCCTTGAAGCTTCAAAGTTTTTCCATTTAACCACGTCTTTCTTCTTTTGGAAGAAAGTGGTGAAAATATATATAGAAATGGGTCTTTGAAAAGAAGAGATTCTTCAAGCTAGAATTCAACAAAACGTCTTGAGCCTATGCATTGGGGAAGTGTATAGTAAGACTCCTCGGTTCTTTTCCTGTTTCATGTGGACGAGGACTCACCGTGGCTTAATCATGTTCATCAGTTGCTACAGCTTAGATTTGTGCAGTAGCCAAAATAAAAACAAGCTAGACTAAGGAGTAGAATCAATGCCAGCTAAAGACTAATGCAAAAAGTTGAAGTTTCAGTCTGGAAGATGTAGAGTCTGTTATTTTGAGAGTAATACGTTGTCCTGAGTAAACCTGTGTATGTAGCCATTGGGAATTCAAGGGGCCTACCTGCAGAGCGCAGGCTGGCTAGATTCCTATTGCAATTTGGCTTTAAGCAGAACACATGTTGTACTCGAGCTCTGTAGCTTATCTGTTCATGTAGGCACTACACCTGCCTAGCTTTGAAGAGCGAAAGATTCCAAGTCTCTCCAGACAAGTTGTGGCTGCTTTATCTGATCCAAACCAGGGATCCAGGAAACCACTGGCTCCCTTTCTTGCTTCAGAAAAGGGAATCTGAGCTTAGCTTTGCCTTCCTCTGCATATTTTCACTTTTGTTCCTGAAAAGGTAATGTTAGTTTGAGTATAGTTAAGTATGGACTTACGACATGGAGAGTACTGTGTAATTTATATAATCTTTATAATTCAGGATGAAATCATTATCTGTTTCACACAACAGTGTGATGAAATTTAGGCAATTTACTAACAAGTATCCAGACTACAGGCGCAGGTATTCTCAGAATAACTCCACAGAGTACAGTCTCCCACTTAAGCGACAGGCTAGTTGATCATCAGGTGTTCCCACTTTAGCTACTGACTGGTTATCGATAGCTCACAGGAGATCTTTGTTACTCTATCCCAGCTTTAGTTTCTCCAGTGACTGCAGTGGGAGAAGGGGTGAATCATAAGCACGGGACATCCTTAAGTTTCTTAAAAGAATCCTAAGAGAAATTTGAGAAAGTCCCACTCTGAGTCAAGGAAGAGAAAAGAAGTGACATGCTCTGTATAACATGTAAGTTTACACTCTCGCGCGCGTGCTCGCTCGCGCTCTCTCTCTCTCTCTATATATATATATATGGCAGAGTAACAGAGAAAAGGAAAGGCAGAGAAATAGATCTATTGGTTGAATTGCTTCCCAAATGGCCATACTGCTGGAACTGTGCTGACCAGAAGCCAGGAACCAGGAGCTTTTCCTGGAGTCTGCCGCTTGGATGCAGGGACCTAGGGACCTGGCCATCCTCTGCTGCTTTCCCAGACCATTAGCAGCTGAATTGACATGGAGCATTCAGGATTTGAATTTGCCTCAATAGGGGATGCTGGAACTGTAGGCAGAGGCTTTGCTCACCACACCATGGACTGGCCTATTTTTGCTGTATTTTAAGAAGGTTCTTGAAAGAGATTACATTGATGATTCGTTTTAAATTCCATTATCCAGAAATTTCTCTCCTAGTAGCCGTACTAACTAGCAAACATGGTTGGGAAATGCATTCTGTGAATCTGTGTGTCCACAGGAAAATTTTGCTGTCAGAAGGGGACAAAAGACAACCAGGGAAGACATTTTTTGTGGATTTTCTTCTAGGAGTTTTAACATTCTCATTTCCTGAGAACATGTATACACCTGTAACTTATTTTGTCCATGGTATTATGTTAAAAATATAATTGGACTTCTGTTGGGCAGTTACTTTCTGAGGTACTCTTCATTGATTTTCTCTCATTGCTCTCTAGTGGAAGCTCTGACAAGTTTCCAAAGCTGAAATGGTCTAGTTTTAGGTTTTCCTTGTCTGCCATTTTTCCATAGAGTATCAATTTTATGACATCTTCACTTTCAAGTTGAATTATGAGAAATGGACAGTATTTGTTTTTGATCTATAAAATACAAGTAACCTATGATTCAATACTACCAACACTATAAAAATCTTTGCTAAAAGTCAGCTTTTTTCTTTAATCAAACATTTTTCCTAAGAAACATTCTGGCTATTATTAGTACTTTGCTAAATCAGTAAAATTTTAACAATTTTTATTGATATAATTATACGTAGTTATGAAATACAGTGTAATGTTTCCACGGATGCTTCAATGCATCATTGCTGAATGATCAAATCAGAGTATTATAGCACAGTTCTTGTTTCATGAATTTGTCATTTCTTTGTGGTGAAAACTGTTATGTCCCTCCTAACTGTTTTGAAATATTCAGTGCAGTACTATTAGTCATAATTACTTTACCATGTAATATAGTATGAGAATATACTAATCATATTTATAACTTTGCTCCATTGGCCAACCTCTTCTTACCTTTGATACGTCTCTTCCTCCTTCAAGCTCTCTGAAAACCAGAGTTCTACTTCTCATTTCTATAAGCTCAAGTTTTTAGGATCCCACTCCAAATGAGATTAGGTAATATTTTGTCTTTCTGTGCCTGGTTTTCTTAACATAATGGCCTGTAGATCTTCCTGTTGATAGGGTTGCATCTTTAATGCCAAATAGCATACCATTTTGTATGTGGTTAACCTTTTATTTTATCCATCAGTTTATGCACACTTTGGGAACTTCATTGGCTGGGTGTTGTGAATTGTACTGTAATAAACATGGGGATGACGATAATAAATAATAATAATGATCAGACTTATTTTCCTTTGAGATTTGCCAAGGAAGGGGATTACTGCATAATATGGCAGTTCTATTGTTTTTCACAACCAAGCATCCTGTTTTGCATTGTGACTGTGGTAATTTACATTCCAATCAATTGTAGGAGTTCACCTCTCTATATTCATATTAACATTTGACATTTTTCTAATTGTGGGAAGGCAAAAAATATTTCACCTAGATATTTTTTAGCATGGTTTCAGTTTGTTTTGGTGATTAGTGATGAGAATTTTATCATATAGCTGTTGTCCATTTACATGTCTTTTGAAAAATGTCTCTTCGGATCATTTGTTGGTTTATGAATCAAATTATTATTAATGAGTTATTTATAAATCCTGCATCTTAAACCTTTGTCATGCATAATTTGCAAATATTTTATGCTAATAGTGGTTTTATGAAAGTACTTCTATTAATTTTGCATTTCTGTGAAATATCAGAAGTTATTTTCAAAAACTTATTTGAAATCTATGTAGAGTTTTATCAAAACATTTTCCATGAATTTGTTGATGTATCTTTATAAACCTAAGTCATTAGTCTTGCTTGTTTTTGCATATAGTCTAATAGGGGTTTAGTTTACTTTCTCTGCATGAGGATGTACAATATTGCTGGCACCATTTATTGAAAGGGTATTGCTTCTCCAGTGTATATCATTGGGAGTTTTATTGAAAAGTGACCTGGATACAATCAAACGGGACTATTTATGTGTTGCTAATTTGGTTCCATTGGTCTGTGCTTATTTTTATGCCAGTGCCATGTTCTATTGGCATAACTCTACACTATAGGATGTCTCACCATCTAAAAAATATCTTTTGATTTATATTTTTTAGGAGGGCTGAGACAGAGACAGAGATTCTCCATGCAATGTTTTAATATGTCCAGAGCAATCAGGGTAGGCCAGACCCAAGCCAGGAATTGGAATATAATTTGGGTTTCCCACAGGGCTGGCCAGGATCCATACACATGAGCTATCTGCTGCTGCTTCCCATTGCGCACATTCCCTGTAATCTAGAATTGGAAACAAAGTAAGGATGTGAAATTAGGCACTCAGATGTGGGATGTGGGCACCCAAGTGACATCCTCCATACTGTGCCAAGCATCCACCCTGCTTTAGTGCTTTTCTTTATGATATCGTTGACTATTGGCAGTCTTTCATGGTCCTGTACACATTTTACAATCGTGTTTTCATTTTTAGAGAGCGCCTTTGATACTTGGATAGAGAATATACTGAAATATAGTTCACTTTGGGGATTACATTTTACCAGTGCTAATTTTTCCAATCTTTGCGCATGAAATTTTTTCATTTACTTGAGTTTTCATCAGTTTCTCTCAGTACTGTTTTATAGATGGCAGTCTATATATTGTCTATATATTGGCTGTTTGGTTAAATTTATACCTAAGCATTTTGGTAGTTACTGTGAGATTGCATAAAAAATTTTTCTTCAGTTCAGTTTATAGGTTTGCTATTGTTTCTGGATGTTAATTTTATGTCCTGCAACTTTACTCATTTTGTTTATTGGTCGTAATATATGATCTCTGCAGAGTACATTATATAATGTATATAATGTATATAATGATCTCTGTTTGCAGACTACATTATATAATGTATATATATATACATATATATAATGTATATATATACATACATTATATAATGTAGTCTGCAAACAGAGATCATTTAACTCCTTGCTTTGCAGTTTGAATTGCCTTTATTTCTTTTTATTGTTTGAGTGATCCGTCCAGTACTCTCTATTTTGTTGACTAGAAATGATGCAAGTAGAAATCCTTGTTTTATTCTGGTTCTTGGAGGAAATGTTCAACTTCTCATTCAGTATGATAATAACCGTGGGACTTTCATATTTCTGTTGATTCTTACTATGTTATGGTACATTTCTTGTGTACCTAATTTGTTTGGAGTTCCTAATGTGAAAGGATGTTGAATTGTATTTAATGTTTTTTTTAAATGACCATAGTTTGTCTTCTTTGCTACTAATGTGACATGGCAATTTTATTTGGGCATTTGTTGAGCTATTTTTAATTCCTTGGAAAAATCCCACTTGATCATAGTAAATGATCTTACGTGCTGTTGAATTTAGTTTGGTAATATTTTGTTGAGGAGTTTTGCGTCACTGCTCATCAGGGATATTGTGCTATAGTTCTTTTATATCCTGTCTGGCTTTGGAATCACAGAAGCAATATGAGCATTGAATGAATTTGGAAATATTTTCTTCATGCTCTTGGAATAGTTTAAGTAGAATTAGTGTCAGTTTGTAAATGTTTGATAGAATTAAACAAATACAAACCTCACCCTTTCACTTTAATGAGAGCTTTGCTACAACATCAGTTTCGTTGCTCATTGTGTCTGTACAAGCTTTCTAGTTCTTTGGTATTAAATCTTGGCTTGTTACATGTGTCTAGAAATCTGTCTACTTATGGGGGATTTTTCCTTTTTGGGGGATGCAATTGATCACTGTATTATCTGTTGTATTTCATTGAATCACTTTATCTCCTTTTTTGTCTTTGATTTTTTTTTGGCCTTCTTTCTTCTCAGTATCAAAATATGTTTTGATTTCCTCTTTGCTTCATGGTAATGGGGTCATTTTGGGGGGAGAGGAGGGTTATTTGATATCATATATACACAGTTCTTAGAATTCCTCCTCTTATTGATGTCTAGTTTTGTATTTTTGTGATCAGAAAAAATCCTTTATATCCTTAAATGTAAGACTTGTTTTGTGGCCTGATGTGTTTGATCTGATTCTGAGGGTGTCTTCTGTACAGCTGAGAAGAATGTATTTCATCAGTTCTTGGTTGGAATCTTCTCTCTGTATTGGCTAGTTCAGATGGTCTAGAATGCCGTTTAAATTCAATGTTTGATTTTTCTGTCAAGGATTTCTGTGTTGCTGTAAGAGTGGTAAAGCTCTGTATTGCGGTGCAGTCCATTTACCTCTTATGTGTTAATATTTGCTTTAGGTATTTAGACATTCAGTTGTTGGATATGCTTATTATCTTGCTGACTTGAGCCCTTTATCATTATGTCATGGTTTTTGTCTCTTTTTTGCTTTAAATTTTTGAGGTGGCTTTGGGGGTCTAGAGGGTTAAACTACTACAGTTCTGCTTCCAGTATCTAAGTGCTGGTTTGAGTTCTAGCTTCTTCATTTCTGGTCCGATCCCTTTCTAATGTACCTGGGAAGGCAGCAGATGATGGGTCAACTGTTTGGACCTTGATGTCATGGCATCTGGTCTTTGCCTGGTCCAGTTCTGTTATTTAGAGGGTGAAACAGCAGATCGAAGATTTCTTTCCCTTCCTCTGTCTCTACCTCTCTGTCACTCTGCCTTCCAAATACATAACTATTTACAAGTACAATATCTATTTTGTGTGACAGCAGTTTAGCCACTGAGCCATTACACTGGACCCCTGATTTTCATTTTAAAAGAATCTTTTCCTATTCCAAGTATCATATGCCCTTACTCATTAAGTGTTTCTATGGTAGGCAATACAGTCTTCCTGCCTTCCTTCCTCCCTTCCTTCTGCATTGGGTAAACAATGAGTAAAAAACAAACATTATAGTCAGTGTGTATACTTTAGAGAAATAATGTTTGTTTATAGTCAGTGTGTATACTTTAGAGAAATAAACAATAATCACATCTCAAGATGTCAATATTGCTTATCTAGATTACATTTCTTTGTAATCTGTGGTTTCACAGAACTGGGAAATCACATGTATTTGTCATTGAGGACTGACTATTTTGCTGAGCATAATGGTTTCCCGTGACTTCCATTTTGTTGTAAAAGGCAGGATTTTATTCTTGTTGATGGCTGAGTAGTATTTCAGTTTTCTTCCCTTCAGTAAGATAGTTAAAGTTGCTAAGTTTTTAATCATTTTATAAATGGCGTCATGTGGCATATACTCTTTTAAATTGGGCCAATGATGCATCAAGTTTTTTCAAGAGAAGAAAAAAAGCCCAAACATTCGAAGGGTTATTTTTGATCATATGTATCTTATTCCTCTAGCGTCTAAAGATATTGGGTTGTTGACCTGAGTATTATTTGTAGTTTATTATTTCATTCCTTTTTGATTTTCTATTAAAGATTTTCCTTTGGCTAACATGAGTTTATAGAGATGCTGAGAAATCCAAGTTAGTGAAATGTTTCTCTAGATAGGGTTTGTGATTTTTGTTGCCAGGTGTCTTGGGCTAATCTGTTTGATGCAAGGGTTACATGTGTCCAAGTCTGTAACCTATGTGAGAGAAGCTTTGTCAGCATGAATTATCAGGAGCAAAGGGGCTCATTTTTTCCCCTTTCTGCCAGAGGCAAAGGCAATCTGGATTGTCTCCTGCAATTTTTCCTAGTAGGTGAAACTGGCTCATTTTTATGGGACTCTCCCTCTAACTAAACTACCTTTCTGCTTCAGTCTTAGATTTGAGGCTGAACTTTTCTTGACTCCCTGTTTATAACCATTAAAACATAAATGTCTACGTTCTTTCAGCACGTGCCTTGGGCAGTCTGTGTTGCAAGCACCTGCTGACAACTTGGTTGAAGACTTCTTTATGAGGCTCTTTGTTTTAATCTGGGTGCTTTCCTTACTGCATTGCTGCTCCTCTCTGTATTGAGATTTATATTAGAAGGTTTTCTTCCAGCATGCATAGCCAGTTGTATCTTAAGGCTGAATTTGTGGCCATCCATTGCTTTGGAATAGTAGATGTTTCCAGGATTATCCAATCAGATGAAAACTCTCAGTACTTTAACTTCTCCTAGACATTTGAAAATATGTACCAGAGTTGAGTATTTCATCTGCTGTGGTTGAGGTATCCAAAGCAAAATTTATCCTCTACACATTGATTTTCATCTTAAACTTTATTACTGTGTTATTATAGTATATCATCATTCTTATTTTTATCATGTAAATGTTGAAAATACTGGGAGTGATTATTATACCTGCATATCCTTCATGCAGTCTTCCAATAACTCTTCTTTTGCTCCCAGAACACTCTCATACATTTGTATTTCTGATGCCAAAGGTCCTAATTGCTTAAGATTAATTCGATGTGATTTCAATGCAACTCATACATTATTTGCTTGGAGAAGGGTAATATGTACACTGCCACAGAATATACAAAGACACAAACCTTTTGCCCTTTTCCTTAAGATTCTTAATTTTGGGCCTGGAATAATAGCTTAGTGGCTAAATCATTGCCTTATGGGTGCCAGAATTCCACAGGGACACTGATTCATGTCCTGGATGCTGCACTTCCCATCCGGCTCCCTGTTTGTGACCTGGGAAAACAGTCAAGAACAGCCTAAAACCTCAAGACCCTGCACCCCGGTGGGAGATCCAGAAGTAGCTTCTGACTCCTGGCTTCAGTTCAGCTCAGCTTTGAGCTGCAGCCATTTGGGGAGTGAACCAGCAAACGAAAGATCTTTCTTGCTGTCTCTCCTTCTGTCTGTAAAAAAATGATTCTTGGTTTTATAAGATGAATGCAAAAAATGGTTTGATGAAATTTTATTAATATCTAGTTACATATTGACTAAATATTGTTAATTTCCTAAGTGTCTGGGTCGGGTAGTAGTGTGTAGATAGAAAAAAGAAAGGAGGAATTCCAGTTTTTACTAGCATGAGGGAATAAGACAAAAGAGCAAAGGAATGCAAAGCTTCAAGCTGACCAAGATAGGCTTCTGATGACATTTGGGTTCCAAGATACAGCCAGGCTGCAGTCTAAGCTCAGCGAACAAGTCAATGCATTGTTGTCCTGTTTTCTTTTAAATTTCTTCTTGATGACTTCTTTAACTACAGAAAGCCAATCTATTACTTTTACTCTGTGTTTTAATTTTCCATAGAGGTCTGGTTGGAGCTTAGTTTCTGTGTTCAAAAGAATCCAGTCCTCTGCCCTCCAGTGATCCTCTGATCCTCAGTGCTGGGAGATGCCCACCCTCTTCCTCCTGGACTCTTTGCCCCTTCGAAAGCTGACTGAATGTCTGCATTTGCTTCTCAATAGTTACCAGCCAAAGTAGATCATTTTATGTCAGATTGCAAGTCCAGTGTGAGCAGTTATCTAAATTAAAAAACCAGACATTTGATGATTTATGTTAATTTCAAACTTTTGAATATTGGCTCTAAAGTCAAATACCTTCTTCAGCCCAAACAAAACACAACAGCAAGTTGGGCTTGGCCCACTTACTGTCAGTTCGTGTATTAAATATATTTTTCCCAGAAATTTCCGTTTTTAGTAATGGTTCCTCTGTTCAGTGAATGATAGCTGTTGCACATGATTTTTCAGTTTCCTCTACGAAGGACAGATAATGCCCAGCAGAGCCAGGACACGACATGTGAAAGTTCAGTGTTCTTAGGACAGGTATCGCAATGAGTTATGGGATGGCTAAGTTATGTGATATACTTCCTGTCTAGAGAATTGTCACAGTAATGAAAGCAAGGAGCTCTTTAGAAAGGCCTTCAGAAGCACTGCTGCCAGAAGTTCAGTAGAAACCTTGAGGTTGATGTGCCCTTTTGATAGAGGACATTAATTCAGTGAGGGAGGAATGTTGTTTCATGTCTCATATCCTATAACATTCCTTCTATAGGTTTTGTGCCTAATGAAGTTATGTCATCTGAACTAAAATTTTATTGAATCAAAATGATGTGTCAAAAGTCATGGGCATTGGAGTGATATTTGGGTGTGAAGATAATTTCAGCCATCAGCTAGAAGACCTCAAAGTTACTTATTTTGCCTGTGTCTGATATTTCTTTAACGAAAAGGATAATACTTATTTCTGAGGATTGGTATGGAAAGCGGAAATAACATGGACATGTGGAATGCACATACATACATATACATACGTATATGTATGATACCTAATCATCTAAATTGTGATACATAAGGACTTCATAATACATCACTGAAGCTATATTACAAACAAGATTTCCCCCATATGTATTTATCTTTTAACTTCATTTCTTCGTTAGCTTCTAGAAATGCCCTTGTGCTTCTTTGTGGAGTCATCGTTATGTAAAATTTCTGTTCCTATGGACAAAAACACGAACACAGCATTCTTAAATGCTGAATGCCTAATTAGAAAAATAAAGTCATTTTGGGGGCGTTTGGGAAGTAAACAAGAAGATAGGGAATATCCAATGAAATATCCCATCTTCATCGCTCTGCCTTCCAAATAATTAAAATAATTTTAAAAATAGAAAAAAAATGGCATGATAAATTGTATAATTTGCAGAAAATGGAGGCATTAAAATAGTGTTGAACTGTTACAAGATCAGAGATAGGAAAAGGAGATTTGGGACAGATGGTGACATTAGCAGGGTCATACAAATGCTCTATCACTAAAATCCAATAGAGATGTCCAAGGTTATGCAAAAATGTGACAAAACCAGAGATTGTGAAATTCACTCCCAAGGAAAAAGAAGAAATCTGGGTTAAATGTAAGAAAAGTAGGTTACATGTAGATGGGACCACCTAAAACTTTCCTCCTTTATAAAAGTTGGACATTCCACACATGAAAAAGTAAAAATCAGAAGATTCTGGTAGAGCATCATAGGGGTGGGAGAAATGTCGCAAGAAGCAACAAACAAAACAGCAGATCCAAAATTTGCATCCTATGGGCTGGTAAAGTGGAAGAGCAGGTTAACACTTGACCTGGGGTGTCAGCAATGCCTATCAGTGCTGGTGGTACAGATCCTGAATGTTCCACTACCAATACAACTGTCTGCTTATGACCAAGGAAAGTAGTAGAGAATGGTTCAAATATCTGCATCCCTGAGCCAAGCACCCGTGTTGGAAACCCAGAGAAGGCTCCTTGCTCCTGGCTTGAGATCAGCTCAGCTCTAGCCATCGTGGCTATTTGGGGAATGGACTAGCAGATGGAAGATCTCTCTCCTTTGCTCTGTAACTCTCTTTTAAATAAAAGTAAAAGGAATCTTTAAAAAAGGAAGAAAGCTTTGCATCCTAGAAGTGGAGAAAGTTCTTTCGGCTTCAGCTTTTACCATTCTGTAAAATCCAAGAATTATTGATGCCCTTGTTTCATCTATAACTAGGGATATAGCCCCAAACACACAAATCTGATAATTCAAAAGGCAAAGAAACTGTATTTGCATGGAAGGAAAAATATCACATGTATTTGCATACCTATTAACAGGATTGATGAAGTTGTTATAGCTAGGAGTATTGAGCATAGCTGTGTAAAGAGAATACTCAGAAACTGACAAGTTTCATAGACATTTTAAAAATATTTCACTAAAAGGAGATAATGAAAACTGAATTGGATACTCTGAAAACTTCTTACAGTTTTGAAATCTCTGCAAGAACTTAGTTGGTAAATAAGCATAAATTTGTGAGAGGGAGAAAGATGTGAATTGTGATTTCAAGAACAGTTCACACAGAGCAGATTTCTGTAAGGAGCAAAGGAACAAAGTGGAAGGAGAAGCAAAGGTTTAACAAACTGTTGTAAACTGAAGCAAACCCAGGTCTTTGAGAACTCCAGGAGTTATTCAGGTAGATTGAATGGAAATATATCAATACCTGCTGAAATTCAATGCCAACCTTTAAATAACTTTAAGAACATGCAAGCTAATTGAAATAGGTTCAACAAATAAGAATTGAGATGAATCTGGTATCATTTTTACCAGAACAATAAAGAGCATAAGGATATATAATTTAAAAAAAAAGGTGTTTTGAATTTTCAACGACTGTTACAGAAGAATTCTATAGGCAATGAAATTATCATGGTTCAGTAAAATAACATATTTGCAGGGGCTATGAGAGTTTATTATTTCTGGGAAGACAAATGAGTTACAATCATGAACTTAAGAATAAAGTAGCTGCCTTTAAAAAATTTGTTGAACAATGAAATTATTTGAATATCATTAGTTATCTCTCAGGCAGTAAGACATTTTGCATATAAAAATCTTTAAAATATTAAGAAAATTTTGTCTGAAAGCAACTCAGATTATCTCAACAAAAACTGAAACATGAATGATAAGTAAATCACATCAGAGCATATCCTGGATAATTATTTTTCATCTGTAATACTAACATCTGGAGAAACTAGGTTCTAACACAAACAGTACTGGAGAGGAAGAGAAAGAAGAGAGCATGTTCCTTTATCTGCTCATTTATTCCCCAAATGTCCGTGGTGATTGGCAGTGGGTCCAGTCAAATTGGGAATCAGAAACTCAAGTCTCCCTCATGGGTGGCACACACCGAATGACTTGGGGTTTCCCTGCTGCCTGCCCAGAACTGCATGAACAGGGAGTTGGAGTTGGGAGCGAAAACTAGGTATCAAACTCGGATGCTCTGATATGAGACTTAGCAGTCTTACTGAGCAGCTTCAATTCAAACCTATGCACCTGCTACCTACTTTTAATGATAAAAATTAGTTGATTTATGCTAGAAAGAAAATGTTATATAAATGTTTTAAGTCACTAAATAGACTAATTAACCAGACTAAAAAGAAATTACAGAAAAGTGTCATGGTAAGTGATTACATGAAATAAGCAGTAAATATATCAGTATGTGAGAAATGTTAACTGTGTTTACCTGTTTTATGTTGGGTTGTATCCTGTAGGCTTTTATAGTGACAGATTGATTGCATAATAAGAGAATCTTTTCAGTAGGAAAAATTATGAAATTGTATTATATGAGAAAGCTGAGAAAGCTTTCACTTTTCTAGTTAAGAATATAAAGGACGTCAACACATTTGTATAAAGTGGAATCACAATATAAGTTTATTACCAGTTTATTTTGATGCAAAATTTGAAACGAAAGCATCCAAGTTATCTTAAGAGCATTGAAAATGCATATAATGAAAAATCTATCCATGTTTTCTTCATCTTTTTGTACCAAAATAAGGTTATTTTTAAATTTCACTTTCCGATGAACTTCTTGAAGTATCCACTCAAGGATAAACTTAAATATAGCTACTTACTTTTATGTAGCTATTTATAAATGTTCATATGCACGCACGCATATATATAGTTTATGAGGCGTAGAGAAAGACAAACACTTGCTGGTTTACACTTCAAATCCTTACAATGGTTGGGTCTAGGATAGGCTGGAACCAGGATGTAGGAATTCAGTCCAGATTTTCCTTGTAAGCACAGTACTTAAACCATCATCTGCTCTCTCCTAGAGTAGACAGACATTAGCAGGAAGTAAGAGTCAGAACTTATACAGTATCTTGAAAGGTGAAATTAGGGTTAAGATTTTTTTAAATTTTAAAATAAATTTCATACTTTTCTAAACAGCTTTTCAATTGGTTTAGAAAAATGTTTAAAAATTTTTTAGATTATATTATTCTACAACATAATTTTTTAAAAAAAATGTGTTTGCATTCATTGGAAAGTCAGATATACAGAGAGGAGAAGAGACAAAGATCCTCCATCTGCTGGTTCACTCCCCAAAGTAGCTGCAGTGGCTCGAGAGTCAGGAGCTTCTTCCAGGGTTCCCATGTGGGTGCAGGGTCCCAAGGCTTTGGGTTGTCCTCAACTGCGTTCCCAGGCCACAAATGGGGAACTGGATGGGAAGTGGGGCCGTGGCATCCATACGGGATACTGACACATGCAAGGCAAAGATATTAGCCACTAGGCTACTGTGCCGAGCCCCCCTGCTATTATTTCACATAACATTATCTTAAAAGAAGAGCAGTGGAAGTGAGTGGGTGTCCAAATGTTAAGGTGTCACTCAGAAGGTCCACATCCTATACTTTAGTACTTGAGTTCAGCTATGCTTCTGATCTAGTTTCCTGCTAACACACTCACTTGAAGGCAACAGGCAATGGCTCAAATAGTTGGATCCCTGCCCCCTACGTGGAACGCCTGTCCGGAGTTCCTGATTTCAGCCTGAGTTGCCCCTGAATGTTGTAAACATTTGGGGAATCAGCTGGTATATCAGAGTTCTGCCTTTCTCTTTCTACTCAGTCTCTGTACTGCTTTAACTTTCAAATAAATAATAAAAATGGTAACAGATGCAAAAAAGCAAATGCCATGGGGAGAGGTTGGCTATGACTGGCTTGGGAAGAACTTGGATACCAGATTAAAGGATTTGCATGCATTCTTTAGTCAGTGGGAGAACTGCTGAAGTTTTTAAAGTGGAAAATGAAGGAGTTATTGCTTCACTCGGTTTCCAATGGAAAATTGGGGCTTATCATTAGTGATCCAGACAGGAAGTATGAAGGGTCAGAATTGTATGTGGGCAGTGGGGGTAGGGAAGAGTAGACACATTAGATAAACAGAATCATGGGGACTTGGACAGTATTTCATGTAGAGTATAGGAAACAGCAAAGTCAGAGATAAGGTCAAAGTCACTAGTATCAGATGTTGGTCTTAGGCTGGGTTAGTGAAAGGAAGCAGGAAGAGGCTTTCTATGTGGACCAGAAAAATAACTAATGTGATTTTGAAGATGCTAAATTTCTAGTGCTGCCAAGATGATCATATCTTTGAGATTTTTAATGGGATAATGACTGCAAATTTGCTCTTTCTGCTCTAATTAGACTCTGTCAGGTAGATCTAGTGAGCCTGTCATTTCACTCAAGGGTTGTTCCCTTCCTTGGAAGCAGATGCACAGAGTAAACATTGTCCAATGATTCATAATCCACTCAGTGACTGCTTCAATCCTTGCCTGGAGATGGGAAGTGTGTTTCTAATTCAAACTCAGCTACCCCATGAAGGTCTGTAAGTCCATAAGTGATTTCCTGTAGTTCCACCCAGAGCTTCTCTTAGATTCTGGAAATCGGTTTCCTGCCCTAAGCTTGGCACTTGAGGCAGTTGGTCTCTCCCACAGGATTTAGAGTTCATTTTGCACAGAGCTGTGCCTGCTCAACCTGGGGCAGCTCTCCTGCACTCTGTTGCTGTGGCATCCAGAGATGCTAACGCTAGAGTTCAGGGTTTGCTCAGCTCTCCTCCTCAGTCTGTCCTCCTTAGAGTGTATTTTGCTGTTTCTGTGTTTGTCTTGACTTGTAAAGAAAAGATTGTTTTACAGTAGATGTAGGTTTCGATGGCAACTCCATGTGCCTAAGACTTTGTGGTGAAAAGCTGAGGGAGTTTGCAGATGGAAGATGAATTTATCTCAGCATGAGGCCTTCATTTGTCATCTTTCCATGAATCAGTCCTCAATTCGATGGAGGGCAGGTCGAAGCAATAAGAACAACTGAAGGAACTTCTTAATCTAGGAGTAGTTCAATGTTCTGGAAACAGATTTTTGACAAAGCCTCCCAAACCACAAGTAGAGGTCCACTTAAGGAATCTTCGTATTTGTGACGCAGAACAGATTGAAATGATCATTTGCTTTAGCCTGTTGAAGGAAAATAGAAAATGAGAGAATATGTATCATGCTTTGTCCTGTGTTTTTCTGTCTTATGGGTGTGGTTTTTATGTAAAGGAAATCATTTCCCTCATTCTCCTTCTCAAGTCATGCCCCCTCAACATGCTCAGAACCAACCATAAGCCCAAATAATTCTCAAACAGTAAATTCAGCCACATAAATGACTTTCAAACCTCTGCCTCTACATAGAACTCCACTTAGCTCTTTTATCATGTGGCTCTGCATTTCAGTCATAAATTATTGCATTTATAGGCAGGCACCTGAGCCAATGTTCCCAGGTGCTAGGAAGTGGTTATGGTGCTTTGCTTGGTTTGCTGTCTTGGGCCTTCTGCAAACAAGGGATGCCAATCAAAACAAAGAAGCAATAAAGTGAGGCCAGAAAGCAGATGCCCATGGTGGCCAAGAGAAACCCAAAGTGGCCTCATTTCTAACTCTTTGGATCCAGTTCTTATCCTTTTGTAGCTCTACTCTTTGCTAAACTGTGAAATTTCCTGTTTCCAGGTAGCACTTATTGTATGCGTATTGATGTGTTGCAGTTGGGGTTGGGTCATGTTGACCTTTCATCTCGCACATAAAGATGCTGGGACACAAGAGATTGTACACAGGTCAATGTCACTGAGACAGCATGGAAGATTTGCTCCTTTTATGGGCAAGGAATCTTGGCTTAGTTTTCTTCAGTTATCATTAAACTAAACTCTGTTCTATACTCAATGCCTACGTCTTAAATTCTAACAACCTGAATGAGATCAGCAAAACATATAAAACCATGTAAAAGACCTTTCATAAAATATCCAAATTGACTTTTCCTAGATTTCTGTTTGTTCTTCCTCTCCCAGCCTTTCTATTCAGTACTACTTAGCTTACTCTAAGTATTACGCAGAATGAAGATGTCAGGGAATAAAGAGTCTGTATCTATGTACACTCACATATCTTTTTGTTCTTCTGGCTTCATATCAATGGAGTAGTGCACCTGACTTTTCTGGGAAATGCTTCCTAGAAGGTAAGGGAATAAACTTAACTTCATATTCAACTCAGTCATTTGTCAAAGCTGTTAAAACTTTTCAGCAGTATATTAGAGCTCTCAAACTGACTTTGGGTTTCAAAACTCAGCTGATATTTAATATGAGCAGAGTCAAAGATAAGAGACAAGAAGCCATTTTCTGCAACCACTGGGTAGAGGTCTTCTCTTGCTTTGATTACGGGGACCTTTAAGATGGGTTCCTTGGATTGCCCACTAGGAATTTTTCTTCATATTAGCCATGGATTACATGTAGTTCACTGTAAAACTGTACTTAACATAGTACATGATTGGTATGCCCTCTGTGACCTGCTTCCCAAATAATTTTGGCTCACATGTCAAGCTATTGCACTATGCTTAAGTCCTCATAGCAAACATGTAGGTGAAAGGGGGAAAAAAAAGATAGGATGGTGGACTCTGCGCTGTTGTCTATGTCTACAATGTGAAGATAGACTTAAACAGCAGAATGATGAACTTAACGGCTGATTGTGAAGGACTATACTATTTTAATGATGTGGGTGAAATTCATGGAGAGGAGAGGGAACTTAGGGAGAAGGGAAATATCAGAGTCGATGGATCTGTATTATGGAACAATAAATTTTAAAAAGGATCCAAGTCAGGATTTCAAATTTATGACATTTATGTTTGCAAAATGCTTTCACATATATAATCTTACTTGCTCTCAAAAACATCTACGGAGCAATTGTAGATACACATTTTTCTCCATTATATAGATTGGCACACTTACTCAGAAATGGTAATGACCTTAGTAATTTAAAGAGTTTGAATTTGATCTCCAAGTGAAATATTCTTTTGCTATGGCTCATTCCTTCATCAATTTACTTAACTAACATTTCTTCATTACTTATGTAGTTTCGGAACTACGCTGGGATCTAGGCACTATAGTGAACTATTTCCATTATGAAAGACCACAGCAACTTGACTGTAGGAGTAGTGTCCAAGCAGAGAGCAGAAGAAACATCAGATGTTATTGAGGCAAAGTGGGAGGTCTGGGAGCATTCCAGGCAAATTAACTTTTTATCTCTAGGTTATTCTAGTGGATCTGAAAAATAGAAATTAGGCATGGAAGCAAAAAATTAAAGCTCACAATTATGCAATCTCATATTTAAAAGATGAAGAGATACATCAGTTAGATTTTCTTTTTCCTTTGAGTCATATTAAATATCTTTTCAAAACCAAAGCTTGACACTTTAAAAAATGATCTTTGGTTTGTTTTCACTGACTTAACTGGAAAACCAGTTTGTGTTCAATAAATAAATGGTAATTGAAAACAGCAATTTTAAAAAATTTAGTTAGAAAAGCAGGTTTTACAGAGGATAGAGAAAGTCTTCCATCCGTTGGTTCACTTCCCAAATGGCCACAATGGCCAGAGCTGAGCCGATCCACAGCTGGGAGCCAGTAGCTTCCTCCAGTTCTCACATCGGTGCAGAGTCTCAGGGAGTCATGCCCTCTTCCTCTGCTTTCCCAGGCCATCAGCAGAGAGCTGGATGGGAAGTGGAACAGCCGGGACACAAACCAGCACCTATGCAGGATGCTGTTGCCACAGGGTGGAAAATTAGCTTCCTGTACCTCTGTGCTGGCCCCGGAGGTAATATTTTTAGTAAGCCCTTTGTGTGAAAAGACTGAGGGTACCTCCTATTTTGAGGCCACCTCTTCTGAAGGCTGGGACACACTTTTGGAAAAGTCAGTGCTGGGAACTCTGAGAAAGAGGAATGTTTACTGTTGGAGCAAGGATTGTTTTTGGGTATCTCAGGGAGCACTTACGCAAACACATCTCCAACCAACTAAGCCAAATTCTAATTTTTGGCTGCACAGAGTTCATCTCTCACCCTGGTAGAGATCGAAGAAGCCTCAGACAAGACATGAGTATAGTCTAAATTGTGTTGGAAGTTAGACTTGTTCCATTCTAATAGGACAAGATGTTACCCTTGCGAAATGATCAAGCCATCTTTTTCATGAATTCCATCTACTGCTGTCTTTGAAGATAGTCAATCCCCCCAGCAGTGTAGAGAACATTTCACTTGAAAGTCAGAGCATGTTCTCAGATGAGGTGAACACATAAGTTTACAATAAAACTTTGATAGATTCATTAGGAAAACAACAAGGTACAGCAAGGAATGAGTAATAAAGCTTTCCAGATTGGATTACATGTATGATGCATGAAGAAATATTCCTGAGGATCTTATCCAATTAGGACAGTCAAGACTTTGGATAAAATTCTGCCTTCAGTTATCATTGACATTGTTGTTTGTAGTTTAGTTCATTGGAAGTAGCTGGATTGGCAGTTATGTAGGGAAGTAGCTGGATTGGCAGTTATGGAGGGGAAATCTTACACAATTTTATAATTATAGACTATTGAAAATATAAAGGATAAGGGAAGGTCCCTGATACTGACTGAATCAGGTTTACTAGTCTGTATCAGAACCAGTGAATAAACATAAATGAAAAGAGGAATTAGTATGATTCTTACTAAAATTAACGAATCTTACTTTGAAGAAGCTTGTAGTTAAGGAGGAGACATTATAACCTAATTTAAAGTGCTTTGGAATGGCTTTGAATAGAGTTCCCCATTGGTTCAAAAAGGAATTACTAAGTTTTCCTGGAAGAGTAAGGGAAGAATTCCTGATAGAGATTATAATCGCTCTGGGTCTTGACGGATGAATACAAGTTTGCCAGAATGAAGAGAAAGGAACTGTATCTTTGATTAAGGGAAACCTGTTATCCCGTATGTTTCCCTCCCTTCTATTTATTAAAACCAGGCATGTTATTCGAGAAAGCTCATTCTTACCATTGCCAAAGGTAAATTGACATATTAAAAGTAAGACTCCCAAGGATAGAGCAATGTCCAACGGAAATAGGATATAAAACTCAAATGAAAGCTTTGACTGGAATTTCAAAGTTTCTGGTAACTATGTTGACAAAAATGTGGAATATAACTTAGTTTTAACATGTTTCATTTAACATATCTATAATATTTTTTATTCCAAAAAATGTTCAGTATAAAACATTTTACTATAATTTATATTTTTTACTTAATGCTTGAAATATATATTTAACGTTTACAACATGTTCTGAGTTATGCTATTAGCATTTCAACTAGTCAATAAACATTGGACTGGCTGCTGTATTTGACAGTATGAAAATGAAGTTATTAATTTTGATCACTGGGAATAAGGAGAGGTGGAGATACTTCAGGGAGAGCAAATTCAGAACTGGTTAGACATTTGGAGGAGTATAGGGACTTAGTCTTTAATAAATACCCACATGGGCTTCAGTGTTGTGATGCAAGTAGTGAAAACACCACCTGTAGTGCTGTGCATCCTGTATGGATGCTGGTTTATATAACAGCTGCTCTACTTCAGATTCAATGCTAATGGACTGGGAAAAGCAATAGAAGATGGCCCAAGTGTTTGGGCCCCTGCTACGTCCTGGGAGACCCGAATCAAGCCCTTGGCTCCTGGCTTTGACTTGGCCCAATCTTGGTTGTTGTAACCATCTGGGGAGTGAACCAGTAAATGAAAGATGCTTCTCTCCTTCCCTCTCTCATACTCTCTCTCTGTGTAACTCTGATTTTCAAATTAATAAATGAGCAAATCGTGTAAAGCAATGAAACACCCACACAGTGAGAATTGCCTGTTGTCCTGTTTTATCCAAAGTTGGCCAGTGAGGTCAGTGCTGTCTACTGATCCACCCATAGAAAATACGTCCAAGTCTAGTTTTCCTGGGAAAAAATTCATTTTAATTTCTTTTTATTTTATTTGAAATTTGTACTCTTTGCAGAACCTTCTAATGTCTTTTCCAGCTCTCTTAGGAAACAGGACCCTGAGATTTCTCTCACGTATGAGCCCCAGGGAGACCTTGTCTCCATTTATTAAACGTTGCCCAGAAATGAGCTCACAGACTTCTCATTATGGCCAGAGGCAAGTATTACTGTCTGGGACGCTAAGAACAGAGGTCAGAGGCAAGCTCAACTCGCCTAAAACAATGAACTGATATTTCAGTTCATGGAGAAATGTGACTCAACTCTGGCTGATGCATAACGGAGAATGAGTCCTTGAGACTCGTTGATCTCATTATCAGTAATGGCAAAAGGAACTGGTTGTTGTATTCCTCCCGTGTATGCTGGCTTCTGCCCCAGACTGACCCCTGGGTTCTGCCATCACACTGCCTCCAGTTAACATAAATGGTAGAAACGTGCCATTGCACTTGACCTGGTGGTATTCTGCAAGGAAGATTCCCAATGATGTGTCTATTTCTGCAAATGAAGGATGTAGCCTTACGATAGGTAATTGTGACCATCAGGACCAAGAGAAATGATCATTTGGTATGAGATGTTTGTTAGTCCTTAAGCTTAAGGAAGTAGGCGGTGATGGGTTTCAATGTCAAAGGTGAATTGAAAGAAGACACCTTTCTTCACCCATTTTCTCCGTAAATGACTTCAGATCTCTGTGGGCTCCTTTACAGGATACTGATTTTGGAAGATACTGCATACCTTTGGTGCAAAACCAAGCCAGGCCAAGACATATGTATCAGGTGGTTTTTGCTTGCTTTTTATCTTCCTCATTATCATCTTAGTCTTCACCTGTTTTTTTTATTATCTCTTTTTTTCTCATTTTTGGAGTTTTATCAATTTATGTCAATTAATTCTGCTTACATTTTCTTTACTAAAGGTCTATTAGGCACCATGGTTCAACTGCAGGTGTGTATGTGTGTGTGTGTATGTGTGCAAGTAAGCTCAGCCTTTGCTGGAGTACAGGTAAATTGATAAGACAAGTTATCATTAAAGTCATTATGGTCTGGATCATTACCCACAATTCCATCTGCTGGTATTTTATCAAGCCTCTTTCTATTAAAGAGTCATTAAATTGTTACAGGAAGCTTATAAATCAACCCATATGACAGGTAAGTAGGACAGCAAGTTACTTGATTTTAATGCCTGTGCTGCAGACTAGCATCAGTCTATTTATTCATTGATAGCATTTTCATTAAAGATGCCCTAAAACTGATACTAGAAATGAAATTGGTGAAAAATGTTGGATTGAGTATTGCAATATGGATCTGAATTCCATATGATTCTATTTCTATAAGGCAGTTCAGGGTACCATTTAAAATGCATGGTTCTTATGTACACATTTGAGGAAATGAAGTGTAAAAGATTCTGTGTTTACATTGACTGATGAGATATTACTTAGACTCTTTCTTGAAATCCATCTAAACACACTTTGCTCAGCATAAGGGATCTGTGTTATCCATCATTGGTCTGTTTCAGTTTGAATTAATTTGTATATATAGCCCAGTTTACTCCTCTTTGTTGTGCCGTTCTTCCCCTGTGTCCTTCCATTTCACTTGAGTTCTTGTTAGGCCTTACTACTTGTTGGAATTGTCTGTGTTGAGTTTGGAGACATTTGACGGGGCATGGGGGTTGGGCAGTGGGGAGCAATTGAACTGATTTAGTCAAGATATAAGATGGCATTGGTTAAACAAGATAAGATTCTCACCCAACACAATTAAAAATGTTGGGGCTAGAGCAGTTGACTCAAAAACAGTAATAATAGAGCCATGGACCAAAGCTCAAGTGACAGTGGAAAGACAAGCTTAATCTGAAGGGGCAAAAAATGGGACCAATATTGGAAGTCTCAACTCAAGAATTTGGAACTTGGCAGAAGATACGAAATCACTCAACAGTAGATGCAGGTTTGGACAATAAGCCCTTGTTTGACACAACCCTAATTTTTCTCCTAGTCAACTGCTGTTTTCTCCTAGTCAACTGCTGTTGATGGGATTGATTGTTAATTAAATCACAGCTACTGTATCAGCTCTTGATAGACACATCAAGAACGTTTCTTTCTGATGGTAGTGGTTCTTCCAAGATTTTAGGGCTTGTGGGAGAGAAACTATTGAAAATTAAGTTTCCTTTAGTCCTCTACAGATCAAAGACAGAAATGTCATGAAGTTCACCAAAGAGACTGTAATGGATCTATCCATTTGGGTAGATTGAAATATACCCTGTGATTGGGATAGGAAAACATGCAAAACCACGTTGATGAGAACATGCTTTGTTATATAAAAGGCAATTCATGCACTTCTGCTGGATGCAAGCTAACTTTTCTTATGAAATATTTCTTATGAATCTTGAGTACTATATAGCCCATTATATTACTCTTTTATTTTCCAGTCCAGGATGTTCTGAGAAAAAAAAATTCCCTGACCTACACCTAATACGTTGTATTTCTATGATTACATGCTTTTTTATTTCTGTTTGTTGCTTCTTTTTAATACTTACTTGCAGATTTTTCTGATTTTAGTTTTTAAAAGTACTAGGTTACACTTTTAAAAATTTAGTGTGTTTCATAAAAGCTGGATGCAAAACTAACTTGGAAAATAGAAGTCTTTACTGCTACTCATTACACTGAAGTGATTTGGCATTGCGTGCTAATGGCATCAGTACGTTTATGGGTAAAATAGAACTTGTCAGTCATTTGGTGTTTCATTTTGTCAGCTTAATTTTAGAAATAACTAAATTAAAAACTAAGTTTCTTCATCTCTGTTTCACAGAAGCTTTGTTCTGCTTTGTGTGCTAGCTCAAGTTTTGCTTGCTTGGTGAAGTCTTCTTGGCTGTTACAACCAAATGACTTTCTTCCTGGAGTTTCCATAGTACTTCTCATGGAGTGCAGGTTGGTTGTTTCTGTGATAGACTTTCCTTCATTGTTCCTAGTCTAGCCACCTTGGACTACTTATCACAGATTGCCTTTGCCTGTTGTTTTCCCTGGTGTGGCTTTGTTCTTGCGACTTCTGCCAGCATGCAATGACCTGCTCTGTCCTCTTACCAGATTCTACTCTCTAACTAGGTAAAATAGATGTGATTCATGAAGTTTGAAAGGCAAGTCAGCCTGGGACATCTGTTCTCATTTCATAGTGCCTCTCATCCATTTTATGGAAACCAGTTTCAAACATATTTGGATAGCTTCTATATGATCATTATAATTCAATATTTAAAATTTTAAATCATAAATTTAAGGAAGTATAAAAAATGCATGGTTGTTGCAAAGATAGAATTCATGTTTATTTCTGTGCCCTATGACAGTGGTGTTCTATACATCAGAATCAACTGTGGCATCAAATCAGTACAGGCATAGATGCTTCAATATTGACCAACTCTCTGGAGTTTGGGTCAGGTTTTCTGTGTTTTAAATACATTGTTTATTTTGGTTCATGGACAAATTAAAAACTGTTTGTGAAGAGACTTAGAGAATAACTTTCAGAAGTTTAGAAAACTTTTCCCCTAATTTAGACATTGCCAAAAAGTGATCATCTGTCACTCTATGGATAGCATTTCGTGTCAGTGGTAGAAGCAGCTTAGCTATTAAAATACGACAGATCTTTATTATGCTGTAGGATTTATGACCCTTTTAATTGTATGTTTCCAAATTCTTTCATCTCATACTTTAGGTCTTGACCAAATATCTATTCCCATACTTAAAACTGGTATTTGTACTGTTGGTTTTGAGTGACAACATACCATCAAATAAGCTGAATCAAAAACATAACTGTATTAGCTGGGAGTTTGTAGGCCATGGCAGGGATGTGTTGGCCATTCAGCAATTCATTTTCTCTTTGGGGGCCCTCAATTGAACTTATGCCAGCCTTCTTGAAGTTGGGTATACTTTTGGTTGTGAGAATAGAATGTGGGTACAAGTGACAGGTGCCATTCACAGGTCTTCTCCATGAACTGTTTCCATGTGCAATGCTTCATTTCCCCCTCCCCCTCATTCAGTTTCCAAATGGAAAAGATCTCAAAGACCAGAGAGTAGGGGACCCCAAGCTGGACAATGCCTGAAGATCCAACTAAGGCAGCAATGAAATTGTGATGGACAATATAAAACTACATTGTTTTAATCCGTTAACCACTGATTCCACTGCATGTCTCATAGAAGAAAGAGGAAAAGAAGAAGAAAAGAAAGGACTGAGAAGTGCGCTTGTATTTTGGGCTTCCCCAGAAACCGAATTGTGTTAAAGTGCTTGTGAAGGCAACAGGTCTCTGCTTACTTGTTTCTCGAGAATCCTTTAACTATTTTTTTCCCTGGTCAGTAGGCAGAGTGTAAATAGGAAGGAAGGCAGTTAAAGGGGAGTCCAGAGACACTGGACAAAACTGGCAGATGGCTCTCAGAAGCTTCTTGCAGTATCGCTGGCTCACTGAAGCTTGGTGTGGTATCTGTTGGGCCCCAAGTTAAGGGATAAAAAATGAAGCTTCTCTTAGTGGGAAAGTATGATAAATCTCCCTTAGCCCTAATAGGGATTAGAACCCTGATTGTAGCCTTAGGCTCAGGATAACATGCAAACTGCAGCAGTGACTTTTAGATGTTTATACTTCAGGGATATTTATTTTACTTTCACAAATCATTTAGAATTTTTTTTTTTTGCTTAGTGTCAGAATGCTGTAGACTTCCTGCAATATTTATTTTTAAAGATTTATTCATTTTTATTGGAAAGCCGGATATACAGAGAGGGAGAGAGACAGAGGAAGATCTTCCATCCAATGATTCACTCCCCAAGTGAGCCGCAACGGGCCGATGCACGCCGATCCAAAGCCGGGAACCTGGAACCTCTTCCAGGTCTCCCACATGGGTGCAGGGTCCCAATGCATTGGGCCGTCCTCGACTGCTTTCCCAGGCCACAAGCAGGGAGCTGGATGGGAAGTGGAGCTGCCAGGATTAGAACTGGCGCCCATATGGGATCCCGGGGCGTTCAAGGCGAGGACTTTAGCCGCCAGGCCACGGCGCCGGGCCCTGCAATATTTATTTTTGACTCCATTATCTTGTTTTTAGAAACACCTGGCATGTTTTCTCATTGATGGTTTATTCACTTGTTTCTTTTTTCCTCCAACAACATTATGTTTTGATCTATAAATTTAGGTTAGAAATTTCATTAAATTACTAGGTGAAGGCTTAAACTAGGAGTATCTGTTGTTCTGGACTAGATCAGACTTTGCCTCTATGGATTGTATTAAAATAGGGGTTGTAAAATGTTAATTACATATTGACCAGAGGAATTTCAATCTCTTACTCCCTGTTACCTATTTTTGTTGTTGCTGAAAGTCATAACCTTCAAGAGTCAGCAAGTAATACAGTAATAACAAATGTTGCTGCATTACAAATACACCATATAACCACAGTAAACAGGAAGGAAAGAAAAGAGCTAACCTAAACAATCTTACAAACCATGATTTCAATTGGCAAGTGAACGCTTCAAGATAAGAGTGCTCAGAAATATACAGATAGTGTGGTTTAGCTTGTAAATTAGGTCATCACAGATATGTCATTTACCCATCCTGAAACTTATTTATTTCCAATGTAGAATTGAATAAATAAGTGAATAAATGATATGCAGTGAACAATTACTTTGCTCTTGTTAGGGAAAGAACTGGCAAATAAAAAAGGAAATGTTAGAGACCCCTCCCCCACACTCTGGTAGGTTGGTGAAAGTTGCCTACGTATGAACTAATGATTTTTAATACATGCAAAAATAATATTTTCTTATGAAAACATGTTTTTATTCCTTTGGAGAGGAATGTAGATAAATTTGCATGTATGGATTAATACAACTTTTTTTTGTTTTTAGTTCTGATACTGGGGGTGCCTAGAAGTAATGTCATGCCAATAGCAAAAGCAATATAGTACACAGACATTGGTTTCCAAATAGAATTCACTAGTTTAAGGATCTGGATGCATTAAAGCAAACTGTGATTCAGCCGTTGGGTTAGGAAATCATCAGATGGTTCTAAAACCTTGCACAATCCTACAAGATAAAACAAATTAGAAAGGATGAGGGCATGCCAAAGAACCTCTCTGAAGGAGTTTCCTAAATAACACCTCCATGTCTATGATAAAATAGGTAATTATGGTAATGATTTTAAACACCGAGTAGAAATATCTATGTTCATTAGACATGAAGAATTAGTGGTAGGAAAGTGACATCTTTTCAATATCAAGTCTAATCGGTGAGGAAGGAATGATGGAAGCAGAAACAGAGGAGGCTAAGCAGTCACTGACACTGCATGTAATATTGTCTCCTCATAGGTCTCTGAATCAGAGAAGGACCGTAGGTACAACTGAGGAAATCTGAGTGATTGGTGGCCATCATAATGTATCAATATTGGCTCATTAGTTAGAACAAATATATTGTGATGTTAGTAGCTGGGGACACTTGGACTGGGGTGTATTGGTACTTTTAACTTATTCTAAAAACAGAACACTGATTTTTTTATAATTGTCATTTGGCAAACACCACGGAACTAACTGTTCTAGTCAAGTGTAGGTTGATGTTGAAATTAAAGTAATTGGCATTTTGCATAACAGCCGCTGCCTGGAATGCCAGCATCCAAATAGGTCTCAGTTCAAGTCCTGGCTTCCCCGTTTCTGACCCAATTCCATTCTTGTGGCCAAGGAAAGCAGCAGAAGGTACAGGTGATGGGTCCCTGCACCCACATGAGAAGACCCGAAGGAAGCTCCAGGCTCCTGGCTTTATAGCCTGGTGTAGCCCTGGTTGCTGCAGTCATTGTGGAAGTGAACTAGCAGGTAGAAAAAATATCTTCCTCTCTGTCTCCTCTATCGCTCTGTGGCTGTGCCTAATAGATAGATAAATTCCTCGAAAAAATTAGGTAAAATGTGTGAATTAAGGTGTCTCAAAATACAGTACATATTAATTGCAAATACAGTGTTCCCCCTTGGTCTGTAGGGATTGTTACAACATCCTCAATGAATGTATGAAAGTAGATATCACTGAACTCTATATAAGCTATTTTTCCACATATGTACATAAGATCATTTTAATGTAAAAATTATGCACAGTAAACTATTAATAAAATAACTAATATTATTGATAGCTGTAATTATGCTGAAATAAAGGTTACAAGATACTGTGACTGCCTTACAATCTCTCAAAACATTGTACTTCAGACATTAACATCTTCCATATGTCATTTTTTCTTTCCTTGTTGACAACTTTAATATTTTCTCACAAAGAAAGCACTTTGCAGCTTCTTTTAGGTATGCCCAAATTACCAGGATCAGTAGCCTTGTGTGTTGGAACCGTTACGTAAAATAAGCGTTACTTCAACACCATGATACTGTGACTGGCAGTCGGATTGTTAAAAAGGTGACACATGACTACTAGGCATACTGTGCTGAACAAAGGGTTGAGTCATGTCCTGGGTGGGAAGTGGGAGAGGACAAGATTTCGTTACATTATTCAGAATGATATGCAATTTAGAATGTTTGAATTATTTGTTCCTGGAATTTTCCATTTAATCTTCAGACTACAGATGGTCATAGGTAACTGAAACCAAACAGTGGATAAGCAGGTGTGACTAACTTCATAGCACAGAGACTTCTCCAACACTACGCTGAGTCTGACAAACTGATTTCTTACAAGAGCCAGGGTGATCTGACGCTGCTGTCAAATGGACCAGGCTTTGTGAATGAAGGTCTCCGTGCAAATTCTAAAGTCCGTTAGCAGTGCTCAAAAAGCCAGAAGAATATTCCTTTTCCTTTTACAACCTATCTTCATAATTTTCTTTACCTTACTTGGCATACAAGGGAATGGGTCTCTTTTCCTCATGCTTTGATAGCATCAGAAATATCCAAAACTTTCAGTGAGATTTACATATGTTGTAGGTGATACGAGTGACCCATTCAGAGCCAATTTGTAGCACAGTTACTTTGGAAGAGGCAAAATATGTAAGTGCACTCTATAAAACTGTAATGTCAATCATCTACAACTGTTAGTGTCATCCAACGTCTGTGAGGAGGTTGCATGATGTTTGGTGTCATTTAAGGGCATGATCTTGAAGATCTACCATAATTACCGTGAAGTTTAAGGTTGTGCAGTGACCTGAGTGTAGAGATACTTAGTACCAGTATAGGGCAGAATGTGCAGAAAGCCATGGGCAGAACTACACAGTATTCGCAATTGTATGGAATTCTTCACTCTGGTTGTTCAGGCTTCTCAGTTGCCAGATAGATTGTAACTGGCCTGGAAAGCACTTCTTACCTTACCAGTTCAGATAGCAGCTGCCTAATGTCAAATTAAACGGCCCACTTCAGCCAGAGAATTTGAAAGAGCATTTGAACCATTTTGTTTTTGGCCTTTGCTAATGCACTGGAAGGATCCTGAGTTGTAAGAAAACAAAGTGGCCTTGCTTGCCTGGTGTGATTGTGTTTTGTGTTTCAGGGTCATATAGGAGTTTGTGAAAGCTGAGCTAACCGCATTGAGGAAAATGACATTGGATGGCAGAATGTCCAGTGTCGGGGTTTTGACAGGGCTTCTTCTCAGCCAACTACTGGCACAAAGTAGAAAGTCTGGAGATAATTTATGTGATTTATGTCTTTGTCCCAGAACTTTTATTTTTCTGGCTTAGTGTAATATTCTCCACTTCTATTGCTTTTGCAGTCAGAGAACTTTCCTGGTTTTGAACCTGTTCACTTGTGGCTGAATCAATGCTTTGCAAAACCTGCCAGGCTTTTAATTTGTTCCCATTGCCTTCCCACTCCTCTGCAATGTGATGTCTCTGACTGCCCTACCTGGGTTTGTATCATACATCCAAGAAATGGGCCATATTGCATTCCCGCACATAATCCAAGAGATCCTTAACCTGTACTTGACCCGGGGGACAGTCACCTTAGAATCTGATCCTAAGCTACTTCCAGTGTGTGCAAGTAGAATAAAGGTATTTAAGAGACGTGGCTTCTCCCCTGACCCCTGGCCTTTTCCCAGATGCAGGAAGGAAGAAAAGAGAATGTGGAAATAGTGATCTCACCCACCTTCCTGTAGCCCTTGTCCCTTATCACCCTAGTCAACTATGCAAAAATCATGAAAAATAAATTATTAAAACAACAAAAAGACATGCAAAACTTTAGAAATTCTACTTTTCTGGAAACAGGTATTGGTTTTGACAACAGGCATCTCGTAAAAGTACTCAAAGATGTGATGCCAAATCAAGGAATAAACTGAAAATAGAGGTCTCTGGAATCAAGGGAATCTGGAAACTGAATTGGGGCAGGATTAAAAGGAAGAGCCAAAATGATGGTGAAGGGAAACTCCAGGATGGCAGCTGTGACAGAACCCTTTAGGCACCAGCATCCCTGGTTGGGTCAGGAAGGTAGAGGGCCTTGAGGAGAAGCATGGTGCAAACACCTTGAGTTTGGAGGGAGGCAGAGTGTGCTGGGATGAAAGTGTGAAGGAAGCTACCAACATTCACACAGGCAGAAGCACTGAGTGGAAGGAGCAGCTGCAGGAGCTGAGGTGTGGTCCTCTGAGGTTGGGAGCCAGTATGAAAAGGAGCACACACAAAGTTGTTTCTTTTTACCATTGTTGTAAATCTTGGGGAAAATAATCTGATGTTTAAATATACAGTATAGATGTAAGGACATTCAAAAGTTGATGGAAAGTAGAATTTAAAAAGTTCATTGTGGTGCAAAATATTTAAAAGATTTAATTTTGTTTGAGAGGCAGATTTTACACAGAGAAAGGGAGAGGGAGGGAAGGAGAGAGAGTGAGAGCTCCCAACTGCTGATTCACTCCCCAAACAGCTGCAACAGCTGGAACTGAGCTGATCTGAAGCCAGGAGCCAGAAGCTCCTTCAGGTCTCCCATGTGGGTGCAGGGGCCCAAGGACTGGAGCCATCCTCCGCTGCTTTCCCAGGCCATAGTTTGGGAACTGGACTGAAAGTGGAGCAGCCAAACTGGAACTGATGCCTATATAGGATGCAAGTGAAAGCTTAGCTTGCTGAACCACCACATCAATCCCACACTTCTTAAAAATTCACTTAGAGTTTTAAAACTTTGTGAAAATGATAGCTTATAGAAAAGTGTATGAATTTCCAGTCTTTGTACTCTGTAGTAAATATGCTTTGTTTTTTCCCACAAACCTTTTAAAGTATTTGTGTGCATATGACACATTGATTGTTTTAAATTTAAAACAAATAGAGTGATTTCAACAGACTGTATACCTGATAATGGTGTCAGTCAAGAGTCAGGTGACCCAAGAAATATCAGTTTAAAAACTACTTGTTTCAGACTTGCTGTATGCCAGATTATGTGGAGACAGATAAAGAACAAGATTTATTCCAGTTACACCACATGCAGTGGGGCAGAAAGTGATAATAAATATTGCAAATAATGCTCTGGGAGTACGCAAGTAGAGACAGTGACGTCAGAGTAACCGGATCAGGGAAAAAGGCAAGGAGAGAGCCGTGTGAAGGGCGCAGCCAGCTACTCTGTCTGTATGAACTGCATTGCTGCCTAGGTCTTAGGATTCTTTTTAGCTTGACTAGAATGTAAGTGACAGACAACCTGCTTTTAAACTCTGATATATTCTTTGGTTTGTCAGAGGTTTGAACCTCGGGGAAAAGAACATCGCAGATTAAAAAAGAACTGTAAGTAGGTTGCATAAATAATGTGACAAAGAGTGGCTGAGGTAAGGGAAGGCTTGGCATGCAAGCCTAGAGTGTGTGTGATCGTGGAGAACAATGAACGCTAACATTCAACTGAAATGTTTCACCAAAGTAGGTGAGGAAGATTCTGGTTTGTATGATGTGGAGCATTGATTGGGGTGACCTGTGTTTTCCCAGTTCCTGACTGGTGTCTCGCTGGGATAAGCATGACTACAGAACAAAACCAGTCAGCTGTCCAAGGAAGCGCTTAGTTATGGGGCCCCGTAATGACATTGTGCCTAACGACACTGCCTTTGAGTCCCAGGAATGCCAGTAACTCAGTTACCGAGTTGTTAGTTCATTGCCTGATCAGAGCTTCTGTCAGGTATAAGTATTAACATTTTCAGATAATAAAAGCTTAGAGCAGGTAAATGACCTACAGATTTTGCAAGATACCTCTTTTTTCTTTTAAAATTTGCAGATTTCACATCTATTTATAAAATTGCATAACACTTAAAAAGGATCCTGATAGCTTAATATCAGTTATATTCTACAGTGCTTTATCAGATCAGATGATGGGAACAGTGCAATGGCTCAACTGGCTGATCCTCCATCTGGAAGTCCTGGCATCCCATATGGGCACTGGTTCATGTCCCAGCTACTCTGTTTCTGATCCATCTCCCTGCTTAGTCTGGAAAAGTAGTGGAGGGATGGCCCAGAGCCTTGGGACCCTGCACCTTTGTGGGAGACCTGGAAGTTCCTGGCTTCAGATCAGCTCTGCTTTGGTCAGTCTGGGGAGTAAACCAGCAGGTGGAAGATCTTTCTCTTCCATCTTTTATTTGCCTTTCAAGTAAATAAATCTTTGAATAAAAGGAGGATGAAAGGTGGCAAAATGTGATACCATTAATTCATGTATCACCAAGAAATAACAAATTATTGTAGACTATCAATTATAATGTACAACCCCATTTCAAATCTTAAAATGTGCAAAAATGCTCGTGTTACAGTAGCTGTAGTGTAATTAACAGTGGTTATTTTCCTTATAATACCTGCATGATCCTGAATCATTAGCATTTGAAATATGTGATTTTTATTTTTAGAAGCAGTTAAGTTTTTACATTGAAAATATTTAGAACATCTCCACAACAAGGAACATAGATACTATTTATTTACTTGTTTGTTTATTCTAGTTCAACTTAATGGCAGCTTTTTGACTGACATTTGAAAATAAATTCTGGAATATAATGTTGTCGCCTTGTTTAAAAAAAAAGGATTTCTTCCAAAACGTGGTAGGATAAAGACATACTTATTTTTATTCCTGCTACTACCCCATGTGAGAAACATAATTAACACCAAAAGTTAAATAAAGTTATGCAAAATCTTCCTTGCACTGAAACTTGATAATGACGACAATTTCCAACATAACCTATGAGTTGAAACTACTTGTCAAATGCAGAGGGCCTAAAATCAAGCAGAGGGGAAGCTTTGAAAGTCAGTATACATCCTCTCCTGGAGGAAATGATAGTGTCCTAATGGATCCAGCCAGTGATTCTTTTTTGTTTTCATCTAGGATATTAAAGACTGAGTGTAGGCAGTTGTGAGAAGCATAAACAGCATGGCTGGTTGGCATGTACTGCTAACCTAACGTAGAAGTAAGCCACCACATAAAACACCTCTACGATCAGATGCTTCTGTAAGTCACCTAGATTGGTGTGGAGATCTGCTGGGAGCTGTCCCCAGGATTCAGTGGATCTGATTAACCAGGTGATACAGGTCACGGACCTGGATGTCTCCATACTATTCTTTAGGAAAAAGTAGGCCAGGATAGAATTACTAATGTTCAGAGATGAATGATAAACAGCAGAGATCCAAAACAGGACCTTGGCACAGATGCTAGAAAAACAAAAGCATGGAAGATACATAATTTATAACAAAGGGCAGATAAAGGTATGCTTTAGAACAACAGAAACTTCCTACGATAGAGAAGAAAGTGTCAGCCAAATACTCTGTGGCATCCTCAGAATTAGACACAAGGGTGTATTTTTAAAAAGAGACACAGATGATTAAACAAAGAAATGATGACCTTATTAGGACACAGAAGGTACACTGGCAATGCTCAAGAGCGAAATTAAGGAAAAAAATATATTGTGTTAGAAACTTGAATAGAAACTGCAATAAAAAAAACCAGCAGATACTAAAACAATTCATGGGTCAGGATTGTGGTACAGCAAGTTCCTGGCATTCCATTTCCAGCCCTGGCTTCTCTGCTTCTGGTCTGGGTCCCTGGTAATATGTCTTGGGAAACAGCTAGAGACAGTCCACTTGGGTCCCATCCACTCATGCTGGAAACCTGGGTAGAGCTCTGAACTGCTGGCTTCGGCTGCGGAGGCCTTTTAGAATGTGTGCCAGCAAACGTGAGATCTCTCTCTCCCTCTCTCACTGTCACTCTGCCTTCAAAATGACCCAGATCTCAGTGACAATGAGATTCCAAGCGTCAAAGGATCATGTTAGTACATGTTAGTAACATATTATAGATGACACAAAGAAATATCTAACTAGCAAGTTGGTAGTAAAGGAAATCAAATTAGATTATCTGAAGTTACAGGAATTATTAGAAATGAAAGTACATTGAAAGATCCAGCAGAACAAAACTTCCATCAGAAAAGGAAGACAAAAATTCCAGTGGATAGAAGACCTATAGTCAAAACAACTCTGTACCTTTAAGGATGATTTGATATCTTAGAGATCATTTATTCTACCAAGTAATAGTAGCAATGAAATGAGTAAGTGGCATACACCTTCTATTACTTGCCAAGATGTTTTATATAAAAGCCACAGAATTGTATTCTTTAAGATACGCAGGGAACCATGAAATAGAGTACTCACAAACCATTCTCAGATTTAAAAAATATTCAAAATTAACAGCTTCCTTTTTAGGGAATATCTTTAACCCCAAATTGAGATTCACATCCTTAGAGTCAGGATTCTGAGGCCTTGAGGCTGTGGAGCCATGGCAGCTCCTTCCTTGGTTCGCTGGCTTCCAGGATACTGTCACAGGAATTCTGAATTTCCATAAATGTATAAACCAGTGCTAGCTTCCCAACTCCCATATATCTGCGTTTCTATACACTTTTGATTCTTTCTGTAGAGAATGTGGAGTAATACGCATAGAAACAGCTTCCAGGTTGATGAATTGAAAATAGTTTGTGTTAGCTCGGTCATACCATTAAATGCAGAGTTTAAAACAAAATGTGAGATTGAGTAACTAGCTAGCTAGTCAATCACATAGCCATTTGTTTACATATACAGATACAGATGTGAATATGTATATATGACTAAAATACTGTTATTCAAAAAGTAAATTGCAGAATTATTTCTAATGCTATATAATAGATTAAAAAGCTAAAAATAATTGGAAAATTGTAGAGTGATAGCAAGAGGTTATTTTCATTAGTTTTTTCTTACAATGGGTTCCATTTGTCTTAGTTTAATCACGAATAATGTTTTAAAATTTTAAAAGCTAAAAGTACCCTTATCTCTAAAATACTTTCATCATGTTTATGGAGTGTGGTGTTTTGTGCCACTGTAAGGCAATAAACTATCATTTGATAGTTAATTATAAAATAACTAAAGTTGTATAATACATCATAAGCTCATTTTTAATCTGAAGAATTTAAGTTCATGGAAATTTAGAGTTAACACAACATGTGTTCATTTCTTATTATTGAAAGTAGTCACAATTATATTTGTCTACCAGAAACTCTAGTCAGTTTCAAAGTCAAATCATGTGTATATGTAGAATGCATTTTTCAGTTCTTTAAAAAGCTATTTTCTAAAACTAACCAAAATTCATATTTTTATGAAAAAGATTTAAGGAAATTTGAAAGACTAAATGACACAATACTATTAATGAAAATATTAGATTTAAGGCATTTTTTCTTATATCACATTCTATGATTAGGTATGAATCGTTTTTGAAAAGGGAGGACATGTTGCAATAATTTAAAAGCTGAGTGTTAGGGGGCTGCTCTGTGGCATGGCTGGCTGGGTCTCTGCCTGAGGAGCCAGCATCCCAAATGGGCACTGTTTCATGTCCCAGTTGCACCACTTCTGATCCAGTTCCCAGCTTGTGGGCAAAGACTAGGGTTGGAGGTGGGGAGCACAGCAGAGGATGGCTCAGGACCCCTCCTTGCATCTGGTGGAAGATCCTGGCTCCTTGCTTCCAGTCGGCTCAGCAACTCCCTCGCCTCCTATTATATCAATTTGGGGAATAGGCTAGTGGATGGAAAATCTGTCTCTCTCTTTCTCTGGTTCTGCCTTCTAAATAAAAATGTATAAATAAAAAACCAGCCGTTAGGATAAAAAGTTGCTTTAAAAATGTACTTCCCAACTGTAAGGCTGTTTTTCTACTTCATCTTTGGCTCCACTTCCCATCTTTATCTTGCAACAAACAATTGTGGATTTCCATGTAAGTACTGGCAGCTATGTTGGAGTTAATACTTCCATGACAAAGAGGCACAGCTGAAAGGAATGGTGCCATGTTTCAGTGTGTTTCATAACACACTGGAGGAGGATAGAAAAGGATTTAAAAGAATGAACATATGTGGGTAATTTGCTGGTATTTCAATGGAAAATATGAAAATTGAATTTGAGGAAAGATGAACAAATTGCCACTCACTAAAAAATCAGATGTTAGATTCACAAATTGAGAAAATACTGAGAAGGAATTAGATATACACAGTGAGACATGTGATTTTGGCTAAGGGACATTCCATGTTGCCTGGTGTGAAGGCAGCAGGCTTAGAAATGACCAAAGTTTTGCTGCCAATGGGCCTTCGATGTCATCCCTGAAGTATGAATTGTATTAGACTAAGGTGTTTGGCATTGCTAAAGTGTTATTTGTTGTTGTTGTTGCTCTGTTTTGGTTTTGGGATTTGTTTTTGTTTTAAATTATCTGTCTGCCTACCTGTCTGACAAAGTTGCCTGAGAGATCTTCCTTTAGCTGGTTTGCTTATCCAATGATGGCAATACTCAGTGTCCAGCCAGGCCGAATCCAAGAGTCTGTTATCCCATCTGGGTCTGCTATGTGGGTTGCACAGAATCAAGTGCTTGGCTATCATCTGCTGCCTTCCTAGTCACATTGGCAGAAAGTTCAACTGGAAATGGAGTAATTGGATCTCACACCAGGCATTCTGGTGCGGGATGTGGGCATCCTAAAATGTGTCTTAACCTATGGAATTACAATTGTCTGCCCTGGGCTAAATATTTAAACCAATCATGAAATCACCACGAGGAGGAGTAGGAAGAGCAAAGATTTTTATGTGCCTCAAAAAAGAAATTGAGTTTGCAAACAATTGAGGACTATTATAGGAGACAGTGAGAAGTAACCACAGATTTAAAACCAAGAAAACACTTGCAAAGAGTAGTTGAACAAGAAACTGATTTAAACTTCGGTATCTGAGACCTTTGCCTAACTAATTGTATATGATGCTTTGTGAAGTTTCTGAGGACATTGAATTGAAAGTATGAGCTTAATTTGGTGTAAAAAAATCTTTGAAATCTATACATAATTTTTTTCACTGTACACATTTTCTGCATGGTATAAAAACGTTCCCTGTGATATTTTTGGACAAAAGTAATTTTGTACTTTCCACTTTATTTTTCCACGAACATTTTGAAGTCCAACTGTGTATGCTTCAGACCTGACAAAAGCTGACTTTCTCCATACCGCTTGTACTGGATGTGTGTCTCACACAACGTGAACTTAAATGGTGATGTTGTCCTATTAAGGAAAGCATTTCTCTAAATTATCCTCACTTTGACCTAAGCATTCTCATCTCTTCTTGGTAAGAAAATCAGGAGCAAGCAGTATGACTTTTCCTCAGATGGAAACCTGTTGGGTTTGGTCCTCTCTCCTATGTTGTTTGCAATATCATGAAGGTGAAATGAGAGCCTGGAAGGGCCTGGGGCCTGGGCCTCTGTATTTTTCTTTCATATTCTGATCAAGATGAAAATTCTGTTAATTCTTTGAATATTCCTTTCTTAGGCCTCTTGTGCCAGCTCGTTCTTCAGTTAGGTTTGAAATTGTCATTAACTTATGTTTTATGGTACATTAACAAAAATTCACTATCATCATCATTATTATTTAATATATTTGCCAACTTTAAATAATGTATGTTTATGTATAGATTCATGACCAGAAATTGGAATCAAAGACAGACTTGAAGCTGCATTAAATTCGTTTTCTATTTTATAGAGGATTAAGTGGTGCAGTGAATATGTTTCTGCTTTTTATTTTAATTCCTAAGTAAATAGAAGCATTCTACATTCAGTGAAAGTTCAGGAAAAAAGTGGGGTGAACATGTAAATGGGAAAGCAGATAGGAAATTAATTAACGCAAAGAAAATTGTGTGGACAAGAACCTGGATGATAAACTCCAAAATGTTGTTATATCACATACTTAATTATGTTTCAATGAGATTTTTAAAAAGTGAGATTTAGTTATAAAGAAACTATAAGTGCAGTGATAGGTAACCTACACATAAAATATTAAGCAATACGAATCAGAGATGAAACAGAATCCTGCAGTCTCAGATTGTCTTGTTTTGGTTGATTTCAACATGAGTACTTAAAAGGGGGATATGAATAACATAATGTTTCCTGAGGCCATCAGGGCACTGATGTCATCTTAGGATCAATTCTATTCATACAATGACTTGATATTAATTAAATATAGGTCAGTTAGATCCATTAATGAGTTTAAGCGCTTAATGATGTCTGGGTTATGAACTCAGTGGGAGCCAGTTAAAGTACCTATTGGAGAATATGGATAACTCTCTAAACAGAAATTACCCATGTCATAAATGTATTTTAGCATGTAACTTATGAAGTGGCTATAGCAGGGAACAAGGAGCAAGTAGGTTGTGTGTTTTAAAAGGAGAATATGCTTGGTTTATAATTATATAAACATTACTGGGAAAACAATTTTAAAACTCCAATGTTAGGAAATTAAACCTCTGCCATCACCAGTAGCTCAAAGTACAAGACACGATAATCTGCTAAACACCAATGAGGTGTTCAAACTTACACTTATTACACATTCATATGTACTAATATTTTTGAAAAATGGAGGTATTGGATGCATTCCTATTCTTTGGTGCTTTCATATACTTTCGACAGAAGAGATTTGGTTCCTGTGCAGGTAAACATATTAGGCGTTGGAACTGACTTTGTAATATGATTAAGTTATTTGAAAATTGAGATAGAGGTAGTTATAGGAAGAGAATTCTCTTTCTGAACTGTGATTGATGATTCATTTTTTAAAAACAAAGCACTGTGGACAACATTCTGCTGTAGCTGCTTAAGCTGTTGCCTGAACACCAGCATGCCAAGTGGCACCAGTTCGTGCCCCGGCTGCTCCATTTCCCATCTAGCCTGTTTGTTTTGGGAAAGCAGCAGGAGGAGACCACATTCCGTGTGTCCCAGCCACCCATGTGGGAGACCCAGAAGAAGTTCCTGGCTCCTGCTTGTTGTGCCCATTTGGGGGTGTAAATCAACAGATAAAGCTGCTTTTATCCACCCATCTCTCCCTTTCTCTGCAACGCTGCCTTTCAAATAAATCAATACATCTTTTTAAAAAATGCATGAAAGACCAAAACCACCAAATGGACAATAGATGAAGACGTACATTGGTAGATATTCTAAATTTACGCAAACATGTTCGATTATAGAAGTCTGAGTTTTAATGAGAACATACTGGGCCAGTCCTGAGATCAGAAGAAACAGTTGATATCTGTTTCCATTTGCACAGAGAAAATTACAGACCAATAATAAATGGGTTATATCTACAGATGTACCTGTGGATGTATACATAAACTAGCTAAATATATTTGTGCACGTGTGTTTGAGTGTTTAGATAGAAGTCCATTTCAGTGCACAAGGTCCGAGTCAAACCTGTTCTTGAGAAGAGTATGTGCATTATGTTTTCCATTTTCCCATGATTCAAGGAACACTTGCACAGGCTAATACTTTCTTACTCAAAGGCTATTCCAGAAATATCTGAAATATCCTCAGCTCAGCAATTTTTATAGAGTTACAAACACTGAAAACTTAACATATACAAGGTCCTTGATATTTACTTTAAATTATTTACTTCCCCACAATAGCTCTGTCGGCTCTAAACTACTATTGTCCTTATTTTAGTAATGAGGAAACTACTGTCAAAAAAGGATAAATGAGGTACTCCAGGCCTCATGACTAATGGAAGTGCCAAGCTGTGTTGGTGTCAAAAATTCATCTTCTAATGTTTCACTATACTACCCCTTTAAATGTTTTGTCAGAGCCGGAAGCCTTTACAAACGTATCTGTGGGTGTAGGTTATAAAATGTCAGCAGTGCAACAGTGTGTCTGAAATTTAAAACAAGATAAATAACGCTTAACTTTTATAAGAGATAATCAAGGCAGATAAACAAGTTAGAAAACAATTAGACTTCACAGGAAAAGGCTAAATAGAAGTACAAGTGTTATTTTATTGCTTAATATCACTAAGATTAATAGCAAGTATTTTATGTTAGCCAAAATATGAACTCAGCATGATGAAATATGCATTTTGGCGACTGAATCTGATTGTGAAAGACTCTGAAGAATTTACTCGAATCCTGTTTTTCCAGCTAAAGCTTTTATTTGCCAAAGGGAGAACTTGGTAGTAAAGATAGGTTCAGAGAATATATATATATATATATATTTTTTTTTTTTCCTCTAAAAAGAGAAGATATTTCTCCAGCCTACATCACTAAGGAATATTTAGGAATCTATGAACATACAACCTGAAAGAAACAAGGCGGAGTGCAACAGTTGCCGCTTCTTGGGTACTTGCAACATTAGGCTTTGTTTGAAGGGCTTTGCATATATTAACTTGCTGAATCATTACAAAACGAAAGAATAAGTTTGATAAAACCCTGGGATTACGACATTTCTTTTTTGTATTAGTGATGGACTACTTAATGAAAAATAGTGAATATATCATAAACGTAGTCTGTCATTCATTTGCAATGTAGAATCGTCAGAGTTTCTTGAAATAATTTGCTAACTTGCTTGAAGTGTGATTGGAATTTAGAAAGCTTGGATTTAGATTGAACATTTCAAAAACATTCTTTCTAAATAATAATAATAAAAGGATGCCATTTGTGCCTCTGCTATGTATGTGCCTTGAAGTCCACTCGACCTGAAGTAAAGCCAAGCTTTGGCCAGATAAGATTGCCTAGTAATGGCAACTGTTTGTTTTGGCCTTTGTTTTGGGGGTGTTATTAAAGCCACTTGCTAGATAGGTGCTATGTGGGTGATTCAGTAATATCCTGCAGCAAGACTCCAGTCATTCATTCATTCAGTTTGTGTTCTCTTATGTGGTTCAGTCTTCAAATGCCCCCCAACAGCTAAAAGTAGACAGGGCTGAAATCAGGGGCCTGGCACTCGGTCAATATCTCCTGCATGGGTGGGATGGACAGTCACTGGAACTGTCGCCTGCTGTGTTCCAGGCTGTGCATTAACAGACATAAGATTGGGAGCAGTCAGGCACTCGGATGCGGTCACAGGCATGTCACGGTGTCTTACGTACTAGTCAAAGGTCCATCCATGACTTGCACTTGCTTGCTTCTCTACAGCCACAGACCTGTCTGCACACACAGGTGCTTCTGGTTACCTATGTTCTTTATGGTTAGAATCACAGAACACGTCACGGAAGTAGCAGCCTACATGTCATACAGGGGTCTACTTCTCCTTTTTTTCCTACATAGATGAGAAAAGGTAAAAATAAGAGAAACTAGAGAGAAGTAAAATGATTTGGGTTTTGCTTAGAAACACTTTTTACTAATGAGTTTTGCCTTTTAGAATTATAAAAATGTTCTATAATGTAGGAAAGCTTTTGTAGAGTCAATTCTTGACCATATGTCAATGAAACCTGATTGTTCTTCAACCCTTCTACTAATAACGTAATTACTCTTCCAGAAAGAACAATTTGACTGTTGTAACTAATTGTCTAAATCCCAGGTTCTGGTAACTGGCATTTAGCTTTACATGTGTTCTTGACTCTCCTCCTTTTGTCCAGTAACTCACTAAATGCAAAGTAATGAAGATATTGCAGATGTTGCACAACATAGTCAAGTTGTTTATAATCTCTCTTAATAAGCCTCAATGATGGAATTGGGTCATCTTATTAATACATGATAAGCAATATTGCTTGACTGATACTTTATTTTAAGGGGGAAAAGCAGGATAATTTTTAAAATGCATAATGTACACCCTGAGATACAGTTAAATGTAAAGGGTTGGTCTCTGCCTTTAAGGAGTTTCTTTGGGGCTGTGATTCAGGGTCAGGTGTTGGCATGGGTAAGCCAGAAGCAGAATCCTTTAGTAAGCTCAAGAGACATCTGAGTCCTTCACTTGTGTTAATTAAATACATATTTAATTTAATATATTAAGTTATTAATCCAGTTTATAAGAATCTAATGAGATATAAACTCTTATTATCCTTATCTAGGAGGTGAGGAAAGACAGGGGTATCAACTTTTTTTCTTAAGAATATCACCCTATACAGTGAAGGAAACATTTCAGATCCAGGCAATATGGCACCAGAATCTAAGTGCTAAATTAACATAGCACAGTTGTATGAAGACTGTGACTTGAATAACTAATTTTTGACAAACATTACTTAATTGACACAGACACAAATGTCTTAATATGAACCTCAAGAAGCTATCCTGTTTCCTTAAATACCAACATGAATTACAAACATATTTCCATTTTATTTACTTAATAATTTTTAAAGTTCCCTTCGCTAAGCAGAAATAAGTACAAACAAAACATGTATTTTGGAAAAGAATTATTTGGAAATTATCAATTTTAAAGAATAGACTTACCCTATCTTAAAAACAAAATGTGTGTGTGTGTGTGTGTGTTTTAAGATTTATTTTTGTTGGAAAGTCAGATATACAGAGAAAGGAGAGAGACAGAGGAAGATCTTCATGTACTGATTGATTTCCCAAGTAGCTGCAACAGCTGGAGCTGCACCAATCCAAGGTGAGGAGCGAGGAGTTTCTTCTTGGTCTCTCACATGGATGCAGTATCTCAAGGCTTTGGGCCATCCTTATCTGTCCATCCAGTCTGCAATCAGGGAGCAGGACGGGAAGCAGAACATCAGGGACATGAACCAGTGCCCATATTGCATCCTGGTACATGCAAGATGAGGACTTCAGCCACTAGGCTATTGTGTCAGGCCCAGTAAAATGTGTTTTAAATATTTTCTTTTAATACATGTGTTTCCTTTAGTAAATTGTTTCACTGAAATATAATGAATATAGGATACAAATAGATACATAGAGGTAGACTGATCATAGCATCAGACTCAGCCTTGGTCTCTCACATTGATGTCAGTGTCCCAATCACCTGGGTCATCGCCTGCTGCATTTTGAGGTTCGCATTAGCAGATATCTGGAATGGGAAACAGAAGATTCAAACCCAGATACTAAGACATGTCGGTATCCCAAGACGCATGTAAGCTGCTGTGCTAAATTCCCACAGTCTTCCAAAAATATGAAAGGCATCAAATAGAGGACTTAACTGCCTTTGCTCTTTTAGCCTCAGGGAACCTTCCTAGTTAGGGCATCAAACTTTTACTTAGACTTCATTAAAAAAAAAAGGTCAAATTCCCAGGGATAAGAAAGAGATCATAGGCAAATAGAGTATATTTGGAGAAAGACGGCACATTAGATAAATAAAGCAGCGAGTCCTCCGTGGTGGTAGAAGTTGTGCAGTTGCTGCCAATTGATGGAATGGGAGGGTCAACATCCCGTGTACTCACTGTGTTTCATCCTGTTTAAGACACAAAACATGTTTTAGGTAGACAAGTCATCTTCAAGCACTTCATTCTAGATTTCCAAGCAGATTGAAAGAAACCACTGACATGAAATTGTCCCTTATCCTCCAAAGATTGTAGTCAGCTTAGTTAGACGTCAGATCCATTATCATCAAAGACTGCTGATGGTTGAGATAATTATCCAAGATAAACAGTTACTGTCCAGTTCTTTCATAAGGCATTAACTTCTTAAACGAGGTTGCTTGCATGTACTCAGAAATTAGAAGTCAGCGAAAATTTTCAAGGACACTAGGAGAGAATCAGTAGGGTTTTAATATTATCAAGTTATCTCATAATTCTTCATTTACAAATGCGTAACTACATTTTTTTTGATGGAGCTAAACTTTCACAGATCATTGGTAGTCTATGCAACTCTGCTCCCTTGATTATATCAAAATCTCCCAGTGACATGAATCAGGTATGTGTTAATAACAGTGCAACACTTGGGCCAAAATCCAAGGTAAGAATTGCTTAACAGTTACTAATAAATATTTCCCAATAGCTTAGTCTGTGATTGGTAAAACGAGTATCTTAATCCCATATAGGCATGGTAATACAACATGCTTGCTCTCATTAGGGAGCTCTGCTTGGAGCAGTCTATGGTTGGATTTCTCCTATCTTCCTATCTTTTCCTGATCTGCTCTGAAAGCACTGATGGCCTGATGGGCTTTCGTAAGGAGAATCTTTCCACACAGGCTATTTGTCAGTTCATCCCGTCCTTTGACAAATTCACTCACTAATGCTCGTAATAGTACGATGGGTGAAAATAAGAAATGTGAAACTGGTCATTGGGATTAACAGCCTCTGTCACTAAGCCAACTGGTCAACCTGTCAAAATCGTATTCAAAATTGTATTCAGACTGTGATTTTAATTCCTTGATTGTAGTTAAGAAGATGAAGACAGTTTGTCACAGTGGTAGAGGAAAAGCCAAGTAGAGGCAACAGATAAGAGTGCTGTCTCTGGACATGTAACATAGGCAGTTGCTTCATTGTTCTGAATCTCACTTTCTCATCCATTATGCTTTGAGACTATCATTAGGTGAGTTGACTGGGAAAGTTTAATGGAAAAACTTATGTTGATTGAAAATTGCTGTTTGAAGTGATCTAAACTCTTAAAAAGGATAGGTTAGTTACAGGATCAAGGCACCCCATTCGTTCTTCATTTAGAATCCTCCTATCCCACATACTCTTCCCCCCCACAAAGCATAACTAATAGCTACATAGCAAGCTGTTTAAAAGAAATGGGCTGGGCCTGATGCTGTAGACTAGTGGTTAAAGTCCTTGCCTTGCACATGCTGGTATCCCATATGTGTACCGGTTCTAATCCCATTACCCCACTTCCCATCAAGCTCCCTGCTTGAGGCCTGGGAAAGCAGTAGAGGGCAGCCCAAATTCTTGGGACCCTGCACCCATGTGGGAGACTCAGAAGAGGCTCCTGGCTCCTGGCTTTGAATCGGCTCAGCTCTTGCTGTTGTGGCTGCTTCAGGAGTGAATCAATGGACAGAAGATCTTCTTCTCTGTGTCTCCTCCTCCTCTCTATATTTCTGACTTTCAATACAAATAAGTAAATCTTTTAAAAGAAATGGCCACACCTTGGTTATCATAAATCTCACTTCATACAGCAAATGCTTACTCATTACATCTTACTTGAAAAGAACAATCCTTTATTCAATTTCAGAGTTAAAAGTGCAGGTATTTGGGGACTAAGAATGATATAATTCCAAAAGAAGTCCCTTTGGATTCTAATAAAGAAGCTTCCCTTAGTTCTGTTGGTTCCTATAATTTCACCAATGAAAACATCTCTTTCTTACTACTATTATGGAGAAATCTTTGGTCCTTCCTTTGCTAGGGGAATTGCCAGAGTTCAGCTCAAGTTTAACTGCTAGCTCTTCTATAAGACAGAAGGAAGAATCACATACTTGCTAATACATTTTATCAGCAATAATCACCCATTGAACTTTGTTGGAAATAGAATTTTATTTGTTATTCTGATGCATTGCTAAATACCTTTATTTTTCTTTGATATAGATCATTAAATTATTGTGACAGTTCAGTGGAGTTATGCATGGAAATTTTCTGATACCACCTGTGACATAGAGTAGTGTTAAATAAGCATTTTTTTTTCCTTCCCTGCTGCCAGGAAAAATGCACATAAAGCCAACTTTAGTTAAAATGTGGGACTATTTTTGTAATAAGTTGTTTTTCCCTATATTTATTGGTTTTATTAACCTCCATTACATTGGAGATGGAACTCCATTACCCAGAAGGATAAATCAGTAACATTGAATTTCTGAATCAGACTCTGCCTAATATTGGAAATGCTGAATGTTAAATGTTGGTCGTATCCTAACAAAAGTGTCATCTTCAGGTCATAATGCTAGCCAGCTGAGACAGCAGCCACTTGACATCGCATGCATTACTGCAAATCGTCTACAATTCAGGAACTGAATTGGAATTTTTTGGGTTTGTGCTACTACCCAGTTTGGCCTTCAAGCACAAACCAGCTTGGGAATGAAACAGAGATTGAATTCAATTTTTTCCTTTTAAGTGACTGAGTGAAAACTATTTATTAGTTTTCCTTTCCCAATATTACCAGTTTTATTTCCTCTTTAAATTATTGTGTCTAAATAGACAGGGTCTTGGAATGAGATCACTGACTTAACATTCCATGATTTTTTTTTTATGGCAAACTGTAGAAAGGGAAAGAATGGGGTAGGAAGGGAGGGGAAGTTAGGTGTGAAAACAAGAGCAAACATTGGTGTCCAATGTCAGGATGTATTTCTACCTGTATAGCTGCCTGAAACTAAGTACTCTCATTTTTGATTTAGAAGTATTTAGTAAACTCCATTTAATTTTTCTGAAAGGACTTGTCTTATGCCCATTCCTGTGGCCAGTCTGTCCCTGAACATTTTAAAAATCCTTTCCAAGACATGGACAGCTTTTGCAGGTTTCTTTAGTGGCATTCAATGCTGGACTCTTCCTTTACCACTATGAATTTACTGAAGAGGAATGGAAATTTCTTGTCTTCTTCATTGTTTTCTCCTATTTTTGCTTGTTTTCTTTCCTCTATTTTTTTGTCTTCATTTACTTTCTTTTTGAAGTTGATCCTCAAACTGAAGTTATTATGCAAAGGTAATTTTAAGTTGATCGTCAAACTAAAGTTGTCATGCAAAGATAATGAAAATGCATCTGATGACTAACCAAACAGGGTTTAGTTCAAGCCTACAGATAAAAGAAACTCTCATTATTTGACATTCCAATTTTTTTTTTGTTTTTGCAAGTATGCAGTTTCATAGAATCCTATCCTGATTCACAGAGTAACTCCAACCTGACAGGAATGATATGCAGAATTTCATGCAGGTTAACAGAACCTTCTTTTACTTAATATGAGCAGTATGTTTTCCTATAACAGAAGAACTAGTATGAAATTGCCTTGGCCAATAGGAGTAATTGCAGATAGTTTCATAGCCAGCATTCATACCACTAAAAAGGTATTCAAGTAATGCTACAATATGCAGTTCTGCTTCAGGATCAGTTGTTGAAAGAAAATTTAAGACCCAATATCTTCTACATTTATCTTGGAAAATAATCATCTCTGCTATTTTCTTTTAGACAGTGTAATGGTTTCTATATACTATAATTACGCCTTTAAAATACGGCACCATGTGATTTTGCCTAGGTCAGTTAAATTTTCTGACAATTGGTTTATTTATTTTTATCGGAAAGGTATGTTTACGGAGGGAAAAGACAGAGAAAGATCTTCCATGTGCTTGTTCACTCCCCAAATGCCACAATGACCCGAGTTAAGCTGATCCAAAGCCAGGAGCCAGAAACTTCTTGTCATCCACGTGGGTACAGGGTCCCAAGGAATTGGACTATCTGCTTCTGCTTTCCCAGACCATAAGCAGGGAGCAGAATGGGAAGTGGAGTACCTGGGACATGACTGACGCCCATAAGGGATGCCAAATGAGCCTTTATGCCACAATTTTATAAAATGAAAGTAAATTATCCTGTCCTTGCTAGAGATATATGTGTTAAACACAAATGTTGATAAAGACATTTATAATATTTGAAGTATCATAGAGTATCATTAAGGCTATAGGAGAGAAACTATTCCTTGCTTGTTCTGGTTTCCGATAGGTGTTGGCATTCCTTGGTTCATGGTTGCATCACTCTTATGTCTTCCTCTATGTAAATTTCACTCTCAGATGAAATTTTGCTCAGATTAGGGCATTTATGTTTGTACTTGGAGCCCAACTGGACAATCTAAGATAATTCCCCACCCAACTCAAGTTTTTTAATTGTCACATTTGTAAATGTATTTTTCTCAATTTAAAGCCATACTAATAGGTATCAGGGAGTAGATCCTGGCTGTCTTTCAGAGTGGATATTTGGTTGTCTACCTCATTCCTGTTAAAGGAAATGAACAGGTAACTATGATGAAAGATAATGGTGAGAATGCACTTGATGACTGAAAAGCAATGATGAGGAATACTGGAAGGAGCTAAATTGAAGAGACAGGCTGAGATACGATCATTTGGAACTCTGCAGGTGTCCAGATTTTATCCTAAAAGCACTAGGAACTCATCCAAGGAATTGAATTACAAAAGCGATGAGGCTTGATTTACATGTTTAAAATAATTATTTTAGCCGCTGTAAAGAAAATTAGTAGGAGATGGATGACAATTGAAGCAGGCAACATGCCAGCGACTACTGTGAGGAGCAGAGAGCAGGCTGGTGGGGGTGGAGATGTGGCATTATGGACAGTGGAGGTTTATTTATTTTTTTTCATTTTTTATTAATTATTTTGCATTATGTGACAGTTTCATAGGCTCTGGGAATCCCCCACCCTTCCCCCTCCCCTCCCCCTGGTGGATTCCTCCACCTTGATGCAGTATTACAGTTCAAATTCAATCAAGATTCTTTCCTTGCAAACATATACCAAGCATAGAGTCCAGCTACTTATTGTCCAGATGGGTTGAACAGTTCCTTGGGGAGACCATTTCTGGTCCGAAGTTAGAGCTGGTAGAATATCATCCCAGTCAATTAAGAGTCCCAATATAACATCAACAGCAGTTTGCAATATTATGGAATTGACATGGTTTTGAGTAACCAGTATGTTAAAAAAAAAAAAAAGCAAGTCCTAACCACAACCTATGATTAGCTCATTGACATTTCAATTTTAGTTTATATACAGCACCGGCTGCTATATACCTTAAAATGGCTATAGGGTACCATTCAGCTGTCTCGTGTCTATTTCATTTTAGTATTTAGCCATTTGTTGTGTTGAAGTATAATTTTGCTGATCATGGCAGATTTTAGGATAATCTAGACTGGCTTGTAACTCTAACAAGACATTTGTCGACAATTAAGGTGCAGAACATTTTTTTTGGGGGGGGGTGTGCAGGAAAATCCTCAACACCATGGTGAGGAGTGACTAATCTTTGTGTCCCACCCAGCGAGGCATGAGCCAATCCACGCCAGCTCTTTCCGGACAGTGGAGGTTTATGATACAGATGAAATAATCGGGACTTGGAATGGGTTGGATGTGGAATATGAAGAGGGCGAAAATGAATCAGGGATGCCACATTCTTACCTTGAGTGATTGAATGGGTGATTTTATAATATGGGGAATGGAGATACAGAAGGAAATTTGGGAATACAAACCTGAAAAGACCACAAGGCTTCCTTCCAAAAGTGGAGTGGTGCACTAAGGCAGACGGTAAAGATCTTAAGACCAGAAAAGATCTACGTGGCAAACATGCAAATGAGGAAGCCAGAAACTGTAGTTAATACATGGAAATAATTTGGTCATGTGAAGAAAGATGAAAGAAGCCTAAGGCAACCCCCGCCCCGAAGCATACCAATGCATTAGGACTATAGAGAAAAAGGGGAGGAATGATAGAGGTGACCAGTAACAGAAAGGGAGTGAGTATCAGAGGCTGATATTGTCTTCTAAGTCGATGCAGAAGACTGCAGGTGTTCTTTGTGTTTGGTTGCTGCAGAGATCGTTGCTGGTTTTGACAGGAGGAGTTTGGGTGGAATGTTGGGGTGGCAGCCAGGCTGGACTGGAAGTACCAAGAAGGGCGAAAGGGTGCCTCTGAGTGAGAAAGTGGAGGCGACACATGGGCACCTCTCAGGTCCTCTAGGAGAGCAGAAAATAAAGCGCGAAACAGAGATACTGATTTTAAAGAGTGTGTTAGCTTTTGCATCTGCTTTCTGCATAGAGATACTTGTACAATGGAGAGGAAGACTTTGTGACACAGTGGAAAACCCAAGTCCCATGAAGGCAGCACACTTGAGAAAAGGAAGAGCAGAATTGCAGCAGCCCACCTGCCACCCTTTGCTCTAAATGACATTTCTGTTCCAGCCCTTTGCTGGGAAGAGCAGGGGCACTCTTAACATGGACCAAGAGATCTAAATCTGAGGGTTGTGCTGTACATAGTGGCTTTCTCAGAAGAGCCTTCTCGGATTTTTTTCCACTTGGAAAGTACTTTAAATTTTTATTTCATGGAATAGTGTCTTGCTTAAAACTTATTTATTATTTGAAAGACAAAGAAACAGAGAAAGAGATCTGTGATCTGCTGGTTCACTCCCCAGTGGCCACAACTCCCAAGGTTGGGGCAGGCTGAAGCTACAAGCCAGGAACTCCATCCTGATATTCCACTTGAGTGTAAGGCACCTGCCTCCTTCACAAGTGCATTAGCAGGAAGCTGAATTAGAAGCAGAGCAGCTGGGACTCAACTAAGCCTTCTGACATCGAATGCCAGTGACACCACAGTGGCCTAACCCACAGTGCCACAACACTGGCTCCATGAATATTGGTTTTAAATCAGCTTTTGTTTCATGCCTGTGTGGTTTCATGGAATCCTTTTCCTGGGCAGGGGGGCTTGGGAGGGTAGAATTTCATCATCATATATTTTTAATGATTTTGGAATGAGAGTAGTCCAGCATATCACATACTTCCTACCTACTGTTTTTCTCTACCTCCTGTTCCCAGAGACCTAAATGGTGTAAAATTCTATGCTTCACATTATATGTACTTAAGGTATCTTTCCAACCTGGCATATGGATAGAGAATTGACTGGAAGGAAACCTTCAGAGCAGGTGGCTTGTCAGACACCCTCACCACTAACTTCCTTCTTTATAAAGATGGAATTCCAAACACTGCAAGTAAAACAGATAGCAATGAAAACAAGAATATATCGGGGGCGGGGGGTAAGGGATATTGTCACTTCATTCCTTGCAGAAACAGGATCCATGGTTTTAATCAGGTAGCATGTAATTAAGCAGAGAGAACTGGCTTAAGGGAGGTTGGTAGAGGACGGAGTTCCCTTTGCTCATGTCACCACTTTCTGAGATTAAATTTCCATAGCCCGTGATCAGAGGACAGGATGGAATTTGTTAGTACCAACCTGTATGCTCTGTGTTTCCACTTGAAAATACTCTAGATCAGGAAATCTGGCAATGACTCCATGAGGGAGAAGTCTTGTTTGCTGAGCAATCATGAAGGGTGAAGGTCAGGATACTATTTCACTAAAATGATAGGAAGAAAATCCTGGTTCTAGGCCATGTCCTCATCTAGCTCTTCCCACCTGTCCCTTCGCTACTCCCCCCCCCATTACCCCTGCAAAACAAGATTCACCTGAAAAAACATGACTTTATTTGGAAGGATAAAACATGAAAGTAAGGCAAGTCTACTCTTGTGACTACAAGAAAAAAAAATCAGGCTTGATAATGATATTTATGAAACTATGACGGACATGGCAGTGCCCCAGAACAACCTGAGTAGGAGTTGCAGTTAAGAGTGAGATTCCCCAAGGGGGAACATACTCTGACCCATGTGCACAGTGAGGCAGTCTGGCAACACTTCGTATCTCATGAGTTTAGCCAACCCAGTCATTCCTAGCAACACAGAACAGCAAACACAAGGAGAGTCTGAAGGCCAAATCTAACTGCACCCTTATAACAGCTCATAAGAGAATCATCACATATATTTTGGATATATGAGCTTCAAAGTCTACTTTTATCTTGGAGAATCCAATGCATGCTCATAGAGAAAGTTTATTTACAACTTGGTCCTGCAATAAATGATATAATTCCTGATTTTAAGAATATGCATTTTTTTCTTGCCTAAAAATATGCAGAGTTCTCCCAAACTGTTCTTAATTAGTTTTGTTTTAACTGCTGGGACGGTAAGAGAGTGTGCAATATTTAGAACTAGTTTGAAGATGGGAGAGCAGGATGACAAAAGTAGAGTGACTTTCTTGGTTTTAAGGACACCTGGAAGTGTGTGTCACCATCTGATGCTACAGTAAAGGCTACACATTGAGGTTGTGAGCAGAGGCCTGATGGGAATTTCTGTATACTAATGGGTGAGGTGATAAACCCCAGTCTTTTCATAATACTTCCAAGGGAAATTTGTGTAACTCAAGATGCTACCTGTTTTCAAATGTGTCTGTGAAGGCACCTACTATGCCCTCGATGTTCCAAGCCATGATACATGTCCCTGT